>NC_088864.1:17340494-18010537 GCF_032884065.1 Artemia franciscana
TAGTCTTGTGCTAGAGTCGATGAGAAGACTCACGACAGTGATACCACTGTTAAAAGTGCAGTCTTTGAATAACTTGAATGATAAAAACAGAGATTGGATAAACCAGATTTTTACAATGGAGAATCCCTGAAAATTAAATTTAAAAATAGAAGCTTTATTATTACTTTCTTAGAAAATTCCTTCTTCCATTTTCGAAGTACTCTCCATTAGACGCGATGCACTTTTTAAGCCTTTTTTCAGGCTATTTGGAACATGTTTGGAACTTCTCAACTTCAGTATCCTCCAGTGTCAATGAAAAAGCTATTTTAACGGCTCCACATCATCAAAACCGCCCCCTTTTAGATTTTTCCTCATTCCCAGATGCGAAAAAGTTTCACAGGGGGCTTGGTATAGCGGAAACAAAGAGTGGGAAGCAGCAGACCACCCTAGAGAGGCCAAGTAGTGAACTATTCATGGGGCCGTGTGTGTATGGGGTTTTGACGTGGTGAAGCAACCAATTGCTTCATCGAGAAAGTTCTGAATGTATCCTCTGGAAATTCTCTAATAGGAGTCTTAAAACATACAAATAAAAGCGCTGAATCATAGTCTAGACAGAGAACAAGGTCTGGATGCACAATTCCTTGAACATAAAAAAGACAATGATAGTTTTCTGAAAATTTAATCTTGCATGTCAAGCATCTTTGGTCAGGTAGAGTTTGGTATCTTCCATTGGCTTGAAGCTTACTTAACTTATGGTTCAGACCCGTAGAGCCAATTCTCCGTACCTATACTGATTTTGGTCAAAAAGTTTGGGTCGCTTCCAATTTCTTTTTTTAAGTCATTGTTAAAATTCAACCTGATGCATTTTTGACCTTGTACAAGAAGGCAAGGGACAAACATTGTGGAAACACGTCTCATTTTCAAATTCTCAATCAAAATCTGCTTGCAAGAACTCCGAGTGAACTCTGAACTTTGGTCGATTCTGCGAAGAAAATTCTCTTTTATTTAAGGCATATTCTTCCAACTTGTTTACCATTTCGAGATGTTGAAAGATGCCCAGAACGAGTGTGGTCTTCAAAATTCATCAAACTAAGCTTATAGTGCCCAAACTACTCGAAAACTTGTTTTTGGTTCTCGACAATTATTTGAAAGCCTATTTAAGCATTTGGCCAGCTTCCACTGCCCAATTTTTGAGTAACATCAAAAATATTTTTTTTCTTTGAATCCTACCATAGCGGTTTCGTAATTAAAGAAACAAAATCCTACGCTCAAACTTTAACTTACAGACTAACGACATAAGCAATTCTGTTTCATGAAAGGCTCCATTACTCCCCTCAAGTGTGGGTTTACTTGTGGGCTAGTTTAGTTTATTTTTTGTCGCAGCCTCTTGTGTCACTGGGCGAAAGGCAAGCGGTATTTGCAGATGCTATTAAAGTAGATGTTTCATTATGAATTTGGTCATTTGTATTTGCGTATTTGGTTAATCACTGTGTATATTTAATTAATTGAGACATACAATTTAAAAGCACTGCGAATGTCATTGTATTTTCGGTTATATGTGCCTTTTTACTGTGAAGAACGTTTGATTGAGGCTACTTAAAAGTCGTTAAACGCACTTTATTACAGCTTTCTGTGAAAGATACTTCTCAATGGTTAGCGTGTCAACCACTGCGCTACGGATTCTTTAAGATTTGACCTCAATTTCTGGTTAAGCGTGTAGGAGAGTCGCTTTTGCTATGTGGAAAATATGTTGTGCTATGGGAATCGAACTTTCAGGAATGAAGCAAGAAGTCAAAATAGGGCTCGAGAAGGTAATGTCAAGTTTTGGCTCCCATCACTTCCTCTTTCTGGAGCACTTAACTATAGTGGATTCATCAGATTTTTGGCAATGTCGGCAAAATATTGCTAAGCAACATTTTGCAGATGAAGGATGACGGATTGCCAAAGGTTGTGCTTAACGACCATCCTTCTTGAACCAAGCGAAAAGCAGGCTGCCCCTAAACGGAATGAGGGAGGTATTAAGAAAAGGTTTGAAGGAAATAGTAGATAGTAAGGAGTGAAGCTTTGTACAGCCTGAAGCGGAGGAGGAGCTAAAACAATTGTGTTGATCTCAGGAAATGTGGTGCTCCAGTAAGTTGTTAATAGCATTAGCAGTAGTAATCTTCCGAAGCAGATGAAAATTCAAACAAAACATGATCAATATTCTCTTAAGATTGGTAACAGCTTCGAACGAGAGTAGAATGATGTAACTTCCATTAAAATCATTTACAGAATAATTTGCATACTTGTAATAATTATGATAAATTGTAAATCATTTACACACTTATATTGTCAAATTTTGAAAGTCTAAGTTACTGTTGATAAAACTCTGCGTGGACCTTCCATGGCAATTGGAACTTCATAGTAGATAGTAAGGAGTGAAGCTCTGGACAGGTTGAGGCGGAGGAGGAGCTACCACAAGTAAGTCGTTAATAGTACTAGTAGTAGTAATCTTCCGAAGCAGATGAAAATTCCAAAACATGATGAAGATTCTAAGATCTAAGATTACAGAATAGAGAATAATTTGGATACTTGTAATAATTATGGTTAATTAAAATAGCGACGAAGACCACACTGCCTTTCCATAACAAACAAATACAACGTAGAGACAATAGGGAAAATTTCAAGACAGTGGAAATTATTTCTGTAGATATTTCGGCCCTATGTCCAAGGGCCGTCTTCAACACAATACAAGAAAAAGAGAGAAACTATATATATATATAAAAGAACTTACATCAAATTGTGAGGATTAAAAACTAAATAATTAAAAACACTTTTTAAAACATTTTTTAAAAAAATAGCCCTAGCATCCTTACTTCAACGAAGTTCAACCAGGACTGGCGAAAAGAATGAAATTGTATTCTTGTGAAATTCTTGTATTGTGTTGAAGACGGCCCTTGGACATAGGGCCGAAATATCTACAGAAATAATTTCCACTGTCTTGAAATTTTCCCTATTGCCTCTACGTTGTATTTGTTTGTTATGGTTAATTATAAATCATTTATGCACTTACATTGTCAAATTTTGAAAGTCTAAGTTACTGTTGATAACACTCTGCGTGGACCTTCCATGGCAATTGGAACTTCATGGTAGATAGTAAGGAGTGAAGCTCTGGACAGGTTGAGGCGGAGGAGGAGCTACCACAAGTAAGTCGTTAATAGTACTAGTAGTAGTAATCTTCCGAAGCAGATGAAAATTCCAACAAAACATGATGAAGATTCTAAGATCTAAGATTACAGAATAGAGAATAATTTGGATACTTGTAATAATTATGGTTAATTGTAAATCATTTACACACTTACATTGTCAAATTTTGAAAGTCTAAGTTACTGTTGATAACACTCTGCGTGGACCTTCCATGGCAATTGGAACTTCATAGTAGATAGTAAGGAGTGAAGCTCTGGACAGGTTGAGGCGGAGGAGGAGCTACCACAAGTAAGTCGTTAATAGTACTAGTAGTAGTAATCTTCCGAAGCAGATGAAAATTCCAACAAAACATGATGAAGATTCTAAGATCTAAGATTACAGAATAGAGAATAATTTGGATACTTGTAATAATTATGGTTAATTATAAATCATTTACGCACTTACATTGTCAAATTTTGAAAATCTAAGTTGCTGTTGATAACACTCTGCGTGGACCTTCCATTGCAATTGGAACTTCATAGTAGATAGTAAGGAAGTGAAGCTCTGGACGGTTTGGAGTGGAGGAGGAGCAACCATAATTATGTTGATCTCAGGAAATGTGGTGCTGCAGTAAGTCGTTAGTAGTACTAGCAGTAGTAATCTTCCGAAGCAGATGAAAATTCCAACAAAACATGATGAATTTTTTCTAAGATCGTTAACAGTTTCGAACCAGAGTAGGAATGATGTAGCTTCCAACAAAACAATTTACAGAATAATTTGCATACTTGTAATAATTATGATAAATTGTAAATCATTTACACACTTACATTGTCAAATTTTGAAAATCTAAGTTACTGTTGATAACACTCTGCGTGGACCTTCCATGGCAGAGTAAGTTCTGCTTCGTTGGTGCAAAACGGTTATGTGTCGTCTCGTTGCAAAATTGACTCACCTAAACGAAATAAGAGAAACTGTTTTGTGGTTAAAAATCATCAAGGCATGAATACATTAGACTATTCATAAACTTACGGAAGCACTAATTATGCCGATAAAAAATTGTTCAATGCTCTGTCTATGTGCTGGGTTTTCCTTTTTATTTAGAAAAATATTGGGATTAAATAACTAAAAATCTTTCAAGTTTGTACGTTAAGACTGTGGTAATTAGTCACATCCTAGAGATTAACGTTGATGGTCAATGGTAACACAAAAGTCATGTTGACCACAAAAAATTAAGAAAAATCTTGGAAAAATATCATCAAGCACATTTGAAAAAATAATCATAATAATTAATTTCTGACCCACTATACAAGAACACAAGTGGAGTAATATAACAAAAGCAAGAATAGCGCAACAAAAATGAAACTTACTAGCAGAGCAGACGAATTAAATAGCGGAAAAGGCTTAAGAAAAAGAACACATTTATTTTAGCTTGGTACTTACAGAATAAAAAGATGAAAGCATAAGTTCCACCAAGTTTTCGGACAATATCGATGTTACGTTACTATTGCAGCAGATAAAGCAAAAGATTTGCAATATCTAAATAAAGTATGTGAACCTCCTCTAAATCATTTTTTTCAGAAGTGGGCGAAGCCCCGTAAAAAACAAAAAAACACAATAATCAGAAAAGCTTGAATATAATTTAAAAAGAACCTTCCGAGTCATCGCCCGCAGTTTGGGACAATCTTAGCGTAGCCGACTTTAAGCTTCCCTTTAACATCCCTAACCAGCTGATATATTTGTACAAACATGAATTCCTAGCCACGGTATCTGTGAAACAAATTGAATAGAAAAATTTGCCACAATTGTATGCTTTGGAAATTCGCCTTGTAGTCTTTGTTGATTCAGCTAATGTCCAGATTTTGCCTGCCTTTTCTGATCAGTTTTCAATAGGCTAACTGGTACAGAAATACTGAAATCATAGGCCTTTTAAAAATAAAAGCGATAATGCAAGGCAAAACCAGTTTAAATCCAGTTTAGTTAATGTTCTTTGTAGATAAAAGCATTTCCTCAAGCAATGAAATCCTTATCATAGTGACAGTAACATTTCAAACTTTAAAGGATGGTATTCCAAACTTTAATCCAAGCAACTAGCGAATTGAAAACTAAGGGAACAATTATGCGTCACAGCATAAATATTATATAGTATTGAAAATTCCTATACTCTCCATTAAAGATTTTTGGGACATATCAGTCGCATACCTTTCTTCATGACTCTGCCTTTGTGCAAGCGCAGTACCTATAACTGTGAAATGCGTTTTAGCAGCAACTGTTTTTTTTAGACTACCAAGATCGGCAATGTCATAAAAAAGGTGACCGCGGAGCGTAAATCTGAAAGACATCAAAAATAAAAGTGGAAACCAGACAGCACCAGTTAAAATCAGACAAAGGAACCAAATACAGAATGATAAAACTATTTATTTTTTCATTTATATAATAATTTTATAAAATAAAATGGAAATTTAAAATCCTTGTATTTTTGAATTAGTTCTGTGGCATTTTTAAATTGGGAATAAATATCCCCAGCAGTAGTTGGAGTTTCGTCAGCGGTTTCATCTCGTTCCACCAGGTGTAGCTCTTGACTAAAGGACATCTTACTCGGTAGGCATATGACTTCTTTGTCAATGTTTGAAGTTTCAAATATTGGACAATTCACTCCTTATATCCCTAGAAATGGAGCCTTATCAAAAGATCACTTATCTCCTTATTTTCTTTTGTATCGGATGATTGCAGTGTGGGTCCTTTGGGATTATGGTATTTAGAGTTTCTCACAATTACTGAATAAAAAATGCAACTTCAAATTAAAACTGTTTAATAAAAAGACTGAGATAGTCAGTTACTCTGCTTTCCAGAACAGCATAGACAAATATCCTGATAAGATCCATTGTGTCCAGCCCCCCCCCCCAGGAAAAATATTAATAATGTAGTATGAATAGCAGCTGTGCCATGACAAGACAAAGAAAGAAATTCCGACAAATCACTGTGCCATTGCTCTCCCTCAGGTGTAGTATTTTTAGACGGCCTTGCCTATCTATTTTGTCCCTTTGTAGAAGAGCCTCCTTATGTCAAGGTGCTCTCACATCCCCCCCCCTCTTTAGATAACTATACCCGCTTCAGAATAGCTTGGGTGACATCTCGTCCCTCGAAAGTGAGTGAAGAGTCGCACACTACTCGCCAGGAATCAGCAGCAAGCAGCACTTTTCCTCAGACTCGGTGCTAGCAGAGCATTCCTTTTCCCGAATTGTGTTACTTCTCAAAGGATCTTTTCTTGAATCATGGTTGGCACTTCAAATATCCCGTGGATTTGACCTCCTGGATATTACTTTCGCAGTCATTACTGGCTTCAGTCCATCCAGTCTCGGCAGTGTATTCCAGAAAATACCCACACTCAGGGTCAAACACTCAACAGGAAGTCGATTTGCTGAACGATGACTGATATCATCGGCAGTAGTAGGGCTCTATTTGTGACTCTTACTCTCATGGGCACCAGAAAAAAGCTGTCACAGCCGTAATACAAGATAGGCAAAGTTAAAACTTTATTTGGTAGAATTTCAGCTATATTCTTGGAAAAGAAATCAATAAGTACTCTATTCTTGAATTAGGTTACGATAAACAAAGGAAACTAATCAAAATATAAATGTTTCTGGGCAGACTCAATTTAAAATTTCAAAAAGCAATTTAGTAGTTTTATATTAATTTTAAACGAGAATAATCTACAATCATCCACTTTTGTTTTACTTTAGATATGAAATAAACTACTTTTAATAAGCAGTAATAAATGGTTATTCTGTATAGAAACTTCTGAAAAAGTATGAAGTTAATCAAAGGGGAGCCGGGATAACAAAGAGACGTTGCTTGTTCTTAATTAGATCCCTCTATTGTTTGAGAAATAGAACAAAATAGAAGGATATGTTAAAAGGGAGAAAGAGTACCTGCCCTACTGCTCAAAAGAGTTATTATTCAGCGCAGCTAAACAAAATACAAAAATCATAATCTGTGTACCATAAGCAAGGCTGTATCCAAGAGAGGGATTAGGAGGTTTAACACCCTCCCAGAATTTTTTGTTGTCCGACTCGTAAAAACGTAATATGCAGATAAAGACGTGTTTTTTAAGTTTTTGAAACCCCCCCTGAAAAAGACACCCTGCCCCCGAACTAAAATCCTGGATACAGCCTTGAACAAAAGGTATGTTAGCTATATAATAAAGACGAGGTATAACTGTTCCCTAACAAACAGCGAATAACTAGAAGCAAAAGCTGTCCGAAAAAACAAATAAAAAGAAAAAAAAACATGGTGCATCCTCTTTCATAAGAATCGAAGAAAAATTACCCCTACATCCAACATAACATTTGAAGTCACCTTGTCCCTGTCCTTGCAACAAAGATACCCCGAAAGACACCACTGAATCACCCGTCCAAGAAACAAAACAGGGTATACTTCCCACAACTATAAATTTGAAATTCCTCATTGAAGAAGATTAAAAATCCTCCCTTCTCCTTTAATCGAATTATTTATCCATCCACACGAATACTGTAATATGAATATTTAATTCCACGAAAGCAACTTTTATCCAAAAAAGGAATATATTCTCTACATTTTATTTTTTACTGACAGAAAAAGGCTAAACACTGCGCTCAAATCCCTAACCCCGAGATATAGGCCAGGTGGATTTCCTAGACCACAAGGTCTTTCAGTTTATAAATAAAATCACACGCAATCAGCCAAATTTGAGCTCTTAGATTTGATCATCCTATGCTTTCACACAACCTTCCCATTTCACCTCCTCATATGTCTCCAGTTCCCCCTTTAGAGCTGGATCGACTCTGGCTGAGCTTATGGAGTCACACCACTGATCCTCGTTCAAACCAAACAATCAGCAACACAAGGACTCAGACCACGGTACCCGCAGACAAAGGGTCTCAAGTCTAGTGCACAAACTACTTGGCCAGGACAGTTCCTAGCAATATAAGGTCTTTCACAAAGCGGCTAATCACCAAGGATATTATTCAAAAAGGGGCAAAAGGCCAAATAACCCTCTCTTCCCTGAACTCTGGGGACAGAAAAACAGCTATGGCTATTTAAATGAATGTATAATCTGCGTCAACTAAAAAGTGCTACTTTCTCCTTTTTTTCATATCATTTGTTTTCTATTCCTTTCGTTGGTGTATTTTCCTGAATTCATGACTGTTTCTTTTCGCTTTGTTTCACTTTTTGTTTCTAGTTGTTGTTACTTTTCAAATGGCAAATCGCTTGTTTTTATTCTTCATTTAAGCAAGAAATAAGTGTCAGTCCAAGTATTGCCATAAATTTGTTTCTATACCTTGTTAAGTTTTGGAGCCTTTCCTCGCGAACTTTCCCCAATGAAGATAGATCAACTTTAAGAGCTACTATTTATTATTTTGACATAAAGAACTTATTACTATTATCATTTATTAGTTATTACAGAAAACATACTAACATGCTACTTGCTATTTTGTAAAGTAAAAGTCAGATGATATAATTTCAAAGATTTTTTCGAAGTGGGATGTGTAACCCACGCTATTAAACGAAGTACAAGCAACTGGTTCTTAATCATACTTAAGACTTAAAGAAATTTAATAAGAAAAAAAAAATTCGACTGAAAGTAAGAAGCAATTTCAAAAATTAAAACGAAGGGAAATCATTTATGTACATGGAAGTGTGTTTCCCCCTCTTTAGTATCTCGCTCTTTATGCTAAAGTAATTTTAGAAATTCAAAAAAACTCCTTACTACAATTAAATGGTCCTTGCGTCAAAGGAATTATTCTTAAATAATTGGAACGAAAAGAAAACTTTAATATAAAGAGCGAGGTATCAAGGAGGGGGAAAGCCCCTCCATGTACATAATGATTTGTGTTCGTTTTATTTTTTTATGTTGCTCCTTACTTTCAGTCGAAACAAATCCCCCCCAGTGTAAAAATTTCCCGAAAAGTTCACCAACCCCAGACCTTCCCCCCCCCCCAAGGAAAATCTACCCAGCAGAAAATTCACACCCTCTTCCTCCCAAAAAACGTCTGTATACTTTCCAATAGCAAATACTAGACGTAAGAAATGGGAAAATTTCGTGACTCACAGACCTTTCCCCAGGGGCTGTGAGGGTCATGTTATGGAAAAAATACACATAGTTACTAATCTTTTTAGACTTGCTTAATAAAATGGCTATCTCAAAATTATGATCGGATGACTTAGAAGAAAGAAGGGGGATTGGGGACTAGTTGCCCTCAAATCTTCTTGGTCACTTAAAAGGACACTAGAACTTTCAATTTCCGTCCGAACAAGTCTTTTCCCAACAGTCTATTTCTATTGGTTCGATGTGGTCACCCCTGGGGAAAACAAACAAACATTAAAAGAAACAAAACAAATAAACACACATCCGTGTTCTTCTTCGAGCAAAAAAATAGAAAATTTCACATTTTTGCAGATGGGAGCTTGAAACCTCTTGAATACGGTTCTCGGAAACACTGGATCTGATGATGGGATTTCCATTAAGATTCTTCAACTTTTAAGAGGTATTTCCCGACTTTTTTGAAAATCAGGCAAATTTTCTTAGGCTCGTAGCTTTTGATGGGTAATACTAGACTTAATGAATCTTATATATTTGGAATCAGAATAATAAGCCAATTCTTTAGATATATTTTTTTGATGTCAAATTTCCGTTTTTTAGAGTTTCAATTACTATAAGCCGTTTCGGTCCTTACTTATGCTTCGTTACCACGAACTGCTGGATAAAAGTTTTAATTTTTCTCAGAATTTCTAATATTGCCTTTTGAAAAGTGCAGAAATAGCCGGATTTTTGAGCCTTCAAGAGCATCTTTATGTCGGTCTTGTCTTGAATTAAATGAAAAAAAATTTTTTGAATGAAAGTCAGGAGCGACATTAAAACTTTACGAACAAAAATTACTTCGTATATGAAAGGGGCTGTTCCCTCCTCAAAGCCCGGCTCCTTGCGCTAAGGTTTGACTCTTTCTCTCAAACCTACTTTTTAAAACAGTGAACAACTTAAGTGTAAAGACTGGGGCGTTGAGGAGGGATCAGCCTCTTTCATATACGGAGTAATATGAGTTCGTTTTAGGTTTTAATGTCGCTCGTTACTTTCAGTTAAAAAAAACTTGTTTTTTGCTTAATTTCTAAACATTTTGAATTAATGCATGTTTTGATTTTGGCTCTCCGCACGTGAATACTTCGAACGAAATTTGCATTTTTTTTTTCTAAATGGCTTTTCCTTAGTTTTGATCGGACGATTTTGAAAAAAAAAGAATTTGGGGAGGAGGCTTAGTTACCATTCAGTCTTTTGGTTACTTAAAAAGGCAACTAGAACTTTTAATTTCTTACGAACGTTATTATTAATAAAAAATATACGTAACTTCCGAATTAACTTTCGTAATGATCTTCTATATTCGTATATTTTTATAACGTATATGATGGGGTTTCCCCCTCTTTAATACCTTACTCTTTACATTAAAGCTTAAATTTTGTCCCAATTCTTTAAGAATGACCCCTGAATCACAAAGGCCGTCGAAGAAATAGTTGAAAATACTAAAAATACTTCAGCTTAAAGAGCAGGTATTTAGGAGGAGATGAACCTCTCATATGCGTAATAATTTCCGTTTGGTATGTTTTAATGCTGCTCCTTACTTTCAGTTGAAATTTTTTTTTCATATCTATGTTTTCATTGTTTTTTGTTTTGAATAATATTAGAAAATCCTGTGTCCCCCTCATTGAAATTCTCTTCTCCCATGACAAATTCCTCCATGAAAAGATCCTCCCATGTAACCCATTCCCCGCAACCCCTCCCTGTCCAAGAAAAAAATTCCCCTGAAAACACATGTACACTTCCCAATAACCATTACTATATGTAAACACTGGTCAAAGTTTGTAACTTGTAGCCCCTCCCACGGGAACTGTGAGGGAGTAAGTCGTCCCCAAAGACATAGTTATTAGGTTTTTCAACTAAGTTGAACACAATGGCTACCTCAGAATTTTGACCCGTTGACTTTGGGAAAAAATGAGCGTGGGAGGGGGTCTAGGTGCCCTCCAATATTTTTTTTCACTTAAAAAGGGCACTAGAACTTTTAATTTCCGTTAGAATGAGCCCCTTCACAAAATTCTAGGACCATTGGGTCGATACAATCACCCATGAAAAAAAAACAACAAAAAACAAATAAACACGCACCCGTGATCGGTCTTCTGGCAAAAAATACGAAATTCCACATTTTTGTAGATATGAGCTTGAAAATTCTACAGTAGGGTTCTCTGATACGCTGAATGCTATGGTGTGATTTTCGTTAAGATCCCATGACTCTTAGGAGGTGTATCCTCCTATTTTCAAAAATAAGGCAAATTTTCTCAGGATCGTAACTTTTGATAAGTAAGACTAAATTTGATGAAACTCATATATTTTAAATCAGCATAAAAAGTTTATAAATTCATATTGTGAAATATAATATATTTTATTCAGTTTATTACTACTATTATTTATTTATTAATACAGACAACAACATTTTTGTCACTTCGTTAGGCATATCTCGGCTACAGTTTCAAAAGGCACTATGTGACAGATTTTACCAAAGGGGTATTTTTAACCCACCCTACTAAGTATATTTAAATGATTGGTAATTAAATAAAATTGTAATTAAATTGGAATATTTAACTAATGATATTTTATATATTTGTTTTGCTAATATAATCAAAACCTCTATTATTGCTGTCATTGTGTTGCGAGAGCAACACTTTGGTTTTGTCCCGTTTTTTTTTTCCTATGCCGCCGATCTCAGCTTATTCCTAGACACTTGTAAGGGTCTAACCTGTGCGGTTTTTATGGAAAGTGTGGACCTCAGGCCGGATTGATGAATATGACATTACATTTTGGAAAGCTCCGCAGAACTCTTGCCTGGGGCCAAATAGGATGGTTTTTGCTTGTCCACGACCCAGAGACTATAGCGTGCGAAGTGAAGTGAAGTTATATAGCCTATGTCAGAGAGGAGTATCTGAAGTTGTGCAGCCAAGCATTCGTTTCATCAAACCACGTTTCTGCTCTCGAGTGGAAAACTCCACTCGAGAGATGGACTAAATTCAAGATGGACTAAAATCTACAAGTGTTAAATATATGCGGCAGTTACCTGGCCCCACAACTAAAATATCACAACCAAACTTTTGAACTAAGACAGATAGAATTTTTTTTCGAAGGCAATCGATAGCTCTTGATGAGCTGATCGAAGTATATGACATCCATTTTCGGTACAAAAATTCCTTCATGAGGTATACCAGTTTGAAAGTTTTAAGGGGTTGACAACTTCAGTAGTAAGGTACAAACTGAACCAAAATCTAGGCCGATACAAATTGTGAGACGCAAATAGAGGACTTGTAAGCAACAATCGGCTGTTAGGTAAAAATCACCTTCGGCAATGAGGGGTTAGCAACTTTTGCTAGTTGGTGTATCTATTATTTGTTTCCAGTGTATTTGATGGTAAAGCCAACTTGGTTCCAGTGGTAAGACATGTAGGGGACTTGTAAGTAATAATCTGCTGTTAGGCTACAGTCAACTTCAGCGATGAGGGGTTTGAAACTATGCTAGTTGGTGTATCCATTTGTTTGTTTTCTGTGAACTTGATGCCTATCACGGGAGAGGGACTTATAAGTAAGAATCGGCTCACTTTGGGCGCAAACGGCTGTTAGCTCATAATCATTTTCGATAGAGAAGGGTTTGCCACTTCTGCTAGTTGGTGTACCTATTAGTTGTTTCCGGTGTATTTGATGGTTAAACCAATTTGCTTCTAGTGGTAAGACATGTAGGGGAATTGTAAGTAATAATTGGCTGTTGGACTGCAATCATCTTCAGCAATGAGGGGTTTGTAACTTTTGCTAGTTGGTATACCCATTTATTTGTTTCCGGTGAACTTGATGTCTATCACGGGAGAGGGACTTGTAAGTAAGAATCAGTTCACTTTGGGCTAGAAATTTGTGCAAATTGGTGCACATTGTATTCGATCTCTTTAAATCTGACAAAATTAAGTGTTTACGCAACGGGTACAAATGATAACGTAAAACAATGAGGTAGTTTTGTAATAATTAGTGTCACCTATGGTATTTTAATCCTGAAAAGTTATCCGTTCTTGTTTGAACATACCATTTTGAAAACTTCGATAGGCTGACAACTTCATCATTTAACTGATAGTGAAGAAACAAGCACAAACGAGAATGTAAAACAATGAGATAGTTTTGTAATAATTAATAGAATGTCATCTATGGTACTTTGATCCTGAAAAGTTAGGGATAGCTTTATAATACCAACTAGATTATATAAGATATTGTTCCAAGTTTTAATCCGTCACGATGTCTACGATTGAAAAGGATAAAGTTCAACTGGCTTCAAAGTCAATTTAGTTCCTTCTTTCGATACTATTTTGTTGTTGTTTTTTCAACGCTGAGGAATAGCCTTTGATCATGTGATTACTGATCGATAGCGAAGAAACAAAACTAAAGTGCTGCTCTTGCAACACTTTAGTCGGTGAAGCCAGACAAAGGTTGCCGCAACACTTCACGTTGCCCGGGCAACGTAGGTCTAGTTTTTTTTCTTTTGACCTACACCAAACCAATGATGAAGAAAAAAACTGAGGAAAGAGCAGTCATTGCAGTAGCTGAAACTGTAAAAAAGGAAATCTATTCACATATGAAAGTTTTTATTCTAAATCCAAATAGTAATGCTTATTAAGCCTGGAATTGCTTCTGAAAAACAATCAGCATATACAAGTTTGTATAAGTTTAGAAACAGAGGTACATCCTCCCTAAAAGGAGTAGAATCAAGATGAAAACTAAAACACAAATTCAAGCTATCTGAAAATCTGGAGTTTTCAGCCGCCCTTTAAGGATATGAATTCGTGTTCTTCCTAAGAAGGACAGTCGTAGATGAAGTGTCTGTTTACTTGTTGATTTTTCTCTCTTTCCATGGATGCTCGCACCGAACCAGTGATCGTAAAATATCGTGATATGGCTCATTTAAAAGAAAAAGTAGAGTTTTTTTTACCATACATAAGGAACAAAAAAGATCCCACTACAAAAACATAAAGGAGGGAAACTGCTTTCCTGAACTTTTCTTGCAAAAGTTTAATTGTGCAATATCTTTAACAATGGATTATTAGAGGCAACCAACTGAAATGCTTCACAGTAACATTTCAATACAGAAAGTTGAGCGCTACAGCTTGATGAAATAAAAGTCGTTCGAAGATTTTCAATCTGCAGACTTTGAGGGCTAAAGTGCTCCCATTAGGACCCATGTTACTCCTATTCCTCCCATTCTTAAATTCAAATGCACAAAAATGATATACCTAGCGGAATTTATTCTGAACTTCAAGGGATATGATAGTAGAATAAAATTTGACAATCATTTGGGGTATTGGGGATGAATAATGGAAAGTTGTATGAATAATTTAACTCCTTCGTCAAATTTCTTATAACTTACAAGAAGAAACAATTTTACTGGGAACTTTTTTTTGCAGAGTAAGTAACTCTTACTGAGAAGTCCTAACATCCAGGCGTCAAGAAATAATTTAATATGCTTCCAAGAAAATTCTATCGAACAATTTTTATAATTTATTGTTCAGATAGCATCTGGGGAATTAGAAATTATCTAATAAAATTGATGGGAATGCTTTTGTTACTGCCAGAAAAATTAGTGAATGTAAGCAAAAATTTTGACAAAATGATAAACTAAGCTTCTCATAATTCCAAATATTATGGTTTGAAAAGATAAGGGAAGATGCGTGAAATACGAGAAGGGAGCTCTAGGATTTTGAATCGATTAAAGATAATGCAAGCAAAGGCAAAGGCTTAGATGCTGTAAATACACAAAATTAAAGAGATTACTTCCTTAGAACTCCGTAGTAAGAAGTGCCCTTTAGTTTTATTGGCTTACATCTACGACGCATTTCCAGTAGCCTATCACATTATTCATTGAGCGTAAACCAGAAAGGAAAGGTAATAATCCTGTCGTGTTAAAACCTGATTGGTTCCTGTGCGAACTTTGTGGCCAGTAAAGAGGATGAAACGTATTTGATCCTTTGCAAATTTCTCTCTGTTTCTCTGTGCTACAGATCTTTTTTCTTAGTTTTCTTTTTTCAATACAGCTGAATTATGACATCTTGGATCTAGAGGATATTGCAAAACTTGGAGATAGAAATCCATTTTCAGGAAGGAGTGTTCTAGATGCGTAGTTAAAACAAACTAAATTAAAACATGAGTGAATAAGTTGCCTGATCAAATAACGCGATAGAAGAAATCATGTAACAAATCTACTGAGACTATTCATCTAAAAGAAAAAATCGTCACAATTTTCTTTATTTGCTGATGTGTATGAATATAAGGTACATATCAATTTTGATAATAAGTTAAGAAACGTGCGAATACAAATTAGAAAGGATTTATTCAAATAGGCTAAAAACATTTCATTTTCACCTGTTGAATTTTTGCTCTAGCTATAAGCCTTTACTTTCAGGATATTTTATTATCAACCAGTTCATGGTAACTGAAAGTAAAGAGTGACGTGTGTTAATAGTAACCAAAACTTTAAAAAACTACATTTTAATACCAATAAATATATCAAAAGAATCTTCTTTATTTTGATTTTAAATTGAATGATTTGAAAGTTACTATGACAAAGTCACAATCCTGAAAAAATTGCATAATTTCAGGAAAGGGATAAAAGACGCAGAGTTCTGCTATATATATATATATATATATATATATTTTTTACACCAAACAGAAATTTTTGCCCGATTAGGGTCTAAGAAAAGCTATATACATGTCCTCCCTGTCTAAGACGTAGAACTGTTACTTGGTGCTGCGTTCGTCTCCAAACATATACCCAATACATACAAAATGAAGGACTAATATATATAACATATATGCAGTATTATTGACAATTAAAAAGGATTGTATTATTGCATATCAGCTATTGTTGGAGGGCGAACAAATTGTTAGAAATCGTTTATCGGGGTATTGCTCCCTGAAACAGGCAAATGTACATTTTTAAAGTCAAGTTTTCCAACCGTTCGTAAGCAACTCTTCCAATTAGTACGGAAAAGGGATTTAATCGCTAGTATCACTTTTGTATGTATCTTTCAGGGATGAACTTTCCAGTGGAAATTTTACACCGGGGGAATTTGCAAGAATTCCCTTATGAAATTCTTCTTTTGTCTTACTTTCTCTTTGTCATACTCAATTTTATATTTGGAGATGTTTCGGGGGAATTGTCTGGAGGAATTTGTCAGTGGTTTTGGAAGTGTCTGAATGATTTTTGCCGTGGAGTTGGATTTTCTGCGGGATAAATTCTTCAAGGGGGAATTTTCTATGGGAGCAGATTTTCCATAGGGGGAGGATTTCTGGGGAAAATTCTTTACGGAGGGCGAAGGAAGTCTTTGAAACAAAAGCATGCCAAGGAGAATTTTTAAACAGAATCATGCTCAAGAAATTTTCCGGGGGAATTCTTAGCGAGGATGAAATTGTCCGGGGGAGGGATATTTTACATGTGGGGAATTCCTATGGGGGTATTTCAAGTTGCATGAGGGAACTTTCCACGGAGAGGGAGCAGGATTTCCTGGCATCATTTTAGAAATGCAGATAAATTAAATAAAAAATAAGGTTTTTTCAACTTGAAGTAAGGAGCAACATTGAAACTTAAAACAAGCAAAAATTACCCCATATAGGAGAGGGTTTACACCCTCCTCAAAACCTCGCTCTTTATTCTAAAGTTTGACTTTTTGTCCCAATCCTTTAAGAACGACTCCTGAGACATAAAGACCGTTTAATTAGAAAAAGAGACTTTTTCAAAAGTACCTAAGACTTTAGTGTAAAGATCGAGGTATTGAGGAAGGTAAACCCCCCTCATATACAGAAGTATTTTTCTTCGTTTTAAGTTTTGATGTAGCTCTTCACTTCAAGTTGAATTTTTTTTTTATCAAGCAAGAGCAATGCAATGAAAAGTTTAAAAATTAGAGATTTTATCACGCTTCTTTGAGAATGCGCCAGTTGTCAATGTTTAATGAAAAATAAATACTTTCAGTAAAGCACAAGTAAAATTTAGCGTAAAAGTGAAGGGCTGAGACGGCAAGAGGACCCCTATTAACAGGGGTGATTATTTGACGCAAGATATTATCCTGCCTAGAACAAAAGGTTGTATCTCATATTTTTAAAATGAATTAGAAAGTGAAAAAAATTACTTAAAGTAATTAATTGGTATTACACCAAGGGTGCCAACTCAAGGGGGGAAGACAGGGGCAATGGTCCTTCCATATTTTTGACTTCCTTCTAACCCAACTAAGATTTTGACGAACACCCTTTTGTGGTGTTTTCATAAGAAACGTAAATTCAATTTTACTATTGTAATTATATATCAAAATGTATCAAACTATTTAGCTAAATTCTACTATTTTTTCTAGCAAATTTGTTTTGAAAATTTGTCTGAGTCAACTAGGATTTTTTTTTATTATGCAACTCATTTTTTAAAATGTATTTCTAAGATTATTATGAGTCGTGTTATGCTCTTTACTTGGTCGGAGTAGCTATCGCTACAACAATGATAACGTATGTCAGAGTTTTATGCAGGGTTTTGTTTTGGAATGGTCACAAATTGGAAAACACACACACAAAACACAAAAATTGGAGAATTATACGGTAAATACAGGAGAATATAGTGAACACCGTAGAAGTTTGGTATATTGGGGTTGAAAGGACTCATCACCAGAGCATACGCAAGATAAGGCTTACATGTCTCCTGTTATGAAAATATTTAAAATTCAAACCATAATAAGTTATATTACTAAAAAGAGGAATATTCCATGGTGGCGCAATGAGTTTTATCTCAGCTTGGTAATAAGGAACCTAGAGTTTGAGCTCAGCAGTAGCAACACGCTAAAGGACCGACGTAAGGACCAGTCAAGAAGCGTGATTAATCCAACACAAACACATTACTTACATTCAAATTACTTACATTCTGTCAAACTATTACTTACATTTTCTAGGTAGTGCATGTACATTAATGATGAAGTAACTTTTGAATTATCCCCATTTGGAGTTAGATGACAGTTGTCGCTTGAGGTAGGATCACAAGTTATTGTTCTGAAAGATGAAGGAAATGTTAGGAAGGGCTTGTCCTGCCCTTTTCCCTTTAATTAGTTGAGTCCTGGTAGTATCAATTTGACAGTAACAATTCTATGATATAATTTTAATAATTTAACAGATGTCGCCATACTGGTAGAATTAAAAAACAATCGCAGCTTGTAATAAAAACATAATAATATAAACATTATAAAAAAAACATAATACATAATAGAAATAAAAATGAGTAAAGCTTAGGAATTCAAACGTGCTGAAAGATAGTTCATAAATACCATACAGCAAATTACTAACCGGCTATATTTGATACATTGTGGAATAATTTCAGGAAATCACAGGTCAAATTTTAGCGTAAAGACCAGTGGTGAAGATAAAGAGCCTCCTGATTTTCACAACGATTCCTGCATTTTCGTTTAAAATAAGCTAGTTTTTTTTTTCATTTAGCAGTAATGAAAATTTCGTAGCGAAAGCTCCGTAACGTAGATCTGTTGCAATTGAGGTGTTGTAACTCTGTGTGTTGGAGATAGCTACTCATGGGCATTGAATAAGACCACAAACAGGTTAGAGAAAATACTGTCTGGCTTTGACATATTGTTTTTTATCTCCAAGTTCTCAGTGAGAAAAATCCTCATTTCTGGCCATTAATCCAGGATGAATATTTTGTAGATACAATTGTTCAACAAAACAAAAGAAAGCGTTAGCATTACAGTTTTATATCAGTCAATAAAAAACAGAAGTAAAAAGGTATAAAGATGAAAGATTGTTGCAGCTACATTATAGATGAAAGCAGTAAAGACAAAAGAAGATAATAAAAGTTTTCCTGACAATGAATAAATAAATACACTATTAACAGAAGAATATAATACATGAAAATATGGTTTACGATTCCAAAGACCATGAAGGTTACCGTCAAATTCACCGCAAGTTTTAAAGAATAACTGAGAATAAAAATCAAAGCTTAAAAGGAGCGCAAATTATGTAATATGAAAGGATAAGCCAATCTCATAAGCTTTGAATTCCTTGTACTTGGTTGAATTTTGAGCATCTGCCATAAATAACACAAGCAATTATCAAGGGTGAATTTTATAAACAGCAAATTGCTGATCTATTCAACATTTTTAACGTCAAATATTCAACATGAACAATCAAATCTATCAAAATACCTATTTTTCAGTAGTATTAAAGATAGTATTTTCATCACAATACCTCTGGGGGGTTTAAGCCACCATAAACGAGCAATAATTGTATATTTGTGTATTTATGTATTTTTTCTTGAAAACATCTTCATATTTTTTCAGGAAAATTGGTATCTTGGGATATTCTCGCCTAAAAATTGATAGGTCAGAAGTTCAGAAGTTTGAGATAATTCATTTCGAGAGAGAGAGAGAGAGAGAGAGAGAGAGAGAGAGAGAGAGAGAGAGAGAGAGAGAGAGAGAGAGAGAGAGAGAGAGAGAGAGAGAGAGAGAGAGAGAGAGAGAGAGAGAGAGAGAATTTATTTAAAATTGTTACTAATTGTTAATCAAATACAGTCTATTTATTCAGTCGATTCAATTTTCTTACTGCACGAATAATTTGCATTCTATGTCAGCAAGGTTTTCAATCGAATTAGGTGGCAAAACAGGGATTCCCGAACCTGTCAAATTGTTTAAATGATACTTATTTTGAGCTATTTTTTTTTAATGTTTCCCTAATGTTAGAAAATTTTATGGACTGACTTATCCCGAACTTTAAGAAGAAAATTCTACTCCAGTCAATTTTTCAATCCAATCAATTGTTTAAGTTTTATTAAATCTGAATATATTCATCCCCGTCACAAAACGGTTAAAGTTAAAAGTTTTTTCAAAGATTTTAAGGAAAACAGGTATTAGCTTTTAGTTTTCTGTCGTTTATTCGCATCTCTTATCCAAGCTCCACAAGTTAGGGCAAGACCACCCAATCACTTCTTCAATATTTTGGTCACGCAAACTAAGAAAAATTACAATGGACGAGGTAGAGTTATTAAGGTATCAAATCCCCTTAAAATACGTAGATGTGTGGATGTCTAAATATTTTAATTAGACTAAAAATTTCTCTTGAAACAGCAAAGCTTACATTTGTAGCTCTTCTAGACTAAAACAGACATTTGTCTGTTGTACTTTCGATCGATGGCTTAACATTGCTTCCAAGAATTTTCATAGATTAATATTATGAAAGTGCAATATTACCTTCCAAACTCTAGAAGTTCCAAGCTCAGTTCGAAGAACCGAATCTTGATTGATTCCAATCTACTACTCAAATTTCTACAAACGGCTCATATTTCTTTCAATGAGTGGTTCCCGCCATACTAATAACTCCACATGTACTAATAAATTAGCTTTGGTTAAAAAAAGAATGCTGTACATGTTCCCTAAAAAAGCCGTTTTTTCGAACAAAATAAAAATAGCCGTTAACTTTTGTGGCCCTTTGGATTTATAAAAATGTTAGAATTGGCTTCATGAAATATTGGGTATTTTAAAAACATAACCTCAATATAAGCGAGGGTCAAAATCATCAGGGCATCTGACCATTTATAGTTTGGTAGAAGCTAATTAGAAGACTAATCTCTTATACCTCCTGAGTACGACGATATTATGCTAGCAGAACTAGTGGCCTTACAGTTTCCTTCTATCTGTTTTAGGAAATTTAAGGATGTCAAATTATTAGGCAAGTACGTAGGAGTTTGTTTTTAGAGTAGGTGATATTTTGAGGGAGGGGATCAAGATGCAATTCAAAATTACTGTCTTTACTTTAAGTTAGTCCCTGGGTTCAAATCATCCTCTTATCTTGACGAACACCCTTTAAAGCTTGTTTGCATGTCTTTTGTAGGTGAACATGCCTATTCCATCAATAGGCTTTGGTCCACAGCCAGTACTGAGGATCTTGGACCCCCCCCTTTACATTGCATCGTGAGCGCATCCCAGAAACATTTGCTAACAACAGACCTTTGTTGATTTTTACTTCCTTTCTTTGTCTCTCTTGCATTCACTCGACTATTGCCACAAAACTTAATTACCTTTTACTATCTATGATGAGGTACAAGTCTTACCCTATCCATGCTCTCTTGCCAACAATCTGTCTCCAGCCCTTTCTTTCCATAATCCCTATGGTCTTTTTCGTACACTTTGAAGCCCGAACTTGCCGGTTGACAAGACTAATCCCCCCCCGTCGCGTCAGTAGACCGAACAGTAAAAAAAGATTACTACAAATTGTGAGAATGACTAAAAATAGCAATTATTATTATACCACTACAAGAACTAACAACTAACTGCAGCACCAAGTCACCTGAGGCCAGCATAGCTACACACTTTCCTCCTCCATCTCAATCCATTGAAAGCCTCCCTATTTACACCCTCCTAAGTCGTCCCAATTTCCCTTAATTTCTCCCTTACGACATTCTCCTATACCATTCGGGTACGACCTGTTTTTCTTTTGACCCTAGAAGTTTGACCGACAAGGACGATCTTTGGTAATCACTCATCCTTCATCCGCAGAACGTGTCGTAACCATCTAGTGAAAACGGTGTTTTTATCTGTAACTAAATAAAAAAAGGCTTTTCAACTGAAAATAAGGAGCTATATAAAAAACTCAAAACGAACAGAAATTATCCCGTATATGAAGGTGTGGCCCCCCTCCTCAATACCTTGTTCTTTACACTAGAGTTTTTAGCCTTTTTAAAAAAGGCTTCCTATTCTAATTAAACAGCCCTTGTGTTTCAGAAGTTGCCCTTAAAGAATTAAGACAAACAGTCCAACTTTATCGCAAAGAGCAATGTTTTGAGGAAGGGGCAATCCCTTCATATACAGAGTGATTTCTTTTAGTTTTGGGTTTTAATGCTGCTTCTTACTTTCAGTTGAAAAAACTTTTTTTTTATTTAATTTCTGATCATTTTTCAAATAATGCCAATAAATCTGGCTCACCCTCCATTAATAATTCCCTCCCTTCACGGGAAACTTCTCTGTGAAACGTTCTTCCGATGTAAAATACAACCCCATAAAATTCCCTCCCGACTCACTGAAAATTACCCCTCCCCTCCCCCCTTGCGAACGATTCAGCCTAAAAAAAATTCTGTTTAGCAAACTTTCGTTTGACAAAGTTTTTTATTTCTAATCGTTTTTCCGATTACTTAGGAAATCCTCTTCCCATGGGAACTTATCTAAGAAATCTAAGTCCACTGGAAATTTTTCCCGGACAATTACCCCCAAACATTTCCACGTACAAAATTCAGCTGGCAAAGATAAAGTAAGACAAATGAAAAAAAAATTGTACAAGAATTCTGTCAAACCCCCCCACAGTGTAAAATTGTCCCTGGAGAGCTCACCCCCAGAACTTTCTATCCCCACGACAAATTCTACCCGTGGAAACCCACCCAAGCAAAGATCCCCCCAAAAAATGTCTATATACTTTTGAATAGCAAATACTATACGTAAACAACGGGCAAACTTCATAATTTACAGGCTTTTCCCTGTGGGGGGTCATGTTACTCCTAAGGGCATAGTTATTGGATCTTTCTTCTATGTTGAACAAAATGGATGTCTTAAATTTTGATCGACAGCCTTGGGGGTAAAAGACGTGAGAGGGGGACTAGTTGTCCTCCAATCTTTTCTGTCGCTTAGAAAGGGCACTAGAACTTCTAAATTTCGTTCGAAAAAAAAACACAAATCCGTGATCTTTCTTCTGGGAAAAAATGTAAAATTTCACATTTTTGTATATAGGAGCTTGAAACCTCTACAGTATATTTTTTTGATGCGCTGAATCTGATGGCGTAATTTTTATTAAGATTTCTTGACTCTTAAGAGGTGTTTCCCCCTTTTTGAAAAATCAGGCAAATTTTCTCAGGTTCTTAGCTCTTGGTGGGTAACCTTAGTCAATCAGCGTAATAAGGCAATTCTTTTGATGCATCTATTAATATCAAAATTTCGCTTCTTAGAGTTTCAGTTGCTATTGAGCCGAGGCGCTCCTTATTTATAGTTTGTTACCAAGAATGGTTTGATAGCCTCAACAGGAAAGAAAAAAAATAGTAATTATTATGTTTAGAAACAGCGCTGAATGACCAGTAATATGGTCTTTTTATATTTTAGCTAGAAAATTAATCTATGATTAACCGGTGTTTTGCTACTTTGAAAAGAAGTTGAATAAGGTTAATAAAATTCTTCAGAAATGGATCCAGAGCCGACTTTTAATACTTTCTTCGGAAACTTAATTAAGAATTGTGAATTTTTTCTTTCTTGTAAATATCATGACATATAAAAACACACTGTTTAAAATATATAAGGTGTAAATGACACTTTAACCTTTTGTAAGTTATAGGGGGAATTTCTAGGGGAATTATAGGGGGCAAAGAGCCTTTGGGGGAATATTAAAAATATAATATTGTATATATGTTTCGTGATGAATAAATCTTATCTTATCTTAGTACTATCCATTTGTTAAAAAAGTTTCAAAAATCCTAAGGAACTAATGTTTTAGCAAACTCTGGAAAATTTTGTTCACATGGTTCTATTAATTTACTGAAAATAAGTTTTTCTGAAAAGCCACGGTTTAAATAAGGGACAGATATAGTACACACGGGGACTGAAATATTGCTTTTCCTTATCACTGTTTTTACAGACCATCCCTGTTTTTGCTATAAGCGGTATTTTCTACGCAAGTTTTCCTGATAATATACACTATGTGACCAAACTTTACACTGCATAAAATACATAATAATAACAGTAAAAATTGAACTTCACGCCTCATTTGGCAGTTCTTAATTTTCATATATGCGTCAACTTTCAAATGTTATGTTTCCTTTAATTCAGCAATTTTAGAAGTTAACAAATTGAAACTACAGCCTCAAAAGGCTTCATTTAAATGAGCAAAAATAACCCAAAACTTACCTTTTCTTATAATTAAGTTTTTTACTGTTTTAAAAAGTAGAGTTGAGAGAAAGAGTCGAATTTTAGCGTAAAGAGCGGGGCGTTGAGGAGGGAACAGCCCCTTTCGTATACGGAGTAATTTCTGTTCGTTTTAAGTTTTAATATTTCTCCTTACTTTCAGTTTAAAAAACTTGTTTTTTTTTTATTTAAAAAAAGGGACAGATATAGTACACACGGGGACTGAAATATTGCTTTTCCTTATCACTGTTTTTATAGACCATCCCTGTTTTTGCTATAAGCGGTATTTTCTACGCAAGTTTTCAGTTCTTAATTTTCATATATGCGTCAACTTTCAAATGATAAGTTTCCTTTAATTTAGCAATTTTAAAAGTTAACAAATTGAGACTACAGCCTCAAAAGGCTTCATTTAAATGAGCAAAAATAACCGAAAGCTACCTTTCCTTATAATTAACCATTCAGGATGATTAGAAGTTAAATGTACGTGATGAAAAGTACAGATTCCAATCTAGGGCCTAAAAGTTTTTAATCCCTTATTCAAGAAATGGCTTGCAAGGAATGGGGCAAGTTATGTCAAATTGAAAAGCCAACGCTTTGATTAATTTTAAAGTTTCTAAGACAGAGTGGGTTCCGAACTTAAATTCTTGGATTAACTCTGATCGACAAGAAAATTTTACATTGGAATCCAAAATAGCTCGTATAAACTGATTTCCATATTAATGCTTGTGCTCCAAGTATATCCAATAGAGAAAAATAGTGTTAGAAGCAAAATTTCGATAGAATTATGGAAATTTAGTATGGCATTAATGGAACAGATTCAGGAAGGCAAAAAACTAATAAGACATATCCCTGGGAAATTTGAAAGAAAATATTTGGAAATAAAGTGGATACAGCTGGAAAATAAGTATTGAGAATACAGCAGATTTTCTAAATAAGAACTGAAAAATCCAGAGATTTGTTACGCTCAGAACTTATTCTAAGTGAGTCTTAATAGGACCGAGTCGATTTACTGCTCAATCTAGAGCCAAATTTTATGCACATGTAGACAAAACTCCGTTCTGGGAGGGTTGCAATGCCTTTACGCGAGGAGGAGTACATCGATAAATAGAGCTTATTTTTTAAACCATCATACTATAGTAGGTAAAATTTATTATAGTAGGTTTCAAATTTCAGGGAGGGCAGGTTAAGAAAATCATCTCCTGGATATGCAGCTGTAGATCTAATAACCAGGGCCGTATCCAAGATTTTTTCGAAGGGGGGGGGGGTACGAAACATCTTTAAAACACATTAAAAATTTGTTTAAATTCATTTTTGCTACGTTTCAGGGGGAGGTAAATACCCCCTACCCCTCTGGATACAGCCTTCCTAACACCGTAGCTTCAATAAAAAGCACTTGAAAATTTCTTGCATTATACTAACTGAAATTACTTTTAAAGTACCAAGGGAAGTGAAATTTAATCTGATTATTTAAATTGTTGAGGGGAAACTTGCATGACTAAATATATCTTAATAAATTTGGTTGAAATGACAGTTCAAATTTCAATGAAAACACCTCCATAGACAGATATGCAGAGAAGCGGGCGCAAAATTTCGCCGATGAATAATCAGGAAAAGATATATTAAACACATAAGACACCAAACAGCATAAGAGGGTGTAATTTTTCTTTGAAGGGGTAGTTTTCCTTGGGAATCAACCGATTCCCCATGTTTGAATTATCACGGCTGAAACCGTTGTCAAATTTACATTACTAAATTTATTTATTTTTACTATTCACTTTGTAATACTGACAAAATGTAGTTGTAGAGTTAAGATGGTTTCAAGGGGGGGGGGGTGATTTTTTTTATTTGGATAATCATGACCCTTTAAGTTGTTGACTATGCCATACCAAAGGGTTGAATATTCCAAAATAGAAGATTTTTGACGTATTTCTAGTTTCTAACCTTGAGTAGCTTTCCTTGGAAGGTGTAATCCTCCTTGGTAATCAACCTATTGCTAATGTTCGAATTTTTACGGTGGAAAAATGTTGCAAATGTAATTTATTAGTTTTGCTTTTTTTGCTTTTTTTTTTTTTTTTTTTTACTGTTCAATATGGCAATATTGAAAAAAAGGCAATTCTGCTATAAAAAAAAGACAAAAAAGCTCATAAGTTTGAAACGACCAAAAGAGAAAAATCTAAAAAAATCGTTATTTTCATTAAAAATATAGCTAAGATGGGTTTCGGGGGGGGGGGGGGGCGGGAGTTGGGTGTTAAATCTTTTTATTTGGAAACCCATGGCACTTCAAGTTGTTGATTATGCTAGACCAAGGGGTTGTATGATCCAAAATAGAATATTTTTGATATATTTCTAGTTTCTAATCTTGAGTAGCTTTCTTTGACGGTGTAGTCCTCCTTGGGAATCGACCTATTGCTAATGTTTGAATTTTTACGAACGAAAGCACTGCAAATTTAAGTTATTAGCAAAAGGAAATCTTACTATTTTCATGTAAAAATAGACCTAATATGGGCCCAAGGGAAGTCAAAACTGTTTTTAATTTTTATATTCTTGGTAATTTAAGTTCTTGATGATGCCAGGCGAAAGGATTGTATGTTCCAAAATAAAACATTTTTGACGTATTTCTAATATCTAATCTTATGTAGCTTTCCACAAGATTTATTTTAAGTTATAAATAAATTGAAAAGATTCTTTGAAGGATCTTATTGAGTTCTGACTTTAACCCAAACAGAAGTGCTTTCTATAGTGCAGGAAAAGGTTTATAAAAATAACCATTTCCATAGTAAACCTCTCCCCCAAAGATGGCTTCATAGAAGTTAATTTTTTTAAGTTTTCCATTGCTTGAAGTTCCTATCTTATTGCAGGAAAAGTAGTTTCACACTTCTGTGAGTCATTAAAATATTTTTGGTATTCTTACTTTCACTTTTTGGAAATAGAATAATATCCGAACGTTTTTTCTTATTATTTTCTATTATTGAAGTCGAACTTCGATATAAGGTATGTGGTGTGCCCAGCTTAGACGATTGAAAGTAGATTCCTTGCTTGCCACTTGCCTAAACGTGACATTAGTAGATGGTCAAAGTTTCTACTGTAGTTACATGTAATAACAAAATGGAATTTGTTTTCTATAAAACGGGAAAGTCGAGAAGTCATTAGCCAGTATCGTTCAAGTGAAGGAAATTTGCTATGAAAGCACAAGAAATAGTTAGAGGAACGACATGATCTGGCTTTAAGCTGCCACCCCCGCTTCTTTATCGTTAAATTAATCATAATAAATTAATAATTAATAATCATAATAATTAATAATTAATAATTAATAAATAATTAAAATATATATAATAATTAATATAAATATAAATATAAATATAATATAAATATAAATAATTAATATATTATAAATAATAAATAATTAATAATAAAAATAATTAATAAATCATAATAATTAATCATAATAAATTAATCATCAAACAGTTCGTGGTAACGAACTGTAGTAAGGAGCGACCCGGCTCAATAGTAACCAAAACTCTAAAAAATTGAATTTTGATATCAATAGCTACATCAAAAGAATCGCATTTTAATGCTGATTTTAAATATATAAGTTTCATCAAGTTTAGTCTTACCCATCAAAAGTTACGAGCCTGAGAAAATTTGCCTTATTTGGGAAAATAGGGGGAAACACCCCCTAAAAGTCGTAGGATCTTAACGAAAATGACACCATCAGATTCAGCGTATCAGAGAACCCTACTGTAGAAGTTTCAAGCTCCTAACTACAAAAATGTGGAATTTTGTATTTTTTGCCAGAAGACAAATCACGGGTGCGTGTTTATTTGTTTGTTTTTTTTTGTTTTTTTTTTTTCTTTTCCCCAGGGGTCATCGTATCGACCAAGTGGTCCTAGAATGTCGCAAGAGGGCTCATTCTAACGGAAATGAAAAGTTCTAGTGCCCTTTTTAAGTGACCAAAAAAATTGGAGGCCATCTAGGCCCCCTCCCACGCTCATTTTTTCCCAAACTCAACGGATCAAAATTTTGAGATAGCCATTTTGTTTAGCATAGTCGAAAACCATAATAACTATGTCTTTGGGGATGACTTACTCCCCCACAATCCCTGGGGGAGTGGCTGCAAGTTACAAACTTTGACTAGTGTTTACATATAGTAATGGTTATTGGGAAGTGTACAGACGTTTTCAGGGGGATTTTATTTTGTTTGGGGGTGGGGCTGAGGAGAGGGGGCTATGTTGGAGGATCTTTCCTTGGAGGAATCTGTCATGGGGGAAGGAAAATTCAATGACAAGGGCGCAGGATTCTCTAGCATTACTATAAGAAAATAATGAAAAATAAACATGAAAACGTTTTTTCAAATGAAAGGAAGAAGTAGCATTGAAACTTAAAACGAACAGAGATTATTACGCATATGAGGGGTTCTAAAAATACTTTAGCATAAAGAGCGAGGTATTTAGGAGGAGATAAATACCTTGCTCTTTATGCTAAAGTATTTTTAGTAATTTCAACTATTTATTCTACGGCATTTCTGATTCATGGGTCATTCTTCAAGAATTGGGACAAAACTTAGGATTTAGTGTAAAGAGCGAGGTATTAACGACGGTACAAACCCCCTCGTATACATAATAAAAATATAAGATTATGAAAGTTTGTTACGTAAGTTAATTCTTAAGTTACGTATATTTTTTACTAATAAAAACGTTCGTTAAAAACTAAAAGTTCTAGTTGCCTTTTTAAGTAACCGAAAAATTGGAGGGCAACTAGGCCTCCTTCTCCACCCCTTATTTCTCAATATCGTCTGATCAAAACTAAGAGAAAACCATTTAGCCAAAAAAAGAATTAATATGCAAATTGCATTTTGATAATTTATGTGCGGAGAGCCAAAACCAAACATGCATTAATTCAAAAACGTTCAGAAATTAAATAAAAAAAACTAATTTTTTTAGCTGAAAGTAAGGAGCGACATTAAAACTTAAAACGAACAGAAATTAATCCGTATATGAAATGAGTTGTCCCCTCCGCAATCCCTCGCTCTTTACGCTAAAGTTTGACTCTTTGCCACAATTCTACTTTTTAAAACAATTAAAAGCTTTAGCGTAAAGAGCGAGGGATTGCGGAGGGGACAACTCATTTCATATACGGATTAATTTCTGTTCGTTTTAAGTTTTAATGTCGCTCCTTACTTTCAGCTAAAAAAATTAGTTTTTTTTATTTAATCATAATAAAAGAACTGTGAGACTGGACAGGCGGATTATATAAGCCATAGTTCTTAAATTTTGACTGCTTTAAATCCTACAAATATAATCTGTAAGCTACTGATCGTTTGTAAAGTCACTATTGCGATGATAAACTGTTTTGTAGATTATTTGACCTATCATCAAAGAGATCTGCCCCTTTAGCCAATCCTGATATCACAATTAAAAATTTTGGAATATTCTAAAATTCTAATATTGTAAAATTTCTAAGTTTTTTTGAGTTTATGATAACCTCGAGCTTTCTCTCCTTAAAAAATAATGAATAAAATCATTCAGAAGAGAAAGCGGGTATAGTCTCTAAGAAAACCCATTCCACACCCCATTAAAAAACAAGCAAGCATAAAGATGTAAAGTTATGAAAAAATCTAAATCTCCTCTTCTCCCTTTTCTTATCAGATTCCTCCTCTCAAGTGAGATACCCTGGTTTCTACATCTATACTTACTACTTTATTCCTCCTAATTTCTATTTCTATCCTGTGTTAAAGAAATATTTAAGAAAGAAAAAAATGCTCTAAGCGACACAAAAGAGTTCTCCATTTCCCCTTCTAAGATAGAAATTATCAGACTGAAAAACAGCTTGAGTGTGCTCAAAGACCTCGAACTTCAAACACTGGAGTGTTGTTATTCTTTCTTATTGCTTTTCATCGTTCAACTTATTCCCACGCATATTCATGAATACAATTATTTCATTTTTGAATGATCTATTTAATTCAGTTTTTTTTTTAAAGAGAACGCTACGTGTTACTTAATCTAAGAACAACGGCTTGTAGTCACAAGCCACCAGAGGCCAACATAGCTGTGAAGGCTCTCCCCCAACCTAAATATTCAGAGCTTTGCTCTACGTTCTCTATCATGAAGTCTTTGACTTATTTAAATCTCCTCCTATAGCCCGCTCTCACTCTTTTTGAGGCAGCATTGCCAATATGACAGTAAACCTTTCTTTTTGACAGGATTTCAGTGCAGATAATAGGCTGACATTAAATGTTCGAAAGGGAAGTCAGATCTGTTATAAATACAATTAGGACTGTGCTCAATATATATTCATTCTTGTGCATATACTTTTTCTCAGCTTTATATTGACCTTCCCAGCCCCTAAGGATTCCTTCATCTTTTGGCACGGATTCTAAATTATTATCATCTTTGTAATACAAAAAATAATATTCAAATCTTCTTCACTCCTTCTGTAAAGTCCGATTTCAATCCTGTAATGGCGAGTATTGTGTGGAATATGATGCCTGAATCAGCTCGAAGGGGCTACTCTTTTAGGTTGTTTAAAAAAATAGTATAAAAGTTTTCGGGCTCCTTGAAAGTTTTTTTTCTCTTTTCTTTGTACTGGATACATTTGATTCTAGTTAATCTATTTAATCAATCTCACTTTGTATTCTATATTTGTTTCTCTTCTCCTCAATGAGCTGGAAGGTGTTACTCTTTTAGGTTATTTACCTTGCTCTTTATTTTAAAGTTGTTTTTTTTTTAGAACTTTAAAAAAGATTATTATTTTATAAAAGGTTCTTGTGTTTCAGGAGTCATTCTGAAATAATTTGAACAAAAAGTCAAAATTTAGCATAAAGAGGGAGGTATTGAGGAGGTAGCAACCTCCCTTATATACGTAATAATTTCTGTTCGTTTCAAGCTTCAGTGTTGCTCCTTACTTGCGGTTGGAAAATGCTGTTTTTTTATATTTAATACTCAAAACAAGCAAAAATTAATATGAGTAGGGCTGATAACCCCTATGCCTTCTCAAGATCAGAACACCATTTGCGCTTTACTAAAAAAAAAAAAAACAAAAAAAAAAACAAATGACCGTTGATTGTCAGTTAAACTGACATATAGTGACACTTCTTTGTTAAGGTTTTGATAATTTTTCGTTTAGGAAAGTAAGAAAGGTGAAAACATTTCAAACGTGTTTTGTTTTAAGTAAACGCAAATTGTGTTCTGGTCTGGAGAGGGCATAGGGGTTATCAGCCCTACTCATGTTATATTTACTCGTTTTGAGTTTGACTCGGCTATTTATTGTAATGTCCGTTCTTTTCACTTTACTTATTTTCATTTACTTATTGATAGTGATATGTGGTAGTTTTACGCTTGGAAGATTATTTGACTTTATTTTTGCTCATTCTTGGCTTAATGGAGCTCTTTACTTTTCTTGGAAAAACTTGTCTGGTGGAAAAAGTCTTTTAAATTAATTTCTGTTCGTCTTTTATTGATATAGTCATTTTCATGGAAAAAAAATGTATATCTTTTCAGTTTTCTTCTATAAGAATCCATACTATGGGTTACTATTTGTATGTTGGAGAAGCTTTTTCAACAATTTTTAATCCTGACTCAACAGTATTTTTTTTAATTTAATTTTATAGCTTCTGAAGTTGACCTGAAAAATAAAAGTTAAAATCATTCCCAGAAACTTCTATCTATGCTCTTTGACAACCTGGATATATATACACTCTTTTCATTTATTTAAATTGTAAGAGCACAAGTAGTAGTAGCAATGAGCTTGAGAGAAGAGCTGCTTGCACTCCAATCTCTTGTTTATCTTAAAAAGGGCACCAGGCACTCGCGCTGTAATTGGAGTGCAAGGGGGGGAGTTCCCCCCTCCATTACCTAGTAAAAACATTTTAAATAATTAAAAACAAAGTGAAAACAATCGAAATGTACTTTGTTTTCAGTAAAGTGCAAATTATGTTCTGGTCTTGAGAAGGCACGGAGGGTTTCCAGCCCTACTCATATTAATTTTTCTCGTTGTATGATTTAAATAAACAAAATACGTTTAAAATGTTTAAACTTTTTTAACTTTAAGAAATTAAAAATTCTTGAAACTTCAAGGAATATATATCAGTATATGCATACTAAATCCACAGCAATCTACAGCCATATTTTTTTTTTTAATAAAGTGCAAATTATGTTCTGGTCTTGAGAATGTAGGGAGGTTGTCAAAGACATAATTTCTAGACCTTTCAAATAAACTGAACAAAAAGTCTATCTCGAAATTTTGATGAGATGTCTTTTGGGAATTTATGGAAGTGGGGGAGGGGCTGGTGTCCCTCTAACCCCTTCTGACCAATAAAAAGGGCACTAGCCCTTTCAATTTCCAATCAAATGAGCCTTTTTCGAAGTTTCTAAGACAACAAATGGCCATCGCAAAATCTCAAAATTACAAAATTGTAAGATGCATTACGGGAAAAGACGAGGTTCGGGGAGTGGGGATTATACACCCCCGATCACTCTAAATGTTGAAAAGGGCACTAGAAATTCTAATTACAAATCCAAAGAGCCCCCTCCATAGTTTATATAATCACCCTTTCTATAGATGACTTATATGCCCCCAGGGCATAACTTACCTTGCCCTGAGGGCCTAGAGGAGGGAGGGGTTGTCATCCTCAAAGACATAATTTCTGGTCCTTTCTTTACGTTGAACAAAATGGCAATGTGAAAATTTTGATTGGATGTATCTGGGAAAACGGTGGGCGCGGGAGGGGAGTTAGTTGCCTTCCAATTACTTTTGACTATTTAAAAGGGCACTGGCCCTTTCAATTTCCAATAGAATGAGCTGTTTTTGACGTTCCTACGATAAAAATGGCCATCTCAAAATTTCAATCACATGCATTTCGGGAAAATAGGAAGTGTGGGAGGGGGGTATCCACCATCCGATCACTCTGAGTCTTAAAAAAGGGCACTCAAACTTCTGACTACGAAACCAATGAGCCCCCTCCGAAATTTATACGAATATCCTTTCTATATATACCTTATATGCCCCCAGGGCATAACTTACATCTCTTGCCCTAACAGCTCTGGGGGGTTTTAATCCTCAAAGACATAATTTCCGGACCTGTCAATTACGTTGAACAAAATGGCTATCTCAAATTTTTTATTGGATGTGTTTGGGGAAATGGTGGGCGTGGAGGGGGGGAGGGGGGTGGTAGTCGCTCTCCAATCACTTTTGCCCATTAAAAAGGGCATTCGCTCTTTCAATTTCCAATCGAATAAGCGGTTTTCAAAGCTTTTTCATGACAACTATGGCCACCTCAAAATTAAAATCAGACACATTTCGGGAAAAAACGATGCGTGGGGGATATATTCACCCTCTGATCATCCTGAATCTTAAAAAGAGCGATATAAATTCTGATTACCAATCCGATATGCCCCCTCCAAAGGTTATACGACCACTCTTTCTATATATATACCTTACATGCCCCCAGCGTAACTTACAACTCTTGCTCAGGGCTATGGGGGGTTGTTATCCTCAAAGACATTTTTCCAGACCTTTCAATTACGTTGAACAATATGGACAGCTCAAAATTTTCATTGGATGTGTTTGGAGAAATGTGGGCGTGGGAGGGGGGCTAGTTACCCTCCAATTACTTTCGACTATTAAAAAGGGCACTGGCTCTTTCAACTTTCAATCAAATGAGATGTTTTCGAAACTTCATCGACAATAAATGACCATCTCAAAATTTCTATCAGATGCATTTCGGAAAAATGCGAGGTGTGTGTGTGTGTGGGGGGGGGTTATCCACCCTCTGATCTCTTTGAATCCTAAAAGGGCACTACAGCTTCTGATTACTAATCCAATGAGCCAACTCTGAATTTTATACGATCACCCTTTCTATATATACCTTATAAACCCCCAGGGCATAACTTACAACCCTTGCACTGAGAGATCTAGATTGGGGTTGTCATCCTTAAAAGACATAATTTCTAGACCTTTCATTTATGTTGAACACAATGGCTATCTCCAAATTTCGAGTGGATGTGTTTAAGGAAATGGTGGGCCTGGGAGAGGGGTTAGTTGCCCTCCAATCCTTTTCGCCAATTAAAAAGAGCACTAGCCCTTTCAATTTCCAATTGAATGAGCTCTTTCCAAAGTTTCTACGACCACAAAAGGTGATCTCAAAATTTATATCAGATGCATTTCGGGAGAATATGAGGTGTGGGGGGTATCCACCCTTTGATCATTCTGAATTTTAAAAAGGGCACTAGAACATCTCATTTCTACTCAAATGAGCTCAGTCCTGAGTTTTTATCATCACCAATTCTATATATACCGTCTATGCCCCAGGGCATAACTTATAACCCTTTTCTTTAGGGCTGTGTGGGTTGTCATCCTCAAAGATATAGTTTCCAGACCCTTCAATTCTGTTGAAAAAACTGGATATCCCAAATTTTGATTGGATGTGTTTGGGAAAATGGTGGACGTGGGAGGGGGTTAGTCGCCCTCTAATCACTTCTGACTTTTAAAAACAACAATAGCGCTTTAAATTTTCAATCGAATGAGTTCTTTTCGAAGTTTCTACAACAACAAATGGCCATTTCAAAATTTCTATCAGATGCATGTCGGGAAAATATGAGGTGTGGGGGGGTATCCACCCTCCGATCACTCTGAATCTCAAAAAGGGTACTAACACTTCTGATTAGCAATCCAATTAGCCCCCCCAAAGTTTGAACGATCATATTTTCTATATAGACCTTAGATGCCCCCAGGGCATACTTACAACCCTTGCCATGAGGGCTGTGGGATGTTGTCATCCTCAAAAACATAATTACCGAATCTTTCAACTACGTCGACCAAAATGGTTATCTCAAAATTTTGATCGAATGTCTTTGGGGAAATGGTGGGTGTGGGGGGTTATCGGCTATTATAAAGAGCACCAGCTCTTTGAGTTTCCTAGGACAACTCCTTCGATACTAAGTGCCCTGGTCTAAACAAAAAAAGTAAATAAATAATACATTGCCCCCACATCGCTCTTTACTTACGCAGCGCTATTACACTCCCTATGATTGATTTTCCAAATTAGGTAAAAAATATGAATAGAATAATGATAGTTTATACCCTTTAATGATAATAATGACAGTTTATAACGATAGTGCATTTTATACCCTGAAATCAGCAAACTTTGGAAGTTTTTTTTCATTTGCAGAAAAGAATATTGTTCTACCAAATTTATTTGGAATTCAGAAAGGTGAGTCAACATCTTTACTTTCACACAGTCTGTAGCACAATATAAATATATAAAAAGTAAAGAAAATTCCTATACTCTCCGTCAAAGATTTTCGGGACGCACGAGTCGTACACCTTTTTCCACGACTCTTATATATTTATTAAATAAAAAAAAACTAATTTTTTTAGCTGAAAGTAAGGAGCGACATTAAAACTTAAAACGAACAGAAATTACTCCGTATATGAAATGAGTTGTCCCCTCCGCAATCCCTCGCTCTTTACGCTAAAGCTTTAAATTGTTTTAAAAAGTAGAATTGTGGCAGAGTCAAACTTTAGCGTAAAGAGCGAGGGATTGCGGAGGGGACAACTCATTTCATATACGGAGTAATTTCTGTTCGTTTTAAGTTTTAATGTCGCTCCTTACTTTCAGCTAAAAAAATTAGTTTTTTTTTATTTAATTTCTGAACGTTTTTGAATTAATGCATGTTTGGTTTTGGCTCTCCGCACATAAACTATTAAAATGAAATTTGTATATTAATTCTGTTTTTGGCTAAATGGCTTTCTCTTAGTTTTGATCAGACGATTTTGAGAAATAAGGGGTGGAGAAGGAGGCCTAGTTGCCCTCCAATTTTTCGGTTACTTAAAAAGGCAACTAGAACTTTTAATTTTTAACGAACGTTTTTATTAGTAAAAAATATACGTAACTTAAGAATTAACTTACATAACAAACTTTCATAACCTTATATTTTTATTATGTATACGAGGGGGTTTGTACCCTCGTTAATACCTTGCTCTTTACACTAAATCGTAAGTTTTGTCCCAATTCTTTAAGAATGACCCCTGAATCAGAAAGGCCTAGAATAAATAGTTGAAATTACTAAAAATACTTTAGCATAAAGAGCAAGGTATTTATCTCCTCCTAAATACCTCGCTCTTTATGCTAAAGTATTTTTAGAACCCCTCATATGCGTAATAATCTCTGTTCGTTTTAAGTTTCAATGCTACTTCTTCCTTTCATTTGAAAAAACGTTTTCATGTTTATTTTTCATTGTTTTCTTATAGTAATGCTAGAGAATCCTGCGCCCTTGTCATTGAATTTTTCTTTCCCTATGACAGATTCCTCCAAGGAAAGATCCTCCAACATAGCCCCCTCTCCTCAGCCCCACCCCCAAACAAAATAAAATCCCCCTGAAAACGTCTGTACACTTCCCAATAACCATTACTATATGCAAACAATGGTCAAAGTTTGTAACTTGCAGCCCCTCCCCCAGGGATTGTGGGGGAGTAAGTCATCCCCAAAGACATAGTTATTATGCTTTTCGACTATGCTGAACAAAATGGCTATCTCAAAATGTTGATCCGTTGACTTTGGGAAAAAAATGAGCGTGGGAGGGGGCCTAGATGCCCTCCAATTTTTTTGGTCACTTAAAAAGGGCACTAGAACTTTTCACTTCCGTTAGAATGAGCCCTCTTGCGACATTATAGGACCACTTGGTCGATACGATGACCCCTGGGGAAAAGAAAAAAAAAAAAAAAAAAAAAAAAAACAAACAAATAAACACGCACCCGTGATTTGTCTTCTGGCAAAAAATACAAAATTCCACATTTTTGTAGATAGGAGCTTGAAACTTCTACAGTATGGTTCTCTGATACCCTGAATCTGATGGTGTCATTTTCGTTAAGATCCTACGACTTTTAGGGGGTGTTTCCCCCTATTTTCCTAAATAAGGCAAATATTCTCAGGCTCGTAACTTTTGATGGGTAATACTAATCTTGATGAAACTTATATATTTAAAATCAGCATTAAAATGCGATTCTTTTGATGTAGCTGTATCAAAATTCTGATACAGCTACTTGATGTATCAAAATTCTGTTTTTTAGAGTTTCGTTTACTATTGAGCCGGGTCGCTCCTTACTACAGTTCGTTACCACGAACTGTTTGATACTGTGATGGCAAATGAAGTTATTGCTGTGACACAAAGGGAAAGTTCCCTTCCTGCGCGCTTTGTATTATCCCATTTCTGAACCGAATTTTCGCTACTGTTTAATAAAACAGTTCGTGGTAACGAACTGTAGTAAAGAGCGACCCGGTTCAATAGTGACCGAAACTCTAAAAAACGGAATTTTTCTAACAATAGCTACATCAAAACAATCGCATTTTAATACTGATTTTAAATATATAAGTTACGAAATTACTCCGTATATGAAAGGGGCTGTTCCCTCCTCAACGTCCCGCTCTTTACGCTAAAGCTTTTTACTCTTTTAAAAAGTAGAGTTGAGAGAAAGACTCAAACTTTAGCGTAAAGAGCGGGGCGTTGAGGAGGGAACAGCCCCTTTCATATACGGAGTAATTTCTGTTCGTTTTAAGTTTTAATGTCGCTCCTTACTTTCAGTTAAAAAAAAACTGGGTTTTTTTATTTAATATCAATACTGCGGTCTGTAGACTACAGTACTATGAATCAATAAGGTGTTTGTTTTCTCTCAAAATGCCATGGGTGCCTGTGAGAGAGTAGCCTACACCAATAAAAAAAACTTTAAAACAGGAAACATTCAGAAGAATTTGAAAGAAGATCTGCTAAGTTTGCAGAACTGCAAAGTTTTGTCACATTCGACAAAAAAATATGTTTAAATTTGTTTTAGTTTTGGCCTTGGCCCCTGGAAAAGAATATACCTGCTAGTCTTTTGCTGTCTTATCCCCTCCTCTTAACATATCCATGAAATGAGGATTTGTCGAAGGAGATTTGGCTTTTTAAGAACGATATAGTAAATTATAAGCTATATTGTATAACTCTATATTATGATGATTTAGTAAAGTTGCCGCGCTAAGTAGTAAAAATATCAAAAAAATAAATTTCCTCTGTTCCACTGTCTTAATAATTCTTTTAAAATTACAATTTTTCTTTCCTTTTCTATATGTGTTACTCTGCTATTTACATTTTGGTTATCAGTAGGTTAAAGTTAAAATGTATAATATATATATATATATATATATATATATATATATATATATATATATATATATATATATATATATATATATATATATATATATATAAATATATAACGAAATTTGCATATTAATTTTAATTTTTTTTGGCTAAATGACTTTCTCAAAGTTTTGATAAAACGATTTTGAAGAAAAAAGAGATGGAGGAGGGGGCCTAGTGGCCCTACAATTTTGTTGGTTACTTAAAAAGGCCACTAGAACTTTTCACTTTATTTACGAACGTTTTTATTAGTAATAAATATACGTAACTTAAAAATCAACTTACGTAACGAACTTCTATATTCGTATATTTTTATTACGTATATGGGGGTGTCGTCCCCTCTTCAATACCTCATTCTTTACACTAAAGTTTGAATTTTGTTCCAATTCTTTAAGAATGACCCCTGAACCTTAAAAGCCGTCTATTTAGAATAAATAGCTCTTTTGAAATTACTAAAAATAATTTAGCGTAAAGAGTGAGGTATTGAGGAGGGGACGAATCCCCTCATATCCGCAATGATTTCTGTTTGTTTTTAATTCTAATGTTTCTCCTTATTTTCAGTTGAAAACATTTATTTTTTAAAATTTAATTTCTTAACATTTTTGAATTAATGAAGCTTTGATTTTGGCTCATCTTACATGAATAATTAAAACGAAATTTGTATATTAATTTTAGTTTTTTTGGCTAAATGGCGCTCTCAAAGTTTTGATCGGAAGATTTTGAGAAAAAAGGGGTAGGGGAGGCGGCCTAGTTGCCCTCCAATTTTTTTTTACTTAAAAAGGGAACTAACTTTTAATTTTATTTACGAACATTTTTATTAGTAATAAATATACGTAACTTATATGTTAGATTATATAACGAACTTCAATATTCGAATATTTTTATTATGTATATGAGGGGGCTCTCCCCTTCTTCAGTACCTCGCTCTTTACACTAAAGTTCAAATTTTGTTCCAATTCCCTAAGAATGACCTCTGAACCCCAAAGGCCGCTTAATAAGAATAAATAGCTCTTTTGAAATTACCAAAAATACTTTAGCGTAAAGAGCGAAGTATTGAGGATGGGACAATCCCCCTCGCATATGTAATATTTTTGTTTTGTTTTAAGTTTTAATGTTGTTACTTACTTTCAGTGAAAAAACTTGTTTTTTTTATTCAATTTCTCATTGTTGTTTTAAGTAATGCTGGAAAACCCAGTGCCCCCTTCATGGAAATTACCTTCCCTCATAATAAATTCCTCCATGGAAAGATCCTCTCATGTATAGCCCGACCCCCCCCCCCACCACCAGTAAAAATACCCCCTGAAAACGTCATTATCCTTCGTCAATAACCAATGCTATATGTAAACAATGGACAAAGTTCATAACTTGCAGCTCTTCCCCCGGGGACTGTTGGGGATTAAGTCGTCCTCAAAGACATATTTATTTGGTTTTCAGCTATGCTCTACAAAATGGCTATCTCACATTTTGACTCGGTGACCTTGGAGAAAAAATAAGTGTTGGAGGGGGCCTAGTTGCAACCCCCAATTTTTTTGCCACTTAAAAAGAGAGCTAGGACTTTTAACTTCCGTTAGAATGATCCATATATTGACATTCTAGAACCACTGGGTCGATACGATCACCCCTGGGAAAAAAAAATGCAAATAAACACATATCCGTGATCTTTCTTCTAGCGAAAAATGCAAAATTCCACATTTTTGCAGATAGGAGCTTGAAACCTCTTCAGTAGGGTTCTTTGATACGCTGAATGTGATGGTGCAATTTTCATTAAGATTTTCATTAGGATTCTGTGACTTTTAGGGGGCAGTTTCCCCATTTCCAAAAATAAGGCAAATTTTTTCAAGCTCGTAACTTTTGATGGGTATTACTAAACTTGATGAAACGTATATATTCAAAATCAGAATAAAACTGCGGTTCTTTTGATGTATATATTGCTATCAAAATTCTGTTTTTTTTAGAGTTTCAATTACTATTGAGCCAGGTCGCTCCTTACAAATGGCATTTTCAAATCTTTTTACCTTTCATGACTCAAATATGACTAGTAACAGTGCTTAAATGCCAGAACACTTAGATTTTCTTTGTTTCCAACCATAATAAATCGATGATTGCCATAGACTGCTTCAAGTTCTATAAGTTGATCATTACCCCAAAGATTTGTCATTTCAACTAGCCTCAATTAACTCCTAATTCCGAACATAATTAATTCAAGCTAGATGTTTGCAAATAGTTCGTTGAAATGAAAGGACCTAACTAGCCAGAATACTAGATTTCCTCTTTTGCAAGGGGGGAAATAATAGCGTGACCTAACAAAGGAATTAATTAATTCCGTTTGTTCATTTCACGGAAAGCTCACAACTCTACAAACAATTTTGAAAGTTATCAAGTGACATCCAGCGAAATAAAATTGATCGGCAGAATCCTTCAAGATGTAATTCTCAGTTCGTGATCCGCCTTTTGCTTATGCAAACAATTCCCGTTTGTGATTCCCTGTCGTCCTGGTGATTCCCTGTGATTGGTTAGATCCTTAGTTGGTTGTTTTGTTTTGACATCATATGAAATATTAAGCGCGTTCGGAGCTTTAACTTTAGTTGACTATTGTTTATTTACAGCCAACTCCAAACGTTTAACCCACCGTAGTCACAGCTCCTCTGATAATTTTATCCTAGTTGACTTTATTTAACTCCTGTCACTGAGTAGTGTCAGTGTTACATAAGTAACATTAGTGTTACTTAAGTAACAGCAATGTCACTTAAGTAACGGTAGTGTCACTTAAGTAACATAAGTATCACTTAAGGAAGTTGGGCATTTCATTTTTTTTAACAGTTAAATAAAGATGGTGATTTTTTTATAAAGGACTGCATTTCATATAAGTTTTTCGAAAAGTTTTACACGACAATACGATAAATGCCTTAAAGACAAGGAAGCGAACACTCGACGTTCAGATCTTGTCAGAACTACGATTGACTTGCCTAGAGTCAACTAGACTACGACAGTAAAGATAATATACAGTAGCGAAAATTCCTATACTCCCCATTGAAAATTTTGACACATATCCAAAACCACACAAGGTTCATGACCCCACCTTCGCGCACGCGCAATGATAAATGTTTCCAATGTAGAAACTGAAACTATGGCTCTGACGTATATGCTCAGAGTCTATCTATGGCTCTATTGTATACGCTCGGAGTCTAATTATGCGCTATGAAATGTGTGTCATGTCTGGAACCGCCGGTAGGGACTGTAAAGTCTAATGCCGTATCCTTTACATTTTTTTTACATAAACCCATCTTGATTATTTAGATTTTCTCAATATGCAAGTGAACACTGCCATCTAGGAACAACAATGGACACATACTACAATATTAGGTAAATTTAACATATTTAGGGATATATAGCCTGATAAAAAATTGATGAATTACCTAAAAGAAAGTTCGTAAATTATGTGTCTACCGTAAAACTAAAATTTCAACCAAAGGTATACTAAAACAACAAACTAAGCACTATTTAGCACACCTTTCTGCAAAATTAAAATAATACGCAATTACCATTTTCAATTGTAATGAAAAGAATAAATGTTATAAATAAATGGATATACTAACTACCAAAAATTCAAAACGATAAGTCGATTCATGAGCAAAAAAAAAAAAAAAAAAAAAAAAAAAAAAAAAAAAAAAAAAAAAAAAAAAAAAAGGCTGCAGTTTGCCAGATAAAAAATGTTTCTTCTGCTCTATTACCCAACATGCACTTTTTATATCTTTCTTTATCTCGAATCTGTGATGTACGCCTAAGAAACATTGAACCCTATAAACTAAGTATTTTTGGTAAAATGGATTTATTTTCTTAACTTTTTTCTTTTACTAAAAATGCCATCTATACCAATGAGGACGAGACTATTAGTGTTCTTGCCAATACCTAACTAAAAATGTTTCTCGAGAATTTAAAACTTATTAGCCTCCCGCCAAAAAGAATTTAAAATGTATAGAAGCTTGATATTCGGCTATTTAACATGTGAACATGGGCAATAGAAACTACCACCACCACTGACAGTTTAGCGTCTGGTGACTTCATGAAAATAGTAAAATTCAAATATTTCAAATATTTGAAATATTTATTCAAATAATTTCAAATATTTTTTTTAATTAACCTGCAGTCTTATAGGACTAAATCTAAAATCTGTCTGTAATTTATAACTTATCAGCAGTTTTTTTTTGTTGTTAAGAATTACTTTAAGCGAAAACTCAGTCTGCAAAAATAGACCTAGGTTAATTTTAAAAATCCTCTCATGTAAATTAGACTACTATATTTTAGCTTAGTGACAAAATTATGCTTTCTTTGTCCATTCCTACATTTTAATGTATCTGAATAGGTAAGTATGCATCAGCTTAAGGAATCCTAAAAAAAGGCTAAAAATCCCCAAATTCTGGACGAGGGTGGTGCTTTTTCTTTTCAACACTATTGCACCAGTTATTACTCTCATAAATTTCCCGTATGCTTCGATTTGAGCAGCAATTAGTTCCGTTTATTTGTTATTTGAGATACGGGGAGGCAAATGTATTGATACATAAAAGAAAGATACGGATACTTATATACCTCCCGTTAAATATTTTGCGTCTTACAAATAATTAATGAACTGTAAATCGGGAATGTCTCTAGAATTTAATGCTTACAGAGTTTGTGTACCATGCGCATTTTACTTAGTTACCATTTGACTTCACTTGGGTTTAATCCCACACTTAAACTAATGGAATGGTTTAGAAGTTTCAAACCACTAAGTATCCCAACTTTATTTAATTTACCAATGCTTTGGCTATAATTACAGAGAAAAACTGAAAAGACTTACCCCAAGACCGGCTCATTGCTACAGCCAGTGTGTATGTCTCTTTCTTCAGACTCATAAAAAGTTGGATAAATCTTGTCATTTGGAAAGCCAAACTCATCAAAAACTCCATATCGAACTTTAGCCCATTCATGAAGCAATGTTTTACCTAAGGAATGCCTGTATTAGTTCAATAAAAAAAAAATTGGAAACAAAGCGAAGCGGATGAGGAAAGCAACAATGAAAAAACAGAGCAAGATTTAAAGGAGGTAATCTAAGTAGCTAAAGTGAGACACAAGAAACGCAATAAGTAATTATCAAACAGTTCGTGGTAACGAACTGTTTTTATTGTTTTAAAAAGTCGAGTTGTGAGAAAGAATCAAACTTTAGCGTAAAGAGCGAAGCGTTGAGGAAGGGACAGCCCCTTTCATATACCGAATAATTTTTGTTTGTTTTAAGTTTTAATGTTGCTCCTTACTTTCAGTTAAAAAAAACTTGTTTTTTTTTATTTAATGTGTATACCAGAGGCGAAGATGAACTTTATGCTTGGTAGCATCATTACATGGAGACTGCTTGAGACAATACCCAATACAACTTGATAATCAGAGTCTCATTACGTGCGCCCTTCTCAAAGGCACTGCACTGTCCAAAACCAGTCTTGAATAATAAAGTGTACGGCGTGCATATTTTTTGCGTTGCCAGTGAAGGTCGGGCTGATTCTATATTACAATTGTTTAATTAAATTAATTTGGCTCAACCTAAAAGCTCCCATATAAAACCTGTAAAAAACATAATCAGAGAAAACTAAATATAGCAACATAAGTATTTTTCATTATTTTTCAGTATTTTTCACACATATATATATATATATATATATATATATATATATATATATATATATATATATATATATATATATATATATATATATATATATATATAACATAATAAATAATTAATTTATCTTATAATAACAATTTACGCCAATAAAATATTTTTAATAACAATATTGACGTCAATTATATTTTATACATTGACACACTGATCCCCCTGCATATGGAAAACGACCGAGAAAAACAAAAGAAATATTTTAATCTATTTTAATACCTTATGGTTCTATCGCATCCACTGCCATTCACTCTATTTCTTATCGTCTTACTTTAACAAAAGTCAATTCCCAAATCGAAAGTTGTCAAGAGAGAATTCTTGATCAGATTTTAAAATATGTTACATAATAAGGGAGAGCAAAGACCACACCCTTTCCCTAAGTTTTTACTCGTGGGGATAAAAAAAGAAGGGATTGCTAGGAATCAGAACCACTTGGTAAAGGAAATTTCATACATCTTTCCTAAGAAAAAGGCTTGAGCTTCCTGGAAATAATTTATGCATCGTATATATATTCCAGTAGCTAATCACTCAAGCTTTTTTTCGAGTTTTACATTTATTATGCACTCCAGTTTAATATTACATCTTATCACCTGAAACTGTTTGCCGTCGAAACTAAGTGCATTTCTACTGTTTCGATGTGATAATATTATTTCAGTGAATATGGTCATTTAAAAATGGCGCTGCCCTCAAAGGGAAAACTTTCACAAAACCTTAATCACTTTGTTGATTTTGATTTGCCTCAAGTGTAAGAAATACATACGTGCTGCGTCATATAGCATCTTACCGTGATAAGACCGAAATTGTCTAAATTGAGTCTCTAACACTACACTAGATGTTATAAATTTAGGGTAGGGTGTGCTTCAGTGGCCTGATCTCGATTTTTTTTTTGGGGGGGGGGACAAACTTGCGGCAAATTTTCCCAAGTCAAATGAAAATGACAGTGCAAAAGAGTGCCGTAAGAGAGTTATTATCAATTTCAGGACCCCTTACCGTATGAGAGACGTGCAGGAGCCAATCACCCTGACTTATGGAACGATTAAATAAAAAAAACTAGTTTTTTTAACTGAAAGTAAGGAGCGACATTAAAACTTAAAACGAACAGAAATTACTCCGTATATGAAATGGGTTGTCCCCTCCGCAGTCCCTCGCTCTTTACGCTGAAGTTTGACTCTTTGCCACAATTCTACTTTTTAAAACAATGAAAAACTTTAGCGTAAAGAGCGTGGGACTGCGGAGGGGACAACCCATTTCATATACGGAGTAATTTCTGTTCGTTTTAAGTTTTAATGTCGCTCCTTACTTTCAGTTAAAAAAACTAGTTTTTTTTATTTAATTTCTGAACGTTTTTGAATTAATGCATGTTTGATTTTGGCTCTCCGCACATAAATTATTGAAATGAAATTAGTATATTAATTTTTTTTGGCTAAATGGCTTTCTCTTAGTTTTGATCAGACGATTTTGAGAAATAAGGGGTGGGGAAGGAGGCCTTGCTGCCCTCCAATTTTTCGGTTACTTAAAAAGGCTACTAGAACTTTTAATATTCAACGAACGTTTTTATTAGTAAAAAATATACGTAACTTAAGAATTAACTTACGTAACAAACTTTTATATTCTTATATTTTTATTATGTGTACGAGGGGGTTTGTACCCTCGTTAATACCTCGCTCTTTACACTAAATCGTAAGTTTTGTCCCAATTCTTTAAGAATGACCCCTGAATCAAAAAGGCCGTAGAATAAATAGTTGAAATCACTAAAAATATTTTAGCATCAAGAGCGAGGTATCTATCTCCTCCTAAATACATCGCTCTTTATTCTAAAGTATTTTTAGAACCCCTCATATGCGTAATAATCTCTGTTCGTTTTAAATTTCAATGCTATTCCTTACTTTCATTTGAAAAAACGTTTTCATGTTTATTTTTTCACTGTTTTTTTTATAGTAATGCTAGAAAATCCTGCGCCCTTTTCATTGAATTTTTCTTCCCCCGTGACATATTCCTCAAAGGAAAGATCCTCCCACAAAGCCCTCTCCCATCAACCCCACCCCCCAAACCAAAAAATCCCCATGAAAACGTCTGTACACTTCCCAATAACCATTACTATATGTAAACACTGGTCAAAGTTTGTAACTTGCAGCCCCTCCCTCAGGGATTGTGGGGGAGTAAGTCATTCCCAAAGACATAGTTATTATGGTTTTCGACTATGCTGAACAAAATGGCTATCTTAAAATTTTAATCTGTTGACTTTTGGAAAAAAATGAGCATGGGAGGGGGCCTATTTGCCCTCCAATTTTTTGGTCACTTAAAAAGGGCACTAGAACTTTTCCTTTCCGTTAGAATGAGCCCTCTCGCGACATCCTAGGACCACTTGGTCGATAAGATGACCCCTGGGAAAAAACAAAAAAAAAAAAAAACAAATAAATAAACACGCACCCGTGATTTGTCTTCTGGCAAAAAATACAAAATTCCACATTTTTTAGATAGGAGCTTGAAATTTTTGCTATAGAGTTCTCTGATATACCGAATGCGATAGTGTGATTTTCGTTAAGATTCTATGACTTTTAATGGATGTTTCCCCCTTTTTTCCAAAATAGGGCAAATTTTCTCAGGCTCGTAACTTTTGATGACAAAGACTAAATTAATTGAAACTTAATATTTAGAATCAGCGTAAAAATTCGAATCTTTTGATGTATCTTTTAGTATCAAAATTCCGTTTTTTAGAGTTTCGTTTACTATTGAGCCGGGTCGCCCCTTACTACAGTTCCTTACCACGAACTGTTTGAAAAGAAAATAATTCGGTATTTCGGGGCTTCTGACATTATTACTCCTTTGCGGAAGTTAGGCTCAAAATTGAAAAAGGATTATAGTTTTTCTCTGGGCCCCTTCCACCTCTTAGTTCGTTTATTTTCCCGTTAGTTTTCACCTGTTTTCGCTTTATAGTTGTGTTATCTCTTAGCAGTAGTTATGGTTGTGGTATATATGTTTTATCGCTCGTATAGTTGTGTTATTTTCAAATTATACTCCATAATAGAGAGGCTCCGAACACCCAGCATGGTATATTAAGCTCTTAATTTGACGTTTTTTTCTAACGTGACCAGATTCGTCCTGCGCCCTTTTCATTGAATTTTTTTCCCCCATGGCATATTTCTCCAAGGAAAGATCCTCCCACATAGCCCCCTCCCTCAACCCTACCCCCAAAACCAAAAAAATCCCCCTGAAAACGTCTGTACACTTTCCAATAACCATTATTATATGTAAAGACTGGTTGAAGTTTGTAACTTGCAACCCCTCCCCCAGGGACTGTGGGGGAGTAAGTCATCCCCAAAAACATAGTTATTATGATTTTCGACTATGCTAAACAAAATGGCTATCTCAAAATTTTGATCCGTTGACTTTGGGAAAAAAATGAGCGTGGGAGGGGGCCTAGATGCCCTCCAATTTTTTTGGTCACTTAAAAAGGGCACTAGAACTTTTCATTTCCGTTAGAATGAGCCCTCTTGCGACATTCTAGGACCACTTGGTCGATACGATGACCCCTGGGAAAAAAAAAAAAAAAAAAAAAAAAAAAAACAAACAAATAAACACGCACCCGTGATTTGTCTTCGGGCAAAAAATGCAAAATTCCACATTTTTGTAGATAGGAGCTTGAAACAGTTAGGCTTCTACAGTAGGGTTCTCTGATACGCTGAATCTGATGGTTTCATTTTCGTCAAGATCCTACGACTTTTAGGGGGTGTTTCCCCCTATTTTCCTAAATAAAGCAAATTTTCTCAGGCTCGTAACTTTTGATGGCTAAGACTAAACTTGATGAAACTTATATATTTAAAATCAGCATTAAAATGCGATTCTTTTGATGTAGCTATTGATATCAAAATTCAATTTTTTAGAGTTTTGGTTACTATTGAGCCGGATCGCTCCTTACTACAGTTCGTTACCACGAACTGTTTGATATTATACCACAAGCTACTATGGTGAAATTTCTTGGTGTGTACCTTGACTGTTTTCTTTCTTTTAAACCGAATATAACTCAAACCCGTTCCCTCATCCTCCGCCAATCTTCAATGTTGCACCGAGTTAATTTATTTCTTCCTCCAGATGTTATGGTTTCTCTTTATTATGCTTATATTTATCCTTACCTTTCTTATTGCTGCTCTGTCTGGGGTATTACTTACATATCTCTTCTCTGCTCACTTCAAAGAGCCAAAAATAGGGCAGTGAAGGCTACTTTTCTTTTCCCCGGCTTTACCCTTCCTCTGATCTTTATAATGATGCTGGAATAGCTCCGCTGGATCGTATTGTAGGTAAAAGTAATCTTTATTCAGCGCATTCTTCTTCTCTAGGTACAATTCCACCACCTCTGCAGCAATTTTTTGCACGGACAGGTTGAGGTAGGAGCTCTTCTTTTTTGCGTAGTTCTTCTCGAAGATTTATTATGCCCAAACGATCATCTACAGCAGCCCAGAGGTCTCCTGTTTATTAATCAATTCTACTATGGAACTCCATCCCTCCGGAAGTCCCTCTATTTCTTTCTGCAAGGCAATTTTTCGTCGGGTCCTTCCAGTTTAGTAATTTCTCTCTCTCTCCTTTGTTTTTATTTTTCCTGTTTTCTCTTTTCCTATTTTTTCTCCTTTTTGGAATTCTTTCCCAACTGATATATCTCTCTCCTATTCTTTTTGAAATTGTTTTCAGGAATCTCCTTAACTTTTGAAGTCCTTGTTTATTTGTTGTTTTTTTCGGGTTTTTTTCTGATGTTCTAATGTCAACTTCGTGTTTCCTGTTTCTCTACTTTCTTGGTTTCTACTTGTTTCTATTATTATAATAACTATCAGTTGTTTTTTTTACTGTATGCTAGTGTTTTTTCTTCTTCATCTTTATTTCACATGTATTGTTTGATTTGGGGTATTATTTATGGTTCTTTTAGTGCTCTATTATTTTGTTGTATGGCCCATAACAAGCAAAGCTTCTTGGACCGAATAACTTTTTTACTTTTGTAATAGTGTTTTAGTATTAATAAAATGATTGATGATGATTGATTGATGATGAAAGTGAAAAATGATCCATATAGTACCATAATGGCAAAGGTATACTATAGAAAACTGACCTATTTCTGTGGATGCTTGAAATTAAAATTAAATCCCAGAAATTCAGAATTTTCGAAGGAGATCAAAAGCCTTTTTGGTCCTGCGTTCGTCATAGGTTAGGAAGATTTATATCATACCAGTTTTTTAGAAGCTAAATTATGAATTATTAGGAAGGGAGCTAAATAATTTATTCTAGACCGATTTTTTTTAAATCAGCTCCATTTATTCGCGAAAGTTCACTGTTTTCAGTCTGTTCTTTTCACTTTGTTTTATTTTGTTCTTTAAGTTATTAAGTTATATTAGTTATTATGAAATCTAAAATATATTTCTAATAATAATGATGGTTGAGATATATGTAACGTTTGTTCAGCCATTTTATTTTATTTTCATTTGTTTTTTATTTTAATATTAAGTATTTTGTTTCATCCATATAACATTACTTTTTGTCAAAAAATATAAGTAGAAAGTCAAAATTTCAGACCAAAGTGTAAGAGCTAAGATTGAATCCTAAGGATTTTTGTAACAGTTTAAAGGGAACTCAAAAATTGGACTCTTTTTCCAAGTTGAAACTTTTGAGATTTAACAAGAAGCTTTAGAAATCCAAAAGCTATAGCACGAAGTGAAGACATACATTTTTCTTTTCCCAGGAAAAGCTTTTGTTTTCTAGAAAGAAATTATGCATGACATTTATATTTCATTAGCTAAGAAAACAGTCACGCTTTATAAATATTGAAAACAGCTAAATCAAGTGAGAAGCAAATAAGAAATATATATACCATCTGATATATATATATATGACAGAAATATATATAAATATATATAAATATATATACCATATATATACCATCTTTATAAGTGAGCAATAATTGTATATTTATGTATGTATGTGTTTTTATCGAAAATAGCGCCATATTGTTCCGGAAAAATTTATATTCTGTGATATTCTCGCATAAAAAAAACTATCTAGATAGGTCAGAAATTTAAGAAGATTTATTCAGAGCCTTAATTTTGAAAAAAATTATGTCAGTGACGTCATTTTTATATATATCAATGCAGCATTGCAATGACGTTGTCACGCATATGTGAAAAAAATTTGTAATTACAAAAATATTTGCATATGTTGTATTTGTATCAGATTAACGACGCTTCTTGACTACTAAGGTCCCTGCTTCGGCCCTGGAGTGCATTGCTGCAGCATGATTCGATCTCTGGGTCCCGATTTGCATATGTTTTAATAAAGGATTACAAGCATTCAAAAGCCTTAAAAAAGAAAATCGAAAGTTTGAAGCTTAGTATAAATTCGGTGTGAGAAATTGGACTCGCTTCAATAATCAACTATCTTTGAAAAGATACAGTATGAAAAGATATGAAATTGCTTAAAGAGTAAAAAACTGGCAATTGCAAAAAACTTGTATATATTTTAGCAAGGGATTACAGCAATTCCAAAACCTTACAAAAAACTTCTTAAACGCAACCAGTTGCATAATTTCAGTAGGAAGCCCCCCCCCAAAAAAAAACAAATTACAACAAAAGAAACGTTGATTAAAAATCATTAGAAAATAAGCTAAAAACATTTGACACCAGATAGCATACGAAGGTGAGGATCTTCATTTAAGGTGTAGTTGTCCTCATGAATTACCAAATTTTCAATGATTGAATTTTTAAGGACAAGAATTGTTAGCATTCTTAGGTAAAGACAGGAGCGGGGACCACAATCAGTGATAAGGAAAGATTTCAATAGAGATCGACTGAACATTTTGAGAATGTTCTAAACCGTGATAGATACAGGAAAAGACATAGAAAATAATAAAGAAGTTTGTGATGCTTTGGATGTGATCGAAGTTTTTTTTTTCTTGCGAGGAATAATTAGTGAGAAGGCTAAAAGTATTAAAAAACAATGAGACCCCAGGTGCTGATAGTGTGGTAAACGAGTTCCTTAGATAAGGTGGTTATGAGGCTAGGAATAAGTTCATGAAGATTATAAATACGATCTTTGAAAAAGGGGAAGCACATAGCTGTTTTAGGAACCCTCTAATTAAACCCCTTTGTAAGATAGGTGATAAGATCGAGTGTGGTATTTATAGAGGCGTTAGCCTTGTTTCTTTAGTTAGCAAATTGCTTATTATGATGATACTTTTTAAGCTAGGAGAGGCTGTAGATAAAGCTTTAAGAGTAGAACAGTTCGGTTTTAGCGAAGATCTTACCCTTGTATGGTATTTTAAATGAAAGTAAGGAGCAACATTAAAACTTAAAACAAACAGAAATTACTCCGTATATGAAAGGGGCTTTTCCTCCTCAACGCCCCGCTCTTTACGCTAAAGTTTGACTCTTTCTCTTAACTCTATCTTTAAAACAGTAAGAAACTTTAGCGTAAAGAGCGAGGCGTTGAGGAGGAAAAGCCCCTTTCATATACGGAGTAATTTCTGTTCGTTTTAAGTTTTAATGTTGCTCCTTACTTTCATTTAAAAAAACTTGTTTTTTTATTTAATTCCTGGACGTTTTTGAATTATTGCGTGTTTTGATCTTCGCTCTCCACACATAAATAATTAAAACGAAATTTGCATATTAATTAATTGCAATTAATCGGAAGATTTTGAAAAAAAGGAGCAAGGGAGGAGGCCTAGTTGCCCTCCAATTTTTACTTAAAAAAAACAACTAGAGCTTTTAATTTTTTACAAACGTTTTCATTGATAAAAAATATACGTAACTTACGAATTAATTTACGTAACGAACTTCTATATTCGTATGTTTTTATTGCGTGTATGAGGGAGTTCAACCCTCGTCGATACCTCGCTCTTTACCCTAAAGCTTAAATTTTGTCCCAATTCTTTGAGAATGGCCTCTGAATCACAAAGGTCGTAGAATAAATAGTTGATATTACTAAAAAAAACTTTAGCGTAAAGAGTGAGGTATAACGAGGAGGTAAACCCTTCATATGCGTAATATTTTTTGTTCGTTTTAAGTTTTAATGCTGCTCCTTACTTTCAGTAGAAAAAACTTTTCATATTTATTTTTTCATTGTTTTTTTTTCAAATGATGCTCGAAAACCCTGCGCCCCCTTCATTGAAATTCTCTTCCCCCATGACAATTTTCTCCATGGAAATATCCTCCCACGTAACCCCCCCTCAATCCCCCCCTAAACAAAACAAATCCCCCTGAAAACGTCTGTACACTTTCCAGTAACCATTACTATATGTAAACACAGGTCAAAGTTTGTAACTTGCAGCCCCTCCCACGGGGACTGCGGGGGAGTAAGTCGTCCCTAAAAACATAGTTATTAGGTTTTTTCGACTATGGTGAATAAAATGGCTATCTCAGAATTTTGATCCGGTGACTTTGGGGAAAAAATGAGCGTGGGAGGGGGCCTAGGTGCCCTCCAATATTTTTGGTCACTTAAAAAGGGCATTAGAACTTTTAATTTCCGTTAGAATGAGCCCTCTTGAGATATTCTAGGACCACCCAGTCGATACGATCACCCCTGGAAAAAAAAAACAAAAACAAACAAAAAAACAAATAGAAACGCATCCGTGATCTATCTTCTGGCAAAAAATGCGAAATTCCACTTGTAGATAGGAGCTTGAAACTTCTACAATAAGGTTCTCTGGATTCGCTGAATCTGATGGTGTGATTTTCGTTAAGATTGTATGACTTTTAGGGAGTGTTTCCCCCTATTTTCTGAAATGAGGCAAATTTTCTTAGGCTCATAATTTTTGATGGGTATAACTGATCTTGATGAAACTTATATATTTAAAATCGGCATTAAAATGCGATTCTTTTGACGTAACTATTGGTATCAGTTTTTTTGAGTTTCGGTTACTGTTGAGCCGGGTAGCTCCTTACTACAGTTCGTTACCACGAACTGTTTGATACCTGACACATGCACTAAAGTGATTAGAACTATGTACGAGAATAATGCTGTTGCATTTAAGATAGAAAGTGAGGTTAGTAACTGGTTTCGTATTGAATCAAGAGTTAAGCAGGGTTGCATTCTATCCCCGTTGATATGGATCATTTTGATTGACTTGTCCTTATTTACTAAATATTTTCGAGAGAATTTGCCTACGAATCGTCTTAGCTGCCCGACTGACTGACCGTATTTCGAACAGTACACTGTATGAAAAGTTTGGTTTAATACTGATTTCTAGGGCAATAATGAGAGAAAGGTTAAGATGGTTGGGGTGGGAGGATTTCGTAAGGAAATGTTTAAGGGAAATGGAAACTTCTTGGGAGGGTGTAAATATGAAGGTTTTAATTATGTTGGGATGGAAGAGGAGTGTGCGTAGCTGTGTTGACCTCAGGCTGCTTGGTGCTGCAGTGAATTGTTAGTAGTAGTAATAAAAGTTTTTGCAAATTTAACTAATGAATTTTACTTATTTGTTACCACGTTCAACGTGTTAACACTGAAAAAGCGTGATACACCTCTAAAACATCATAATTTTCAAAAAAGACAAATTTTAGGAAATCGCGGTTTTCAGGTATGAATAGACCTAAGAACGGTTCAGGAAGCAAAACATATTTTTACTTTAATAGTCTTATCTACGGGAAAATCCCTCCTCCCCACTGATGTATTCTCTAGACAATTCAATCCTGGTGAAAATTTACCCCGGACAATTACCCGTAACATCTCCGCGCGTAAAATTGAGTCGACAAAGAGAAAGCAAGACATAAGAAGAATTTCGTATAGGAATTTGGCAAATTCCCCCAATATAAAATTTCACATGAAAGATTCACCCCCTGTAAAGAGCCCTCTCAATTGAAAATCCCACCAGCTAAAAATTTCACCCCTACCCCATCCGAAAAATGTAGGCATCCTTCCCAATAACAAGTACGATAATAACTACTGTAGGGGTTATGATATCTCTAAAGGCATAGTTATTGGCCCTTCAACCACTCTGAACAAAATGGCCATCTTAAAATTTTGATCGGACAATTTTGAAAAAAGGCGTGGGATTGGGCCTAGTTGCCCTCCAACTTTTTGGTCACTCAAAAAAGGCACTAGAACTTTTAATTTAAGTTAGTATGAGTGCTCTGCCAATATTCAAAATAACCGGTTCGATACGATCATCCCTTGGGAAAAAACGAACAAACAAATAAACACGCATCCGTGATCTTTTTCTGGCAAAAAAATCCACATTTTTGAAGTTAGAAGCTAGAAACTTGTACAGTAGGGTTCGCTGATACGCTGAATCTTATGATGTTATTTTCATTACAATTCTGTTGTTTTTTTTAGAGTGTTTCCCTTTTTTTCGAAAATCAGTCAAATTTTCTCAGGCTCGTATTTGAAATCAGCATAATCAGCCAATTCTTTTATATATATATATATATATATATATATATATATATATATATATATATATATATATATATATATATATATATATATATATATATATATATATATATATACATATATATATATATATATATATATATATATATATATATATATATATATATATACATATATATATATATATATATATATATGTATATATATATATATATATATATATATATATATATATATATATATATATATATATATATATATATATATATGTATCAAAATTCTGTTTTTTAGAGTTTCGGTTACCATTGAGTTGGGTCGCTCCTTACTTACAGTTCGCTACCACGTACTGTTTGATTATAACTTTGTTCCCTTTAGACTCCACTCGTCTTATGACTTTATTGCTGCTGGTTTTAGGTATTAATATCGGTCTTCACTTTTCCTTAACACACTTTTGTAGATTTTTTTTTTACTTTTAAGTTAATAATGATAAAAATTTTGCGAGCTGGGAAATGAAATACTGGCAACGAAGCGAGATATCAAATATACACCGCATGATGCCTTATACTGAGATTATCCCCTTTTTAATCTAGTTATTTGACGGAATAGGGAAAAGTATGCATTGCTCCAGGCAAGGCAGGATTCAGAGGGGGAGGGCTACAAAATTAGGACTTCCGCCGCCAAAATTTCTGCCTGGCTCGTAAAAAAGTAACAAAAATACACACAAACAAATTTGTGAATGGTTTAATGAAGTTTCTCTTGGGCCCATACTCCCAAGAAGATAATACCCCCACCTCGGGACACAATTTCTTGGCTCCAACATACTCAACACACATAACTCAATTTAGCATTCTGGTCATTTGTACCTTTGTTGGACGGATGAATTGATACACATTTTTTTTTGCAGCATCAATCTACTTTAACGAATAGTTGAATAAAGATTCGTCGTATAATTTTTTTTCTTTTTCTTCTTTTTTTTGCAGGATCATGCTAATACTTCAAGCAACGATTTATATTTCGAACAAACCTTTATAATATCTAAAATTTAGACGTTTTATATTTAGAATAGTGACAACAGACAGATGTTGTACTGGGAAGAAACTTTTGAGAATAATTTATGAGATTGTGTGAAAAAAAACAGCGCGTAATAGTGAGTAGTTCGAAATATATTTGAGTACCAAATACAGTGAAAATGGAATTTAATTCTTTGAATTGGTTAAGGGATAAATTGCAGAGTCATAAACATCTTTAAAGATCTGGAAACAGTTTACAAAGGTCAAGCTTTTCTTTCTAGGTGTAATTGTACTTGGGAATGAAGAGATTGGTCATGTCTCATGATCTTGAGGCTGACAAGCCGAGAATAGAGTACTTGAAGAACAGCTTCATCCGACGTTGCACTCTGATCTGGAATGACCCTCTTGAGGAAGTAATCGCTAAAAGTTTCTATGTTGACTCTTTCAAAAGAAGATTCAATAGTCATCTAAAAATCATGATAGAAGACTAGCGGCAAATCAGGTAAGTAATTATACCTGGCGCCACGAATCTAGGAATTAAAAATTGACAAAAAACCTGGTCTATTTTAACTAAATAAGTTGTTTTTATTTCTCCTGGTAACATTGACGAAATTGTGGTACTGCCCTAAAAACTTCACAGTTTTGAAAAAGCAAAGAGAAAAAGCATACAAAATCATGGTTTCCAAGCATGAATGATTCCAAGGTTCCTAATCAAAAAAGTTTTCGTTTGGACGTTTTGGCTAATTTAGTAAAATGTGTTTAAATTTGCACATTTGAAAAAATGTAGAAAGACAAAACTGTGGATGTGAGACCTCTACTTGAATGGCTTGAATTTTTTTCATTTTCTGATATTTAAATATGTCTTATCACACAATATTCGAGAGTGGAATATACAACCTCGAAAAAAAATAAGAGGACCAAAAAATCATGACAACCATTCTAAGATAGATGGTAAAAAAAAGTTGACTTTTTGCGAGGGCAGTTTTAACATGGTTGCTTGATGGCCCAAAATAAAATAAAAATAGCCAAATTAAATTTCAATAGGGTGAATTGAAGTCTACAATTTTTTAGCTCTGATAAGTTGTATTTTTTGTTAACAAAATTATAAATACCGTTTTAAAAGTGTATCAATGCTACTAGTTTTAATGATTTTTTTGTGCATTTAAACATTTGTCAATATCATTTCCAAAGGTTTAAGTAGCTTCGTGTATAGAGGGGGCTGCCAGATAAAACATTTAGAGGATGGCACATGGCCAGATTCCAGCACCAATGGGGTGAATGCAAATTTGCATTTAATTTAGTTTAATAAACTATAATTTCATTTTTACATCCATGTATTTGCCAGCATGATTTCAAAAGTATTCCAGCACTTCAAGGTATAGAAGAGGTTGTATTATAAGTAAAATTTTAAAAAGTAACTTTTGGTCTAAAACAGAGACCATGTTGGAAAGAAAATTTCCGCCTACCAAGTTTTTCCGAAACTGAAACTTAAACAGAGAAGATAAGGGACTGATATATCAGATAGCCACAATTGGAGTGAAAACTCATACTTTTTTTGCTGTATGCGGCAACCTTCAATCTTCAATATAGGCAACTATCTTCAAGTAAAACTAAAACTTGGGATTTTATTATTTTTTTTACACCTTCTTGATGCGTACTTTTAATGCTTTCTCTACTTCTCTTAGCTTCTTCTTATTCTCATATTATCTGTCACTCAAAAACTTCTTGTACAGACTCATCTTATGCTCTAAAAGTTTAAAACGTTTTTGGTAATACTCCAAGCTACGTTTCCAACGTTGCTCCCTAGGACGTCTTCTGCTAATTCGCAAATTATTTTCCTAAAATTACATCTTCTACATGGCCATTTTCAAGCTCTCCGGTATCATATTCAGCTGTTCCTATGAAGTTCCTCTCAAATTATCGTCCTGGAGCATTCATAATACTCCAGAGTATTTATACTCTTGGAATAATTCACAACCTCCTGGAAAATAGTTACCCTTCCTTTATTTTAGCTTTAGATTAATTCTAGACACTATAAAACGTAGACTTTTAACATCAGTGACAGTACTCGTATACATTTTAGAGTCTTGTATTGATTCTACCAGTCTTCGATCATAGGTTAGATACCAATACAGTTATGAAAACTCGATTTATTTTTGAGACACAGAGCGCGGTAGCGATGCTAGCGGCTGGAAACAGGAAACTGGCAATTTGTACCAAAAGCTTCTCATGGGCAAGATAGGAGTTTTCATAATTGTATATTGGCATCTAAACTGTGGTTCCCACCTATGGTGTTGTAGTACGATCTACGCGTCGGAGCGCGGGCTTGGAGGCGGCGCCAAGTTCAGAGCTCTGTACCAAAAGCTTCTCATGGGCAAGATAGGAGTTTTTATAACTGTATATTGGTATCTAAGCTGTGTCTTCGAGTTACAACAACATGATCAATAGTGTATACCATGGTGCCATTTTATAGCCGTTGGGCATATTGATTATTGCTAGATCGTTATTTCTTAAAATTGCATTAAGCTTATAATCGTTGCTGTTTTCCTTTCCTACATCTAATTTAGCTAGGCTAGGGTACTATCTTCCCCTATTTCTTCCAGCCTTGGCATTGAAATCCCCTAATAAAAATACGATATTTCTTTCTGAAATCCTGTTTATATGCCCCAGTAACATAAAATTCATATAAGTCACTACTACCTCCGCCAGTCGGTTAAATAGGGGCATATACCGCAATAACTGATACTTTGCACATTTTAGTCATAAAATTAGCAACTAGAATCATATTATTGATACCAAGGCTTAGAAGCTTCCTTATTCATCATGAGTCCATTTTCTGCCTGTGATTCTAATTCTTCTTACTTGAATAAGTAAATACTTTAATGAGTAAATACCATACTTTAATTGGGATCCTGTCAATCTGTTCCTGAACCTATAAGTACATTTATCCGAATCACTAATATCTCAGTCAGTTGGACCAGTGTTATGGACACTTCGAATATAGGAAAATAGGGTATCTAAATCATAGCTAGTTTTTAGCAGGAATTTGCTTTGATCCTAAACAACTGTATTTTTAAGAAAAAACCGCAACAATTACCATTCAAAATTATGACACTAACATTTCATATGTGAATTTCATGTTCTCTAACCCTGGGAGATGAGTTTCTAAAACTCCTAACAGTCCAGTCCAAACGTCTTAATTCGTCTGTCAAAACGATAGCTGTTTCTTAAAGCTGTAGCATTCCAAGTCTCAATTTTCATGTTACTTAAGCTATTGAAGTTGTTATTACCTCAAAAAAGTCAGTGGTTCCTACCAGTATAGTTTAGGGGCTAATACGTCTTCTCAGGTCTACACAAAGTGCTTAAGCCGGCTTTCAGTTTTCCACATTTTGCAATGTTCCTATCAACAAGAGTTGTCGTCCTGCCAGATAAATCTTAGGTCTATTACCTCCGCCTTATTGTTTATTTCAGCCCACAATTATTATGCTACAATGATGAAGCAACACACAGTAAATAACATAGCTTTGAAGAGGCTATACAGCCTAAAAACACTTTCAGAACAAATGGAAACCTGAAGAATTATTGATTATTAAGAACCCATGATGTATTTTCTACTAGGCTATTCTTCCCTAAAGTACTCTTCAAGGTCACGCTGCACTGATGTTTGCAGTCACTGTTCTGGTTAAACAAACTCGATAAAACTTCATCCTGACACCACTATGAGATCACGCTAACAGGGTTTCTCTTCCTGGGTTAGGGGCCGAAGAAAGAGCTTATTGCATCATCAATACGTTCTACTATGTTGCGCTTTAAATTAATACAAGGACTACGGCCACGTTACATCATGTCAGGGAAATTTTAGATTATTCAAAAGCAAAAAATTGAGTTTTCTTACCGGGTATTCCAGCGTTTACCTGACCCCTACAGGATGAAAAGAAGGGATAACGCAAAATTACTTTTGCATAATTTTATGGTATAAACTTTGCTTTTATCTCATTGGTTTACGTCTGTGACGTATTTTGTAGGCCAATCCCATCAACTCTAAAGCGGATGCCGGAAAGGACATCCAAACGACCCAACTTTTTAAAAGCTTGCTGGTTCCAGAATGACATTGAATGTCAATAATAATAAAATATGTTAATTATTATAAAACTCTAATTTCTAACTCCTTACACGGTCATGCAGATCAGCGGCAGTTCTTGTCATAATACGGCACAAAACATATAAGAGATAAGAAAATCACAGCCATAGTCATCGTCATACAAATTATTCCTCATTTCGAAATATCGCCGATTGAAGCTAAACATAGTCAAACGAATAAAAATAATAATGAACTAAAGCAAATAAATATGTACAATTATTGACGAGTGGGTGCAGAATTACAAATCTTGACGAACGAGGAACAAAACCACCTGCATGCCACATATGCCGTGCTGGTACCGGCTGAATATTTTGTACCGGTGGAGCTACATATCACGGAAGCCTTTGCCGCGAAGGGAGATGCTCAGGGGGGAGGATTTTACAAAGCCACAGATTTTCCAAAATACCGATACCAAATTGAAAACACAATTCATCACGGCGTGTCAAAAGAGTTGGAAGTGAAAGTTGTTTTTGAAAGAGAGCAATAAGGGACTTTAGGAGATTTAGACACCACCAGAAGATTTCACTATTGGATCCTTCCCAGGCGGTCCTTCTGGTCCGAAGTCAGGCCGTAATGCAAAGCGGGACAAGCATATTCTACCAGCGGTCTTATAAATGCAAGAAAAGTACGCAATATGTGGGGAGTTGGGACACCAAGACGAGCAAGGAGTTTTAAAGAAAGAATACCCAGGTAACAGAAAGAACAAAAAAGTGCATTTCTCCTGGAACGTTTTCTTTTGAGAATTTGTAAGCCAGTAAAAAGAAAAAATTTTCTTAGTCCAAAGATGTGTTCAAGTAACTCCTCTGTTTCTCCGTGAATGAAAATTTGATCCCATCTTTGAATTTAAGGACTTTGAAACGTTGTTTCAACTGAAATAGATTTCTTACCTTTGTGACCATGTGTGTTACTATTCATATCATAAAAAGAAGTAGGAATTTGAACGAAGTCGCCCCTCTTCCCACATCCTTTTGACTGTTGTGTATAAACTGAATCACCGAAAAGGGGCGAGGAATTTTCAATTCGAAATTCAGCGTCTTGGCATGATTCACCTGTTGCTGGTTCAACTTGCTTTTGACAGTTACTCCATACGGTAGGTAGTAGCACAGTAGCTGATCGGAAGAATAGCTTTTGATCAGTTGCATCATGAAGAGCTGATGAGGCGTCAACAAACGATTGCTGCAATAAATGATGAGGAGTTTGAAAAGAGCATAAATAATGGGGCTAGGGTTTATCTTTTTTGTATTTTTTTATGTTTTCATTTTGTTTTTGTAATTCAAGACCCAAGTGACTCTAATGTTTGAAATACATCATACAAAGAAGAGCTGAACATCATTTAAACGCAAAATTAACTGATGTTCTTTTTTTGTAAGAAATATTGTTCATGTTTTGGGGAGTGTAAGATAAAAGGAAAAAATAATTAAATTTAATAATGGATATAAATTATACAAAAAAAGTAATAATTTAATAAAAGTAATAAATTTAATAAAAAGTAGTAAAATAATTTATAAAAATTATAAATTATAAAATAATAAAAAAAATTATAAAAATTGTAAAAATTATATAAATGCAATAAAAGAAAAGGTGAATAATCTTATTGGCTATTCAAAAAAGTTGCCAATGGACCAGCATTAAATTTGAAAAAGCCACCGCATACAAACCGAAGGTTGAGACCTTTTGTTGAAAAATTCCGAAGCGAACAAGTATATTCTCCTAAATAACGTAATTATTTGTTTGTTTGTTTTTTTTAATTGGCCCTATTCCACCTTAGGTCCGATTATGGCACCTTAGATTTGTTGCCAAAAAAATATTGCAAAAACTTCAATTCAAAAATCAAACTTCTATATGTGAAAAAAAAATTAAATTTGAAATCTTATCTACAAGTATCTCCAAGAGCCTCATAGCATCAAATAATGTAAGCATTCAACATCAAGCCAGTGCTAAGATCTAATACCTTTTAACTTAAGTGTGTTAAGTGCATTAAGTTTCTTTCTTAAGTTTGTAATGCATTAGGTTTCTTTAAATTTGTAATTTATTAAGCCTTTTGTCGTGTATTAGTTTCTTTCCTATGACGTTCTTTGAGCATTTATTTTTCTTCTATTTTATTAAAACGTAGTTTAAACATTTGACTCGCTTTGAAGTCTTTCTTTTGTACCTTGTGACTTTAGAGTATTGATTTTGTGCTAAATTGCTTAACACTAATAATTGAGTAAGTGGATGAACCAATACTGTGAGTACCTTTGAGGTCACTGATTTATCAGAAAAAAATGTTCAAAGTCTGAAAAATAAATAAGAAAACTTCCGTCCAAAATATATAATTTTTATACATTAATACATACTATTGCTACACGTTACACTTTGAAATTCTTATTATCACATATATACTTCATAATTCGTCAAAAAATTGGCATGGAAAGAAATAATGAATGATTTGAGGATAAATCCCGGAATCATACCAAACTACCCTAAATACCCTTAATTTCAACTTTTTTCTTCTTGTTGTTGTTTGGATTAATAACGCTTTCGAATAATCTCAAGACTGAAATCAAATTCCGAGCCCTGCACTGTGTACTACAGCTGAATTTGAGCTCTGAATCGGTATTGCCAAGCTGAAACAAAACCACTGTGCCAATTTTCAACTGTAAGCGACTTTCTAGATAGCACTTTCTGTAAGCCCACTTTCTAGATAGCAGCACTGTAACTGATCAAAAGAGAAACTGTTGACTAGTTAAATCACGAATAGAGCTGATAGGGTGTTAACAAAAAGTTGTTACAAAAAGAAAAACTGCACAAAGAAGTAAAATATATGAAAACTTGAATTCTTCAAGCACACTGAAAGTAGCAGGGGGGAGATGGGCAAGGTATGCAAAACGGTCAATATAAGAAATTTATATTTAAATAGAATACTTGAAACCTCAAAAGAATTCTGGATTTTTTCTAGAAGTTTGGCTGATAAAGATATAGACGATATATTTTATTATTGTGTAAAAATTATAACTTGAGAGCGAGATATTTTTTCAAACAATTCGTGGTAACGAACTGTAGTAAGGAGCGACCCGGCTCAATAGTAACCGAACTTTAAAAAATGGAATTTTGATACCAATATATCTATATCAAACGAATCAAATTTTAATGCTGATTTTCAATGTATAAGTTCCATCACGTTTAGTTTTACCCATCAAAAGTTACGAGCCTCATAAAATTTAGATAAATCCCGGAATCGTACCATTAATTTCTAAATTAATTTTTTAATTATTTTTTTAGAAAAAATTTTCTAAATTTTTCCTCGAACGATTTAGACTCAATTACTTATCGTTAAAACTTGGTCCCATTAGGGTGTAAAAAATTGTTTCAAAATGCGGATACACAAAATTTTAGATAAGGTTTAAAAATAGTATACATTCCAATTTTTTTCCATGAATTCTAAATTCAAAATACTTCTAATTCTGATTAGGAGCCTAATCTTTGAATTTAGCCTCTTACCTTGAAATTTGAACTCTAATCGAGTTGATTAACTTCTTGCGGTTATGCCACGCTTCACAGCTAACAAACCGGAATAAGTTCCAATTGATATTAAAAATAAAATTGGTCTTGTTTTTTTTTCATAGTGATTAAGCGATATGGTAGAAATTTGGATTAGAAAAAAACATCTTCAAATTACGATTTTCACCTAATCACCAAATACGTCTTCTTTAGCTTCATCAAGAGTTCTATATCATTATTTAAGAAAACTTTTTGTTAATCTTTCTTTTCTGTGGGAGACAAAACCCTTAAAAATGAATCCAAATAAATAAATATTATTTAAAAAAATATTATTATAAAAAAATATTAAAATTAAATGCTTTAAGCTTCCCTGGCATTTCGTCCGTTAAAGGTTATCTGTATTCATATTCTAAAGATATATTGAAATATTTGTCGGTTGATTTCAAGTTCGTTCGCGTATTTTCAAGCTTATTTGAAGATATATTATATCGACTTAAACTACATATACTGTTGAATATTACAATAAATAACAAAAAAAACAATAAACCTTGGAAATACATATAGCTACTATCTACACTAAGATAAAAGTATCTCTACGTAACGATTTCTACTTCTATTTTGGTGTAGATAGTGGCTATTGGTATTTCCAAGGTTGAAAATATATATGTGTTTGCATTCTAGTTAATAGCTAATGGTTTTTCGACATTACTGACGGGAAGAAGGCCATTTTTCTATTACAGCTTTTTTTTCTGTAGATGAGCTGGAATATTTATTTTCTGTATCCCAAATGAAGTTCTTCTTAATTAAGATGTAATTTATTTAATTACCATTTTATTTTAGATAATAGACTTTAAATTCTTTTCTATTATTATATTATTTTAAAAAAATGGGTAAAGAATACGGCATTAGACTTTACAGTCCCTTCCGGCGGTGGTGATTTCCGTTTCATGGCCCTTCAGCCAGTAAGCGCAATGGAGGGTTGGGGGCTAATCATCCTGTGCTTTCGCAAACCCTTCCTGTTTAAATTTCCCAGATTTCACCAGGTACCCTGATGAAATCCAGCCCATTTAGAGCTGGGTCGACACTGGCTGAGCTTGCAGAGTCACGCCTCTGACCCCTGTCCCAAACTAAATAATTGGGTACGCTAGCATTCGAACCCTCGCCCTCTCAGACAAAGGATCCTGAATCCAGCGCACCAATCCACTCGGCTTATCTAATTTAACTTCTTACTTTTTTTTCTCTTTTCCATATTCTCAAAACTCCAATAGTCTAATGCAGCATTTTTTCGACTGTTTGAAGTTAAATCCATAGGGATATCTTTACTTTACTAGAGAGCTTGTAAGAATTCGTAAAATGAAAATGTATTAAAAATGTAAGACCCGAAAGCCTATCCCCTGTGTCTACGTTCGTTTCGAGTTTATGAAAAGGTGAGTTTATTTTTACGACACAAAACTAGTTCATGGTTTACTACTTGTTTTACCGTTCACACAACACGATTTTGCTGGTTGCATATTTAATCTGTGATATCTAAATTAATATGTGACTTTAAAGCAGCATTCTTATGTACTCCCTATTTATGATGTACTATTTGTACATCCTATTTATGCTATTATTTGTACATCCTATTTATCCTATTTATTTTAAATAGGATGATGTACATCCTATTTATCATATACGACGTATTCCCTATTCTGATGTGTCCCGTTGACAAACTTGGTAAGATTAGGCAACTTGAAGTTACATTTAAAATATTTATTGAAGGCTTCAGAAATCTTCCCAAATGTTTAGTAACACATAAGGAACTGTTTAAGCGTATTTTTTTCTGTTATTAGTTAAGCGTAACTTATTTAGCACTATTTTTGTCATTTAAATTTTTTTTGTATTTACCTGTTTCTTTTATGTCAATTACTTAGCATTTAAAAAGAACATAAAGTCTGATGGTTTTTATTGCACTTGGTATTAACCAAGTGACATATAGCAATCGCAAATTCTGTTGGTCTGTCGGTCTGTCTGTCGGTCCCGGTTTTGCTACTTTAGGCACTTCCAGGTAAGCTAGGACGATGAAATTTGGCAAGCGTATCAGGAACCGGACCAAATTAAATTAGAAATAGTCGTTTTCCCGATTTGACCATCTGGGGGGGGGGAGTGTGTGCCGATTAATTCGGAAAAAATAGAAAAAAATGAAGTATTTTTAACTTATGAGCAGGTGATGGGATCTTAATGAAATTTGATGTTTGGAATGATATTGTGTCTCAGAGCTCTTATTTTAAATCCTGACCAGAAACTTGGTGTGAAAAATAAACACAAGTCCAAGATACATGATTGACATAACCGGAACGGATCTGCTCTCTTTGAGGTAGTTGGGGGGGGGGGGGTTAATTCTGAAAAATTAGAAAAAATGAGGTATTTTTAACTTACGAACGGGTGATCGGATTTCAATGAAATTTGATATTTAGAAGGATATCGTGTCTCAAAGCTCTTATTTTAAATCCTTATCGGGTCTGGTGACATTGGGGGAGTTTGGGGGGGGGAGACCTAAAATCATAGAAAACACTTAGATTAGAGGGATCGGGATGAAACTTGTTGGGAAAAATAAGCAGAAGTCTTAGATACGTGATTTACATAATTGGAACGGATACGCTCTATTGGGGGGGGGGTTAATTCTAAAATATTAGAAAAAATGACGCATTTTTAACTCACGAAGGAGTGATCGGATCTTCATGAAACTTCATATTTGGAAAAACCTCGTAACTCAGATGTCTTATTTTACATCACAACCGGATCCAGCGTCATTGGGGGGGAGGACAGTTGGGGGGATCGGAAATCTTAGAAAATACTTAAAGCGGAGAGATCAGGATGAAACTGAATGGGAAGAATAAAAACCTGTCTAAGATACGTGACTGACATAACCGGACCGGATATCCTCTCTTTGGTGGAGTTGAGGGGGGGGGGGTGATTTGAAAAAATGAGTTATTTTTAACTTACGAAAGGGTGACGAGATCTTAATGAAATTTGATATTTAGAAGGATCTTGTGCTTTAAAGCTCTAATTTTAAATTCCGACCAGATCCTGTGAAATTGGGGGGAGTTGGAGGGGGAAACCAGAATTCTTGGAAAACGTGAAAATTGGGGTATTTTTATCTTACGAATAGGTAATAGGATCTTAATGAAATTTGATATTTAGAAGGAATCCATGTCTAAGAGCTCTTATTTCAAATCCCGACCAAATCTTTTGACATTTGGGGGGTTGGAGGGGGAAATCTTGGAAAACACTTGGAGTGGAGGAATCGGGATGAAGCTTGGTGGATAGAATAAGTAAATGTCCTTGATACTTAATTAACGTAACCGTACTGGATTAGCTCTCTTTGGGGGAGTTGGGGGCGGGGGTTCAGTGATTTGGCGAGTTTGGTGCTTCTGGACGTGCTAGGACGATAAAAATTGGTAGGCTTGTCAGGGAGCTGCACAAATTGATTTGATAAAGTCGTTTTCCCAGATTCGACCATCTGGGGGGCTAAAGGGAGAGGAGAAATTAGAAAAAATGAGGTATTTAGAACTTACGAGAGGGTGATCAGAATTTTGTTATTTAGAAGGACATCGTGACTCAGAGCTCTTATTTTAAATCCTGACCGGCATTAAGCCTCTGATTTTCCTTTTAAACCAATCTATTGATTCTTAGAATTTTGTTAAGAGCTCATACCATATGAGCTCTTGGCTCTTAGCTATTCTTGCCTCGTCACAAGTGCCATATGAGCTCTTAGCTCTTGTTTTTCAATGAAATTTTTAAGCAAATAAAAAGAGAAAAAAGTTTTCGAGTCACAATACTTTTTTACAAGTAAATTCTTCTTTTCTCTGCGGTCCAGTCCTTTTTTCTCAATACCTATCTTCAGCTGCATTTGTGAGCCTGCTTTGGTTAGTTGGCTGTCCAAAAAGATCTTATATCGTGGCACATTGTCTTACACATCAATCATAGAACTAACAAGATGCGAATAGAGAGAAAAAAAAATGTTTGGATCAAAGATACGGTTAATATTTTTAGATGTTTCATTTTTATCAGCTTTATCGAAAAGCAACGGGATGCTTATGAATATGAGATGTTAAATCAGATTTGCTATAAACAAAGTTCTTTTCAGCCACCTAGGATCTGTCAGACAATCCATTAAATAAAAAAAAGGCTACATAGTAAAAAAAACCTAGCAGGTGTTCTGCCGGAAAATAAATTCGCTTCTATTGGATACGCCTCGCCACACTTATCAGCAGGACCTGAAACGCATCCACACGACTGTCTAACCCTAACGTGAAAAGGCGCAAATATGGGGTATCTTCATATCCTGAGTACTCTGGCAGCAAAGGGGAAACTATTGCCTCTAGGATTGTCCCACTTTTTCTTCAAGGCTCTGGGACGGGGCCCAGACAAATAGATAGAAGTATATTTTGATGGGGAGTCGTCGGGGAGGTGGGGAAGAGTGATTACACCTTTGTAAAACAAAGGTGTAAAAATTCTATAAAATTAGAGTATTATTATTATCTAAAATTAGAGAGAAAAATTCTATAAAATTAGAGTATTGCTTTAAAATCTCAAGTTTTTTCATGGGGGGAGGAGTGAAAGACTCCTGAACCACATTATAATGCAATGTATGTAAATTCATAAGACTCCTTACACGTAACAACTTAGACAAGAACCCCCTTCAGGAACTCAAATTTCCTTTAGGGCGGGGCCGATTTGAAAACTGAGTACGATCAGAGATCTTTATGAATAAAATCAGACTTGTTATAAAAATTATGCAATTTTTTGGATTTCAGAAAATGGTCCGAAGGTCCCACCCCGCCGTACGTGCCTGCCAGCATGTACCCATATTATAATATGAAACAAAAATTAAATGAAAAAATGCATGTGCATTAACGATATAAACTGGGGCGATTAGGTGAATCCATAACTTATCAGAGTAAATTTTTAAGACGGAAATCAGATGATCAATCAATCCAACAATGAATCATTAACTCACTGATTCATTCAAACTGTCGGTCAATCGATTTACTCTAAAAGAATTTGAGCGATAGGATCATCGAACGTTCCTTTTCTTTCAAGTAGTTTTTTAAAGTTTTAGAGGGGTCAATATGACCATGTGCATAAAGATAAATTAATAATGTCATTTTTTCTATTTCAATTATCAAACAGTTCGTGGTAACAAACTTTAATCAAGGAGCGACTTGGCTCACTAGCAACCGAGACCCTAAAAAATGTAATTTTAATATCAATAGATATATCAAAGATATCATATTATTATGCTGATTCCAAATATATAAAATTCACCAAGTTTAGTATTACCTATCAAAAGTTAAGAGCCTGAGAAAATTTGCCTGATTTTTTAAATAGGGGGAGACACCCCCTAAAATAAAGGAATCTTATAAGAGAACCAGATCATACCAGAGAACCCTACAGTTGAAGTATCAGGCTCCTATCTGCAAAAATATGGAATTCTGGTATTTTTCCAGAAGATAGACTACAGATGCATGTTTATTTATTTTTTTTTTCCAAGGGGTGATTGTATAAAAATAATTGTCCTAGAAGATCAAGAGAGAGAGAGTATATTCAAACAAAAATTAAAAGTTTTAGCGTCCTTTTCAAAATACCAAAAGGATTTGAGGGCAATTGGGTCCCCTCCAACACCCATTTTTCCCCAAAATTATCTGATCGAAATTTTGAGATAGCCATTTTGACAGTATAGTTAAAAGATCAAATAATTATGTCCTTAGGTGTTTAATGACCCCTCACAGCCCGTGGGGGGAGGCCTGTAAGTTATGAAATTCTACTATTGTATACGTATAGTATTTGTTATTCGGAAGTATAGGCCTACATATTTTTTTGGCGGGGGGGGGGTCATACTTGGGTAGGATTTTTATAAGGAGAATCTTCCTTGGGGAGGTAAATTTCTGAGTGGTGAATATTCCGGGGGAAATGATACAGGTGGGGGATTTGGCAGAATTACTGTATGAAATTCTTTTTAATTGTCTTACATTCTCTTCGCCAATTTTTTTATGTGAAGATTTTCGGGTGAATTATCCAGGGGCTTTTTCCCACGTGTTTTGATTTCCTGGAAATAATTTCCACGGAAGGGGGCATTTCTGGAGTGATCGAGAAACCGATTAGAGATTAAGTCTTATTCAAATGAAAGAATGCCAAGGAGATTTTTTTAGAGTCCTTTGCAACTAATTTTACATGGAGGGGGGACTCTCAGCAAGGATAGAACTGTCTGGAAGGAATTTGACAGAGGGGTACACTTTACGTTGGATGAAATTTCCACGGAGGAATTTTCCGTGTGGGGGAGGGGTATATTTCATAGAGGGTGAGCCAGATTACCAGATTTACCGGTATTATTTGGAAAACGAACAGAAATCATTCCATATACGAGGTTTTGCCCTTCCTCAATACTTTGCTCTTTACGTTAAAGTTTGACTGACTGTCCAAATGTTTTAAGAGCGTCTACTGAAACAAGGGTACTGTTTAATTAAAATAGGAAGTTTTTCTGAAAATACTAACAGCTTTAGCGTAAAGAGCAAGGTATTGAGGACGAGGCAACCCTTCATATACGGAATAAATCTGCCAAAATTTATATACAAATTTTGTTTTAATTTTTCATATATGGTGAGCCAAATTCAAACCTTCATTAGTTGAAAAACATTCAAAAATTAAATAAAAAAAATTAACTGAATTTAAGGGGCAATATTAAAACTTATAACGAACAGAAATTATTCATTATTTGAAAGGGGCTGTCCCCTCCTCAACCCCTTGCTACAAAGAGTCAAACTTTAGCATAGACAGTGAGGCGTTGAGGAGGGGACAGCCCCTTTCATCTACGGAATAATTTCTGTTCGTTTTAAGTTGCAATGTTACTCCTTACTTTCAGTTAAAAAAAAATGTGCTTTTTTATATTATGATTTTCAAAGGACTTGCAAAATTTCCACTCACACGGAAATCATTTAAATGTTATCAAATATCTTATTTGTTATAAAATTAAAAAATCAAACTATTTTTTTAAACTAAAAGTAAGGAGGGACACTAAAACTGAATAGAAATTATCATAAAGAAATTATTCTGTATATGAGGGGGGTTGTCCCCTCCTCAATACCTTGCTTTTCACTCTGAAGTGTTTTAGTACTTTAGGAAAAAGCTTTTTATTCTAATTAAACGGCCAGTCGTTCTTAAAGAAGGGGACAAAATGTCAAACTTTAGCAGAACCAGAGAGGCATAGAGGAGGGGGCAACCCCTTTCACATATGGAATAATTATTGTTCATTTGTAAATTTTAATGTTGCTCCTTACTGTCAGTTAAAAAAACTTGTTCTTTTTCTAAAATTTGATTTCTGTTTCTTTTCAAATAATACCAGTTCCTCCTCCACTGAAAATCCCCCCGTGTAAAACTCCTCCAAGAAAAGTTCCTCCCACGTAGAGAAATACCCTCCAAGAAAATTCTATCCTTACTGAAAATTCTCCCAGAAATTTCTTGCGGAAGATTCTGCCTGAAAAATCCGCCTTAGTATTATTTCATTTGACAAGACATTAATTTATTATCGTTTTTCACATCGTACCGGATATATCCCCTACATGGAAAATTTTTCTTGCAGATTCCCTCCCCCCCAATATGGAGTGTTGTTCCCATGGAAAATTCCTCCATGGAGATTCTCCTGGGGAATATCCCCCCGGAAAAATCCTCCAAACAATTCCAACCCTGCTGAAAATTCCCCCAGAAAATCTACACATGTAAAAATGAGTTGGTAAAGAGAGTGAGCAGCGCTAATTTTCCCCTGAAAGGTTCACCCACATACACTCCCCGTGTCCCCATGGAAAATTCTTCCAGTTGAAAATCCCTCCATCAGAGAATTTGCTTTACCCCCGAAAATGTCTTTATACTTCCCAATAGCAAATATCATACGTAAGCAATAGGAACTTTCATAACTTGTAGCCCATTCCCCAGGGGCTGTTTGGTCATATTATCTCCAAAGACATAGTTATTGGACCTTTCAACTATGTTGGGATGTCTCAACATGGCTTTCTCATAACTTTTTATTGAACGACTTCGAGGGGGAGGGGAAGCGGCATGGGAGTGGGGCTAGTCACCCTTCAGTCTTTTTGGTCACTTAAAAAGTTCAAAATAATTTTTCATTTCCGTTTGAATGAGCCTTCTCCCGACATTCTAGGACCATTGGTTTGGTACGAACACCCCAGGAAAAAAAAACCAATAAACACGCATCCGTGATCTTTGTTATGGCAAAAATACAAAATTCCACATTTTTTGCAGATTGAAACCTCTCAGTGGGGTTTTCTGATTTGCTGAATCTGATGGTTTGATTTTCCTTAAGATGTCTTTGAATTTGGGGGGGGGTGTTCGGTTCCTTTTTTTAAATTCACGCAAAATTTCTGAGGTTCATAGCCTTTAATGGATATCACCAAACTTAATTGATTTTATAGATTTTGGATCAGCATAAAAAGCGAGTGCTTTTTTATACGTCTATTGAAATCAAAATTCCGTTTTTTAGAGTTTTGGTTGCTATTGAGCCGAGTCACTATTTAATTATTGTTCATTACCACGCACCGAAAAATCTTAAGGTTTAATGGATCTTTTCATGAGCTTGCCCCTCCCTAGACAAAATTCCCATAAGGCTTTGAGTATCACCACATGTAAAGAGAAGGGAATGGGAATTATTCACAAAACCCTTTTTGATATAACAATTATATATAATATTACATTATAATATATTATATGTAATAATATATACATTACATAATATATAATATAATCATATACATTATATAATATAATATGTACATTATCTATAATAATAAAACGATATAATAATAACTTCCTTTTCTAACAGCTTTATTCCGTTTACTTATTACTAACAACAAGACCTTTCAAATTTTGATTTAAAGGGAGGGCAGTTTTCTGCCACTTTTCACAAAAGAATATACGGTACGGTTATTTCATATCTGTAGTCTGATAGGATCTGCTTTTAGTTAATTAATTAAATAATTTTCTTTCAACTGAAAGTAAGGAGGAACATTAAAACTTAAAATGTAAGGAACTTCTCCTGTATATGAGAAGGATGTTGCTTCCTCAATCCTCACTCTTTACGCTAAAGTCTACTTTTACTTCCAAATAATTCATTCAAGCATTTCTTCCAGTGATACCAGTGGACGTAAAAACGCACATATAAGCACATAAAATACGATTCTATAGTACATGTTGACGAACCACTTGTGGTCCTATAGAAAAGTTCCTAGAGTAAGTTTCTGAAAAATACTTAGCTAATTAGTTCAGCTATGCGTTGGAAAATAACTTTTACTATATATAGTTTTTAATTATTTAGAAACTCTAAAGCCAATCCAGGGTCTATTTAGCCTACTTTGGAAGATAACTGGGCTTTGGGTATGCAAATTTATGGCTGCTGCTTAAAAAAAATCACATGCTGACCAAGGGTCTGCGATGTGCAGGTTCCGATCTCCTGATTCGCTAGGTTCAGCCGGGAGTGCAATGCCTGGTTAGGGCAAACCATCAGATGTTTCCTGTGTTTTCCCCATGGCGTCTCCAGGCACCCATATAGAGCTGGGTCGACACTGGCTGAGCTTACAGAGTCACACCGTTGACCCCAGTTCCAAACCAAATACCTAGCGACACCAGGACTCGGTGTCCTGGTACTGTGGAGCGTAATTCCTGTGAGTGTGCATAATGTGTTTGAGAGTTTGGATCATATAGCTTAGGGGACCAATCTTAAATGGCTTGCTGAAAAACCACTGCCTTTGATCTTGTGACTTGTGATAAAATTTATTCATCTTTCTAATATTTTTTTTTATGAATCTATATCAGACAGTTTGTGGGATTTATATTTCCTTAGTTTTATGACCCCGTGTAGCATTATAATATTTAATGTTATGAATATTATTGCATATTGGTAGTGTCCTATATCTTGGGCTTCTTTGGACGGCTATATCTTTGGAACCTCTTGGGCTTCTTGATATTTTTCGTCATCTACCTCTTTACTTTTTTAAAGTAAAGTTCTTTAACTCGAAACGCCTTCACCAGCGAGTCTTTAAGAATTGAACTAAACATACCAGATTGTAAGGAAGTGGAAAAAATGTCAACAAATGTGATAAAAAGCTTTTTTAAAGAAAACATGAAAAGTTCAAATTCATTTATTGGAAATTTTTTTATGGATTTGCCAATTAACTTCACAGCTTTCAGTAATTTTGCATTCATGATTTAATGGGGATAGTAGATTCTATTTACTATATTCATACATAACCGAGCTCTGCCAGGTCTTTTTCAAGGCCATGCCGTACCTTAAAAGCATTTTCCAAGTCTCAACCTTCCTGTCTTGTTGGTTGACCATGTTAAAGACATAAGGTGCATTAGTAAACTATCCATGGGGACTAAACACCGAGTGCTATAGATAATCCGTGATTTGACAACGGATTTGTCAAATTTTTAAAAAGACAAGCATCACGGGCAACACCCAAAGCTGCGTAATTGCTCAAATGATATCTCTTCCTTTGAGCTGACTTATAGCGTTTTCTTAGAAGGTATGTTAGAACATTCTTAATACTGTCCTTTTCTGAAACTTAAAAGAAAATTCTGCACCATTTAATCAAGAAAACATAATTCACTCCTGATGATGTAAGTTCCCTTAAATCAAAATATCTCTTTCTCCGGTACAAAATGAGAAAAGTTAAATGGTGTTTCTAAGATTTCCGGGGAAATTACATCTCGGCTTTAAGTTTTCTTTTGTTTATTCCCTATTACCCAAGCTCAAACAGTTATGGCAAGTCGCCCGATCAATTTTAAATAGGTTGTCTGCAAAAACTAAAAATTTCATAATGGAGAAGATAGGGGGAGCCTTCAAGGTATCGCATGGCCTTAAGGTTTGTTAGACAAACGTAGTTTACACAAGGCAGAAGGATTTTCGTTTTTTTCCTATTTCTGATAAACCTGCATTTGCCTTTTGTACATCTTAAAAAGACATTTAAAAAAGTGATTACCTAAAAAAAATGTATTCTTAAGAGTAAAAAAGTGGGGGAAACGTGGCTTCGGCAAAAAGTGATTTCAACAAAATGCGAAAAGAATAAAATCTTTTTTGTTTGTTAAATAACAGAGATTTAGACTAAATTTTGACATTTTCATAGTACTTATCGGACGCAACCTGATTGCGGTCAATATACATGCACATTTTTAGTTTTGGCGATTGTTGCGTGTGAACCAAGAGTTAAAGTCGCAGAAACTTCTGCATCCCGACGTATTTAATCAGCTAGGTTTTCATATCAGTAATGAATCAATGGGAAGACAATTTCAGTGGAATCAGTTAAGCGAAAACTCATGCATAATTAAGTGGTGGTCATTCATCATGCTCGTCTCAGTGTGATTTGGCAGGCTATCGATGATGAGTTGAAATAGACTCCAATCCATCAGTAGCGATTTTCACAGGTAGTGAGAATTGGGCTATGAAAAACGTAGAGGGTTTGAAGTCATGTGATGGCCTCCCCAAGGCCATACAAACTCACCATCTTCTTAGATTGGCATAATTTCCAGATGCTGTTTATTTGACCTGTTAAAAATGCAATTTATAAGCTAAAAAAAGGGTACCAGAAATGTTTTTTTGTAGCATCCGAAGTTTTGGCTAACATGTACTGCCATCATATTTCAGCCGTACGAACTAAGACGATTTCAAGAGAGTTATTGAGATATAATTTTTTATTTAGATAAACAATATTATATCTGTAATTGAAGATAGTAAATTTCACAAAACCAACCAAATGCCATCTTTACATGAATTCTGACACGTATGTTTGATTGAAAGACAAATTTCTTAAAGGCTTTTTATATTGTAAACAAAAAAAGGGCCTATTTTCTCTTTGGAATACCCATGTTAAATTAAAAAATACCAATAATGCATTTTTAATTGTGCATAAAGACATTTTAACACTATATTGAGCAAATTTTGGACGTTATTTTAAACAGAATTTGCCAGCCAAAAAATAGTTTTTTTTTTAACTCTGGCCCCGAACAGAAGTGAACCGAATATTTTTCCATATTTGAAGATTTTTATTTACGTTCCGCGGTGACCAAACAACATCTTTGCGTGGATTCCGGCTGGTATGAAAAGACAAACATCTTAAAGACTTCTCATGATATTTTTTGAAAAGAAAAGACCCTTTTTGTTATTTGTAATACTCATATTAAAAAAACACAATAGTGTATTTCTAATTGTGCAAAAACACAAATTTTAACATAATCTTAAAGACACTTTTTAATATGGTTTTAAACACAATTTTGCTAGCCAGAAAGAAAAAAAAATTCCAGTCCGAAACAGAAGCGAACCGAATATTCACCCATATATGAAGATATTTTTTATATTTTGTTTTTGTTAAAAAGCCGCAGTTGCATCAATTAATTGCATATCATCACTTATCTTTCTTTGCACCAATTTTGCTTGAAATATAAATATTTTTTTCGTAGTCTGAAACCTCGGTTTCATTTTTTTTCGTGATTTCGTGATTTTTTTTCCTCAAAGCTTTAAATAAAGCCTTTCGTGTTAATTTAAAGAAATACAGATTTTTTTAAATGACTATAATTTAATTAATTAACAAGACTTGCTTATTTGGAGAGACTGGGCTGTATATATGAGTTTTAAAAACATTTCACAGAGCAACATTTGAATTATTGTGGCCGAGGTCTTCGATTGCCTTAAGTATTTTGACTTTTTGAATAAATCCCTAACATTTTTCCAGCCAACTTAAAAAATAAGACCAAAAATTTTATCGGGTGAATCCTTTCAATAAAAAAAAAATGATTGTGGTTTTTAGTTTCACTCAAATTTGAACTCATCAAACAGTTCGTGGTAACGAACTGTAGTAAGGAGCGACCCGGCTCAATAGTAACCAAAACTCTAAAAAATGGAATTTTGATACCAATAGCTACATCAAAAGAATCGCATTTTAATGCTGGTTTTAAATATATAAGTTTCATCAAGTTTAGTCTTACCCATCAAAAGTTACGAGCCTGAGAAAATTTGCGTTATTTTAGAAAATAGGGGGAAACGCCCCCTAAAAGTCATAGAATCTTAACGAAAATCACACCATCAGATTCAGCGTATCAGAGAACCCTACTGTAGAAGTTTCGAGCTCCTATCTACAAAAAAGCGGAATTTTGCATTTTTTGCCAGAAGGCAGATCACGGATGCGTGTTTATTTGTTTTTTTTTTTTTTTTCCCAGGGGTGATCGTATCGACCAAGTGGTCCTAGAATGTTGCGTAAGGGCCCATCCTAACGGAAATGAACAGTTCTAGTGCCCTTTTTAAGTGACCAAAAAAATTGGAGGGCACCTAGGCCCCCTCCCACGCTAATTATTTTCCCAAAGTCAACGGATCAAAATTCTGAGATAGCTATTTTATTCAGCGTAGTCGAAAAACCTTATAACTATGTCTTTGGGGACGACTTACTCCCCCACAGTCCCCGTTGGAGGGGCAACAAGCTACAAACTTTGACCTGTGCTTACATATAGTAATGGTTATTGGGAAGTATACAGGCGTTTTCAGGAGGATTTTTTTTTGGTTTGGGGGAGGGGTTGAGAAGAGGGGGATATGCTGGGGGAACTTTCCTTCGAGAATTTGTAATGGGAGAAGAAAATTTCCATGAAGGGAGAGCAGGATTTACTAGCATTATTTAAAAAAAAATAACTAAAAATAAAAGTGAAAAAGCTTTTTCAGCTGGAAGTAAGGAACAGCAATAAAACTTAAAACAAACAGAAATTATTACCCATATGAGGGGCTCACCTCCTTCTAATACCTTGCTCTTTACGCTAAAGTATTTTCAGTAATTTCAACTACTTATTCTACGGCTTTTGTGATTCAGGGGGTCATTCTTAATGAATTGGGATAAAATTTAAGCTTTAGTGTAAAGAGCGAGGTACTGACGATGGGGCGAATCCCCTCATATATGTAATAAAAACATGAGAATACAAAAGTTCTTTACGTAAGCTAATTTATAAGTTACGTAAATCTTTTACCAATAAAAAGATTCGTAAAAAATTAAAAGTTCTAGTTGCCTTTTTAATTAACCAAAAAATCGGGGGGCAACTAGGCTTCGTCCCCCGCTCTTTTTTTTATCAAAATCATTCGATCAAAATTATGAGAAAGCCATTGAGCCAAAAAAAAAAAATATGCAAATTTCGTTTTGATTATTCCTCTGCGGAGAGCCAAAATCAAAACATGCATTGATTCAAAAACTTTCAGAAATTAAATAAAAAAAAACAAGTTTTTTTATCTGAAAGTAAGGAGCGACATTAAAACTTAAAACGAACAGAAATTACTTCGTATATGAAAGAGGCTGCTTCCTCATCAACGCCCCGCTCTTTACGCTAAAGTTTTTTACTGTTTTAAAAAGAAGAATTGAGAGAAAGAGTCAAACTTTAGCGTAAAGAGCGGGGCGTTGATGAGGAAGCAGCCTCTTTCATATACGAAGTAATTTCTGTTCGTTTTAAGTTTTAATGTCGCTCCTTACTTTCAGTTAAAAAAACTTGTTTTTTTTATTTAATCTTGCTAAGAGATTCCATCACAAAACAATAGTGGTGACACTATAATGCGAAAACAAATGTGGGAAATAATTTACTCCAGTGTAATTGAACAAAAGCTAATTTTCACACAGATAAATACTTATAGTATTTCAAATTCCATTTGAATTTAAGCAGATGACAGTGAAATTATTGGTGCGAATTATATTGTCAAAACTTTGGTGTATAAGGCTAATTAGCTATTAGCAATAAAATACACCTTTCTAATTTACTTAATTTTCTATTCAGGATCACAGCCTAGTTTTAGCCTTAAATATTATAGAGAACCATTCCGCCAATCATGGGCGTAGGGAAGGAAAGGAGACCCCCCATCCTAGAGCTTCAAATTTGCACTGGATATGGCTGAAAAAGCAGATGGTTGAGAAGCTGCTGAAAAAAGGTAGAGGGGTAAAAAAGCAGTTGATAAAAGGTAGATGGTTGGAAAAGCTGGAAACAAAAAGCTAGAATGACATAATAAAAGTAAAAAAAGGAGCAACTATTCATACTGTCTTTTCAGAAGAATTCAAGAAGATTAATGCTGAAGCTTAGTGATGATCTATGATTTTTTTTTGTTCACTTATTAATAAAGATTTCATAGTATGCTGGTAATGTAAAGTTTTGCAAAGTACCAATATAACTTCATCCCCCCTATCCTTCATCACAGATTCAGCTGCCCCCCTCTAGAGAAGTAGCTACATACACCCATGCGCCGATTTATACTACTATTACTACTACTGACAGCTCGCTGCCGCACCAGAAGCAGTGAAGCCAACAGGACTGTATGCACTCTTCTTCTCCAAATTCATTCAAAGCTTCCTCCTTCTCCCCCTTCCATGAAGTTTCAGTTTTCTTTAAAAGCTCTCTTAGGTACTTGTGTATTATCTAGAATACGATCAAGAAATTTGCTTTGATAGACCTGAGAAAAACCAGTTTGTATGTCTGCAATCGGTTATAATTAGCTTTTTCTTTGGTGTAATAAACTATGATGCAGGCATGTTTTAACTGAATAATTAATATATAAAGGTGGTTAGGCCAGGCATTCAATATAGTACGGTCTGGACGGCCTACTTTTCATAATTTTTTGTTGTAGTTTCCATAATTTTGTTAATAAAGTATTATATTTTCATTATATTTTGGTATATATCATGAGGATTAACCTAACTTCAATTCTTGAGTGTGTTCTGGATAATACACAAGTACACTTATAACAATTTCTCTCCAATTCAGGGACAATGTGCTTTTCGTTTGACCTATGGTGTATGGCCAAAAAGCAAAATCTGTGGCAATCTGTCCTACCTCATCCGTGAAACTTAGTCCAGTTATCTTAACCTTTCTGCCCTTTTAGCTCTAAAAAGAGTTCGAGACACATATTCCCTACAACTTTTCCTACATGCGATATACGGACAGTCACATTAGAAGCTTTACATCACAGTTTTACATCCCAGTCACAGTTTTACATCAAACAGTTCGTGGTAACGAACTGTAGTAAGGAGCGACCCGGCTCAATAGTAACCAAAACTCTAAAAAATTGAATTTTTGATACCAATAGCTACATAAAAAGAATCACATTTCAATGCTGATTTTAAATATATAAGTTTCATCAAGTTTAGTCTTACCCATCAAAAGTTACGAGCCTGAGAAAATTTGCGTTATTTTAGAAAATAGAGGGAAACACTCCCTAAAAGTCATATAATCTTAACGAAATACACACCATCAGATTCAGCGTATCAGAGAACCCTACTGTAAAAGTTTCAAGCTCCTTTTCTACAAAAATGTTGAATTTTGTATTTTTTGCCAGAAGGCAGAACACGGATGCGTGTTTATTTGTTTGTTTTTTTGTTGTTGTTTTTTTCCAGGGGTAATCGTATCGACCCAGTTGTCCTAGAATGTTGCGAGAGGGCTCATTCTAACGGAAATGAAAAGTTCTAGTGCCCTTTTTAAGTGACCAGAAAAATTGGAGGATACCTAGGCCCCTCCCACGCTAATTATTTTCCCAAGGTCAACGGATAAAAATTCTGAGATAGCCATTCTATTCAGCGTAGTCGAACAACCTTATAACTATGTCTTTGGGGACGACTTACTCCCCCACAGTCCCCGTGAGAGGGGCTACAAGTTACAAACTTTGAACAGTGCTTACATATAGTAATGGTTACTGAGAAGTGTACAGGCGTTTTCAGGAGGATTTTTTGGTTGGGGGAGGGGTTGAGAAGAGAGGGATATGCTATGGGAACTTTCCATCGAGGAATTTGTCAGGGGGGAAGAAAATGTCCATGAAGGGAGCGCAGGATTTACTAGCATTATTAAAAAAAAAAAACAATGAAAAAATAAATATGAAAAGTCTTTTCCAGCTGGAAGTAAGGAGCAGCATTAAAACTTAAAACAAACAGAAATTATTACCCATATGAGGGGCTCACCTCCTCCTAATACCTCGCTCTTTACGCTAAAGTATTTTTAGTAATTTCAACTATTTATTCTACGGCTTTTGTGATTCAGGGGTCATTTTTAATGAATTGGGAAAAAATTTAAGCTTCAGTGTAAAGAGCGAGGTACTGACGAGGGGGCGAACCCCCTCATATATGTAACAAAAACCCGAGAATACAAAAGTTATTTACGTAAGCTAATTTATAAGTTACGTATATCTTTTACTAATAAAAAGATTCGTAAAAAATTAAAAGTTCTAGTTGCCTTTTTAATTAACCAAAAAATCGGAGGGCAACTAGGCTTCCTCCCCCGCTCTTTTTTTTCTCAAAATCATTCGATCAAAATTATGAGAAAGCCATTTAGCCAAAAAAAAATATGCTCATTCCGTTTTAATTATTCCTCTGCGGAGAGCCAAAATCAAAACATGCATTGATTCAAAAACGTTCAGAAATTAAATAAAAAAAAACAAGTTCTTTTAACTGAAAGTAAGGAGCGACATTAAAACTTAAAACGAACAGAAATTATTTCGTATATGAAAGGGCCTGCTTCCTCATCAACGCCCCGCTCTTTACGCTAAAAGTTTTTACTGTTTTAAAAAGAAGAGTTGAGAGAAAGAGTTAAACTTTAGCGTAAAGAGCGGGGCGTTGATGAGGAAGCAGCCCCTTTCATATACGAAGTAATTTCTGTTCGTTTTGAGTTTTAATGTCACTCCTTACTTTCAGTTAAAAAACTTGTTTTTTTTTATTTAATCTTAACTGCATCAACCCTTTTTACTAGTAATATTACCCAAATAAGTGAGGCTATCCAATTGACCTGTTTTGTTGTTAGGAATCGCCAACACCTCTTCATCCTTCCCATCAATCTCAGAAACATCACTTCTTCATCCTTATTTATTTGTAGTCTTAGTGACTTAGTCCTCTAAACATTAATTTTTAGACCTACTTATTGTACACTGGATTCTCAAAACCTCCCAAAAGTCATAACCGCCAACTGATTTATGATACATTTGAAATACTTTGTATTCTAACAAAGTTACACAAAATTGCGGTAAAACCATGAACTAAAATAATAAAATCAATTAAAGTGAAATGAACGATGCTCGTCTAAAGTGTAATTTTCAATGTAGCTCATCTGCTATAATTCAAACGGTGGTATAATGCACATTCTCTGTTTTTATAGAAGAGGGAAAGAAGTTTTAGTTTTTCTTGGTTTCTTAAACAATTTTCAGCTAAAAAAAAAATCAAATGTAGCGAATACATTTTGAGTTTTTCGGTTGTTGCTGACGAACAGTTGTTAGTACGAGGAAGATTTTTAACTATTTTCAATTCCAGCTATTTCTAATTTAACACAAACTATTTTTATAATTAAATTCCAACTATTTTTGCATTTTTCGAAAGGGGATATAAAGGGGATATAACTATATTGAGACCCGGTATAATATAGGAAAGCTGACTGAAAAAAATTATTGCGTGTATTTCTTTTCACTGGGCTAAGTAATAAATACCCCATTGAATAAAATTGTTATATAATGCCTCTTGAATAATTGTAATCGAGTTCTGGAAAAAAATTCAATATCGTTACAATATCTACAATCTAGAATCTACAATATCTGCAATCTGCAAGACTAAAAAGAGCCTTTTCTGAAGCCTCCTTTTATATAAAAACAACTTAGAAAAGCATAAGAAGGAAACCGTTGTAAAAACTGTTGCTCTTCTCACCTAAGACTCTCTTTGGCTTTTACCCCTCCCCCTGGATAATCTGTTACATTTACTGAGTAACACTCATCAAAGAAATGAAGAAGAATAATCTTTCTCAGGGATAAGACGGATATCAATGTTCCAATGACCTGGAACAATTTTTCCTCATTCGAGGAAACTGACTGAAAGAGAAAAATTACACAAAAAGCCGGTGCTAGGTTCTCGTGTTACATGGATAAACAATTATTAATGGGAGCTCTTATATGTCTTACCTTGACTTAAGGAACTCAGACCTTCGAATAAAAGGTGGATGGAAATTGGGGAGCAAAGCGTACTACTTCTTATTTGTCAAGATCAATTTATTTTAGAAATGGAAATTATACACACCGATTTTTTTTTTTGGGGGGGGGGGGGCAAATCAAACTATGGAATAATTTATATGAAAATGGTGGCAAGTTAAATTAAAATTTTGACATTTAGGTGGCCCAGCCTCAACCTCTACACATGTGTCTAGATTCAGTTGTCTTTCAGCTAAGAAGGTCGTCTAATAAAATCTCTGAAAATAGGATTGGTAGATATGGACGGACTAGAGCAGATAAAGTTGTCAAATTGTGTTTCAATCACTAAAATTAATCTACATATACAGAAAAGCTAACAGTATCAGAAAAAGTTGATATTAAGAGGACTGGGAAAGCCTTAAAACAAATTAAGTTAACAAAATTAGGCCTAATCAAATGTGCGGGAGTTGTCCGACCCCCTAAAAAAGGAACTTCATTCTTTAGAACTGTATCAAGGGAGGGGGCTTGGGAGTTTGACCCTACACCCCTGAAATGTTTGTCCTACTTTTTTTGTAAACCCCTCGAGAAAAATTTATTTTGTACCCCCTCCCCCCAAAAAAATCCTGGACATGACCCTGCTTTGGACCCTTTCAAAAATGTCTTGTTTTCCTCCAAGGATTTATTGTGACCTCTTCCCTGCCAATTCAAAGACTTCACTTTTCGTTTTGTACCATCTTACACTATAGGATCCAGGGGGTGGAGGGTTTCTGGGCCCCTCCCAAGATTTATTCTGGTCCCCTCATATCCATTTTTTGCTCTTTTTTTTCAGAAAAAATTTGTCAATTTGGTGAATTATTGTCACTTTTGTCACACTGCCCCCCCCCGATATTTTGCTCATTGGCGCCCTTGTCACATTGGGCATCCCCCAAGGTTTCGCTCTAGATCTGTCCCTACCATCTCAATTTTACTTTGAGATAGAAAAGGCTCAAATACAAGAGACGTAAGAGCTAATCTATTTATAATGCAACCACTCTTTTGCTGCAGTTTTTGAATTACTTCAATCTTACTCCCCATCGAAATAAATCTGTGTATTTTCCTAGTATATGTAAATACAAGACTAAGCCAAAATTTTCAACTGGCTTCAGATTCTTCAGTTTGTAAACTGTGGACTAAATAGAGCTTATGACAAGGCCGTATCCAGGGGGTTAGAGGGTTAAAACGTAAGAAAAATGAATAAAAACAAATTTTATTTGCCTTTTTGGTTTTTTGTAACCCCCTCCTCAAAAAACTTCTTTTGTAACCCCCCCCCCCCAAAAAAAAAAAATCCTTGAGGGAAAAAATCAACATCAACTTATTATCTTTTACCAAATAGTTATGCTGATATGTATATATTTTTTTTAATTTTATCATTGAATCCTTTTGATGATCTAAATTAGAAAATTACAGAGATTTAGCCTCTTCTCTGTAATAGCAAAAAACATCTGTATTACATAAGATCAAAATCCTAACTTCTAGCCTCCCAAAGAGGAGCTGATTTATTCCAACAAATTCTTTCGTTGTTGTATTTTTTCATAAGTTCGATCAACAATTTCATTTTCCTGTGATGAAGAAAAAAAGAGGCTATTGAACTATCAAAGACAGTAATAAATTAAAAGGGTTTCCTGCATAAATTTTTACAAAATGCCATGATAAAATTAATGACCGATTCTTGTCATACTTCCCATGATAGGGGGACACAACTGCGTATTGACATTGGAAGAACTCCCACCGTTACTGTTGATAAATTCTGCAAATATTGACCAAACAATCGACGGGTGGCAGACTAGGAAGGAGTTTTGAGTGGAATGCCAAAGAAACAATTTAAAAATCAATCATCATAGTTCAAGCCTGTTGTTTGGAGATTCCTGTGTTTGCCTTTTCAGCAATCTATTTTACCCTGTTTGCCCTTGTTTTCTATTAAAACAAAGCGTCTGTCCTTTCATCCTAACTTGGCGAAGGGAAGGAGTTGACACCTGTCTTTACACAAGCTCAAAAATATTCTTTAAGTCTAGTTTACTTAATATTAAAAAGACGCATTGAATAGAGGTGGCGATGAAAAAAAACAAGGGGGACTCTGAACTATGAAATGTAAGTGCGGCCGAGGTTTGTGTTTGGTCAGGGGAAAAAATATGGCGGTGCAATTGAATATAGTAGACATCAGAGTTGTAACAACGGTTCAACAGATGACGGAACTATATGGAGGTTTGTTCAGCCTCTTAAAATATGAAAAATGATTTTCAAGCCTGGATTATTTCTGTCCTCTTGAGCAGATAAGATTGCCCTCCTGTGTGCCTTCTTTGAAGGAATTCAAAAAGAAAATCACAATAAAAATTGGGGACGTTTGAAGATACGTGTGTTTTGGCAAATATAAATCAGGGAACGATTACTAAGTGGTTTTAATTTAAGTATTGTATAGGAGGGGAATAATTAAATGAATTGAATTTTTTTTATAGGCTGTTGTAAATACAATATTGAAGGGAGAATAAGAGAAGAAAAAAAGAAAAAAATAAGTACACAAGCATAGTAATTGACCATATAATCACACAGTATACATAACAAACACAGAAACAATAGACGTGATACATATACTGTTTTAAAAGGGAACACCATTGGTGTCCATTAATTCCATTATTATAAGCTTCTATGCATCTGCCAATGGCAGCATCGCAGTTCTTTCATTTTGGGACATGGACAAAGTTCCTCAGGTTACCAAAATCAGAGAAAACCACATTTTGCCATATTTTCAAGAAAAATGCCTCATTAATCATTTAGTTTATGAATCTGTGAACCTTAGAAGAGGTATTCCCCTTGGGTTTCTTTCAAAACTGAAGCTGAAATGGTACATAGTAAAGATAGTTTAATGTCGATTCAATTGTTGCTGGATCAAAATATGTCTGAAGGATCGGTACAAGATATTAAGGGGCCAAATATATGTTATTGTCTATACTAAGTCATCAAGTTTTACTTCAAGTCGAATTATGTAGGGAAAAAGTTTCATGGCAGGGACCGAGACATTAAGTGACAGTTCCAATTCCTCTCTGGCTACACTTTTGCTGGGGACTTATATTATAAAATGAATAAAACAAAATAAAATACATAAGAGATATACTTTAGAGGTCTTATATTTTGACTGCACTAAGCAGGAGGTCAATATGGATTCACACACTCCTCCTCCCAGCCACTTAATGTATAACTACATTTTTAATTGCTCCCAAAGATTTCTCATTTCCTTTAAATATTTTATTTTCTGGTCCTTTTTCAGAAAGCTAACTTTTTATTTCACCCCAGATGAATTTTCACTTTGATATATACAGGCTTATGTGCAAGATTAATAAAACTATAGCTATACGTTTAAAAAAAATACAGTCATCATTTTTAATTAAATTTGATTATAAAGAATTTAGTGAGTACTCCCCTAAATCCCTGTTCAGACAAATATTATTATTTATTTTGAGACTAATTTCGATTGATTCCTGAACCACCTGTTTCATCCCCAAATCATTACTGATGAGTGAAGATTTAAGTATCACATGAGAGGGATTTTTAAATATATGCATTATTAAAGCAGCTAAAACAAAATGGTAAAATCACCCCACAATTATACAACAAGTTTTTTTCCCGTGGTAGTTTATGTCCCAAACTCTACGGTTTACCAAAAATACATAAACAAGGTATTCCCTTAAGACCTATCGTAGCGTGTACTAAAGCCCCCGCTGCCAATATTGGGAAATGGCTTTGCACTGCTTTCAAACCTTTATTGTATTCCCAAAATTCCTATATTCGTAATTCCGCAGATTTAGTTAAAAAAAACTTAGTAACACAAGTAATTCAGAAAACACAATAGTTAGTAGTTTTGATATTGTTTCGATGTATACAAATATAGATGTGACTATTTCTGAGAAACTATTAAAAAACACAAAATAGAAGAAAATTACCACTTAATCGAGGTTTCAGCGACGGGAATTGATTGTGAAGTTTTAATGACTCTAGTTAAAATTTGTAATAAGTTTTCTATGTATTTTCAATTTTGCGATTCTTTTTATCAGCAAAAAAATGGGTTACCTATGGGGGCACCTTTATCCGGGCTACTGGCAAATGTTTATGTCGAGAACCTTGAAAATAAGAATAATAGTTTATTTGTGACCCACTTGAAACAGCGGAGTATAAAACAAACAGACAGAAAGAAAAAAAACTTCTGATAATACATTTAATTACTGTAGAAAACATTTTAGAAGACCATGAAAAGGGTTAATAGTAACATGTATCGAGTCGGATAGTTTCTGGTGTAGCACTTTAAGCTTATTTAATAAATCTGGAGCCCCGAAAATTGTTACCATATCACTGTTCTTGTACCAGGGAGGAAGATATAACAAAAATCGGAGGAAACGAAAATAAGATGTCTTGAGAGCCTTTAAATCTTTTCTTTTTAAAACAGAATACAATCCAGAAAGATATAAAGCCGAGTGATCTCAAAAGCAAGAATAAATTTGTGAAAGGGTTTTGCGGTTGTATTTCCCCCTGTTCGCAATAATTTTAGAATAACCCACTTGAAGTTTAACCTTAGCATCAGAAACAATTTTATTACGAAAAGAGACTAAATTGTTAGTAAGGGTAATGCCCCGCCACCTTAAAGAAGTCACGCACGGAATGCTAAATTCAGAACAGTTAAGTCTAGAAGATTGGCTAGGAGAAGGACCAAAATGAAGGAATTCACATTTATCACAGAGACAAACGTTAGGAATACGCTTAGATGGAGCATAGATTTGTTCCATGGTTATGTTCCAAGGTTGTCACTTGAAAAAATCGAAAAAGCAATTCTCTGGGTTGATGCGGTTATGTTGAAATTATTGCCTACTTTCCCTCCTCAACGCCCCGCTCTTAACGCTAAAATTTTTTACTGTCTTAAGAAGTAGAATTTAGAGAAAGAGTCAAACTTTAACGTAAAAGAGTGGGGCGTTGAGGAGGGAACAGCCCCTTTTATATACGGAGTAATTTCTGTTCGTTTTAAGTTTTAATATCGCTCCTTACTTTCAGTTAAAAAAACTTGTTTTTTTAATTTAATACTCTTACGAGAAGGAACATTTTTGGAAGTGTAACAATAGGCTATGTTTGAAAAAGTCGATTTGCGTGTAAATACGTGCATTATATCAAATACCCAACTATTATGTTTCAAACACCTAAGTATTACATTCAAGTACCTAAGTATGATATTTTCATCACATTTTGTTTTATTTTATTAGCTTTATCAAAAGTTTGGGCTATATATTTGCACACTAGGGGGGGGGGATGCATTATATCAAATACCTAACTAAACCTAACCTAACCCCCTCTATATATTAAATTAAAAAACTAGTTTTTTTAACTGAAAGTAAGGAGCGACATTAAAACTTAAAACGAACAGAAATTACTCCGTATATGAAATGGGTTGTCCCCTCTTCAATCCCTCGCTCTTTACGCTAAAGTTTTTAATTGTTTTAAAAAGTAGAATTGTGGCAAAGAGTCAAACTTTAGCGTAAAGAGCGAGGTATTGCAGAGGGAACAACCCATTTCATATACGGAGTAATTTCTGTTCGTTTTAAGTTTTAATGTCGCTCCTTACTTTCAGTTTAAGAAAACTAGTTTTTTCATTTAATTCCTGTTTCTGAATTAATGCATGTTTGATTTTGGCTCTCCACACATAAATTATTAATGAAATTTGCATATTAATTCTTTTTTTGGCTAAATGGTTTTCTCTTAGTTTTGATCAGACGATTTTGAGAAATAAGGAGTGGGGAAGGAGGCCTAGTTGTTTTAAAATTTTTCGGTTACTTAAAAGGCAACTAGAACTTTAATTTTTAGCGAACGTTTTTATTAGTAAAAAATATACGTAACTTAAGAATTAACTTACGTAACAAACTTTTATATTCTTATATTTTTATTATGTATATGAGGGGGTTTGTCCCCTCGTCAATACCTCGTTCTTTACACTAAATCTTAAGTTTTGTCCCAATTCTTTAAGAATGACCCCTGAATCAGAAAGGCTGTAGAATAAATAGTTGAAATTACTAATAATACTTTAGCATAATAGCGAGGTATTTATCTGCTCCTAAATACCTCGCTCTTTATGCTAAAGTATTTTTAGAACCCCTCATATGCGTAATTCTCTCTGTTCGTTTTAAGTTTTAATGCTACTCCTTACATTCAATTGGAAGAACTTTTTCATGTTTATGTTTTTATTGTTTTTTTAGTAATGCTAGAAAATCCCGCGCCCTTTTCATTGAATTTCTCTTCCCCTATGACATATTCCTCCAAGGAAAGATCCTCCCACATAGCCCCCAAAAACTTAACCCCGCCTCCAAACCAAAAATATCCCCCTGAAAACGTCTGTACACTTCCCAATAACCATTACTGCATGTAAACACTGGTCAAAGTTTGTAACTTGCAGCCCCTTCCCAGGGACTGTGGGGGAGTAAGTCATCCCCCAAGTTATTATGGTTTTCGACTATGCACAACAAAACGGCTATCTCAAAATTTTGATCCGTTGACTTTTGGAAAAAAATGAGCGTGGGAGGGGGCCTAGGTGCCCTCCAATTTTTTGGTCACTTAAAAAGGGCACTAGAACTTTTCATTTCCGTTAGAATGAGCCCTCTTGCGACATTCTAGGAGAACTTGGTCAATACGATGACCCCTGGGAAAAAAAATAAAAATAAACACGCACCTTTCTGGACGCACGTCTTCTGGCAAAAAATACGAAATTCCACATTTTTGTAGAAAGGAGCTTGGAATTTTTGCTATAGGGTTCTCTGATACGCTTAATGCGTATCGGAATCGTTAAGATTCTATGACTTTTAGGGGGTGTTTCCCCCTATTTTCCAAAATAAGGCAAATTTTCTCAGGCTCGTAACTTTTGATGACAAAGAATAAATTTGATGAAACTTATATATTTAAAATCAGCATAAAAATCCAATTCTTTTGATGTATCTGTTAGCATCAAAATTCCGTTTTTTAGAGTTTCGTTTGCTATTGAGCCGGGTCGCTCCTTACTACAGTTCGTTATCACGAACTGTTTTATAAAATATTTCATTAAAATGTACCTGCATCGTAGTTTGTTTCATGAATAAAAACCTAACTTCACTTATCGAGTGTGTTCTGAATAACACATAATTATTTTCTGTTTTCAATTTAATCGATCCGGAATTATCCTCATGTATATTAATTCAGGCCTGGACATGTTACTTAGTAAAACATGGAATTTTTTACTAGCGTAAGTTGCTATCCAAAGAAAATTGACATCCTTGCTGCATGCAATTTCTAATATACTAAAACCATGCCAGCACGCTAAACGACACAAAAACATACTGTCTGCAAAACATCTCTTGTTAAAACCTTAAAATATATACCATGTAATTAAACAGACAAAATGCTATAGTAAATCATACCGAACAGGCGTATTCTTAGTAGATGTACCGCCCTTTGAATGAAAGGTTAGGAATGTAAAATGCCCTTTTGGTATACCTGTCAGTTTTTTCAAAAATATACACCTTTGTTACAAATCATATTCATTTGGTGCAATGAATATAATGAATTTCTGCGTGACTTACGCTCGGGTCACAATGGACGAAAATTGGCAAGGGTCTTAAACTTCTTTACAGAGTTGAATAACAATTCACGACCTGAGAGCGAAATTGCCCGACTGTTCGAAAACTTGGGTAATTGTGTCTTATAGCCCATCCACACTCAAGTTCAGTCGAGAAGTGAAGTTTGGTTAATGCTAATGAAACAAAAAAAAATAATGAAAATTAACACTTAATCCACAAAATTATGAAAACTACAACAAGAATTATGGAAGGGGAGCCGCTCAGACCGCATAATATTAAATGTGTAACCTAAACTAATCTAACCTAACCAAAACACCAACTAATATTTAATGAAAATATACCAACAATATAGTTTCCCACCGAGCCGAAGCTAATATTGTCTGATATAGAGACCATCAAAACCGGTTATTGTCTCAGGTTCGCAATACAAGACCTTGAGTGTGGTGGCTATAAGACAAAAGTACCAAAACTTATTTCGAGAAAAAGATGCTTAAATATTTTGGATTCTTTTTTTCGAACCCTCCATAAAAATTTAGAACAACAAAAATATTTTACGGCAAAAAAGAGTGATGCAGTCACCGCCTCCCATGTTTCCTTAAATGTAATCCAGGGCAGTTTTTAATAATACTTACATATAGATTAGCCTAAAGCATTTTAGAAAATTGCGGTCGCTTAAGAAAGTTGTTATCGGACCACCGAATGGATTGACATGCTCTGTGGTCAGCTTAATTCTACCTATAATAATGTAGGCTATATTTTTCTTTCTTCCTCTTCTCTTTTAACATTGATATTTCCCAAACAACAAATACTAAGAAAGTATAAGGGAGTTTGTTAGATAACTTATGTTCAGAATAATGTTTTTAGCACAATATATTTTGTAAGGTGAACATTTTCATAGTTTACAACACTTTCAGAGTATTTTCGCTATTTCCTAAAAAATCAGATGAATATTTGTAAAAATATATAATTTTGGTCGTCAACTTTTTTCCTCCTCTTTGTGAAATATCTTCAAAATATGGTCTTTGGTGCTGTATATTGCGTAGCATTGGTACCCAGATGTCGAGTTCCTGGGTGTAAATCTTGACACTTCTCCTTATTTAAAGCCAATATAACACGCATTTGCTCCCTTGTCCTTAGGCAGTCAGCAGGGGCGTTATTTGGGGGGGGGGGCGTTGTCCCCTAATAATATGGAGAAAAATCATTACATATCCCATGCCCCTTGACTATGCGGATATGGACCCCTCTCGCCCTTCCCTATAAAAATGCTAGAGATCCACCCCTGACAGTCAGCTATGTTGAATCGCAGGAGTTCTTATCTTTCACCTGATATAATTCTTTCCTTGTATTATGATTTTGTTTTTCCTTATCTGTCATATTGCTGCTCGGTAATGGGATACACCAATAGATGTCTATTGTCCTTTCTGCAGTCTTCTCAAAACGGAGCAGCAAAAGAAACATTAAGTCTTCCCAGGCTTTACCCTTCTTCGACTAGCCTCTACACAAATACAGGCTTATCATCACTCGAGCTTACTGAGCATACCAAGGAACCATGTCACTATGTATCTAGTCTCCAGAGGCAGTAGGGAAGGACTGAGCGGGCACTTGTCCCGGGCGTAGAAATCTTAGGGGTGCGAAATTTCAAATAAATAATCTAACGGTTATATTCATTTTGGAACTTATTAAATTTTACTTTTATTAAGTTAAAATAAGGGACGCAGTTAATAAATGGAGATAATTAATAACTTATCAATTAATTAATAAATAAAAATAAATTAAAAAGTTAAAATAATTAGATAATCATAATATAAATTATTGAATTAAGGTAATTGATAATAAATTACTAATGAAATTGAAAAAAATGTTAGTGACAAAAATTTTATTGAAATTTAGCCTCAAATTTTTTGGGAAACAGGGGGTGCTAATCAAGATTTTGGCTAGGGCGCAAGAGAGGCCAGAAACACCAATACCAGTCTCTGTTTACCCTATCCTCGTCTCGCAGGAACCCCCCATTGCCATGTTATTCTTCACTAAGGTTTAGCATACCTAAACGTTCATCGATGACCGTCAAAAATTCCCCCGTATATCAGTCGATTTCAATTTGGAATTCCATCCTAATTGATGTCTTCCTCCTCTTCTTCCATAACTACTTACACAAAATTCCCTAATTATTAACCTCCTTGCCTTTTTTTCCCTTTCTTGGTAAAATGCCAATTTAGCCTTTTCTATTTTCTCTACTCTCTTTGTTTTCATTCTAATTATTATTAATATTATTATTACTAGTTGTTTTATAAGCGTTCTTACTGTTTTCTAGTATAATTTTTGAATATATTCTTGGACTGAACTCTTGGAAATATTATGTTATTTAGTGTATTATGGTATTTTCGGTTCTTTTTATGGTATTAAATAAAAAAAACAAGTTTTTTCAACTGAAAGTAAGGAGTGACATCAAAACTTAAAACGCACAGAAATTACTTCGTATATGAAAGAGGCTGCTTCCTCATCTACGCCTCGCTCTTTACGCTAAAGTTTGACTCTTTCTCTCAATTCTTCTTTCTAAAACAGTAAAAAACTTTAGCGTAAAGAGCGGGGCGTTGATGAGGAAGCAGCCTCTTTCATATACGAAGTAATTTCTGTGCGTTTTAAGTTTTGATGTCACTCCTTACTTTCAGTTGAAAAAACTTGTTTTTTTTATTTAATTTCTGAACGTTTTTGAATCAATGCATGTTTTGATTTTGGCTCTCCGCAGAGGAATAATCAAAACGAAATTTGCATATTTTTTTTTTTTGGCTCAATGGCTTTCTCATAATATTGATCGAATCATTTTGAGAAAAAAGAGCGGGGGACGAAGCCTAGTTGCCCCCCGATTTTTTGGTTAATTAAAAAGGCAACTAGAACTTTTAATTTTTTACGAATCTTTTTATTGGTAAAAGATTTACGTAACTTATAAATTAGCTTACGTAAAGAACTTTTGTATTCTCATGTTTTTATTACATATATGAGGGGATTCGCCCCATCGTCAGTACCTCGCTCTTTACACTAAAGCTTAAATTTTATCCCAATTCATTAAGAATGACCCCCTGAATCACAAAAGCCGTAGAATAAGTAGTTGAAATTACCGAAAATACTTTAGCGTAAAGAGCGAGGTATTAGAAGGAGGTGAGCCCCTCATATGGGTAATAATTTCTGTTTGTTTTAAGTTTTATTGCTGTTCTTTACTTCCAGCTGAAAAAGCTTTTTCACTTTTATTTTTTAATTGTTTTTTTTTTTTAAATAATGCTAGTAAATCCTGCTCTCCCTTCATGGAAATTTTCTTCTCCCATTACAAATTCTCGAAGGAAAGTTCCCCCAGCATATCCCCTTCTTCTCAACCCCTCCCAAAAACCAAAAAAATCCTCCTGAAAACGCCTGTATACTTCCCAATAACCATTACTATATGTAAGCACAGGTCAAAGTTTGTAACTTGTTGCCCCTCCCACGGGGACTGTGGGGGAGTAAGTCGTCCCCAAAGACTTAGTTATAAGGTTTTTCGACTACGCTGAATAAAATGGCTATCTCAGAATTTTGATCCGTTGACTTTGGGAAAATAATTAGCGTGGGAGGGGGCCTAGGTGCCCTCCAATTTTTTTGGTCACTTAAAAAGGGCACTAGAACTTTTCATTTCCGTTAGAATGAGCCCTCTTGCAACATTCTAGGACAACTGGGTCGATACGATCACCCCTGGGGAAAAAAAAAAACAAAAAAACAAAAAAACAAAAAAACAAATAAACACGCATCCGTGATCTGCCTTCTGGCAAAAAATGCAAAATTCCACATTTTTGTAGATAGGAGCTCGAAACTTCTACAGTAGGGTTCTCTGATACGCTGAATCTGATGGTGTGATTTTCGTTAAGATTCTATGACTTTTAGGGGGCGTTTCCCCCTATTTTCTAAAATAACGCAAATTTTCTCAGGCTCGTAACTTTTGATGGGTAAGACTAAACTTGATGAAACTTATATATTTAAGACCAGGATTAAAATGCGATTCTTTTGATGTAGCTATTGGTATCAAAATTCCATTTTTTAGAGTTTTGGTTACTATTGAGCCGGGTCGCTCCTTACTACAGTTCGTTACCACGAACTGTTTGATTGTATGGCCGACAAAAAACAAAGCGTCACGGACCAAGGATTTTTGAAAATCCGTTTGATTTTCGTAAAAGCATTTTAGTATGAGTAAAATGATCAGTCACTTATTGATAGACCGATTGGGACACGATATCACAAAGGGATGTTCGCAGGAGGGGACTTCAGGACTCGATCTCGGTCCCCAGCAGAAATCCTAAATTTTTCAAATTTCTGGACAATTTTTATTCAAATTATTGAATAAAACTTGTTTTTCTACTGCTGGATCCCACTTCTGTTAAAAAAAAAAAAATCCTGTGTTCTTTCCTGCTTTCATGTTTTGTATTATTGATAGAGCAAAAATTTCGCCAAATTTCAGATGTCGGAAACATTTCGGAAAAGTACCAACTAGCAATTTTCTATTTTGTCCTAGTTGCAAAACTCCATTTAAATATCCCTGCTTTATTTTTTCTTTCTTCTCCTTTTACAACACTGACATTGAAATATCCACAAATCCAAAGACAGCATTTAGGAACTTTAGGGAAAGTGTGTATTAGAAAAAAAGTTTGTTTGCACAATTAATTTTATGGGATGGAACACTTTCATATTTTACTACATTTCTAGACGGTTTTACGAAATTTCTAAGATAACAGACAAAATTGGAAGAATATTTGATTGATTTATACATTTTCGCCTTTTCTGCAAAATTCTACTTGGATATCTTAAATCATCGTGATAGACAGCCAAAACAAGGCCGCATGAGATAACTGATTCTGCAGATTTTTGAAAAATTGAAAGTTCAGAAAATTATACATTGTACATTTTTGTACATATTCAAGCTGTATATTTGTAAAATATGTAGCAAATTAATTTTGTAAATTTGGTACAGAACTTATGTAAAACGATAATGTAACAACAAATTGATGCTTTAAATTTTATAAGAAGATTAAGCAACATTTTCAATGACTTTGTGTTGGCTTTAAGCTATATGTAAAATGTGATAAAACTGTTGTGTCAGAACTGTTTGGTAATTTTGAAAAATCAAAATTAGAAAACACTAATTTCTTAAAGATCACAAAAAAGCTTGTAATCACAACAAAATTTGTTATTACGTAAGATGATTAGTACCATTCTCGTCAACTTTTACTATCTACTGACAAAAATATTAAAATAATTTACTGCGTATTATAATTTACACTTATGTAACGTTATCTCAAATTCTGCTGTCAGACCGCCTGAACAGGTTATTACAAATTAATTGCTTGTGTAGTTTTTGGGATTGATGAAGCTTTTAACTTTAAGGTGTATACTGGTCTTTTTGCTGCCTGACGTACTTAGAAAGTATACCAGCTTTCATTCTCGTACAAATCAATCGCATACAAGCTGAAGAAGTTAGACAGTTTGGGCTTTTTCAATTCTAAATTAAAAAAAAGAATTTACAATTAATACTAAAAGCTGGTGCATATTGTTAAAACTTAGGAGGAGGTATTTTTAGGGAAATGGGTCCAATTCCTCGGAGCTACATTTTCAGCAAAAAATTTTTCCGGCCGTTCCTTCAGTTGGACCACATTATTAGCAGGAAAGTATAAAAAAGCGTCTTGTTTCAAGCTTTTGCGAATATTTAGAAAATGAAAGCGTCTTTTTTTATCTCCATAGCTAATTTGGACATCTTAAGTAAATCTTCATCTGACGTTAGTGTTGCAGGAAAAAGTATGTTCTACAAATATCAATTTGTCTATGGAGCACCCTTTCTCGAAGAAAAAATGGATCATGGGGCAATCTCTATTTTATTTTCTTTAAATCAGCAGAACAAAATAGACCTTTTCACAAACTTTTGAACGCCTTTGAAATTTATGTTAGTCTAAGAATTGTGCTCTTAAATTTGACGATACAATTATTCTATTTAAAATTCAAAAACGTGACTGCTATTTATAAAAAAAAGTATTACATTTCTTTAGAACAAAAAATCAAGTTTATTATAATCCAATGTCAGCTTGAATTTTCCAAATATTTTCTATTTCAATTTCCTTACGATCATCTTGAAAATTATCCCAAATTAAGAATTTTTTACTAAGAATAGTAATATACTAAGAATAATAGTATATTAATATACTATACTAATATACTATACTATATACTAAGTAATATACTAAGAATAGTTGGAAGCAACTATCGTCTCCAATGTTTTATTTTCAGCAATGTTACGGGAAAGCTACCTCTTTGGCAACTGTTCTCACTCGGTGGATTTACTGTGCTAGACAGTTGTTACCACACTTTCAGCACCAAGACACTGTTCTTATACCCTTTTCAGCAAGCACATTCAGAAAAGGTTTGCTCCTTCAAAAGAGTCTCGGTGCAAAAGGTATACCCCGCCATCTCAGCGGTCTTGATCTAACATGATCCACTACAGTACCCAGCTTCATTTTCTCCCTTCGTCTGACAAAATTAATTCTTTCTGGAAATATTTCGTTTGTCTTTTCTGCACATGCACAAATTTATATTTTTTTGGAGCCCTATAGTTCTTTTTTAATATCTGCACAACTGTAACGCTAATCCCAGTCTCTATTCCATAACAAATTGATATTTTTTGTTGACGATTTGCAGAAAATATCATTAGAAGACTAGTGTGAAGCCAAACTAGAATAAGACAAGGTACAATATAAAATATAGACTCGTACAAAACGATTTGACGTCAACCCTTGTGAGAGCTGTGGCTAAATTCCTCCTCAAAAGACTTAGAAAAGCAAGGGTTTTTAAACTTCTCAAGTTAATTAGGAATTATAATTGAAGCTTGACCTTGCATTTGTACTGCAGGAAAATATCTGTTCATGAATGCCATTCTTTCTCAGGAATGAAAGAAAAGGGGAATGAAGACAAAACTGAATCTTGAAATGACCCTTTGAATGTTCTCTTTATTTTGTGTGAAATATTTTAGGGTCCTAAGCCAATTAAAACTGAGAGCTAAAAGGCCACAAGTCAGTAAATACTGAAATATTTTTGTTATGTTTTAGAATTGTGTCTCTTGGAACTTCCTACTATAGGAATGACAGAAGTTTTTTCAGGAATAACCTCACTTAGTTGACCATTTCAAATATAGGCTCAGTGTCTTCTCAAGCTGTTCTTCAAGAACTCGGTGCGGGGTATCTCCTGTTTTAGATAATCGAAATTTATTGTGTTGAAAGTCCCTTCATACGTTAGCCTTTCATTCCTGCAGGTCGTGCCTTCCTTCAAGTTATGTTCCCTTTCTACTTCAGAAAAAAATTTAAGAAGTCTTTTTAAAAAGCGAAATCAGTTATAATTCTCCTTGGATAAAAAATACTTGTCCTGACACTTCAGGTACTTATGGCACCAACTATTTACTTCTCTTACTAGTTAATGAGCCTAAGTTAAAGATAATCTTCTAGTAACAGCTACAGGTAATTATCCGTAAGTACTAATATATCTAAGAGTCTTTGAGTTTTGGTGTTGAATATGAATCCTTCTAGTGAGATTTATTGTAACTAGCCAAGGTAACCACGCAAAAACATTCACATAAAAATATCTTACAAATTTGTGCCATGGGTTTTCTAGCGGTATTTGCCTGGTGTACATGACAAATTACCTCCAAAATTTCCTCATATGTCGCTGAGCTTCTCCCTGATTTGACATTCCCAGTTCTTACCAGTGTTGCCAAATACAATGGATTTGTGTCATTTGGGAACTTGTTTCATATGGGGGCGCATTGAATTATTCAGATATGCGAATTTTTCGAGGAATTTTTCTAAATTACGGCTTCGGCACATTTTCGCTCGGAAAACATTCTCGGTGCATTTTTATTTTCATGGTGGCAGTATAGCATATCATGAACCTTGCGACGCTGCTCTCTAGGTCACCTGTGAAAGCATGATTATCCTCGAGGAAATAATGCTCTTTTCATTTATCCAAAAGATATCAACTATACATCTCCAATATAAAATCTGTGAAACACTTTTTGAATATTACTAGTTTCAAACTCTTTTATAATCCTCCATCTCCTTTTAAGTGTTGCAAGAGTGGCCTCTATACTTCCTTGGCCCAGGTGCATTTCAAAAAACTTGTACACAACCCCTTGACCGGTGCAAGAACTGATAGACGAGGTAATAGCCAAATTAGGCAACCTCAAGCATCTTCTAATGAAATAACTGTAATTATTATGAAATAAATGTTAAATATATCAGACAGACACGTGGCAAAAAAATTAAAAGTTTATGTAATTAGTTTTATGCTTAATTGCGAGCCTTGAACAACAGAGATCATTATATGCAGGAAATGTCTAATCGTTCTGTTTTGAAAATCGTGCAAACTCAGATGTAGCATATTAGTACGAGTTTTTGAAAGTTATTGCTCAGTCAAACAATTCGTGGTAATGAACTGTAGTAAGGAGCGACCCGGCTCAATAGTAACCGAAACTCTAAAAAACGGAATTTTGAAACCAATAGTTACATCAAAAGAATCGAATTTTAATACTGATTTAAAATATATAAGTTTCATCAAGTTTAGTCTTACCCATCAAAAGTTACGAGCTTGAGAAAATTTGCCTTATTTTAGAAAATAGGGGGAAACATCCCTTAAAAGTAATAGAATCTTAACGAAAATCACACCATCATATTCAGTGTACCAGAGAACCCTACTGTAGAAGTTTCAAGCTCCTATCTACAAAAATGTGGTATTTTGCATTTTTTGCAAGAAGACAGATCAGGGATGCGTGTTAATTTGTTTTTTTTATTTATTTATATTTTTTTCTCCAGGGGTGATCGTATCGACTCAGTGGTCCTAGAACGTCGCAAGAGGGCTCATTCTAATAGAAAGTAAAAGTTCTAGTGCCCTTTTTAAGTGACCGAAAAAATTGGAGGGCACCAAGGCCCCTTCCACGCTCACTTTTTCGCCAAAGACACTGGATCAAAATTCTAAGATAGCCATTTTATTCACCATAGTCGAAAAACCTAATAACTATGTCTTTGGGGACGACTTACTCCCTCACAGTCCCCGTGGGAGGGGCTGCAAGTTACAAACTTTGACCATTGTTTACATATACTAATGGCTATTGGGAAGTGTGCAGACGTTTTCAGGGGGATTTTTTTTGGTTTGGGGGGGGGGGGGAAGTTAAGAGGGGTTAGGAGAGGTTTTTGGGGGGGTTACGTGGGAGGATCTTTCCGTGAAGGAATTTGTCATGGGGGAAGAGAATTTTTACTGATTTAAAAAGTATAGTTAAGAGAAAGAGTTAAACTTTAGCGTAAAGAGCGGGGCGTTGAGGAGGAAAATCCCCTTCCATATACGGAGTAATTTCTGTTCGTTTTAATTTTTAATGTCGCTCCTTACTTTCAGTTGAAAAACTTTTTTTTTATTTAATCACAATCATGAACAGTTATAGAAGAACAAAATACGAATTTACAAAATATTTGCTTAAAGCCGTCCTTATTTAAACAGGGCTAATCCAGAACGTGATGACCCAAAACAGACAACCAAACTGCAAAGAAACTACTTTGAATTAATTAAAATAATGAGAAATAGTCAGCCCTAGACTGGATCTATGACTGGATCAACATCTATTAGTTTAGACTACCCCCGTCTATCGCAAATTAAGATAAGTCCTCTCCCGATCTTCAAGGATCATTGGTTCGATTAACCTGAAAAAAAACACGCATCCGTGATGCGTGATATCACTCTTTACTTTGTAAAATGTGTTTGAAAAACTTTTTATTAATTAATTAACTTAAAAGTTATCAGCCGCATGGTTTTGGACAGTCTACTAAACTTTCAAGCTGTCAAGCCTTTTGCAGTTTCTTATGCTCATTTTAGATTTTAACCCCCCCTTTTTCCTTCAGTTCACGAAGCATATTAAAAACAACTTTTTTTCATTAATTAATTTGAAAGTTGTTATAATCATAGTTTTAGTTGAAGATTGGGTATTCTAAGTTTAAGCAGTAACGAGAATTAACAGAAATATACGGAGGGGGTGTTCTTTTTAATGAACCTACATTTTTTTATAGTCTGCGGGGGGGGAGAGGCATTTATGCTTTTTCAATTTTTCAAAAATGAAAATGCTAAAAAGCTATTTTTTGAGTTCTATGGAGGCAATTGCACTCCGGTCCCACGATTAGTATCCCCCCCCCAAAAAAAAAAATCACAAGAAGTAACTAAAAAAAATACACTTCCTCATTTTCCGAGTTGCAATATCGGTTTAGTGGCGAAAAAAAAACAACACTGCTTCTTATCTTAGCTAGAGAAGTATTTCAACATGTTTTCAACACCAGTTATTCAGATAAAGATTAACGGCAACCCTTTCAAATCCTCTGACAAATAGGAACTTGAATTGTTACAATGAAGCAGCACAATCAAATCCTTGCACATATTTGTCTTTAAATCCCCGACTGCTTAGTTTTGGGGTTATAAGGCGACTTAGCAAATTCCAATCTAATCACACACCAAACGCGTTTTGTACAAAGCTTTACATAAATCCGGACTAAATACACAATAAGTCTCTCGATTATGTTCTATTGTGTAACATGGACATACTCGACCTCAACAGTGACAGGTCTTTTGAAGTATGATCTGTCAAAGAACAAATCATAAATCTCAACATGTGGTCGACAGATCTCATGACCCTGTCGTTTTATCTGTTAAGAAATATTTTAAGTTTTTTTGTATTTCTAGAGTGTGTTAAGATTGACTCGACTCTAAAAAACGATATGTCGCATACAATAGTAATCAGCAGTACATAATCTCTGATCCCAGACAAATCAACGAACTAGTTTATTATTGTATAGCAGTGACAAGTTTTTGTCATTTTGACTTTTTTTAAAGAAACTGGAAATCTTTGTATGCTCAATGCTCTTCAATGGTATTTTAATGCTTATCAATGTCGTCAACGCTTTGAAATAAATTATACAACTTTTTTGGCCAAATTTAGCCACAAAAGATTTTCGACACAATTATGGCATCCACACACAATTATGGTATCAATTATATCAGTTTCCATTTAACCGACAAAATTAAACTGAAAAGCAAGCAACCTTTTCTCCGCTTGCATCTTCACCATCTCTTAGAAACCTATTTTATGCGATTGTTTCCTCGTGTGATGATTAGTTGGAAATTCGTGGAAATTTTTTTCTGTTCAAAAAAACTGTTCCTTTTCTTTAGTTTTTATTCCTAATAGCTAACTGGAGGAAAGTCCGAAGTAATTAAACTTGACACGGCAAAGGCAATCAAAATGTGCCAGAAAATTCGGATTGTTCCATAAAATGTCCGAAATTAGTAGTATAATATCTAAATCATACAAAAACGGTACAGCGTTGGTAACGCTGATAAATTAGCCTATTCTACAGCTATCATTCAAATTTCAAAGAATCTGACTAATTAGCTCATTAATTTTCCCAATATTGGCTGGTGTTATATACTGGTTGACCATACTAATTTTGTTTCCCTATTATTCAAACCATTTTGTCCTGAACCGAAGTGAAAAGCTAATGTCATAGAAGAATTGAATAATGCTCAGAATTGAAAGAAGAGAACCAAGGACGTTTGATACCAAAAATGTCATTTTGCGAGTCTCAATGACGGCTGACAGTCTTAAAGACATAGGATTAATTAGCCAATTTTCACAGCCCCCTGTGAGCTTCCAAAACAATTTTGATAAAATTGACAGGGGATCTTAGATGTGTCAACAGTTTGAAAAGCTAAACGAGGTGCTAGTTCAAAAGAAAGGAGCCATATAATCTCTCACTTACGTACATTGATTAGACAGCAAAACGTCGCATAATCAATTTACGTACAGGGTGAATAATGTGCATCCTGTGTCCGCAAAGATTTCAGTCAAGGCAGTTAGCACAACAGTAAACTTCTAAAGCTGTCTAATTACTCAATAACACTTCTTTTGAGCTGAATATTAATGTTTTCCAAGCAGGTATACTAGAATTTGTAGGGACTTAAAAAAATCTGCTCCACTCAATCACAAAAAAAAATGATTTCTAATGCTGCCATTTTCATTAAATCCGAATATCTGTAGCACAAAACAAAATAAGTGAAAGGGTTCTTTCTAAAATTTGTGGGAAAGTAGGTGTCTGCTTTTAGTTTTCTGTCGTTTATTCGGATCTCTTATCGAAAGTATACAAGTTATAGCAAGACTCTCCACTCCATTCTGTGTAGTTTGGCCACATAAACTAAAAAAGCTTCCAATGGACGAGATGATTTGATTCATTAAGGTGTCGAACAGCCTTAAAAGGAATCGAAAAATAAATTCCGCCTGGTTGCTAAGTCAGTAAAAAGAATAAGACATTTTAAATTACACATTTTTAACAAATAGTTTCTTTATTTTTCTTTCCTTAAAGCAATTAACTTAAACTTTGTTAGACTCTTATTTTTTAGATTTTTTTTATGGCTAATGTTAGTCTCTAATCCTAATGCACTGTAGAAACTATTTAGTGTTTTTAGTAGCATGAACTAAAAATGGACATGTAAAATACACTAATCAAATTATAAAACAGGTTTTTTCAACCAAAATTAAGGAGCAACATTCATACTTTAAACGAACGAAAATTATTCGTATATGTCCCTTCCTCATTCATCTCTGATATCAGCCAACTTGTCCAGGCCCGATCCTGACAGACAAAGTACCATTTACGATCAAGATCACGCAAGGGTATCTGCTGATGAAAACATGATAATCAACCAGTTTGGTAGGAGTCTGGACAAGGAGGCTGAGATCAGAGATAAATATCTGATAATGCATTGTGATTGTTCTGAGCAGGTAAAGATGAAGATCTGAGTTAAACCTCTAAGATCACTCTAGAACAAGAAAGGATTCGATGCGATGTTGAGCACAGTGCTGAAACAGGTCCAGCAGGACACTCCAGAAGATAACAGAGAAGAGTTTAGTGATTGTTCTGGATGGATAGAGAATGTCGAAGATTCATTCAAAATCTGCGATTACTGTGCTACTAAAATGAAGGAAAGCCAGTAAAATGTCAGATCTGCACAGAATAATTTCCAACTGAGGGCAAGTAACTGCGTTAGACTAGGGCAAATAACTGCGTTGAAGAGACCTAGAACGGAACTTACCGACGCGCTTAGAGGCAGAATAATATGCTTACCTGTTGATGTGCAAGCCAATGGACTGCATTAATTAATTTGAGAAAAGTGCATGAAGTACTACTATGGTTAAAAGAGAATAAGAGTCTTTATAGGATAATACGTGCATATACCTTAGAAGATCTAAACGAGATCCTTGAAACTCGTTTGGCTGAAAGAGCAGTCGATGCCAATACATCACCTGAAATGTCGGATGGTGTTATTCCTGAGAAACTGACAAATGGTCCAAAATCTGAATTGGTTTAACATTTGTCTGTGCAGCCACTTAATATATCAGTTCATAATTACTTTATTGACGATTTTACGACTAAGAAAGATCATGGTATTGACCAGTTTCAACTTAAGAAGCTAAGATGTAAAAGCGAGGACCTATTTCAGGAAGATATGGATCTTAAAGTCTTTCAAAATCTTTTTCTGAATGGTAAAAATGGCGAGCGTGCCATAGCAAGAACTTTACAAGTGAAGAATGACGAATTTAAAAAGTGCAGGATTCTTAGCAGACACTTGAAATTTCTTCTTGATAAACTATACCTATTTCATAATTTTCAACTGCAAGGGCTTTCTTCTATGTGCAATAGCGTTGGTCACATTTTGTGCATTGTAAGACCAAACCAAAACGTTCGCCAGTTTATGAACAAGCTTCATTCCCGAGATGGAGAGATAGAAGGAACTTCATTTTCTGTTCAGTCCAATTTTAGAGTGTCTCGCCAGCATTTTCAGTCACTACAAAATTAATTTGTAAGACTACAAAATAAAATCCATGATTGAGCAAGAAGGTCCACCGGCTTTATTCTTGACAGTCTCCTGTGATGAGCGGTCATCTCCGGAATTTATCGATTTCTTACAAACTGTATAGGCATACGCCAGGTGTGCAGAAGATGACACCAGGAGAATTAACAAATGTAGATTCAGTCTTGGTTTCTATACACTTTCACAAGAAATGGACAACCATATTTAATGATCTGATTTTTTCAAAACCATCTCCGATATTTGGTAAAATTAAGGACCATTTCTGGCACATTGAGTATAAGGCGCGAGGTGAACCTGGTGTAAACTGGGTCTTGTGGAGTGAAGATTCTCCTGTTATTGGGAAATCAACAGGAGCTGAAGTGATTCAGTATATTGATGGGATTTTAACTTCCAAACCGCCGAATAAATTGACAAGTCCAACACTTCACAGACTTGTCAAACACCATCAAGTGCATCATTGTAATAAATGCTGTCATAAAAAGTGCAATCAAAAAGGCGGAAGATGGGTTGCATGTTGGTTTGGCTGTCCTCGTCCCATTAAGAAACGGACAGAACTGCATGACTTGACTGCTTGGCTCATGAGATAATTCGACGAAAGCTATGGAAAAGAATATATGACCTAATTCGAAGAGATAATTAGCGAAACTTAAATGACTACAATCAAGCATTGTCGGTGGCTAATCCATCAAAGTTTGAAGTTCAGTATATTGGCCAGTTGGGTTCCAAATTGCCATATTGCATCAACGATTACGTGACAAAAGTGAAAAGTGCCGAATTTGATGACATGTGGGAGGAAGTGAACAGTTCGTGCAAGAATGTTGGCCGAAGAATCATATCTTATTTGTTGAAGTCTGTAAAAACTCGTCAAGTTGGAGCTGTTGAAGCTGCAAACAGGCTCTTAGGCACAAAGCTGTACGGTGTTTCTAGGCCATTTAGATAAAATGACCTTGGAATAATAACCGAAGTTGAGAGGACACTAAGGAAACATCAGGAGTTTCAATAGCTGGCAAAAGAGATCCTCAAAGCTGTGACTTGTATGTTGCCCACTGGGTTGCTGATGTCTACCCCAAAAGACCTGAGCTTATGGAAAGCGTCAGTTTTTGTCATCTGCTTTCTTGGTATGAGCAAGAATGTAAGGGTGTTCGTGAGAACAAGCTTTTGGATGACGGCTCTTTTTACCTCAGAAAAAGAACTGTTAAACCATAAATCATTCAGCATAAGAAGATAAATGCATTCGAGTATGACGAGAAGAAAGAAATTTATTATGGAATGATTTAAAAGATGTCTAAGCCTTATTGATAGAGTTGTTGATGCTATGGATGATTTGATAATGCAAATAGAAAGATATTGGATGGTGGCATAGAAGATAGATTAAACAATGACTAAGAGTCACTGAACAGTGATCAAAAGAGAAGTGTTGACAAAATTGTGAAATCAGCTATCAAAAGAGAGGGTGGTACATCACTGAAAATGGCTATATAGGACATTGGCGGTACTGGAAAATCTAGGGTCATAAGCGTCGTTTGTAGACTACTTTCTAAACACTTTAAGAAAGAGGACTGTCCTGTTTTAGTATTGGCCCCTAAAGGTCTTGCTGCTCATAGTGTAAATGGTGTAACAATTCATCACTGCTTTAGTTTACCTGTTGATCTTCAAACAACGACAAAATACAGACCTCTCTCCACTGAACAGCTTCTTAATTTAAGAAAGACACTTACAAATTCCTAACTTTTCATTATTGATCACTTCTGTTGATGTATGTTCACTTGATGCTGACTGAAATCATGTCAGTTGATTTACCAATGGGTAATGACAACTGCTTATTGTTTGAGCACTTTCTTCAATTGCCACCAGTATCTGATATTCCCCCACATATACCTTTCACACGTCTTGAAATCAAAAGTAGAATTGAATCAACGGGCACATTCAACCTATAGCAAGAGTTTGAATACGATGAATTAACGATAAATATGAGATACAATACCGATGTGTATTATGCTAATACAGTTTCTGATATTCGCGTTGATATTTACACACGCGAAAATCGAAATTATCTCAATAAGAGAAAGACTGGAAACTCTTGCAGAGCTAGATTTAACAAGCCAACCCACTAAAATTGTATGATCGTTCACGAGCTGCTTCTTCAGAAAACCAGCTCAGACTACGTTAAAATTGCTGCTATTACCCAACTTTCATCAGTAATCAAAGATAAACGAATCAAACAGTTCGTGGTAACGAACTGTAGTAAGGAGCGACCCGGCTCAATAGTAACCAAAACTCTAAAAAATAGAATTTTGATATCAATAGCTACATCAAAAGAATCGCATTTCAATGCTGATTTTAAATATATAAGTTTAATCAAGTTTAGTCTTACCCATCAAAAGTTACGAGCCTGAAAAAATTTGCCTTATTTAAGAAAATAGAGGGAAACACCCCCTAAAAGTCGTAGAATCTTAACGAAAATGACACCATCAGATTCAGCGTATCAGAAAACCCTATTGTAGAAGTTTCAAGCTCCTATCTACAAAAATGTGGAATTTCGTATTTTTTGCGAGAAGACAAATCACGGGTGCGTGTTTATTTGTTTGTTTTTTGTTTTTTTTTTTCTTTTTTCTTTTTCCCAGGGGTCATCGTATCGACCAAGTGGTCCTAGAATGTCGCAAGAGGGCTCATTCAAACGGAAATGAAAAGTTCTAGTGCCCTTTTTAAGTGACCCAAAAAATTGGAGGGCATCTAGGCCCCCTCCCACGCTCATTTTTTCCCAAAGTCAATAAATTAAAATTTTGAGATAGCCATTTTGTTCAGCACAGTCGAAAACCATAATAACTATGTCTTTGGAGATGACTTACTCCCCCACAATCCCTGGGGGAGGGGCTGCAAGTTACAAACTTTGACCAGTGTTTACACATAGTAATGGTTATTGGGAAGTGTACAGACGTTTTCAGGGGGATTTTATTTTGTTTGGGGGTGGGGCTGAGGAGAGGGGGCTATGTTGGAGGATCTTTCCTTGGAGGAATCTGTCATGGGGGAAGAAAAATTCAATGAAAAGGGCGCAGGATTTTCAAGCATTACTATAAGAAAACAATGAAAAATAAATATGAAAACGTTTTTTCAAATGAAAGGAAGGGGTAGCATTGAAACTTAAAACGAACAGAGATTATTACGCAAATGAGGGTTCTAAAAATACTTTAGCATAAAGGGCAAGGTATTTAGGAGGAGATAAATACCTCGCTCTTTATGCTAAGGTATTTTTAGTAATTTAAACTATTTATTCTACGGCCTTTCTGATTCAGGGGTCATTCTTAAAGAATTGGGACAAAACTTACGATTTAGTGTAAAGAGCGAGGTATTAACGAGGGTACAAACCCCCTCGTATACATAATAAAAATATAAGATTGTAGAAGTTTGTTGCGTAAGTTAATTCTTAAGTTACGTATATTTTTTACTAATAAAAACATTCGTTAAAAATTAAAAGTTCTAGATGCATTCTTAAGTAACCAAAAAATTGGAGGGCAACTAGGCCTCCTTCTCCACCCCTTATTTCTCAAAATCGTCTGATCGAAACTAAGAGAAAGCCATTTAGCCAAAAAAAGAATTAATATACAAATTTCATTTTAATAATTTATGTGAGTAGAGCCAAAACCAAACATGCATTAATTCAAAAACGTTCAGAAATTAAATAAAAAAAACTAATTTTTTTTAGCTGAAATTAAGGAGCGACATTAAAACTTAAAACGAACAGAAATTACTCCGTATATAAAATGGGTTGTCCCCTCCGCAATCCCTCGCTCTTTACGCTAAAGCTTTTAATTGTTTTAAAAATTAGAATTGTGGCAAAGAGTCAAACTACCTGTCCCATATTGATCCTCAGAACAGCAACAGTAGTCACTATGTGAGTTCTGGGAAATACTTTTAACGACTATAAATAATAAAAATGCCACAAATGACACCGATGACATCCTTCACAAACATGAAGCCTTGCAGCTGTGAAGCTGCCTAAAAAGCTTTAATACCTTATCAAAGATTTATATCTACTTTTATAAATAGTTAGAGTTTGCAAATAGTTTGCATACTCTTAAATTTTATATTTCAAGAGTTTCATCTTTTTTTTTCTCTCTTGTAAAGGAAATCTTAGCCTACTACTGTAACTCAATGCTCAGACAAAGGGCAAACAGTGGTGCCTCATCACGGCGGGGAAGTGTAACATAATGGAATTGTCCTATCTTCTATTATCCTTATAAAAAGCAATAACCACGTGTTATGGCTGTATTTCCCTGTACAAAAAAAAATACTATAAAAACTAAAGCTAATTAATTGATGATGAATTAATTGATGATGAAATTAGAGGATATTTCCATCATGGCTAAGACCCCTAATTTTACCAGTAGCTGCATTTCTGTTTTCAGTGCCTAAACATGTAATTTTTTATAAAGTATGGATAATAAACTTTTTGTTGTAAACTGAAAGTTTTTCGTAACTGTTCAGGTTGTCTGCAGTATTCTCTAGAGGTATTCTCATGTGAAAGTAGGGATTGACATTAAAATTTTAAAACGAACAGAAATTATTTCGTGTAAATAAAACAGATCCAGGAATGTTGTTTCTACATTAAATTTTAATCAAAAACGATCCAAGATTAATTAAAAAAAAACAAAGTTTTCCCGAGGGAAGTAAAGAGCGAATTTGAAACTTAAAACGAACAAAAATTATTACTTCACAGCCTATCTGATTTAAATACATAAAACTAGTACACATAAATCAATTAATTATGTTTCCCTGTGTTTCAAAGATTATAGAAAACTAGCGCTGTATTGAATTAAATAAATAAAAAAAACAAGTTTTTTTAACTGAAAGTAAGGAGCGACATTAAAACTTAAAACGACCAGAAATTACTTCGTATATAAAAGAGGCTGCTTCCTCATCAACGCCTCGCTCTTTACGCTAAAGTTTGACTCTTTCTCTCAATTCTTATTTTTAAAACAGTAAAAAACGTAGCGTAAAGAGCGGGGCGTTGATGAGGAAGCAGCCTCTTTTATATACGACGTAATTTCTGGTCGTTTTATGTTTTAATGTCGCTCCTTACTTTCAGTTAAAAAAACTTGTTTTTTTTTATTTAATTTCTGAACGTTTTTGAATCAATGCATGTTTTGATTTTGGCTCTCCGCAGAGGAATAATTAAAACGAAATTTGCATTTTTTTTTTTTTTTTTTTTTTTTTTTTGGCTAAATGGATTTCTCATAATTTTGATCGAATGATTTTGAGAGAAAAAGAGCGGGGGAGGAAGCCTAGTTGCCCTCCGATTTTTCGCTTAATTAAAAAGGCAACTAGAACTTTTAATTTTTTACGAATATTTTTATTAGTAAAAGATTTACGTAACTTATAAATTAGCTTACGTAAAGAACTTTTGTATTCTCATATTTTTATTACATATATGAGGGGATAATGCTAGTAAATCCTGCGCTCCCTTCACAGAGATTTTCTTCCCCCATGACAAATTATCGATGGAAAGCTCCCCCAGCATATCCTCCTCTTCTCAACCCCTCCCCCTCCCAAAAAAATCCTCCTGAAAACGCCTGTACACTTCCCAATAACCATTACTATATGTAAGCACTGGTCAAAGTTTGTAACTTGTTGCCCCTCCCACGGGGACTGTGGGGGAGTAAGTCGTCACCAAAGACATAGTTATAAGGTTTTTCGACTACGCTGAATGAAATGGCTATCTCAGAATTTTTATCCGTTGACTTTGGTAAAATAATTGGCGTGGGAGGGGGCCTAGATGCCCTCCAATTTTTTTGGTCACTTAAAAAGGGAACTAGAACTTTTCATTTCCGTTAGAATGAGCCCTCTTGCAACATTCTAGGACAACTGGGTCGATACGATCACCCCTGGGGAAAAAAAACAAATAAACAAATAAACACGCATCCGTGATCTGCCTTCTGGCAAAAAATAAAACATTCGACATTTTTGTAGATAGGAGCTTGAAACTTCTACAGTAGGGTTCTCTGATACGCTGAATCTAATGGTGTGATTTTCGTTAAGATTCTATGACTTCCAGGGGGCGTTTCCCCCTATTTTCTAAAATAACGCAAATTTTCTCAGGCTCGTAACTTTTGATGGGTAAGACTAAACTTGATGAAAATTATATATTTAAAATCAGCATTAAAATGCGATTCTTTTGATGTAGGTATTGGTATCAAAATTCAATTTTTTAGAGTTTTGGTTACTATTGAGCCGGGTCGCTCGTTACTACAGTTCGTTACCACGAACTGTTTGAAACCCAAAATAATATAGGAGTTTAGGTACAGTAAAAGTAAACCATTTAAGGACCCTTAAAAGTATAAAGATAAAGTACTTTAAAGAGTATTTCATTTTAAGATTGTATACTACTCAGTATTGGTATTGTAGCTGGCGAGACCAAAATGTGACCTGATAAATCAGTCCAGTATTTCTGCATGGTATAAGACTATGAAAAGCTTTATAGAGTAGTTTATTGTTGTCAGGCTACGTACTCATTTTTTACTCCCAAGTCAATAATCCGATTTCATTTTCCTAAGTCAATTTTATGCTTGTGTTTTTAAGATAATTGTATCTTAAAGATATAATTGTATACTGATGTCACAACTGGTGTAAGAGTATGAAAAGCTTTATAGAGTAGTTTATTGTTGTCAGGCTACGTACTCACTTTTGACTCCCAAGTCAATATTCCTGTGTTATTTTCCCAAGTCAATGTTTTGCATATTTTTTTAAGATAACTGTAATTATAGTTACTGATGAAAAGCTTTATAGAGTAGTTTATTTTTGCCAGGCTAAGTACTCACTTTTGACTCCCAAGTCAATAATCCGGTTTTATTTTACTAAGTGAATTTTATGCTTCTGTTTTTAAGGCAATTGTAATTGTATACTGATGTCACAACTGGTATAAGACTATGAAAAGCTTTATAGATTAGTTTATTGTAGTCAGGCTACGTACTCACTTTTGACTCCCCAGTCAATATTGCCGCTTTATTTTCCCAAGTTAATTTTATGCTCATGTTTTTAAGATAATTTTAATTGTATACTGATAGTTACTGATGTCACACCTGGTGTAAGACTATGAAAAGCTTTATAGTCAGTTTTGACTCTCAAATCAATATCTCTGTTTTTTTACTTGACTTTTGCATTTTCAATAAAGCACTAGTTTTTTATAATCCTAGAAACACATAGAAACATAATCAGTTGGTTTATTTGTACTACTTTTATTGATATATATCAGATCGACTGTGAATTAATAATTTTTGTTCGTTTTAAGTTTCAACTTCGATCTATACTTCCTTGGAAAAAACCTTGTTTTTTTTACATTATGTTCAGTTAAGGGTAGAATGGCATAGATTATCATTTTGACACCAAAATTCACATAACACGTCTTGAATAGCTGCAGCATTCAAGTGCAGCATTCGATTCAAGTCACTCAACTTCGCCGCAATGTCAAATTGGTAACATAAGAGCATTTGGATTTGATCCGAAGTAGATAAATCCTCAAATTTATGCAAAAAAATGCTTTTGACCTACGCAGCAGTGAGAAGCTGCTGAACAAATGCCACGATTTAGTCCTTCCTATCTCAATGTTACTATCAAATTGTGCCATTCAACAGTCACTCTTCATGTCAAGAACTGGCTTTGTGATCTTAAATTCTTTGGGTCTTGATTTACGACTTTGTGAAAAAGTCGTATTTCTTGTATACATAGATGCACAGATAGATGTTTATTTTGACGACATCTACAAAAAAAAGATAAGACTACTATTCGCGGGCCTCTAAACCTTTTAAAGTAAAATTATCTATTCCCACTGTGTATATAATAGACTTTGAATGAAGAATCCCCCCGCAGGCAGTCTTACCACTATTGAACATATTTCACCTTTTAATCACACATTTACAGCGCATAACAAGTAGAACAATAAAGAATTTTTTCGTAAGACAGCAGAAATCCAGACTTTAAATGAATATTTTGGCCTTATGTCCAAATAAAAAAATAAAAGAGAAACTTACATTAAAAAACGACTCGGATCATAACGTCAACGAAGTTCAACCAAGACGTCCTAGTTAAAAAACATTAGAACTTAAAACAACTAAGAATTATTCCGTAATTGAAGAGGGCTACCCCTTCCTCAGCCCCAATCTATACGCTAAATTTTGAATTTCTGTCACAATTCTATAAGACTGATTGGAAAGATGTGAAACCTTTCCGGGTCTATCATTTGCTTAATTTCTTTCTCCTGTAACGATCTTCAAAATCAAACATGATTCCATGTTAGCTTGCCACTAACGTAATGTAGTTTGATCCTACTGATTAAACAGGGTAAAGGCCTAGCGGAACTCGGGGCAATCACGCAAAATAGAAAAGCGTTATAACTAATTCTTAAAACTTGAAATGTCCTAAAAATCGAAAAAAAAAATCTTCAATCCAGAAACATTGAACATTTTTGTCACTAGAAACAAAACGAAAGGCGATCATGAGATAGAGTCGTCCTTGAATATGTCGTAACCACCCCATGTTATTTTAAATTTCATTTTTAATAAGTAAGTATTTTTTTAAATCTAAATAAACTTAAATTATTATGGGTAGTAGGAAAATATTTTTGCTTTGGGAAATGAAAGTATTTGAAGAAAAATCACCTGCGAATGTCCAGTTACTAGAGTGAATAAAAAAAATCACTAGACAATATGTGGGTCATAAACGTACAATTGATCCTATACATATACATTAATAATTGCGATAAAAAATTTTCTTTTTAATGCAAAAAAAAATTAGATGCAGCTTTTTTAAATTGAAAAATGACAGATAAACAAGATAATAAAAACAGAGTTTTCATGTCGACATACATTTGTCTTGTACTTCCTCACTGAGATAAGAAATAAACTTTGATATCAAAAGTAGTAATGTCCTAGATAACAATCAAGATAAGTCAGAGCAAAAGGAATTCCATGTGTCCAAAAATGTCTTACATAATTATTCTACAACTTTTGTTCCATTTTTGTCTTTAAAAGCGTAAAACTGATTTAAAAATTGTCTTTTACTACTTTAATAATCTAGTAGATATGTTTAAAGTTTTCTCTAGTCAGTTCTGAAAATGTAAAGAAATTTCCACACCATTATTTCGATGAATTTAATCTGAAATTCTAGCAGTAGAATCAATAGAAGTTAGATCAGCCATAAATTTCCTTTAGAAAAAAGGCGGTCTGTTAGGTAAGCATTTTCTAATCCAAAGGTTTCCAGTCAAGTTAAATGTCTTCAATTAAATGTCAAATCTCATCTAGAATTTATTATGTATCCTCTCGAACAAATTGCCTCGTCAAAGATAGAAATACACAATAAGCGAAAAATCCTTATTTAATAAATTTTAAAAATTTTCATAATTTAATTAAATAAATTTTCATAATTTATTAAATTAATTTTTTTTTTAAATTAAAAAAATTAAATTAAAAAATTAAATTGAAAATAATTTAAAATTTTTTCATAATTTAATTTAATAAAATTTTAAAATTTTCACAAAATTTAATAAATTTGAATTTTTTAAAATTTGAAAATTTATTAAATTTTTGCTAATAAAAAATAAGTAAGGTAATAAAAATAAGTAATAAAGGTAAAGTAAGGTAGAAAATCCTTAGTAATATCGACCAATTAGTGATAGAGTGTATAATACAAATATTCCAGCTACCCGTGCCTAAATGAAATATGTAAATATCCTTATTTAGTTTTGAGGAGTGTATTTTTTATGGGTGGGCATGATGTTGGTATCCCTTATCAAAATCCTATTTTAAAATTTTCCTTTTTAAAAAAATATTTAAGCTTGAATATGGGTTTAAACACAGGTATTTATTCCGAGAGGATATTTCACAGATTTTGTTTCATGAACGGCGACACATTTTTAGGGTGTGCGCACCTTCGGAAAATGTACCGAAGAAGGACGAAATATTTAAAAAATACCAATGGATAAGCAAAGATCTTAAAATTTGGGGGAGCGGCCAAGGGCGTGAAAATACCCCTGTTCTCCTCCTCCTGAGTAAATACCTGACTCAGACCTCAAGCATGGTGACTATTCATGAGAATGTATGAGAAGGATAAGGATTTTTCTTTTTTTTCAGTGAAGATAAAAATAGGATTTATTAGAATCTAAGGGGGCAATATCCTTCTTGATTCTCCCAAAATTGACGCCCCTGGCCTTTACCTGCAATTTCTAAAAGCCAGATTTACTTTTCTCCCTTCCCACCTTGTGATGATATACAATGGAAAAATTTGTAGCAACACTGATAATGATGAAAACGGATGGTTGATCGTGTATCCTCATATTTCAAAATATAGGGAGGGGGAATATTTTTCTTAGAGAAGATAGAAGACAAAAAGGCATTTTTCAAGATTTAAGGGTAGTTGTCTCCCTTATTTCCTCCTCCCCCCACAATAGCACCCCTGGCCGTTAGCCTACCATTTCTAAAAGCCAGATTTACTTTTCTCTCTTACTAAACGCATCCTAGTGAAAAAACCCCACGGAAAAATATACAATAGACCTATATCATTTTCAATGATATAAAACCGGTACATTCTATAGCAAAACTAATAACGATTGCCCCGAATGCTTGATCGTACATCCTCATTTTCTAAAACAAGGGTGGAGGAGAAAATTTCGTCTTTTCTCTGTGAAGATAGAAGATAAAAGAGGTGTTTTAAAATATGGGGGCAATTGCCTCCCTGATTCCTTTCGCCATTACAACCTCTGGCAATAAGCTACGACTTCAACGAAAACTGATTTACTCTTCCTCATTACAAAAAACATTCTGGTTAAGAGGTAGGCCTACCGTGGAAAAATATACAATAGCCTACATCGTTCTGACTTTTGAAAAACCAATATTTTTTGTAGCGAAACTGATTATGATAACAACGGATGGTTGATCTTCATCCTCTCTTATCAAGTGGCCTCGTGACTGAATTACTTTTAATTATTCAACAATCCTTAACTTTTAAATCTGCTGCCAACAAAACTTGTCACCTCTTCCACCGAGTCGGCAATCCCACAGAATGAAGTCGATAAGGAATTTGTCTCTCTCATGGGGTCAAAACCATTTTTCAACAGCTGACATATCAAAAGAGTCGATTCTCTCGACCAATTAATCATAAAGATCAAAATTCCCACCAGAAATATAAATGATCAAGAGATCTTCTTGATTAGATTATGCTGCCTAAATCGTTTCTTAAGAAGTTACAGCGTCGAAATAAGCCTTTGTGAAACCTTTCAAAAAAACGAAGAGAAAACTAAATAAAATCAAGAAGTCGGTGAGAAGGCAACAAATTGACCCTCGTGGGGTTGCTAAACTGAAACTTAGGCAGGGACTTATTTCATAGGAGAAACATTTCTCGTTGAGGGGGGGGGGCTAAACATATACTAAAAATACTTGAACTACTAAAACTGTTTTCTGCCGTATACAAAGATTAATTACTAAGAGTGATAACAACGGCTGATTATGTTCAATATCTTACTCAAACTGTACAGAAAAATTAAGGCCTGAACGATATTTTCTGTGGCCCTTATCTTGGGTTAGAATTTTGGGGATCAAATAATCAAGATATGACTCAATAAATTCCTATCCTTAATTTCAACATATGTTCAGTTCTACAACTTCTGATGTCTATTGATACAAAGAGGCCTGGCCACATATTGACGCCTAGTCTTTAAATATGCAATTTTCTTGTTACTTTTTACATTTCCTGCATAATTTATCCTTTTCCAAAGTTGCACCCTCCCCATGAAATGTTGAGCCTCTTCCCCAAATAAACTACTGTGTATATCCTGCCTAGCGAAGTATTCCCCTCTTCCTGATTATCTATGTGCATTCGGACCTGTTACCGTTTAGGGAAGACAAAGTTTTTTCAAATTCTTCCTGCATTCCAACATACGCAAAATTTAATCAAATATAAGCCCGTAAAGGTGAAGTTATTTTATGTCTGACTGCATCAAAAAACGAACTTCTGTTTTTACTTGGATGAGAAAAAGTTTGGAAAGATAAGGAAACACGTTATGCAATTAAATGCTATAGATTTGGATTTTATTCCAGAAATATCTTATGAATTTTATGTAAAACATAATTATTTTGAAAAACATTATTCAGACTTTTGCTGGAATAAAATATTTGTTGCAGCTCACATAGTATTTAAACAAGTAAGAGTTTGATATCTCGAATCAAAGTCGAAAAATAAATCTAATAAATACATTGTTTGGTAAAACCAAGTATGAATAAAATAATAGCGGCTAACAGAAGTGAAATATTTTTTGGCGAACTTCTAAATTGACATCGCATTTGTAACTTGTTATATTGAATTCAAATACATCGGAAGTTGAATTGTTCACGGTTTTTGCGTAGTAATTTTCCAAATTTGTTGCTTTTTTCAAGAATTTGGCAACGTTCAACTTTTTCAGTCTTCAGTTTTTTTTTCAATTCTGGTTTTAATTTTGTTTCCTTTCTCTCTCTCTCTCTCTCTCTCTCTCTCTCTCTCTCTCTCTCTCTCTCTCTCTCTCTCTCTCTCGTGTGCCACAACTTTTATAGAATGTGTTTTAAAAGTAAGTTGTTAGTGATATTATTATCATGTTGTGCAGAAGTGCCTATAATTCCTGCGCAGTAGTTATTAAGTATGTGTATGATCTTTGGTATTTCGACAAAAACAAAATTGAAAATCATTTCTATGAATGCTTAATAAAACTTGATTAAATGTATAGATTTAGCATTTTATCAAAAATAAAAAAGTTTCCCCTTGAAAATCAAACATGTTTCTAATCTATTCAAATTCACAATTTTTTGGAAATATAATGTAAACTCTAAATGTCTTTTAACCAAATTTGGCGATTAAAATAAAATTATGTGTAAAGTTTCTATCGGAATTACGATTTTAATTCTTGTGCCAAAAGTTCTGTATTAGGTCATCAATGAATAACTTTTGCCTGTAACCAGGGTTGTCTCTCCACTGAAAAAAAAAATCAATCGTGGGAGGTATCTAAGAGGTTTGAACAAAGTTAATTTTACAAATTTGCCGCCTGAAAAATTTGGTTTGGCCACAATAATATACATGAAGTTCCATGTAAAGCTGACAACAGGGACCTAGTTTGGGGGGGGGGCAGTTATTCCTACTAATGTGGAGAAAAATTGTATATATCCCATGTCCCTTGACTTTCTGGATATGGGCCCCTCCGGCCCCCTCCCCCACAATAAGATGCTGGATATTCACTCCTGGCTGACGAGTACACTCTCAGAAAACTATAGAAGTTATACTTATAATGTTTATTCTTATAACTCTTTCATATATACCCTTTCGGTTTGGCCACAACAACATACGGGGAACTCCTTGTAAAGCTAACAGGTGCGTCACAGAAGACCATAAGAATTGTTCTTATAATGTTTACTCTTATAACTCTTTCAACTACCCCCTCCCCCGACATACACACGCCGGCTGAATGTTCTTACAGGGTTTCCCCCAGGATGAATTTATCTGGCTACCCAACACTTCTTCTACCTTATCTTCGTCGGATTAGTTTTTTTCAATTTTTCACAAGAGTTATGAAAGGAATAGCCACAATTGGGAACACCGAAACGTATATCCTTACAATGTGAGAGGGTAAATATGCCATTAAAAGTTTATTAAATAAAAAAAAATAAAAAATAAGTAAAGAGCGAATTTTAAAACGCAAAACAAGCCATAGTTATCAAATAAAAAGTATCAAACAAGTTGTAATTGGATGGAACGGATTTAAAAGGCAGATTAGTGACAATGAGAGTTATGCATTATTACAATGTAAAATGGTAAATTTGCCATGGGAAGTTTTTTAAATTAAAAATCCCAGTTTTTCAAACATGAGTAAAGAGTAAATTTAAACTCAAAACGAACAGATGTTATCTTATAAAATAATCAAACTTCAATTATAATTGAAATGAATGGATTAAGATAAAAATTTAGTGACAAAACAAGGGTATTAGCAAGAAGTTAAACTAAATTTATTCTTATACCTATAATTTTTTCCGGAAATTTCAATATTATTTTTTATTCATTTCTGTGAAACTCGCTTTCATTATAGAATAAACACTATTTAAGCCTTAAGGGGTTTAAGGAGGCGACAAACCCACTTGGGTTTCAGGTAGCTCCTGTTCGTTTCATGTTTGACTTTATTATTCTATGTTTGTTTCAAAATGATTACTTCAAATATTACCAATCGATGTTTCTTAGAGTTTTATTCAAATTATAATTATAAAGGAATAAATTTAAAAGAGAAAAAAAACATATGTAAATTTATTACCGCATTATAAGTTTGATTTCTTTCAAATATAAAAAAGGGATGAACGATGTTTGGTTATTTAATTTTTCATTGCTTTATTTTAACGAAAAATCATTTAATATTGCTTACTGTGTTTTATTGTGTCTTTATTGGAACACTTGCTTTAGATCTGTAAATAACTAATCTGTTTATAAATGCTTGGTCAAGCCATGATGGAGACAGAAAACTGTACAGCGCTACCAACGTGATACATTTGTACCGTTACGGCACTGTTTAAGGCCCTGGTGCAATGGGGTACATTCGAAGTTGTTTGGTGCAATTGAAGTTTTCTGGTTTTACTTGGTTTTATTTTGGTTTTACTTGCTCCTTTCTGACTCGTATACCTGTTGAAGTTTTGGTTTACCAGAAATGTGTTCTTGTTAGGGCAAATTTTCAAACTGCTGTTCAGACACAAAAAATTATATGCAGTTTGTTTTGAAGTGTTGGCAACACTGAAACTGTATCGTGTCTTCAAAAAAGTTCAAGTGTGAACTGTTTTGAAGATTAGGTATTATTTATGAATTGTGCACTTAAGTTGTTTTATATTTCTTATATTTTGACATTCACCCTATGATAGAAAAGCACAGAAATCCTTTGATTCAAACAATCATAGAATCAGAAGCCGTATAAAAGAAAATTTAGGTTACCACTTACCATTTTTTTTTTTATTAGCTCTCCAAAATGCAGTCAGAGCCTTATATTAGCAAATTGCGACTTCAAAAATTCTTAAACGCCAACTTCTTAGGAAATTAGCCACCGAGTGTAAAATCAATACTTAAACCTTTTGAATTACAGAAAAAAGTGATAGCTATTTCTTGATTTTCTCTCGCCTGTTCTTAGCTTTTGGCCATCGAAGCAAATTTATTTTCAAATATCTTCATCAAGAAAGTTAATTCAAGATAATGGTGCCCTTTCATATCTTTCCATCTATGTGAGCAGTTCCAGAAACAACATAACTTAAAACAGAACAATAAAGGAAAGCAAAAATATCTCAAAGAAAGAAAATGATTGTTCTTTTACTATAGAAGAGTTTAGTTTCTTAAATGTTTCTTCTTTTCTTACGGAAAATATTGGCTTACTTATATTTTCAGAAACACGGGGAAAGTAATAGGTGAACAGGATCGTTCCCCGATAGAGTTTATATAGTCACAAAAAGCAAATCAGTCTCATAGAAAGTATATTATTTTTAGAAAGTGGAGGTGCAAACCTTTAATAAAACGCCAAAAACCCCAGTGTATTCACTACGCTTGTATTGGTATACTAGACACCTTGTGCTGGTTTTATACTGGACACCCCATCTTCTTTGCCTATTTTTTACAATGTTTGTTTTATTGGGTGAGTTAAGGCTGCATTAGTTGAGCTTGTCAAAATGAAATAAGCATCTGAACCGCTCATAGTGGAATAGTTAGACTATACAATCAATCAAGCACAAGACTTCAGCCCCACGTCCAGAGATAAAAAACCAGAAAAAACAACTTTAAACCAAAATTTGGAAATAATGTTATACTCTTTGCGGTAAGGGGGTAGGTAATGCATCTGATAATAGAATTGCCCGTGTTTCGTGGATATGGTGCAACTTTATAGGAAACACAAAAAACCCTATTCAAATCACTGCACTGGACTTTTAATGCTGATTTTATGCTGACACTTTATCTCCTTTGTCTATTTTTTACAAAGTTTGTGAATTCAGTTGGGATTAGTTGAGATTATCAAAAAATGAGCATCTGAATCGCTCATATCAGAATAGTAAGACAACAAACAGGAAGATTCCCACATCTGTAAGACTTGAGTCAAACTGTCGGATAGAGGACAACTTAAAAAAAAAAAAAAAAAAAAAAAAAAAAAAAAAAAAAAAAAAAAAAAAAAAAAAAAAAAACACTTCAAACTAAACATAGACAAGAATTAGTACTTTTGAAGGCAGTGAAGGAGGGGACTTGACAATAAAATTGCCCCATCCTCCAAATTAGGGTAAAGTACAAATTTTACAAAAAAAGAAGGTTTTTTAGCTTTGAGGATGTTTTTTTTTATAATTCAGTCAAGAGTATTTCTTTGAAAATATAGATTGTTGGAGTACTTTACGAATAAGAAAGAAAATTGGATTTAAATATTTCAAAAATGAAATTTCGTTAATTAAAATTAAAGCTTTATTTCACTGGTTTTTCTTTAATTTTGGAAAGTGTGTTGGAAAGAATGGCCTTTATGAGTCTTACAAATTTTACGAAATATCAAGTTCAAAATAGAAACCGTTGAAACATGGGTTTTCCTGCTATAGAAAACTGTATACATCCCGAAAACAATAGATCCCCCTTTGTAATTCATGAATATTCCAAGGGAATTCTAGTCTAAAATTTGCTTATCATTTGTTAACTCTTTATCTAAAAGTCCCATCAGCAAACTTAATATATTCAGGGTAAAAAAAAAACCTGTTCTAGGGAAAGGGACGAAAAAGTAAAGTACTTAAGAAAAACTATATATGAGTATTTTTTAGAAAAGTTGTCCACGGAAACTTTTTTTCCAAAATATTTTATATTTTAATCAAATAAAATATTGATTCAATAATTAAAACATTTTATGTTTTGAATACTGCTTTCATTTCTACATTTACTGAATCTTTGTTTATATATTTTAAACAAAAGTTAAAATATCTAAATTTGAAGATTAAATGTCAATTAGTGAAAAGGATCGTGATTAAATGAAGCAAAATGTCATACTATATTTCATTCAGGAATATTTAGGCTACAGCTTTATTTGAACTCAATTTTCGAAAAGAATTGGAAAAATTCTAACCACGCCACCGCTGGTAAATTCAAAGCAATAGTAAGTACCGGATTCGATATTTGATAATTCCCTATTTTCTCTAAATAAAGTGATAATACAGCAATTTTCTGAATTTTTAGACCATTTTTTTTTAATTTTATTTTAAATTAGTTAATACTGCAGAAATAAAATCCACTATGTGAGTTAAAAATCAAAGTGGCCACCGTTCATTCAAAATTCAAGTTCCTATATATATATATATATAAAAAAAAATTATGGGCTGGTTTTTAACTCTTTAACAAACTCAAGTCTAAGAATTCCAGTGCCAACAAGTTCCCCGAAAAAAGTGTTGAGTCAAGCAAAAAGATTTACTTTCATCTTCCATGCATTAAGTTTTATTTCAAAATGCTCAAATAACTCCTTATATTTTCCAAAATATTAAAGGAAAATCTAAGAAAAGTGAGATTGGTGTTTTTTCACTAGATTAAAAAAAATACATATCACATCCAGCCAAATTACGGCTTTTATTCGTGATTTCTTGGCATAGGAAGAACAGCGTTGGAAAAAATGACAATTAACCAGATTTTCTAGAAACCCAACCTTGAAAAGTAAAAAATATGCTCAAGAGAAGCCCGAGTCTTATGAATATCTTAGAACAGTGCCTTACATACTTTTACTTTTCCTATCATGAAAATGCTTCCTTCTATATTTTTTCGAAAGATGGTTCCTTGTTGTAATTCCAGATATTCCCAAACTAGGTTGTTCTTACTGCACAATTCTAAGCTCGAATTTTTGGGAGTAAATTTAAAATTTTGATGCATACTAGGATGAAATCGTCCATTTTCGCCTCAGTTAGGTAAAAAGTTTAAAAAATGTTGGTTAATACAATTTTGATGTAGGTTAATGCAATCCTCAAGTGATGTAGGTTAAGTCTATGAAAAGAGTTACTTAAATTTTGCATGTCATATTTCGTTAGCTTAAAAATACTATTGAACAAAAAAATTAATTTCTCGCTCTTATGGCTAAACTTAGACTTATTGTTCTAATCGTTTGAGAGCGACTGCTCAAACAAAAGGGCTATTGAGTTTGAAATAGATATATTTCTAAAACTGTTATAAAACTTTAACATAAAGGCCTGGGCACCTCCCCTCATGTACAATATCATTTCTGTTCGTTTTGACTTTTCATCTTCCTTTTTACTTTCATTTAAAAAAGCTTTTTTAAATATCACCAGGCTCGAGATTTTACTATACCCAGAGCCTTATCCAGTGGCGTAATTTTGTCAGGATCCTGGGGGAGGGGGCCGAAGTTAGAGCCAATTTTCCCAATTCAATTGAAAATGAGAGTAAACATGTAAAACAATCTCATTGTAAACAATGAGAGAAAAATGAGCCATATAGTAAAGGCAAAAATATACCAAAGACCCATTTCTGTAAATGCTTGAATTATTGAGACATATCTTAGTTTTGACCAGACTTTAGAAGAAATTAAATTTTAGCTGGGGGAGGGGGATTGGTTTCTCGGGGAACAGCTGCCTCCCTGACCAATAGAAAATTACGCCCCTAGCCTTCTCAAACAATGAAAAGTTTCAAACTTGATGTAGTTTTCTAGAGCTTAGGGCAACTATCCTTCGCTGAAAGAAACAATGTTATTTTGCTACAACAACATCGTTTTGAAATTTATGCAAAAACAGGTCAATTCTGATACGTTCTTATCGTCTACGGACTTACTCATTATTATTATTTTTTTTTTTAACGTTGAAATGTGGACCGACGATTATTTGTATATCCTGATTAGCAAATAAAACTTAATATTAAGAAGTATTTAATTTCTCACTTTTTCTTGCAAAAATTAACAAAAAGTCTTCCCAGACGAGATTCCGATCATCAATCAGAGGTAACATCAATTTCACGGCGGTATGTTATCTAATACATAATTATATGTTTTTAACACCTCTAGGTCAAGCGGTGAGAGGACCGACAAACAGAGGCTTAACAAGCTTCAAATTGGTGTAAACTTACAATACTCCTAATGGCGGCTTTGTATCTAGTTATACTTCACGGGTATTTTGACATAAGACCTGAAAGCCTTGGTTTTTTTTTGTTCACACGCTAATAGGTTGTAAAAGAATATTTATGGTACCCTTACCTTCGTAAGTTAACTGAGCTGAAAATATTCTGAAAATCTTATGGTTGGGTTCCAATGAATGCATTGTGAATTCTTGCTTTTAAGTCGGATCTCCACTCAAAAAAGGATCAATCGCTTATCTCCAACTTAACTTATTGGTCAAGTCTGCATTTTATGAAATTTCACGATTATGGTTATGCAAATGCGTATGTCATGGAGAGTATTTTATATAGATAGGTATTGTGACTCCACCTTTGACCACAGACTATAAGAGATTCTGGAAAGTTTAATAATTCTATTTTAGCACAATAAATAAGAATATGCTCGTCAACTAAAAATCTACAAAATTCACCCCAGAAGTCGCATGCCTTGGCTACTCGGCCACTTTAAAAATCATATACACCACATGGAGTACATCACATGTGGCAAAAGTTTGTCGTACTTGGTTGAGTAAGTGAGACTCCAAGATGTGCACCAGACGCTTGAAAGAGAGTAGCCCCTTGTGGTGCTGCTGGAGTTTCTATTAGTACCATGGTCTTTACCATACCTATGTTAATGCACCTGCATGGTGGTATGTGGTAGAAGGGGCAGTAAGTTCTTCCGAAGATTCACTCATAAATATGTTGTGCAGTAGTCTAACTCGGCCACAGGAATGCATTTTTAGACGCTACAGGTTACGAAAATGTGGAGTAGTTGTGAGCTAGATGAAACTATGGAGATCTTTGGAAAAAATAACTCTCAGATTTTTTAACATTTTAAACAGAATTTTGTTATATAAGTCAGGAATGTAAACGAGGGGGGTGGGATCTGGCCACAGTGAAATCCCCAATTCCATTGAATTTCCAGGCACTATGATATTGCTCTTATTTAATTTATTATTATTAAAGTTATCAAATAGATGTTTACTATCCCCCCCCCATATAAATAACTATGTGTATGTTCCTGATCGTAATGCAAGTTGACATAAACTATTTATGCTCACACACATTAACTTCGTTATGCTGAACGAAATTAACTGATGGTGAACGTGTTCTTGTCAATGAGATGGTAGTCTGAGTAAGAGTATTCAGAATACTACACCCTCCCCCAAGAAATTGACCAACCTTGCCATGGGATATGTTTTTTTTCTGTTTCTTCTTCTTTTTGGTTAGCTTGAGAGGGTAAACAAAGAAAAATTTCTAGCCGAAAAGAATAAGCCATTTTCGAAGATGCTAAAAAAAGAAGTAAATTACAGAGTATGAGTCTGGAGGCATAAAAGCATGAATGTGACAAAAACGGCTTTTCCAGGGTTTTGGACAAAAAGGTAAACCCAAATCAGTACCAAAAAAGGAACCTAATTGGTGATATGTATTGCTGATATTTATTAAAACTTGACATTTAGTAGTAACACTTCTTACTTACAAGGTGCTTCCAAAGAAAAAAAAAGACTACGTTCCTACAGTTCAGTGGTAAAAAGTGGGCTTTTATTTCATTTGTATAAAGGGGAATCACATTACCCCTTAAGTGTACGTCATTAGGAAAGTCAAGCAACATCCAGCTTTTAAAAAAATAAATAGCCCTCCTGGATTTCTATAGAAAACTCTAAGCCAGTAAAAGGAAGAAAAAGTAAAATCACATTTGCTTGATTCTTCTGTGGGAAATTTTAAGCCAATTGAAAGAACAAAAGGTTAATGAATCACACGATTTCTTACAATTGTACTCTCGGTGCTTTCTAAGCAAATAGAGATGAAGAGAATTCGGGCAAACATTAGCCGCCAAAAGGTTCGTGTGTAGTTTTAAGGTCTTATCAGAAGATTAGTATCGTTTTAAAGTCGCTGGAGTCTTTCTCAAACTTAGTATCAATAGTTGAAGCAGTTTATAGAATATATGTGCTATTTACAAAAGAATGGCCGAAAATTACAACTTAATAATTCACTTCACAATCTCCAACCCCCTTCATATTATAGTTAAAATACTTCAGATGTTAACGTAATATCTTGAAGTATACCCAATTAGACTAAGCCTAGGATGGTCGAGAAGGGTCGCGTCATAATTCACTTGTTTAGTATGGAATTCCAATCAAAAGCTTTAGTATGATTGATAGATGAATAAATGTGGCTAATATAGGTTAAAAATAAATTTAATATTTTTCAGGGACAAATCAAGTTTGTTTTATTAAAAATTTAAATTCGCGCAGATAAGCAAAATATATTATTCCCATATTTTTGGTCAAAAAGGACCATATAGTGGTACGACGAAAAGACATACCACATCCTATAAAAACGTATCGCAAATGGTAAATTAGTAGCATGAGCGACAATCCTGATCGTTTCAGGGTTCCCCGGAAAAAAGGGTCTAAAGCTTTAAGTTCAGTCGATGAAATATACTGTTTAGTATAAGCAGTTGTGTATTTTGATAGGGTCTCAACACAGCCCACCCCCTCCAAATCAACCTAAAATGGGTCCACCATCGATTCAACTGGGCTACAATTAAATGATCGCCTGCCCAGCGACCTAGATTTTGCTGATGACATTGCAATACGTGAAAACTGCAAAACACGACTTCAGGAATTACTTTCAAATGTTCAACAAAAAGCAGATGAATGGTCACAAGCGATTCGATTATGAAAATCAAATGCGGCGACAAAGATATAGAATAGGTAGTCAACTTCAAATACCTTGGCAGCACCATCGGAAATACAGGATCCACAGCCAAAGAAGTCATTGCCCGAATTGGTCAGGCTAACAGCACCTTCAACAGGCTTAATAAAACATGAAGATCGAGCACTTTCTCTCTCCGGCTCAAACTTCACCTGTTCAACATTAACATCCTGCAAGTCCTCCTCTACACATCGGAGACTTGGCATCTCAACCAAGACCAAGAGAAGAGAATCCAGTAATTTAATAACACTTGTCTCCGGAGGCTTCTTGGTATTCACTGGATCCAGAAAGTCACAAATGCACATATAAGGAACATCACGGGGCAGCCATCCCTCGCCAAAACCATACGAAGACCCAGGTGGAGCTACCTAGGTAACGTACTAAGCATGGACGACACCAGAATTACCAAGCAAGCATTTTTTGGCTACCTAGAGGTACCCGCCGCAGAGGACGACCAAAAAACACACTTTGTCGTACCTTCAACAGCGACCTGCGTCAACGTCATGCTTCCCTACAACCAGAGTTGGAAGACATTGTCACTGCAGCCAGTTACAGGGAAGATTGGAGATTCATCTTAGAACCCTTGGGTGCCTCTGGAGGCACAGGGAGATCTAAGGTCTAAGGTAAGGGTTCACCATACTAAAATGGAATTTTTTCTATTTGGGTATAAATTTTAGGATACAGCATCAGCAAACACGACACTGATACGGACTTCTAACTTTTAACCGTTCTTGACAATGGCATTCCAGTATCCATTTTTTCGTTCAGTCCAGCAGTGGTAACAATGTCAAACTGGCTAGACTTTTACCATCTGGATTTTAAATCCAACTGAAACAGTTTTTGGTCTTAGGATCAAAGAGTGTGAGAGACTTTCCGATTTCATTTTTCCCTATTTTTATATAAATTTTCCCTAAAATTCCTCGTCTCTAGATCTGAGTTCTCCCAAGAAAATAGGAATATTTTGCCTTAGATGAGACTATGATTTCAATCTCACTTGACCTAACGACAGTTCAATTTTGAATTACAGCCATACTGAATGAAACTCTGGCATTTTTTTAGGATAGTTGTCACCACTTGACATAGTGACAATTATTTCGAATTACCACCATACTAAATTAAACTCTGATATATTTTGGAAGATAGAAAAAATATTGTGTTTCTGACTGCCCAAGGTCACCTCCCTGTATCCTGCTTATAACAACATCAGCTTGTACATCAGATAGATGTGACATTCATCAAAGATTGATGTTGGTGTAAGCTCTGAATTTGTAGAGACGAAATCTTGTGAGGTAAAATTCTAACTAAGATTGTTTTTGCAATCTTAGAAAGGGGTTAGGTTATGAAAATGATACTTTCAGAAATGAATCCAGGAACAAAAACATACTTTAGGAAGGTATTGCCAAGCTTCTAAGTTAAGCCTCTTCTGAGTTCTAAGTCTTTGAAATTCGCCTACTTGACAGATCTATGTCAAGCATTTTAATATTTACAACATTTTACATTATTTTTCAGTTATCACTTTCTTTTTCTCAGGTCATAATTCTGAAAATACATTTCCTGTTATTTGAGCGTAACCTTAATTCTAAACCATATCAATGGTTTTTTTCTAAATTTAGGAAATGTATTTGCAAGTCTTTGAAACCCCATAAATTTGGACTGAGTAAAGTTGTGAAGTTGAAAACAATTTTTTTCTACTTCATTTAAGCAGAAGATCTATTTTGCAAGGTTTAACTTTTAGAACACAAAGATTTTTAAGGTTCATCAAAAGTCACTGCCTTCTAGAGAGAGAAGGAGTAGAGGTGGGCACTTCAAAACATCTTTCCGGGGTATACTTTAGTATATGAAAGTTTCAGACCAATCCCTGAAAGTTTCATTTTTTAACCCCTTTCCAAGACAGCAAAAAGTAGCTAAACTAGAATTTTACCATCTTGTGATCCCTACTATTTATAGATGAAGGATCAGATTTTTTTTCCACAGTCTTAAGGCAAGCATGGCACAGGTCGTTTGATTCTATTCTACAATTGCTGCATAGCCTAACAAATGCTCCCTTATGTCGATAGTTTACACCAATCAAAGCCACTACTTTAAATTAAAACAAATACTAAGCTACCTAAGTAATATTCCACGTTTCAGTTTTTTTTGAAATTTCGACAGTTTCACGCTACACTTAGCAACGTAAGCCATTGTTGCTGCCTAAGCTTTTTCGAAAACTGAGCACACCGTACACAATCTTTGAGATTTTTTCAGACTTTCATTTGAAAAAAATCAAACTTTCCCTAAATGTTTCTGAATATCCTTACTTTACCCTGGATTACATTTAATCCCTAGATTTATAATGAGTGTCCCTAAAAGAAGTGATTTTTCCTTAAAATAGGATAACATCCCTAGAAGTGAAAGCCCTGCTTATCCAACATTCTTTAGCATTGTCCAGAAAAACAATAAAATTATTTACGAAAACCTCAATAGAAATGATTGATGACGGTTTATTGTCTACGATGGTCAAAAATACTTCCTATTGCAAATGCTTAATTTTTTTATATTAAAGAATTCCCAAGGGCCAACAGCCTAGGCAAGATGATTCCGGAATCACTCCCCAAAGTGGGTCCTCCAAGCCAGATCTGTGTACCCAGATTTAAGGAACACGAATCTAAAATGTTTATTTTCTAACAATCAAAGGGACCTCTACTTTTTCTTTAGAACAAGTGACCAACAAAAGCACCACCTTTATGACTTTTCTTCTTAATAAATCACATTGTTCTTCTATTTGATTAGACAAAAGGATATTTGGTAAGGCAGTACACCTGTATTTATTTTAGTTACTCTTTTTCGTCCACTTCTTAATTAGTTTGATAAATCATGTCAAAAAAAAGTTCTGCAAATCTTATTAACGTAATATGAGGCGCTATTTTGCTGATGAGTCAAGCAAAATACTCCATTTCTTGTCGCTGAAGCAAAAATATGAACAATAAAATGTGTTTGTAGGCGTTTTATCTTGTAACAAGAGCTTTCTAGAATGAAATCCTTGACGACAGTTGAAAGTAATAAAGAGGAACCGGGCTTGGTATTAAATACCTCTGCTATGATCTCTAAATGAATGTCAGAAAACATTAAAAAATGTCTGCCATGGAAGTTAAAAATGAGCATTAAATGAAAAGAACAAGAATATATAGGATGTTTCAGTCTACAAATAGATAAGATAAAACCCAGAGAACTGACAAGGAGAATCTTCACTGGTTTAAAATAAACTGAAAGCTCGTTCGTAATATAGGCTACTGTAACTTTTTTGGGACTTTTTTAGGGTCCAGCTGCCAAGGCTCTAATGGAAAAATAAGGGGCTCTTCAGCTTTGGGGGTGATAAGATACCATAAGAAGCATTTCAGTACTATACCTAACCTAAGGCATGTGACATTGTGTAAAGGTTTCCTTATCGGTTTGTGTTAGTGTGACAATTTTTTGGCAATAAACTCGTCCATTCTTCAGTATTTAATGTGAACTTTTATACGGTTTAATTTAGACGCTTTCGAACCATCATTACTGCTTCAGTCTAGCTAGTTTGATCTAATTGTTAAATATTATATTCAAAGGCAAAACTTAAATTTACTACTTACTTTAAGATTCCAGCTCAGTGACGTCATTTGTTTTTTAGCGGCTTATTAGAAATTAACATTTGAAATAATCTAGTCTGCCTTTCTTTTAAATTAATTCTCTTTTCTTTATTCTTACCACTTATATCGTTTTAGGTATAAATACCTTGGGAGCGTGAGCGTGTCTCCCCCTAAAATGTCGAGATTTATAGGACTTTCTACAGTTTCTTGAAACATTCTAGTAAATTGCCTATTCTAGACGTTTTTCTCAAAATTATCCCCCCCTTCTCATAAAAGATCCATGCCTCGGAGGTGATACCTACATTTGAAAATATTATTTTTATCATTTAGAAAATGGGCTTTCTAATTTTTGCCTGTGGTAGGATGTTTATCATTTTCTCATGACAGGAAACACTTCCACCTTTTCCGGTGTATTCTCTACTAACTCCAAAATATAAGGAACGGGAAAGCCAATGTTTTTAACTGTTTTTAATATAGTATCTAACAACAGACAATGATAATCGTTTTGTGTTATGGAAGAACAATCAAGTCACAAGAACAAAACCCTAGTAAACTGTAGGGACGATTTGAGTGCCCAAGGTAAAAATTTTAGCAACATTGATGAGGTGTTGAAGGCTTTGAGAGATCAAAGTGCAAGAACAGGGCTAAACATAGATGTTCAGAATATTATGTCGTTTAAAATAGGAGTAAATCAGCATGAATAAGTTATGTTGGCTAACACGAAAATAAAAGGAATGAATAACTTAATTTGGTTAAGTAGCATTATTATAAAGATGGGGTATGCAATTAGGATGTAAAAATTACAGTATCCGAGGAAAGGGGTATTTTCCACAGTTCGAAAATGTTTGAAAACATGGAAATGTATGGCTTTGAACTACAAATAGGATACTGAAAGCTACGCCAAAGACTGTGATGGCTTTAAAATGATGGCCATTTGAAAAGTTGGAAAAGATACGATATACCTATTATCCCCCGTGTATCCCTGGCCATGGAGCCTTTCGAGGGAGTATAAGTGTATTGTAATTTAATTTTGAATTGTATTTTGTATTGTCTTGTATTTAATAATAATTTTTTATTTGATTAAAAAAAGAATAATTAAAAAAATTATTCTACAGCAATTGTTGAAGCGTAGTTGTAGGCACTCGTTTGCATGATAACATATTAAACAATAATCTGTGCGAAAAATGCAGTTAGATCCTGCTTCTGAGTGATATAAAAAAAAAAGATTCCTACGCCCGTCAGGATGAGGGGGGGGGGGGGTAATCCTGGTGTCACATTCCTTTTGGCCCGGGGCAAGGGTTGGTGGTATGAATCTACAAGTTCAGCCAACCCGATGCTTGGGAGCTTATCATTTAAAATGTTCACGCAAAATATCAAAATTTCAGATACCAGGTGGCGTGGAACACGTCTGGTTCTGCTACAAGTAAGCAAGGGTTAAGTTGGTTAGGTCACCAGATGATAAGCCACCAATAATGGTGCTGTTTGACAATCCACCTTGGGTCAGCCTATACCCCGCTATCTTTCCATTTACAATTGATACAAAAATATATTGAACGCAGGTTTTTTAATAAGACTCAGAAGAAAATAGTAACAAATAACTATAAAATGAGCTCGTGCCAAATTAGTATTGCAATCGATTCTTAAAACAAAATAGTTACTTATCCTGTATTTGATTGTAACGTACGGAATACGTTAGATTTCAAAATAAAAATCTGCTTCATGTTATTAGAATTCCGCATCAGAAGATAATGACGTACAATAGCATATACACAGCAGATAAACCTTGTTACTTCACTGTTTCGCTTTGGTGCTCTGTCACAATGGATTTTGCTTGAATGCGAGTTTTCCTTTCGATTTGTTTTTCTGTATTGTCTTTGTTGTTTTTTCTTTATATTTTTGTTTAAACTAGTTTTCTGTTTTTTTCTCATTAATAAGGGCTACTGGATGTGAAGCCAAAACATACCGCAAATATATTTATTCTAGAAACGTAAAAATTGCTCGAAAAACAAATGTATTCTTTGATGAACGACATGTATGCTCTTTCAACATAATTTGCCATCTTTGTGTGCTAAATCAAAACCCAACCCGCTAATAAAAAAAAAGTCTAAATCAAAAGTCATCCTGCAAATGTGCCTCTGCGTCAAATTTATATCAATTTATTCCCCAAGATCAAACAGTTCGTGATAACGAACGGTATTGGAGCGACCAGGCTCAATAGTAACCGAAACTCTAAAAACGGAGGTTTTATAACAATAGTTACATCAAAAGAATCGCATTTTTATGCTGATTTTAAATATACAAGTTTAATCAAGTTTAGTCTCACCCCATCAAAAGTTACAAGCCTAAGAAAATTTGTCTTATTTTAGAAAATAGGGAGAAACAACCCCTAAAAGTCATAGAATCTTAACTGAATCAATCAGATTCAGCGTATCAGAGAACCCTACAGTAGAAGTTTCAAGCTCCTATCTACAAAAATGGTGGAATTTTGTATTATTTGCCACAAGACAGATCACAGATGCGTGTTTATTTGTTGTTTTTTTTTCCTCAGGGGTTTTTAGCATTTTTTTTTTTTTTTTTTAAATGAAAAAATAAATATGAAATTTTTTTTTCAACTGAAACTAAGGAGCAGCATTAAAACTTAAAACGAACAGAAATTATTACGCATATGAGGGGCTCACCTCCTCCTAATACCTTCTTTTTATGCTAAAGTAATTCTATAAAGTTCAACTATTTATTCTACGGCCTTTGTGATTTAGGGGTAATTCTTAAGGGATTGGGACAATTTTTAAGCTTTAGTGTAAAGAGCTAGGTATTGACGAGGACGTAAACCCCTCATATACGTAATAAAAACATACGAATATAGAAGTTCTTTACGTAAGTTAATTCGTAAGTTACGTATATCTTTTACTAATAAAAACGCTCGTAAAAAATTAAAAAGTTATAGTTGCTTTTTGAAATAACCAAAAAATTGGAGGGTAACAAGTCCTACTCCCGCACTCCTTTTTTTTTCAAAATCGTTCGATCAAAATTATGAGAAAGCCATTTAGCCCCCCCCCCAAAAAAAAAAATTAATATGCAAATTTCGTTTTGATTATTCATGTGCGGAGAGCCAAAATCAAAACATGTATTAATTCAAAAAACGTTCAGAAATTAAATTAAAAAAAAGTTTTTTTTTAACTGAAAATAAGGAGTGAGCTTAAAACGAACAGAAATTACTCCGTATATGAAAGGAGCTGTTCCCTCCTCAGCGCCCCACTCTTTACGCTAAAATTTTTTACTGTTTTGAAAGGGAGAGACGAGAGAAAGAGTCGAACTTTAGCTTAAAGAGCGGGGCGTTGAGGAGGGAAAAGCCCCTTTCATATACGGAGTAATTTCTGTTTGTTTTAAGTTTTAATGTCGTTCCTTACTTTCAGATAAAAAAACTTGTTTTTCTTATTTAATTCTATAGAAAGGACAAATGTCTCATGTTGCAAAGAATTTTATTCATTATTTTATGCACCTTATATGACTTAAAACGGTGCTTGTCAGTTATCCCAACCACACTCAAGAAGCGAAGTTAGGCTAATCATAATAAAATATAATAAAATATGATGAAAATATAATACTTCAGTAACAAGTTATGGAAAGTACAACAAATAATTATGGAAAGTAGGCTGCCCGGAACGCATTATATTAAATGCCGGTACTTCTGTATTATACAGAACACGCTCAATAAGTGAAGTAAACAAACTACGATACAGGTACATTTTTTGAGAAAATCCGGTTTCATAGCCCAAAGACAAACGGTTAGGTTAGAATTCTAAGTTGTAATTTTACAATCTTCCTATTAAAGTATTATATTTTCATCATATTTTGTTTTATTTCATTAGCTTTATCAAAAGTTTGGGCTATATATTTGCACATTAGGGGAGTGGGGTGCATTATATCAAATACTTTAACTTAATCTAACCTAATCACCTTTATATATATAATATCTAATTAAAATGTACCTACATCGTAGTTTGTTTCACTTATTGAGTGTGTTCTGAATAATACAAAAATATCTAAATACCTAGCCTAATTATCTCTATATATTATATATTTAACATACCTGTATAGCGATTTATCTCACTGAGACTAAGCGGATTATCTCCGAACGCTGACAGAAAAACCGAATTTTACCCAGATCGACATCTTAAGTGTGGTTGGGATAACTGACAAGTACCCCTAAAATTGTGGTCACGTATGATGCATGTTTTTATTCAAAACTTACAATAATAAACCAAAAGGGGCTTACCTCAAGCCTTGTCAGAAACGCAGCACAGTCACTGGGCTCACTAACGTATTCACTAATCCCTATGATAATCCCATCATATCCTCCGTTATTTAATACTGCTTTCGAACTAACAAAAACAATTTGAGCGAATGTAATAAAATATCTCAACATGATTACATTAAGTTGTTCCACTTTAAAACAAAGATTGTAAGGCTCGACTCTCAACTTCAAACTTCTCCCGGTAACTTTGGTCTTCGGTACCTAACGAAACACTGTTTCATATTCTCCCACACTTCACTTACCTGAAGCACCTGTCGGTAGTTACCGCTTGATTGCGCACGCGCGGAATTCTGGCGCAGAATACCGTGAATAACCACAAATCTTTTGGCTTGCGGGGGTACATGTCGCCCTTCTAACCTTCTTGTCATGACGAGTTTGAACTGACAAGACCTGTCATCATACTCATCACTTCTGTTTCCAACTTATGCGTACTACACTGACAATCCTGATAAACTGCAACTAACAGATTAAGGCAGTTTATTCTACTTACCATGGGAGCTAAACTCCTTGAATTTGGATCCATAGTTTTTTTTCTTCCAAACCCTAAATGGAATTCTAACCCCCGTCCAGCTTCCCATGCCTGTACATGGACTTTTTTTTTCTTCTTTTTTTTTAAGCGAAAGTCTGAAATACACTCCAAGTAAACCAAATGTATTGAAACTACTAGAAAAATGTAAAAAAAAATATAATAAGATCCCAAATCATGGTAGAGAGCTAGGGTCCAAACGCCCTTTCCCAGTGTTGGTGCGTCTTATTTTTATTTGAGTGTTCTTAGAAAAGAGAAAGTGGATGGTTGATACAGTTGGATATCAAAATTTGCATAAAATTCATTCCTAAAACAAATTGAGTTTTTCAGGTGCCATATTTACTTGACACGATACTTTTTAAAATAAATCAAAAAACTGATTAATAGTGTCATAGTCATCCCCCATCCAGATTTTGAAAAATACCTTTTTTTGTAATTCTGTCTTTTTTAAAAACGGCTTTTTTGGTATTTTCTTTTAAGAAAATTGAAAAAAAAATATGAAATGGGCCCCAACCCCACAAATTTTGAAACCCCCGTCTGTAAATTAATACTCCTGGAGCTACGCCCTCTTGTTTTTAAGTCAATGACCACTAGAACCCCAAAAAAGAACTTAACTATTATCGAGCTCCTCAAAAGCAAAAAGATTGAGTTTACATATTCTATGGACATGTTTGACAGGAGTCAAATAACACAACGATTCTTCATGCCACTAAAAAAAACTAGATTATGACCGAACCTTTTCAAAATTAAAAGCATCGGACGGTAAAAATGCTTGCAATATTGCACAACAGAGATTTAGAAGTAACGATCCCGAATATTATTAAGTAAAACAACAAGTTTTTTTAACGGAAAGTAAGGAGCGGCATTAAAACTTAAAACGAACAGAAATTACTTCTTATATGAAAGGGGCTGCTTCCTCATCAACGCCCCGCTCTTTACGCTAAAGTTTGATTCTTTGTCTTAACTCTACCTTTTAAAACAGTAAAAAAATTAGCGTAAAGAGCGGGGCGTAAATGAGGAAGCAGCCCCTCTCATATACGAAGTAATTTCTGTTCGTTTTAAGTTTAATGCCGCTCCTTACTTTCCGTTAAAAAAAACTTTCTTTTTTTTTACTTAATTTCTGAACGTTTTTGAATCAATGCATGTTTTGATTTTGGCTCTCCGCAGATGAATAATTAAAACGAAATTTGCATATTTATTTTTTTGGCTAAATGGCTTTCTCATAGTTTCGACCGAATGATTTTGAGAAAAAAGGAGCGGGAGAGGAGGCCTAGTTGCCCTCCGATTTTTTGGTTACTTAAAAAGGCAAATAGAACTTTTAATTTTTTACGAATGTTTTTATTAGCAAAAGATATACGTAACTTACAAATTAGCTTACGTAACGAACTTCTGTATTCTCATGTTTTCAGTGCCTATATGAGGGAGCTCGCCCCCTCGTCAGTACCTCGCTCTTTATACTAAAGCTTAAAGTTTGTTCCAGTTTCTTGAGAATGACCCCTGAATCACAAAAGCCGTAGAATAAATAGTTGAAATTATTAAAAATACTTTAGCGTATAGAACGGAGTATTAGGAGGAGGTAAGCCCATCATATGCGTAATAATTTCTGTTCGTTTCAAGTTTTAATACTCCTCCTTACTTTAAGTTGAAAAAACTTTTTCCTATTTATATATATATATATATATATAAATATATATATATATATATATATATATATATATATATATATATATATATATATATATATATATATATATATATATATATATATATATATATATATATTTTCCATTGTTTTTTTTTAAATAATGCTAGAAAATCCTACGCTCCCTTTATGAAAATTTTCTTCCCCGATGCAAATTCCTCCAAGGAAAGCTCCTCCAACATATCCCCCTCTTCTCAACCCCCCCACCCGCCCCCCCCCCCCCAAACCTAAGAATCCCCCTGAAAACCTCTGTACACTTCCAAATAACTATAACACTACTATATGTAAGCACTGGTCAAACTTTGTAACTTATAGCCCATCCCACGGGGACTGTCGGGGAGTAAGTGGTCCCCAAAGACATAGTTATATGGTTTTTCGACTACGCTGAATAAAATGGCTATCTCAGAATTTTGATCCGGTGACTTTGCGAAAATAATTAGCATGGGAGGGGGCCTAGGTGCCCTCCAATTTTTTGGTCACTTAAAAAGGCACTAGAACTTTTCATTTCCGTTAGAATGAGCCCTCTCGCAAGATTCTAGGACCACTGGGTCGATACGATCACTCCTGGAAAAAAAAACGAACAAAGAAATAAACACGCATCCGTGATCTGTCTTCTGGCAAAAAATACAAAAATCCACATTTTTGTAGATAGGAGCTTGAAACTTTTACAGTAGGGTTCTCTGATACGCTGAATCTGATTGATTCAGTTAAGATTCTATGACTTTTAGGGGTTGTGTCCCCCTATTTTCTAAAATAAGGCAAATTTTCTTAGGCTCGTAACTTTTGATAGGTAAAACTAAACTTGATGAAACTTATGTATTTAAAATCAGCATTAAAATGCGATTCTTTTGATGTAGCTATTAGTATAAAAATTCCATTTTTCGGGTTTTGGTTACTGTTGAGCAGGGTCGTTCCTTACTACAGTTCGTTACCACGAACTGTTTGATCAGGACTTGATTTTAATATCCTCTATTTGCTTCGTTCCATCAGATATGTTTTTGTACCATGCCCTGTCAAGGTATTGTTTTTATTTATTTTTTCCAATAGTCAAGAGGTAGAAAATTTGCTGGTATGAATCCCTTTCTATCTTTTTTAGTCGTAAAGGAATAGGTGGCCATAAATGTCCTCTTATTGAAATTTGGCCATTCAATTTATTAAAATCAAGTTCAAGTGCAAGCTCCATTTATTTCCATAAAATGACAGTAACAAAACAATATCCCAAAGGGCCAAAAAATTAATCAATTTTCAGAAGTTAAAAAATAAATAATAAATCTACTGAAAGTAAGAGCAACACTAAAGCTTAAAACGATCAGAATTTATTCCGTATATGGTGTCCCCTTCTCTATATCTTTCTCTTCACGCTAAAGTTTTTTGAGTACTTTTAAAAAAGGTTCTGATTCTAATTTATCGGCAATTGTGTTTAAGCAATTGCTCAAGATAGATTGGGACATTAGGTCAAACTTTAGCATAAATAGCGGGGTAAAAGAGAAGGCGGAAGCCCCCTCATATACGGAATAATTACTATTCGTTTCAAGTTTTAATGAAACTCTAGTAGAAAACACTTGTTTTAAAGAATTCAGTTTCTGATCATTTTTCAAATAATATCAGGAAATCAACCTCCCGCTTCATGACAAATCAACCACCCCCACCCCACCCCCACGAACACTCCTCCTGCATAAAATCCTTCATCCCGGGAAACTACCCCAGGTAAAATTCCTTCCTTGCTGCGAATTCCCCTAGCAAATTTCTTGCGGTCGATTCCGCCTGAAAAAACCTCCTCAGCATACTTTCATTTGAAAAATAGACTTTTTGGTAATGGTGGAATCCTTCTTGAGTGGCAAATTTTTCCTGGAGATTACCCTCCGAAAGAAATTTTTTTAATCCAGCAGAAAATTTCATCATGGAGAATTTCTCCTGGTGACAATTCCCCCATTGAGAATTTCTCTCGTGGGAAATCCCGCTGCGTAAAAATCCCACGGAGAACTCCAACTCCGCTGAAAGTTTCCCCTGGAAAGTTAACCCTCAGGAACTTCCATCCTAATGGGAAATTTTTCCTGTAGTAAATCAATACCCAGAAAATCTTCCTCCCCTGAAAAATGTTTGTTTACTTTCCAAGAACAGATACTACATGTAAACCAATGGGAAAATTTTATAACTTCCTGCCCTTCCTCCAAGGGCTGTTGGGGTAATGTCATGCCCAAAAACATAGTTATTGGACTTTCCAACCATACTGAATAAAATAGGTATTTCAAAAAGTTGATCGGATGACCATTGAAAAAAGGACATAGGAGGGGGGCTAGCTGCCCTCCAATTTTTTGGTCACTAAAAATAGCATTTGAACTTTTAATTTCTGTTCAAAAGAGCCCTCTTAGAAATAGACCATTGGTTCCATACGGCCACCCATGAAAAAAAAAGCAAGAAAACAAATAAACATGCATCCGTGACCTATTTCCTGGCAAAAAGTTAAAAATTCCAAATTTTTAAAGATCGGAGATCTAAAACTCTACAGTAGGGTTCCCTGATACGCTAAATCAGTTGGATTTTTGAAAAATCCTTGGATTTTGGGGAGTGTTTCTACCTTTTTGAAAACTAGGCAAATTTTCTCAGGCTTGTAGCTTTTACTTGGTAATATTAAACTTATTGAATCTTATATGCTTGGAATCCCCATAAAAAGTCCATTATTTGGTGTATCGATCGTTATCCAATTTCTGTTTTCTTTTTTATAAATCCTGGCTACCATTGGGCCGAGTTGGTCCTTACTTACAGTTCGTTACCACGTACTGTTTGAAATTGCAAAGCCGTATTCAAAATATTAACTATAATTTGAAACCCCTCACAAGTAGTAAAGATTCTACGAATCTTTACGGACTAATCTTTATGGAGAACGTTTATGTTATTAATGGACTGAAAAAGAAATTTACTGCAGTTACCCAGCCTCCTAATATCATAGTCTTAAGTGGACTCAATGACGGTTTTATGGGGGATGGGTACCTGCCCCGGGCTCAGATATTTTAGGGGTGCAAAGTTTCAAATAAATAATTTAACGGCTATAATGGTCTAGTTGTCTTTGAAGTTTTATTTTTAATTGTTATCTTTATTTTTATTTGTTAATACATCAAACGGTAAGCATAATGTTTGTCGCTATATAAGCAGACGGCTAAGTTGGTAATAAGTATAAGGAAGTTGAATCCAACATTTTGTTGTTCCTGTATCTTCATTCCTTAGAAATGATAGTAAGTAGCAATAAAAGTAATGCATTACGATGATTTAGATCTCTTTCAGTTGTTTCATGAACTCCGCGACATGAAGAAGCGGTGCAACCTTGCAACCGTCTTCAGATCCCTGGTAGCCAGAAGGTGTTACTAATTTTCTTCAAGATGTGGGTGCTTGGTACGTAATAGGGAATGTTTTTTACCTTTGGTTGATACATAATACTTACGTATCTGTTGTAACTAAGGATGATTTAATCTTATATGGGCTTGTTTATTTAGAACTCAGGCCCCATTATTTAAGTGGGGAACCCGCGGTTGTAACGGAGAATGACGTAATCTCGCATGACATGCCTGAGACCAAGTCCTTCTTGTCAAGTGGGGAGCCACCGGCTTTAACTGAAAATGATGTAACCTCGTATGACATGCTAGAGCTCAGGGCTCGTTAGTCAAGTGGGGAGCCTCTGGTTGTAACTGAGGATGGCGCACAAGTGGGATGTTCCGTAATATTTATGCGAATGTTTTTTTAAGATATTTTTTCTTCAAGACATTTTCTTCGAGATATTTTTTTTTCCTTAGCGTTCTTTTTTCTTCGAGTTGTTTTTACTTTTTTTCATCAAGATTTTTTCTCCAATACATTTTTTTCTTCATGGTGTTTTTTCCTCAGAGGACCTATATAATCCGATGACAATAAGGATTTTTGTCCGCTCTAGGAAGCAAGCCGTAGGACCAGAGATTTCCCCAATGGATTGCTGCCTTAACCACGTGTTGCCGGATCCTAGATGCCGGGCTAGACGTAAATGCCTGACTCCCGTCACAAGTACAAGTAAGTAAGTATGCAAAGGTACATTTTTTATAAATTTTTGATGTCCAGTCACCAATTAAATGATTTGAAATTTACCAAGCTGCTGAGTTTCCCTATGTAAGACAGCTTTCTTAGTAATTTTTCATACTCAGTAATCAATTAAGAGACTTGAAATTTACCAAATAGCTGAGTTTGTCATTTATACAAAAGTGCTTTTTTTTATTAATTTTTGGTATCCAGTCATCAATCAAAAGTCTTGGAATTCACCAAGCAGCTGAGTTTGTTTTATACCAAAGTGCTTGTTGATTCATTTTTGATACTCAGTCACTAATCAAAAGACTTGAAATCTACCAAGTAGCTTAGTTTGTTCTATGGAAAAGTATTTTCTTATAAATTTTTGATACTCAATCATCAATTAAGAGACTTACAATTTACCAAGTAGCTGAATTTCTTCTTTGCAGACGTGTTTTTTAATTAAGTTTTGATTCCCAGTCACTATTAAAAGACTTGGAATTTACCAAGTAGCTGAGTTTGTTCTAGGTGAAAGTGCTTTTTAATATTAATTTTTGATATCCAGTCACCAATTGAAATGACTGAATTTACCAAGTAACTGAGTTTTTCAATGCAAAAGTAATTTGTTCTATGTAAAGGTGCTTTTTATTAATTTTTCGTTCTCTCATCAATACAAATGCTTGGAATTTACAAAGTAGCTGGGTTTGTTTATATAAAAATTCTTTTTTATTAATTTTTTATACCCAGCCACCAATTAAAAGACTTAGAATTCATCAAGTAGATTAATTTGATAAATTCTAAAGTACTTTTTTTTCATTAATTCTTGGTACTCAGTCACCAATTAAATGACTTGGAATTTACCTAGTAGCTGAGTTTCTAGATTCAGATATTTTTTCTATTAATTTTTGTAGCTTAGTTTTCCTCTATGCAAAACTGCTTTTTTATTAATTTCTTATGATTAGTCAACTATTGAAATGACTTGGAAATTACCAATTAGTTGAGTTTGCTCTGTGCAAAAGTGCCTTTTATTAATTTTTAATTCTCAGTTACCAATTAAAAGACTTGGAATTTACCAAGTAACTGAGTTTGTTCTATGCAAGAGCTTTTTTTTTCAAATTTTGATACTCACTCACCAATTAAAAGACTTGAAATTCACCAAAATAGCTGAGTTTCTTCTATGCAAAATCGCCTTTTATTATTTTTTATACTCAGTTAACTATTAAAAGACTTGGAATTTCCCAAGTAGCTGAGTTTGTTCTATGCAAGAGAGCTTTTTTTTATTAATTTTTGACACTCAGTCACCTATTAAGAGACTTGTAGTTTAATAAGGAGCTGAGTTTCTCTATGCAATAGTGTTTCTTTAACAATTTTTTAAACCTAGTCACCAATTAAAACACTTGGAATTTACCAAGTAGCTGAATTTGTTCTATACAAGAGAGCCTTTTCTTATGAAATTTTTATATTTTGTCACCAACAAAAAGAGTTTTCTCTGTGCAAAACTTCTGTTTTATTGATTTTTGATACCCAGTCACCGATTCAAAGACTTGAAATTCACTAAGTAGCTGAATTTGTTCTATTCAAAAGTAATTTTCTTATTAATTCCTGATGCTCTGTTGCCAATTAAATGATTTGGAATTACAAAGTAGCTGGGTTTGTTCTATTAAAAAGAGTTTTTATTAATTTTTGATACTCAGTTACCAATTGAAACGACTTGGAATTTACCAAGTAGTTGAGTTTGTTCAATGCAAAGTGCATTTTATTAATTTTTGTTAACCAGTTACCAATTAAAAGACTTGGAATTTACCAAGTGGCTGAATTTGTTCTATGCAAGAGAGCCTTTTTGTTAATTTTTGATACTCAGTCACCAATGAAAAGACTTGGAATTTTCAGAGTAGCTGAGTTTCTTCTATGCAAAAGTGTTTTTTTATACCCAGTCACCAATTAAAAGACTTGGAATTCACCAAGTAGCTGAGTTTGATCTATGCAAAGCACTTTTTCATTAATTCCTGATACTCCGTCACCAATTATATTATTTAAAATTTTCAAAGTAGCTGAGTTTGTTTTTATGCAAAACTGCTTTTCATTAATTTTTGTAGCTGAGTTTGTTCTATGCAAAAGTGCTTTTTTATTCATTATCGATAATCAGTCACCAACTGAAATGACTTAGAATTTGCCAAGTAGTTGAGTTTGTTCTATACAAAAGTATATTTTATTAGTTTTTGATACTCAGTTACCAATTAAAGCATTTGGATTTTACCAAGTAGCCGAGTTTGTTCTATGCAAGCGAGCTTTTTTATTTATTTTTGATACTCAGTCACCAATTAAAAGACTTGAAACTTGAAACCGTTTGTTCTATGCAAGAGAGCCTTTTTATTGTTTTTTGGTACTCGGTCACCAATTAAAAGACTTGAATTTACCAAGTAGCTGAGTTTGTTCTATGCAAAAGTGCTTTTTTATTAATTTTTTTATGCAGAGTCAACAATTGAAATGACTTGTAATTTACCAAGTAATTGAGTTTGTTCTATGCAAAAGTGCTTGTTGATGAATTTTTCTTCGGTCTTTTTTGCATCTTCCCTTGTGAAGGGGTATTACTTTTGATTACTTGAGCTCACAAGGAAACTTTCCAGAGTCAAAAGACAAATTAATGAGGAACACAAGGCATGGCATGATATAATTCATTACGCTTTTCACAGCTCTTAGGTTCAGACCGTCTGTCCCTGCTGTGTTAGATTTCAGATCTTTGATTATTTTCGTCAGTTCAATCTCATAACAGCTTATGAAACTCAAATATGTGTCTTTCGCCTCTTGTATCATCAAAAAGATTATCCAAAAGAAAATCACTTTTAGCTTGAACATCTCTCTTAATGTCACTTCTGATTTCTGAAAAAACTCACCAAATTCATCCACTATTAACTCACTGTCGGATATTTCCAGACCTTTGACCAGTAGCTGTAACGCTCGTAACGACCGTAACGTTTTTCGTATCTATGAACATGCAAAGTAATACAAAATGATGAAAGAACCAGGACAGCTAAGACAAATAGCATGGAAGAAATACCTGAAGTAATGACGAACGAAAATAAAGCACAACGAATTCTGTGGCTAGCAAATATGCAACAATGGTCCTCACGACGAGTTAAAAGTGAGATTGCAATCAGAAATGATGTACAACGAAATTTGCTACTAGAAGACAAACGGCAGCGAAAGTCGCAAACGAAATGACACAGAGTGAAATCTGCGGTCAGAAGACGATTGATTTAAATTCAAACTGAGCAGCCATGACAAAAACAAGGATAGAAAAATCTCACGATGAAGAAAACAAACAGGACTATGGCCAGTAGACAGAAAAGACAAAACCAAAGTGATGCAGATATTTCGTCTGTATGAAACAGGGTGTTTCCAACGCTTAGGGAACAGAGATAAAAACTAAAATAGCCTAAAATAAAATAAAATTTGTAAATTCATTTTCGTTTACCTCATATTTACCCTCAAAATACCTTGATAGTTTTGAAGTAATATATTGGATAATTTTAATTATTAGTTTTGATAGTTTTGGCAAGGTATCGTAGATATTCCTTTTTGATAAATTTAAATGCATAGAGTGTCCTTTGATTTGGTTCAATATCCCCAGCAACATGCCCTGAAGTTTTAACGTAAAATTCTTAGCTTTTCTTGTGATAACGCCCAGACGCCCTTTTGAAAACATGGGCACATAGAGTTTGTTTTGATTTAGTTTTATACCCTCATCAGATTTTTCTGAAAGTCTTAATTGAGTTCTTCATTCCATTCCTAAGATGTTCTATCTCAGGTGCTATGTTTGTGCTATGTCTAGGTGCTCTATCTGTGCTGTGTCTACAGACTGGGTGCCCTTAAACTCTTTCTATTTATTTCTTTTAGCTCTTTTAATGATAGCGGTAGTTTTTAGCAGTAGCAGCAGCAGCAGCAGTAGTAGTAGTAGTAGTAGTAGTAGTAGTAGTAGTAGTAGTAGTAGTAGTAGTAGTAGTAGTAGTAGCAACAGTAGTAGTAATTGCACTGGCAGTAGTAATAGCGGCAGTCATAGTCGCAGTAGTACTAGTAGCATTCGCAACCAGTCGCAGATACAGTCCTCAGTAGTCCCAATCGCAAGTAGTTGAAGTCGCTATCAAAAATATCTGCCGACGCAATTGGTTGTTGTAGTCGTAGTCGCATGCAGTTGCAATCACAGTTCCAAGTAGTTATAGTTGTAGTCACAGGTATTGGAGTTTTTATCCCTACTCCTCCATGAGGTGTTTCTGCTCCTTTAAAGCTGGATTTCGGAATTTATTCTACTTTCTGTTGGTTTTGAGTTTTATTTATTTATTAATGGTGATTTATGGTTGTTTTACGCCTAGAATATTATTCGGCTTAATCTTTGGTTTATTATTATTCTTTGGTTTATAGAATATTTTTATTATTTTATTTGTAATTTATATTTTATATTAATTATTATATTATGTAACTACATGATAATCTGATATTGTACTATATAGTATTATGTAATTATGTATTATATGTTACAATACAATTATATAATTTAAAATTATTGTATAACAATTGTAAATTATATAATTATAATTTTATTATAATAATTTTAAATATTTTTTTCGGTTTATGTAATCTTTGACTTATAGAATAAATAATTATTCTGCTCTATTTTTGGTTTTATGTAGCTATATACTTTTCTTTGGAAATCTTATTTTGTAGATTTTCCTTAATTTGTGCTCGCTTTTCAATTGACACATTTTGTTTCATTGGATAAGAAATGAATATTTTAAATCTTTTCAGCTTTTCAAACAGTTCGTGGTAACAAACTGCAACTGAGGAGTGACGCAGATGAATAGTAACCGAAACTCTAAAAACGGAATTTTAATATTAGTAGATATCAAAAGAATCAGATTATTATGGTGATTCCGAACGTATATAATTCATTAAGTTTAGGGTTACCTATCAGAGGTTACGAGCCTAAGAAAATTTGCCAGATTTCTGGAAAAGGGGGGACCCTAAAAGTCAAAGAATGTTAATAAAAATTTCGCCATCAGATACACCGTATCAGAGAGCCGGACTGATAGGTTTCAAGCTCCTATCGGCGAAAATGAGGAATTTTGTATTTTTGTACGAGAAGAAAGATCACAAAGGCTTTTTTTGTTTTTTTTTCCTCTATTGGTGATCGTATTCAGCCGGCCGCCTTTGCAGATTGGCAGAGGGTTCGTTCGAATGGGAGTTCTAGTTCCCTTTTTAAGTGACCAAAACATTGGAGTGCAGCTAAACAACTAACAATAATAGATTTTTGTCTTTCTTCTCTGGTCACGCTCGCCAAGTAATAATTGGTTTAATCATATCCTCAACTGACCGTATTTTTAGTATTTGCTCTCCAAAATTCATTGAGGAGGAATTATTGTTTTTAAAAGAAATTTTAATAAGTTACCATTACCCAGTTTGGTTAATTGACCAGACTTTTTCGAAAAGAAGGAAAAACTTTCTAAAATTTTCTAATGATATCCTGGACATAACAGGAAAGAAAGATGTTTTTTGTTCTTTACCATAAGTTCCAGGGCTGAGTGAAAAACTTAAAAGAATTTTACAAAATAATGGTTTAAAGGTAGCTTAAGAGGTAATACTTTGGCTAGTTTTTTTAAATTCTGGAAAGGATCGAACTTCCGTAGAGCAACAAAGTGGGGTCTATAAAATCCCTTGTACTTGTGAAGCTCTTATGTGGGACGTACTAACCAGAATTTTAAAATTAGATTGCTACAACATCATAATTCTATTTCATCGTCTTTAAAGCAAAACCCCAAAACTGAAGATTTCACGGCGGCTCTATCGGAGCAAATTTTCAGGGAAGTAGCAGTAGTAGTAGTAGACAGGTTTAATAGCAAAAACTTGACAGCTGTCGCTGATTTGTGTTTCTTTACAACATATACAAAATCAAGCTACACTTATAAATATAAATAAAACTATAAATATTAACTCTTATTATACATTTTGACGAAAACCGGGACGAAAGAATTACCATATCGGTTTGTTCTTGCTTTAACGGGAACTAACTTATCTTGCTTTCTCGTTCTTGATGGTAGAGGTTGATCAGGTAGAATGTCACAGTGCTGAGATTTAGAAAGTAAGTACTTTCCGAAACTCATTATCAGAGTTTCGTACCGGTTTTGGAGTGACGGCAGTCCTAGCACTTCCAGAGCCTTTTCGTAGGGGATGTCACGGCGGCCCAAGATGATCGATACCGCTTGCTTCTGAACCGATTCAAGCTCCTGACAAAGATACACTGTTCTCAGTGCTGAGGGCACCCAAACAGAAGACGCATATTCCAGAATGGGGCGGACATACGCTATGTATGCATACTTAATACTCTCTGTGTTTGCACTGAACCTACGCATACCGTTTAAAGTCTGTAGACTAGTGTTTGCACTTTTACCCACGTTTTCAATATGTGTGGCAAAGCTGAAGTCATTGGAAAAAGTAACTCCAAGGAACTTGATACTGTTTGCTAGAGGGAATGGAACATTTGGTTCCATAACATCACTTTTTAGCGGGTTAAAGCGCACTATCTTCGACGTGTCCACATTAATCTCAAGATTTAGCTCCGCGCACACTTTTGTGAAAACACTGAAAAAATTTGAACTGAACTGTGGCGTCACAACTCCGTTTTGTACTAAATATTTCAGGATAAATGACTGGTCATCCACGAACTTGTAGCAGTCGTCATAGTCAGCTATGAGGAAGTTAATTACAGACAAGAATTCAATAGCTGCAACCTTAGTGCCCTGAGGGGCTCAAAAGGTGGATGAGGATCCTTCGGAATTGGTGTCACCTTCGTAGAGAGCAAACACACGATGCATCCTCTGACTGAGAAAGTCCAACACGAGCGTAAGAGTCTTTTTCTTAGCCCCCATTAGCTTGAGATTAAGGGCAGCTACAATGTGATTGATTAGATCAAATGCCTTTCAGAAATCTATGGCACCAAGGTCTACAAAACTGTGACCTTTTTCGACCCACTTAAGGAGACTATCGTACATCCTCACTAGGTACACTGAGGTATTACAGTCTTTCAGTCCGCCGTATTGTCTCTGGTCGATGGATCCCTGGATTTGATCAAGTAAGACTCTCATGATAAAGGTCTCGGCCACTTTCGCCAGGGATGGTGTTTGCGAAATAGGTCTAAGTTCGTCACAGCTCTTAGGGTTGGTAACCTTCGGAATTACTCTAACGTAAGCTTTCTTCCAAACAGCTGGAAAGATCCCTATACGAAAGCAAAGGTTTATAAGCACTGAGAGTGGTTTCGCAATGAAAGGGGCGTATTCTCGAATCAGTTTGGGTGGAAGTTCGTCTGGATAAGCTGAACAGTTTACTTTCACCTTCATCAGGGTCTTATAGGTTGTCATCTCATCGGTAACAACTTCACCTTCCTCTGCACAGGAGTCAAGTATTTCAGACTTCTGGGCTTGTGTGGGAGAAGGAAATGAGGTCCAGATGCGGGTGAAATATTGATTAACCTCATCAGCAGTTGTGTAAGTTCCGTCTGGGCGGCTTATTTTTATGCTGTTATGAATGGACTTGCCAGTGATTTGCTTGACCGCTCTTTGCCATTTCCTGGGATTAGTGTGCCTAAGACTGTCCAAAAATTTATCACGCCCGTAATCTTTCTTCGCACTTCTCATGAGAGAGGAAATGTGATTTCGCAATTTTTTTCGCATTTTGCAAATCTCCTTCTTGGAAAAGCTTGCACTTTTTTCGGATTAGTTTCTTGATTTGGGGGGTTATCCAGGGTTTATCACTTTCACATCTAGTGAAAGTATTTTCAGGAAAAAACTTGAGGTATTTGGCATGGAGAACTTCGTTGAACAGTTGGCATTTTTTATCGAGGCTTTTGTCTCAATACACTTCTGGAAAAGGGTAAGTAGCTATCCATCGACCATAGGTGCAAATTGCTGAATCAGTAAGCGGACGATACTTGACACGGTTAATTTTAGGCTTGGGTATTGAAGCGGCAGCTGACCAGAGCACAACGTTATGATCAGAACAGGCAAGCGGCCCAAGGGATTCAGGGGTTGGGTAATAAGTCTCACAGTTGGTCAGGATTAAATCCTGATTAAGTATGCTACCAGATTCATGTGTTGGAAAATTTACAACCTGCTTGAGGGAAAGGCATGATGCTAGCCAGCTTTTCTTGGTTTGGTTAAAGTCCCCAGCCAGAACAATAGCAGGGTTTCCATAAAAAGCACGAAGGTGGTCGACAGTTTTTTGGAGGTATGTGACAAGATCACGGCGGTTTTTAGCACTTTCAGGGTAATAGATTGAAGCAAAGATGATGCATGAGTAAGCACGCGGCATGGCCGATGGTTTGCACCAAACCCACACAGCCTCATGTTCAGTGCTTTCAAGGTCACGTAGCTCCTTCATTGGGATATCTTCACGTACGTAAAGGGCTACTCCACCGCCTAGTCTCTGGTCACCAAGAGCTTGTCTTGTTCTGAGGTATAGGGCATAACCGGTGAGTCTTCCTGTCACTTTAGTCAGGTTCCAAGTTTCTGTTATGGCTGCGACAGAAACATTGTTCTGCCTTAATACTACATCGATCTCATCTATTTTATTGCAAAGAGAACGTGCGTTACAAAGTAGGAATGTGGGAAAACGCTTCTTTGAATTGTATGCGACGGGAGACACAGTTGATAGGGGTAGCCTAGAGCTTTCAGGGCACGGGCCTGCTTCGTATCTTGAGAGGGAGGGGGGAAGTTTCTGGTTCAAAATTGTTACTTCTATATAGAGCCTGTCTTTTTGTTGTCGGTAATTTGGTGTTCTGGCAGAGATAATTGTCTCAATCGCTTTACTGGGGTGCTCTCTTTGTCTAGTTTTAATTCGTATTCCAGCTCCTTTCCCGCGCCTTCTTCTTCTTTTCTGTCCGTACAGAGTAACGGGTCCTGGTGGAGCATTCAGCAGTCCAAGTTCGTTTAAACGGATGAAGGTGGATGGCACTAGTGGTGAAAATGGATAGGGTCTAATTTTAATGAGCGTTTTCATCAAACTGCTGATACCTGCTTGGTTGGTCATCACACCAATTATTAGTCTGTGAGCAACTGCATTTAGCAGTATATGAATTTCTTAGGGTGTTTGATTTGATCTCACACATGAATAGAGCTAAACTTTCCAGATGGTCTACGGCGTGAGCGCCATTTAGGTTAATGTATGGATGTTGTATATAGATGGCGCTACCACCTAGCAAGGTGAATAAGGCTCAAATAAATAGATCTAGTATTTAATTTGTATGAAATATCACTAATCAAAGTCAGGAACACTAAGTCTTCGTCACTTACACCATCACTGCAGGAAACTTGAAAAAAAAAACAGCACAAAAAAGCTAAAAACTGGGATGACAAGGGTCAGCTATTTATAGCGCTCACAGCGCCATCCCATGATGAATTAAATTAAATTGAATCGAAATTAAAAAAAAATTATTCAAGAATAATTCCATAAACAGGGACACAGGTAAGTTTGGATTGAATTCAATTTAACATAATTTACTGAGGTCAAATAAAGTAATTCGCATTTCACCTCACAGCTTTGACCTCTGTCCACCTGATATGTCGGATAAATCTAATGAACCGGAACCAAAGATTGAAAAATAGACGTCAAGAAGATTTGCTTCCGCTGTTGCATTGAAAAATATGAACAATAAACTGTATGTAATTAGTTTATTGGGTTTAAATCTTGTTTGTTTTTGTTAATCTTTTTTAGTTTTACCGCTGATGATGGACACTGTATATGTGTATTCGAAATATCGAGTTAGAAATTTTTATATTTGTTTCACTGTCAATTAAAAGGTATCATACCTGTTTTGAACTGTTATGTTTTCGTAAAATTTTGGAGGTTCCCTTTTTTCATTAACCTTGTCTTTTTCATTTGTCTCTGTAACTGACACTTCATAACGCTCACCGATGGAAGATGGTCATAGCTAAGAACAAGAGCTAAGAGCTCATATGGCACTTGTGACGAGGCAAGAAGAGCTAAGAGCCAAGAGATCATATGGTATGAACTCTAGCAAAATTCTATGAATCAATAGATTGACTTAAAAGAAAAATAAGAGGCTTAATGCCGGTCAGGATTTAAAATAAGAGCTCTGAGTCACGATGTCCTTCTAAATATCAAAATTCATTAAGATCCGATCACCCACTCGTGTGTTATAAATACCTAATTTTTTCTAATTTTTCCTCTCCCTTTAGCCCCCCAGATGGTCGAATCTCGGAAAACGACTTTATCAAGTCAATTTTTGCAGCTCCCTGACACGCCCACAAATTTGCATCGTCCTAGCACGTCCAGAAGCACCAAACTCGCCAAATCACTGAACCCCTCCCCCCAACTACCCCAAAGAGAGCGAATCCAGTACGGTTCCGTCAATCACGTATCAAGGACATTTGCTTATTCTATCCACCAAGCTTCATCCCGATTCCTCCACTCCAAGTGTTTTCTAATATTTCCCCCTCCAACTCCCCCCAATGTCAAAAGATCTGGTCGGGATTTGAAATAAGAGCTCTGAGACATGAATTCCTTCTAAATATCAAATTTCATTAAGATCTGATCACCTATTCGTAAAATGAAAATACCCCAATTTTCACGTTTTCCAAGAATTCCGGTTTCCCCCTCCAAATCCCCCCAATGTCACAGGATCTGGTCGGAATTTAACATTGGAGCTTTAAAGCCCAAGACCCTTCTAGATATCAAATTTCATTAAGATCTGGTCACCTTTTCGTAAGTTAAAAATACCTCAATTTTCAAAATTACCCCCTCCCCCCCAACTCCACCAAAGAGAGCAGATCCAGTCCGATTATGTCAGTCACGTGCCTTAGACAGGTTCTTATTCTTCCCATCCAGTTTCATCCTGAGCTCACCGCTTTAAGTATTTTCTAAGATTTCCAGTTCCCCTCAACTGCCCCTCCCCCCCAATTATGGTGGATCCGGTTGAGATTTAAAATGAGAGATCTGAGTCACGAGATCTTTCTAAATATAAAATTTCATGAAGATCCGATCCCTCGTTCGTAAGTTAAAAATACTTTATTTTTTCTAATTTTTCAGAATTAACTCCCCCCCCCCAATAGAGAGGATCCGTTCCAATTATGTAAATCACGTATCTAAGACTTCTGCTTATTTTTCCCACCAAGTTTCATCCTGATCCCTCCAATCTAAGCGTTTTCTAGGATTTTAGGTTCCCCCACCCCAAAACCCCTCCAATGTCACCAGATCCGGTCGGGACGTAAAATAAGAGCTTTGAGACATGATATCCTTATAAATATCAAATTTCATTGAGATCCGATTACCCGTTCGTAAGTTAAAAATACCTCATTTTTTCTAATTTTTCAGAATTAACCCCCCCCCCCAACTACCCCAAAGAGTGTAGATCCGTTACGGTTATGTCCATCATGTATCTAGAACTTGTGCTTATTTTTCCCACCAAGTTTCATCCCGATCCCTCCAGTCTAAGTGTTTTCCAAGTTTTAGGTTTCCCCCTACCCCCCCCCCTCCCCACATGTCACCAGATCCGGTCAGGATTTAAAATAAGAGCTCTGAGACACGATATCCTTCTAAATATCAAATTTCTTTGAGATCCGATCACCCGTTCGTAAGTTAAAAATACCTCATTTTTTCTAATATTTCAGAATTAGCCCCCCCCCCCCTAACTACCCCAAAGAGAGTGGTTCCGTTCCGGTTATGTCAATCAAGTATCTAGGACTTGTGCTTGTTTTTCCCACCAAGTTTCATCCCGATCCCTCCACTCTAAGTGTTTTCCGAGTTTTAGGTTTCCCATCCCAGCTCTCCCCCCCCCCAATGTCACCAGATCTCTTCAGGATTTAAAATAAGAGCTCTGAGACACGATATCCTTCTAAATATCAAATTTCTTTGAGATCCGATCACCCGTTCGTAAGTTAAAAATACCTCATTTTTTCTAATTTTTCAGAATTAGCCCCCCCCCCAACTACCCCAAAGAGAGCGGATCCGTTCCGGTTATGTCAATCATGTATCTAGGACTTGAGCTTATTTCACCCACCAAGTTTCATCCCGATCCCTCCACTCTAAGTGTTTTCCAAGTTTTAGGTTTCCCCCTCCCAACCTCCCCCCAATGTCACCAGATCTGTTCGGGATTTAAAATAAGAGCTCTGAGACACGATATCCTTCTAAATATCAAATTTCATTGAGATCTGATCACCCGTTCGTAAGTTAAAAATACCTCATTTTTTCCAATTTTTCAGAATCAAACCCTCCCCCAACTACCCCAAAGAGAGCAGATCCATTCCGGTTATGTCAATCATGTATCTAGGACTTGTGATTATTTTTCCCACCAAGTTTCATCCTGATCCCTCCACTCTAAGTGTTTTCCAAGATTTAGGTTTCCCCTCCCAGCTCCCCCCCCCCCAATGTCACCAGATCCGGTCGGAATTTAAAATAAGAGCTCTGAGAGACGATATCCTTCTAAATATCAAATTTCATTGAGATTTATGACCCGTTCGTAAGTTAAAAATACCTAATTTTTTCTAATTTTTCAGAATTACCCCCCCCTCCAACTACCCCAAAGAGAGCGGATCCGTTCCGGTTATATCAATCATGTATCTAGGGCTTGTGGTTATTTTTCCCACCAAGTTTCATCCCGATCCCTCCACTCTAAGTGTTTTCCAAGATTTTAGGTTTCCCCCTCCCAACTCCCCCCTCCAATGTCACCAGATCCGGTTGGGATTTAAATAAGAGCTCTGAGACACGATATCCTGCTAAATATCAAATTTCATTAAGATCTGATCAACCATTCGTAAGTTAAAAATACTTCAGTTTTTCCATTTTTTCCGAATTAACGGGCCCCTCACACCCCCCTAGATAGTCAAATCGGGAAAACGACTATTTCTAATTTAATCTGGTTTGGTCCCTGATACGCCTGCCAAATTTCATCGTCCTAGCTTACCTGGAAGTGCCTAAAGTAGCAAAACCGGGACGGACAGACCGACAGAATTTGCGATTGCTATATGTCACTTGGTTAATACCAAGTGCCATAAAAAGCACAACATCAGCATAACAAAGCTTCAAACCAGCAGAGCAAACGAAAATATTATCAATTAGAGTTTCACTTTTTCCAGTGGTCCTCGTGGGTACACTCACAAGCGGGTATAGATCATCTGGCGTCATAAAATTTTAAAAATCAAATTATGATTATACAAATAAAGCAGGATAAAATTAAAATCACCCATAACAATATGACTAGCTCCAGGCGATACCTTCAAAATCAGCTGACTCATACCTCCCACAAAATCATCCAGGTGAGCAATGGGTGGCTTATATATCATACTAATTATATTTTTTCCCCATCAAATTCAACTTCAATTGAAAAACTTCAACCTACCTTCAATCCGAATGCTAAGATCATCCCTTTCATTATAATTCAACCTATTCTTCACAAGGATTTAAACACCACCATGACCCAATACCACTCGGTTCTTAACACAAAGATCAAAACCTGGAAAGAATACAGTGAGAGAAACAGGTTTGTACTAAAATATTTTCACATATTCCTATAATATTTAAAGAAGAAGAAAAATTGTCCAATTAATTCCAAAACATCCAGGCAGCTTTTAGTCAAGGTGATATTCCAAATACTTATTCGTAGATTCCGTTCATTTATATCATGAATGTGCGGCCACCGAATATAATTACTCTCCCTCATAGGCTTTAGATCAACAATTGGTATATGAATGACTGAATGAATGAATGACTGTATTTAAAGCCATTTTTCAGGCCGTATACATACATATATAACAACAAACAAACTAAATTATGTAACAATCGACTTTCAAATAACAAGACCCTTCCGGACAAAATTTGCCACTGCTACTATATTTATTTTCGACGTCGACTTCAAAGTTCCAAGAAGGGGAAGATACCTCTTGATAAATAATCCTGAAGAATAAATCAGTCTTGATCAGACATTATCATTTTTCACAAAAAAGAACAAGAAATAGAACTTAAAAAATAGATGAAAATATGAAAAAATATCACAAATATTAAAGAAAAACTCTATAAAAGGTTATCAATTGACCTGATCGGAGCAGTCTCAATTTGCACACAAAAATACGGCCTTGATCAGATCCCACACTGCGATTTCGAAACTTATCTCTTTAAGCGCTCAGAAGATCACGCTTACGTTTCGCAAGGTTTTCAGCACCAAATAAGCATGTGCCACTAAACTGCTTCTTCGCTGTAAAAACATGACGAGCTATTTCTTTTGGTCGAAACTGGACGAGAACAGAAGCAACTTTTTCTGGTCTTTGAACCAACTCTACCACTATTTGATCCAACTCTAAGTCGCTGAACCCTAACTATGTCTGAATCCTTAACATTAGCTAGACCCATCTTGACAAACAATACGCGCTTCATGATTTCACCCACACTGCAAAGGAATCTGTTTAACACCATTAAACAACAGGGAATCACCCCTCCGTTCCTGCTCTATGTCGTCTTGCTTGAGCTCGAGCTGATTTACACGGTTTTGCAACAAGTCGATCATATACATCTATGTTTTAAATATTTTTCAATCAGTTCAAATTTAGGATAAGACATGTACTGCATTATAGATTTCTGAAACCATTGTTTCAACTGAAAACCTAGCATGAAAATTAGCTATAGTCTGCAAAGTCAATTTTTTCAACTTTCTCTTAATTTTTATCTTGATTTCTTTAGCTAGATTTTGTTTTGTAGCCGCAAGTTCATTCTCTGTAGCCACTACTAGTCTACAGATATCAGCAGTGAGATCTGAGAGTAGGCTATCCATTACAAAATCTTGTTTTTTTTAAACTGTTGGTAGACATCAGGATGATTTTTTAGCTCTACAAATGCATGACTAACACCCTTAGTTTCCTTTTTGATGCTTCACTCTCGTTGTTATCAAAACTAAGTAAACTTTGCCGTGGCAAAAAACAACAAATTTACTGTCCCCGGTATTTGTCTTCATTCCTTCTAGGATTCAAACCGGCCATAGGGGATAACCTGCAAATTTGGTGAAAAACAAATCTCCGATTTTAACGTTAGCCGGATCCACGACGGCAACAACATATATTAAAAATCAATAAAATTAGAAATTTAATTCGCATCAGACCAACTTCTGTAATTACTGAATTAATTCAAGGTTAAAGAATCAAGTTCAAACAATTGAAAAGTTTAAACAGGTGTATTCCCTTTGAGAGCTAGTTCAAGAGAGGAGAGGGCTCTTTAAGAGGGATATCAAAAGTTCTACTGCCCTTTTTAAATGACCAAAAAGCCTCGAGGGCAGCTTGTGCCTCTATCGCACCTCTTTTTCCCAAGAAATATGTAGTCGAAATTTTGATATAGCCATTTGATTCAGCATAGTTGTAAGGCCCAACAACTGTGGCTCTTGGTCCGACATGACTCCCATAGCCTTTGGGGAAAATTCTGCAAGTTATATAATTTATCTCGTTTGGAAAAAATTTTCTGGGGACAATTTTCAAGGGGAAAACTCTATTTGAGGGAGTCTTCTTCGAGGGAAGGGTTTATTATCCGGGGGAAAATTTTGTGTCTGGAAGACAGTTTCTGGGACAATTGTCAAGGGAAAACCACACGGGGAGTGGGGATCTTCTGTCATGGTTTGAAAAGGTCCTTTGGAAAGAATATTTTCTAATCCTTCTTAAAAGGATCAGATATCAAATAAGAAATTTTTTTTTTGAATTGGAAGTAAGGAGCAACATTAAAACTTCTTACGAACAGGAATTATTCCGTATATAAAGATAGCCCTTGATCTTCATACTAAAGTTTGTTTTTTTTTGTCTCAATTCTATAAGAGATACAGCTCAAACATAAGAACCGTTGAGTTTGAATAGGAATTATGAGAAAGAACTTTAAGACTTTAGTGTATATGGCTATATTTTTCCTTGCAAAACGACTCAAAAATTTTCTGAAAATTCGGCACACTAACATTCTGTGGCTTTAATACCTGTCTAGATTGATCACGACTTGGGAAATTAGTTTAATTAATTTTTGATTTTCACAATTATGTGCCTTATAACTTTGCCTTATAAAATTCCAAAATTTTGAAAAGGTACGTAATTTGGAAAAACTCTTCACAATTGTTTGTCCTTGAATAGCAGCTTAAATCATTCGTTTTAGGGGTGATCGTAACGTTCTTCGTATCTATGACGCATGCAAAGTTATACAAAATGATGTACAACTCATTTATACATCACCCAGGACAGCTAAGACAAAAGGCATGGAAGAAATATCTGAAGTAATGACGAACAAAAATAAAGCACAACAAATTCTGTGGCTAGCAAATATGTAACAATGGTCCTACCGACGAATTAGAAGTGAAATCAAACAGTTCGTGGTAACGAACTGTAGTAAGGAGCGACCCGGCTCAATAGTAACCAAAACTCTAAAAAATGGAATTTTGATATCAATAAATACATAAAAAGAATCGAATTTTTATGCTGATTTCAAATATATATGTTTAGTCTTAACCATCAAAAGTTCATCAAAAGAATCGCATTTTAATGCTGATTTTAAATATATAAGTTTCATCAAGTTTAGTCTTACCCATCAAAAGTTACGAGAATTTGCCTGAGGAAATCACACCATCAGATTCAGCGTATCAGAGAACCCTAACGTAGAAGTTTCAAGCTCCTATCTACAAAAATGTGGAATTTTGTATTTTTTGCCAGAAGACAAATCACGGGTGCGTGTTTATTTGTTTGTTTTTTTTTTTTTTTCCCTAGGGGTCATCGTATCGACCAAGTGGTCCTAGAATGTCGCAAGAGGGCTCATTCTAACGGAAATGAAACGTTCTAGTGCCCTTTTTAAGTGACTAAAAAAATTGGAGGGCATCTAGGCCCCCTCCCACGCTCATTTTTTCCGAAAGTCAACGGATCAAAATTCTGAGATAGCCATTTTGTTCAGCATAGTCAAAAACCATAATAACTATGTCTTTGGGGATGACTTACTCCCCCACAATCCCTGGGGAGGGGCTGCAAGTTACAAACTTTGACCAGTTTGTAACTGGTATAACATATAATAATGGTTATTGGGAAGTGTAAAGACGTTTTCAGGGGGATTTTATTTTGTTTGGGGGTGGGGCTGAGGAGAGGGGGCTATGTTGGAGGATCTTCCCTTGGAGGAATCTGTCATGAGGGAAGAAAAATTCAATGAAAAGGGCGCAGGATTTTCTAGCATTACTATAAGAAAACAATGAAAAATAAACATGAAAACGTTTTTTCAAATGAAAAGAAGAAGTACCATTGAAACTTAAAACGAACAGAGATTATTACGCATATGAGGGGTTCTAAAAATACTTTAGCATAAAGAACGAGGTATTTAGGAGGAGATAAATACCTTGCTCTTTATGCAAAAGTATTTTTAGTAATTTCAACTATTTATTCTACGGCCTTTCTGATTCAGGGGTCATTCTTAAAGAATTGGGACAAAATTTACGATTTAGTGTAAAGAGCGAGGTATTAACGAGGGTACAAACCCCCTCGTATACATAATAAAAATATAAGATTGTGGAAGTTTGTTACGTAAGTTAATTCTTAAGTTACGTATATTTTTTACTAATAAAAACGTTCGTTAAAAATTCAAAGTTCTAGTTGCCTTTTCAAGTAACCGAAAAATTGGAGGGCAACTAGGCCTCCTTCTCCACCCCTTATTTCTCAAAATCGTCTGATCAAAACTAAGAGAAAGCCATTTAGCCAAAAAACGAATTAATATACAAATTTCATTTTAATAATTTATGTGCGGAGAGCCAAAACCAAACATGCATTAATTCAAAAACGTTCAGAAATTAAATAAAAAAAAACTAATTTTTTTGCTGAAAGTAAGGAGCGACATTAAAACTTAAAACGAACAGAAATTACTCCGTATATGAAATGGGTTGTCCCCTCCGCAATCCCTTGCTCTTTACGCTAAAGTTTGACTCTTTGCCACAATTCTACTTTTTAAAACAATTAAAAGCTTTAGCGTAAAGAGCGAGGGATTGCGGAGGGGACAACCCATTTCATATACGGAGTAATTTCTGTTCGTTTTAAGTTTTAATGTCGCTCCTTACTTTCAGCTAAAAAAATTAGTTTTTTTTTTTTTAATTGCAATAAGAAATGATGTACAACGAAATTTGCGACTAGAAGACAAACGGCAGCGAGAGTCGCAAACGAAATGATACAGAGTAAAATCTGCGGTCAGAAGACGATTGATACAAAGTCAAACTGAGTAGCCATGACAAAAACAAGGAGAGAAAAATCTCACGATGAAGAAAACAAACAGGACTATGGCCAGTAGACGGAAAAGACAAAACTAAAGTGATGCAGATATTTCGTCTGTATGAAACAGGGTATTTTCAACGCTAAGAGAACAAAGATAATAACTAAACTAGCCTATAATAAAATAAAATTTGTAAATTCGTTTTCATTTACCTCATATTTACCCTCAAAATACCTTGATAGTTTTGAAGTAATACATTGGATAATTTTAAGCGATAGTTTTGATAGTTTTGGCAAGGTATCGTAGATATTCCTTTTTGATAAATTTGGATGCATAGAGTGTCCTTTGATTTGGTTCAACATCCCCAGCAACATGCCCTGAAGTTTGAACATAAAATTCTTAGCTTTTCTTGTGATAACGCCCAGACGCCCTTTTGAAAACATGGGCACATAGAGTTTGTTTTGATTTAGTTTTATATCCTCATCAGATTTTCCTGAAAGTTTTAATTGAACTCTTCATTCCATTCCTAAGATGATCTATCTTAGGTGCTGTATTTGTACTGTGTCTAGGTGCTGTATCTGTGCTGTGTTTACAGACTGGGTGCCCTTAAACTCTTTTTATTTATTTAACTCTTTTAGCTCTTTTATTGATTACGGTAGCTTTTTAGCAGCAGTAGCAGTAGTAGCAGTAGCAGTAGTAGTAGTAGAAGTGGTAGAAGTAATAGTAGTAGTAGTAGCAACAGTAGTAGTAATTGCAGTGGTAGTAGTAATGGTGGCAGTCATAGTCGCAGTAGTACTAGTAGCATTCACAAGCAGTCGCAGATACAGTTCTCAGTAGTCCCAATCGCAAGTAGTTGAAGTCGCTGTCAAAAGTATCTGCCGACGCAATTGGTCGTTGCAGTCGTAGTCGTATGCAGTCGTAATCACAGTTCCAAGTAGTCACAGTTGTAGTTACAGGTATTGGAGTTTTTATTCCTACTCCTCCATGAGGTGTTTCTGCTCCTTTAAAGCTGGATTTGAGAATTTAGTCTACTTTCTGTTGGTTTTGAGTTTTATCTATTTATTAATGGTGATTTATGGTCGTTTTACGCCTACAATATTATTCGGCTTAATCTTTGGTTTATTCTTATTCTTTGGTTTATAGAATATTTTATTTATTTTATTTGTAATTTATATTTTATAATAATTATTGTATTATGTAACTACATGATAATATGATATTACTATACTGTATGATATTATGTAATTATATATTATATGTTACAATATAACTATATAATTTAAAATTATTTTATAACAATTGTAAATTATATAATTATAATTTTATTATAATAATTTTAATTATTTTTTTTCGGTTTGTGTAATCTTTTGCTTTTAATTTATAAAATAAATAATTATTCTGCTCTATTTTTGATTTTATGTAGCTATATACTTTCCTATGGAAAACTTATTTCTTTAATTTTTGCTCGCTTTTAATTGACACAGTTTGTTTCATTGGCTAAGAAACGAATATTTAAATCTTTTCAGCTTTTCAAACAGTTCGTGGTAATAAACTGCAAATTAGGAGTGACGCAGCTGAATAGTAACCAAACTCTAAAAACGGAATTTTGATATTAATAGATATAAAAAAAATCAGATTATTATAGTGATTCCAAATATACATAATTCATTAAGTTTAGGGTTACCTATCAGAGGGGGGGGACCCCTAAAAGTTAAAGAAAGTTAACAAAAATTTCACCATCAGATTCACCTTATCAGAGAACCGGACTGATAGGTTTCAAGCTCCTATCGGCAAAAGTGTGGAATTTTGTATTTTTGTACGAGAAGAAAGATCACAAAGGTGTGTTGTTTTTTTTTATTTTTCTTTTTTTTATTTCCTCAATTGGTGATCATATTCAGCCGGCAGTCTTTGCAGATTGGCAGAGGGTTCGTTTGAATGGAAGTTCTAGTTCCCTTTTTAAGTGACCAAAACATTGGAGTGCAGCTAAACCCCCAATACCCCCTTTTCCCCCGATTTTTAAGTCGTCCGATAAAAATTTGGAAATAGGCATTTCTTTTAGCATCGTTGATAGTCCAATAGCCGTGCCTTTGGAGATAATAAAATCCCCTTCGCCCTTGGGAAAGGTCTTGAAGTTTTATCATATACCCATTGTTTGCGTATAGTATTTCTTATTGCGAAGTGGGTATACATTTTTCGGGTACGGGCAGGCTGAATTTTCTTCTGGGAGGGTTTGATCGGAAACCAAAAGTTCTAGTGCCCTTTTTTTGTGAGCAAAAATAATGGAGGGCAATTAGCCCCCCTTCCCACTTTTTATGTGAGCAAAAATAATGGAGGGCAATTATCCCCCCTAGTACGCTTATTTCCCCAAAAGTCACCTGATCGAAATTTTGAGATGGCTATATTTTGGCACAGTCGAGGTATTTCCAAGGAGGAATTTTTCGTGGGTAAAGGTATTTTCCATGGAGGCAAGCCGGATTTCCCAGTATTATTTAAAAAACGATCACAAATTAAATAAAAAAAGTATTTCCAACTGAAAGTAAGGAGCAATAATAAAACTTGAAACGAATTTGAAATAATTAAATCAATGAGGAGGGTCACCCTCTCCCCAATACCTCGCTCTTTACGCTAAAGTTTTTTTAGAACTTGTAAAAGAGCTGATTAATCTAATTAAACAGCCTTTGTGATTCAGGAGTCATTATTAAATAACTGGAACAAAAAAAAAATCAAACTTTACCGTAAAGAGCGAGGTATTGAGGAGAGGTTGACCCCTATTATTGATATAATAATTTAATTTCGTTTTAAGTTTTAATGTCGCTCCTTACTTTAAGTTTAAAAAAAATTTTGTTTTTTTAATTTAATTAGAACAATAAGAAGCATTTTTAAAAGTTCTAAAACACTTAAGCGTGAAGAGTGAGGTATTGAGGAGAGGGCAATCAGCCTCAAATACGTAATTATTTTTGTTCGTTTTAAGTTTTAATGTTATTCCTTGTTTTTTTGGAAATAAACTTGTATTTTTATTTAATCTTTTTAAGAATTAAATTTTAAAAAAAGTTTTTTCAACTGAAAATAATGAGCAATATTAAAACTTAAAAGAACAGAAATGATTACATCAATGATGGGGGGTCGCCCTCTCCTCAATACCTCACTCTTTACGGTAAAGCTGTTTTATTTTTGAACTTGTAAAAGTGCTGATCAATCTAACCAAACAGCCTTTGTGATTCAGGAGCCATCATTAAATAACTGGAACAAAAGAAAATAAACTTTAGCGCTTAAGAGCGAGGTATTTCGGAGAGGGTGACCCTCATCATTGATATAATAATTTCTGTTCGTTTTAAGTTTTAATGATGCTCCTTACTTTCAGTTGAAAAAACTTGTTTTTTATTTAAGTAGAACAAGACGAAGCATTTTTAAAAGCACTAAAAAAGTTAAGCGTGAAGAGCGAGGTATTGAGGAGAGGGCAGTCGGCCTCAAATATGCAATTGTTTTTGTTCGTTTTAAGTTTTTATTTGTCCCTTGGTTTCAGCTGAAAAACCTAGTCAATACCAAGCTCTTTAGGCTGAAGTTCAAATTTTTTCCAATTCTTTGAGAATGACCCCTGAATCACAAAGGTTGTTTAATAAGAATAGATACTCTTTTGACAGCATTAAAAAAAAGTTAGCTTAAAGAGCGAGGTATTGACTAGTGGGAGAATCTTCATATACGTAATAATTTCAGTCTGTTTTAAGCTTTAATGTTGCTCCTTACTTTCAGTGGAAAAGCTTGTTTTTTTTAGTTTAATTCCTGATTTTTTTTTAAATAATGGTGAAAAAACCGGCACCCCTTCATAGAAATGTCTCTTCCCCCATGAAAACATTCTCCATGGAAGGAGCATCCCACAAAAGACTTTTCCACGTTTAATTTCTGTTCGAACGAGCCCTCTCGCAATATTCTAGGACCACTGGATCGATACGATCACCCCTCGGAAAAACAAACAAGGAAACAAACAGATAAACACGCATCCGTGATCTTTCTTCTGGCAAAAAAATACAAAATTCCACATTTTGCAGATAGGAGCTTGAAATCTCTATATTAGAGTTTTCTGATCCACTGAATCTGATGGTTGCGATTTTCATTAAGATTTCTATCACTTTTAGGATTGTTACCCCTTTTTTGAAAATAAAGCAATTTTTTTCAAGCACGTAACTTTTGATTGGTAGGACTAAACTTGATAAAAACATATATATTTGAAATCAGCATAAAAATTCGATTCTTTTTATGTATTTATTGGTATCAGGATTTTGTTTTTTAGAGTTTTGGTTACTATTGAACCGGGTCTCTCCTTACCTATAGTTTGTTACCACGAACTGTTTGATTGAAATTTTGGCTAAAAATTTACATTTTGAACGAAATTTTGTAAAACTTTTCAGTAATAGTTGTATTATATTGCCTTGGATGGATTGGAACGAGGAATAATATTCTAATAAATCGGTTGAATTCTTTGGGACTTGATGGGGGTTTATTTTTCATATCTGGAGTCGTATGAGGTCATTGGAATTCTAAGCGTCTTTATGTTACGCTCTTGAATATAAAAAAATATAGGAGACAAAGATGCCATGAAAATTTTAACTTAATTCCCTTAGCCTTTCCTGAGATACTGCAGAGAGCCCTATTAACAACCATGGATGCACTTAATTTATTTTCACTTAGTTCATTTTTCGATTCAAATACTGGAAGTACAATTTTTGATTCCTTGTGAGGTATCGCACATACGCCTTTTGGATAGAATTAGATGCATATTGTCCTCTGTTTTTGTTTATCATCCCCAACAACATGCCCTGAAGATCAAAATTAGAACTCTTAACTTTTCTTGTGATGTTCTCCAGCTGCCCTTTTGAAAATATGGGTATACATAGTTTGTTTTGAATTAGTTTTACATACCCCCCTCAGCTTTTCCTGAGTGTTTCAAATATTTATTTCATTGCATTCCTGAGATGTTCCTTCTCTGCTATTTTTACAGCTTGGATCAACTTAAACTCTTTTAATTTAGTTCAAATGCAGTGGTAGTAGTAATAGCAGTAGTAGTAGTGATAGTAGAAGTAATAGTAGCAGCAGTAATTTTAGTAGCAGTAGTAATAATTGTTGTAGCAGTAGGAATAGTAGCAGTCATAGTCGCACTAGCAAAAATATTAGTAGTTGTAGTATTAATAGTAGTAACATTCGTAAGTAGTCGATGCTGTAGATCTAAGTATTCCCGGTTGCAAGTAGTTGAAATCGCTGTCAACAGTATCTGCCAACCCATGTGGTCGTTAGAGTCATAGTTCCTTACAGTTGCAATCGCAGATCCAAGTAGTCACACTCACAGTCACATGTATGTGCAGCCGCGGTTGCAAGTAGTCAGATTCGTAGTTAGTTGCAGTCACAAGTACGAATATTTTCAGTCAATGGTCACAATTAGTTGAAGACGCAAGTAGTTGCAGTCACAAACAGTCATGGTCTTAAATAAGCGTAGTTGCAGTCATAAATAGTCACAGCAGTAGTAAAATTAGTAGCAGTAATTGCAGTAGAACAAGAAGTAGTTGTAGCAGTAGTAGCAGTGTAGAATCAGTAGTAATTGTTATAGTAGCCCTGAAAGTTCAATCTTATGCCCTCAGGTCTGTACAACAGTGCAGAGGCTGCTGGACTTTCCCCTTGAGATTGAGGATTGAAGTTCAAGCCGTTCTGTAATAGTAACTTCAATATATATTTGATAGTTTTTCGACGCACGGACCTTAGTAGTCAAGAACGCTTTTTTGACAATCCTTATACTTATAGTGTGTTTTGATTGATTTATACATCCACCCAAACACCCGCTAAAAATTTCACCCTAATGCCCAGCCATTCCAAATATATTGCAGATATACCCATCTGGAAACCTGCATGACCTTATTGCCTTTTGATTTAGTGTTATATCAACATAAACTTTTCCTGAAAATTCAAATTTAATACCCTGTTCTATTTCTGAGACATTTTGTCTGCCATATCAGACAACTTGGATATACCTAATCCCTGAATAGTTGCATCAGCAGTAGTAGCAGTAGTAATAGTGCTAGCCTTTAGGGTTTCTACTCAATATCCTCAGCCTTTCATCAGATATGGTCGACATGTCTTTTTGAACGCTGCATGCACATATTGCCTTTTGATTTAGTATTATTCCAACATTAACTTATCCTAAGAGTTTCTATTGAATACCCTATCCTTGTCCAGATATATTTTACCTGTGTCATATCAATATCCTGGTTGCACTTAAAATCTTTTGATTTCGTTCCATAGTAATAACAGCAGCAGTAGTAGTAGCAGTAACCCTCAAAATTCCAACTTAATGCCTTCAGCTGATGGTGAAGTATTGAATATATAACATTTTGCACACACTTAAACTATTTTGATTTAGCTCAGTAGTAGTTGTTGTTGTGGTAGAAGCAGTAGCAATAGCAGTTATATAGCCCTGAAATCTTTACTTTAGTAACCTAAGACGTTGCTGGGATATTACTGACACACCCTTTTGTCAGCCCAAATGTAAAAATCAATGTAAAAATCAGCCCAAATATGAAATTATGTTTTGGGTTAGTTCAACACAACTCTTACCATTCACAGAAAGTTTTACCTTAATCCCCTAAGCCTTAGAAAAAGTAGGCGTCATAGTAGCAGTAGTAGTAATAGTAGGGGCAGTGATGGTAGTAGCAGTAGTATTATTCGCATAGTGCTTGTTGGTTAATTCGCCACTCCCCTCAACATGCTAAGAAAGTTTCAACTACCATCACTGCCCCTACTATTACTACTACAGCTACTATGACGCCTACTTTTTCTAAGGCTTAGGGGATTAAGGTAGGATTAAGGGATTAGGGGATTCTAAGGCTTTCTGTTAATGGTAAGAGTGGTGTTGAACTAACTCAAAACATAATTTCACATTTGGGCTGATTTTTACATTGATTTTTACATTTGGGCTGATGAACGCTGCATGCACATATTTTTATATCTTATTTTTACATATTTTTAATATCTTAAGAACAGTAATATCTTAGGATATTATTGCGTGTGTATTCCAGATTAACGACGCTTCTTGACTACTAAGGTCCTTGCGTCGAAAAACAATCAAATATATATTAAAGTTATTATTACAGAACGGCTTGAACTTCAATCCTCAATCTCAAGAGGAAAGTCCAGCAGCCTCTGCACTGTTGTACAGACCTGAGGGCATAAGATTGAACTTCCATGGCTACTATAACAACTACTACTGATTCTACACTGCTACTACTGCTACAACTATTACTTGTTCTACTGCAATTACTGCTACTAATTTTACTACTACTGTGCTTATTAATGACTCCAACTACGCTTATTTAACACCACAACTGTTTGCGACCGCAACTACTTGCGTCTTCAACTAATTGTGACTATTGACTGAAAATATTCGTACTTGTGACTGCAACTAACTACGACTCTGACTACTTGCGACCGCGGCTGCACATACATGTGGCTGCGACTGTGACTACTTGGATCTGCGATTGCAACTGCAAGCAACTATGACTCTAATGACCACATGGGTTGGCAGATACTTTTGACAGTGACTTCAACTACTTGCAACCGGGACTACTTAGAAGTGCAGCATCGACTACTTGCGAATGCTACTACTATTAATACTACTACTATTATTATTTTTGCTAGTGTGACTATGACTGCTACTATTCCTACTGCTACAAGAATTATTACTACTGGTACTAAAATTACTGCTGCTACTATTACTGCTACTATCACTACTACTACTGCTATTACTACTGCCACTGCTATTGAACTAAACCAAAAGAGTTTAAGTGGATCCAAGCTGTAAAAATACCAGAGACGGAACATCTCAGGAATGCAATGAAGTAAAGATTTGAAACTTTCAGGAAAAGCTGAGGGGGATGTAAAACTAATTAAAAACAAACTATGTATACCCATATTTTCAAAAGCGCATCTGGAGAACATCAAAAGAAAAGTTAAGAGTTTTAATTTTGATCTTCAGGGCATGTTGTTGGGGATGTTAAACAAAAACAGAGGACAATATGCATCCAATTTTATCCAAAAGGCATATGTGCGATACCTCACAAGGAATCAAAAATTATACTTCCAGTATTTGAATCGAAAAATGAACTAAGTGAAAACAAATTATGTGTACCCATGGTTGTTAAAAGGACTCTCGGCGGTCTCTCAGGAAAGACTAAGAGAATTAAGTTAAAATTTTCATGGCATCTTTGCCTCTTATATTTTTCTATATTCAAGATCGTAACATAAAGATGTTTAGGATTCCAATAACCTCATACGACTCCAGAGATGAAAAATAAACCCACTTCAAGCCCCAAAGATTTTAAACCGATTTATTTGAATATTATTCCTCTTTCCAATCCATCCAAGGCAATATAACACAACTATTATTGAAAAGTTTTACAAACTTCGTTCAAAATGTAAATTTTTATTAAATACCTCTACTTAGAAGTCACCCTCTCCGAAATACGTCGCTCTTTACGCTAAATTTTAATTTTCTTTTGTTCCTCTTATTTAATAATGACTCCTGAATCACAAAGGCTGTTTAATTAGATTGATCTAAACTTTTACAAGTTCAAAAATACAACAACTTTGCCGTAAAGAGTGAGGTATTGAAGAGAGGGCGGCCCCCATCATTGATGTAATCATTTCTGTTCTTTTAAGTTTTAATATTGCTCCTTACTTTCAGTTGAAAAAAACTTAAAAAAAATTTAATTCTTAAAAAGATTAAATAAAAAAACAAGTTTATTTCCACTGAAACCAAGGAACAACATTAAAACTTATAACGAACAAAAATAATTACGTATTTGAGGCTGACTGCCCTCTCCTCAATACCTCACTCTTCACGCTTAAGTGTTTTGGAACTTTTAAAAATACTTCTTGTTGTTCTAATTAAATTAGAAAGAAAAACAATTTTTTAAACTTAAAGTAACGAGCAATATTAAAACTTAAAATGAAATTAAATTATTATATCAATAAGAGGGGTCAACCTCTCCTCAATACCTCGCTATTTACGGTAAAGTTTGACTTTTTTTGTTCCAGTTATTTAATAATGACTCCTGAATCACAAAGGCTGTTTAATTAGATTTATCAGCTCTTTTACGAGCTCTAAAAATAATTTAGTGTAAAGAGCGAGGTATTGAGGAGAGGGTGACCCTCCTCATTGATGTAATTATTCCTGTTCGTTTCAAGTTTTAATATTGCTCCGTACTTTCAGTTGAAAAAACTTGTTTTTTTACTTAATTTGCGATCGTTTTTTAAATAATACTGGGAAATCCAGCTCCCCTCCATGGAAATACCCTTCCCCACGAAAAATTCCTCCATGGAAATACCTCGACTAAGCCAAAATATAGCCATCTCAAAATTTCGATCAGTTGACTTTTGGGGAAAATGAGCGTAGGAGGGGGGCTAATTGCCCTCCAAAATTTTTGCTCGCATAAAAAAGGGCACTAGAACTTTTGGTTTCCGATCAAATGAGCCCTCTCCCGATCTTCTACGATCACTGATTGGATACGATCAGCCTTGGAAAAAACAACAAAAAAACACGCATCTGTGATCTTTCTTCCGGCAAAAAAAGCATAATTCCACATTTTTACAGATAGGAGCTTGAAACCTTTATAGTTGAGTTTCTTGGCACCCTGAATTTGATGGTGTTATTTTCATTAAGATCACTTGATGTTTTTGGGTGGTTTTCCTGTTTTTGAAAAATTGGCCAAATTTTCTCAGGCTCATAACTTTGGAAAGGTAACATTAAATTTGATGAATTATACGTATTCTGAATAAGCATCAAAAATTAACTTTTCTTATGTATCTATTGCCATCAAGACTCTGTTTCTTAGAGTCTGGTTACTATTGAGCCGCATCACTCCTTACTTACAGTTCATTACCACAAACTGTTTGATTGAACGAACCTTGTGTTTCAGCAGTCGTTATGAAAGAGAATAGAGAATAGAGAATGAGAATAGTGAGAGATCGTCATCAACAGAAATACAGCTTTCTATTGATGAAGATCAATGTACATTTGATCGAAATATCCAAACTTTTGTAACTGATTTCACTGTCTAATAAATGGACTTCTCCCCATTTGAATGTTTATTCGTTTGTCATAGAAAGGCAGTGTGGTCTTGGAAAAAATACCTAATTCAAGGTGTTGTGTTGAAAATAATATACGGAGTAATTTCTGTTCGTTTTAAGTTTTAATGTCGCTCCTTACTTTCAGCTAAAAAAACTGTTTTTTTTTTTATTTAATTTCAAACAAAGGCGATTTTTATAATCACCTTGATCTAGTACCCTATTTTAAATATGAGTTTTGTTGGAATACCTTTATGTGGAAACACTCATTTCACCTCCTGAAAATCAACCTCAACCTCAAAAAACCTTAGTTTTAATTCTACATTCAAATAAAGGTGATTTTCACTATCATCGTTTTCTAGTACCATATTCTAGACATCAATTTTAAAGTCATGGGCTTTTCTCAGGACCCACGAATTTTACACCTCAAAATCACCCTAAATAAAAACCTGTTTGTGAAACAGCTAGATGAGCAAAATTTCCATATTTGGAAGCAGAGCATTTTTCTGAATCTTTAAGTGAACGAATCATTTCTATTGGAATTTGTTCCAGGTCAAACCGTTCCCTTGTCTGAGAGGACGCGAGTTCGAATCCCAGTGTTCTCAAACAGTTGTTTAGTTTGGGACGGGGTCAGTGGCGTGACTCTGTAAGCTTAGCCAGAGTTGACCCAGCTCTAAATGGGTACCAGGAGAAATCTGGGGAAGGTAAACAGGAAGGGTGTGCGAAAGCACAGGGTGGTTGGCCCCCAACTCCCCATTGCACTTCCTGGCTGAAGGGCCAAGAAACGGAGATCAGCACCGCCGGTAGGGACTGTAAAGTCTAATGCCGTATCGTGAAATTTACCGGAGTTGACGGATATATTTGCGCTCTCCAAGATATTAAAAAAGAGTTTAGAATAGATGGCAAGCTTGATGCAACAATATAGAAATGCTTGAAGGTGGTTAGATTGGATTTAGATTCTGCTTCATCAAAATGCAATACAGTAAGCTCACAAAATATATCGATGATAAGAACAGGTCACATTCTTCTTTGAGAAACAAGGTGCATCTTTTTTCACTATGCTTCCACTATTTTTTTTTACTGTAATTTCACGGACATTTTTTCACAATTATTTTTCACTTGATTTTTTCAATACTAGCGTGTAAACAGAAAGCTGAATTTGAGACGTCCATTATTTTCAACACAACACCTTAAATTAGGTATTTTTCCAAGACCGCACTGCCTTTCTATGGGGTTTATAAATCTAGGAGGGGGGGGGGGAACTGTTGGGATGGCAAATGCCACCTTTTGTATTTAGCGTCATTGGGTGGAATATTAGCCAAATATTTCCCATGAAACAGATACAAAGACTGATAAGACTAGCATTTGCATAATCCACTGAGTTATAAACACAAGTCATCTTTTGTACCGGTTTTTACTTTTAAAATAGCCTAGCCTATCCCTGATCGAACGATAGGACATTGTGTTTCTTTTCTTTCTGTAAAAAGTAATTTAGTTGCAAATAGTCTAGCCAAGCTCAAATACGTACCTTCCAAAGACAGGCTAAATGTATTTTATTCATCAAGCCTAATAACATGTTGTACTTAATAGAAATAAACAGTTTCAATGGTTTACCACAGAACATCGGTCTCAGCAAACATTTTATTCTATATAATTCTGGGATAGGTTCCAGAAGACATTTTTCATTGATAATAACTAATTTTTTATCATTATTCAAGTTCAAAAACATTTGATAATAAGAAAAAGGCCCAGTTTGTTCGTTGTAAATGCTAAAAGAGCTATGATGCCAGTCTATTTTGCTTATCCTGAGCATAAAAGGGGTTGAACTTGCAGTTACCAGTCTTTTAACAGATTTTTCAATTGGAGGGGGTGGGGAAATTGGTGGTTATTTGAAAATACAAGTACAGAAGAGAGAATAATGAGGACGTTTTCCCAAGACAGTGAACCAACTAAACCTATTTGAATATTTCGGCCCTATATCTAAGGGCCGTCTTCAGCAAAGAAAATAATAAACAATAACACACTTACAATAAAAGTTTTCGGTTAAAAATCCATTTTTTTAAATAGCCTTGGCATCATTACTTCTTAACGAAAAGTTCAGCCAAGACTGTGTGATAAAAGCTAACATTTTACAAGCTAAAAGAGTTCATTCATTTCACTAACTGTATTTATTAAAAATTGGAATAGTTTCTTATTGCGACATTTGCCTTCTCTGCAGCTAATCTTTTAGTTCTTTTGGGATTGGGCTTGTTTTTATTCGTTCCTATTTTGTTTTATTTTGAATTAGATCATTTTCTATAATTAATTTTGTGTACATAGGGTTGAGTGTGTACTCACGAAGTCCCTATTTAAGGATGTATTATTATTTAAGTTTCGTTTGATTTCGATTGCCTCGCGGATAGTTTGTTTGATTCCTAGGTCATTGCTAATTAGAATTGTTTCGTCAAATAGAACATAATGGTTTGGATTTTCAAAAATATGATCGCTTAAAGCTGAATCGAAAGATATGGAGTTATTTTTAGATTTTAATGCTTTTTCAATACTTTCTTTGTGTTTCTGTAAACTTGTTCCTAAATTTCGGTGGGTGCGACCAATATAATAATTTCCACAACTACATAGTATTTGATACACCCCTCTAAGACGAGTAACTGGGGTTTTATCCTTATAGGAATTGAGAAGATTTATTATACTTAAATTACCTGTGAATACAACACGTAAATTGTTTTTTAAACAAACTTTTTCAATTTTGAAGAAATTTTCGGAATATAAGGTAGGTAAATCGTGCTTGTGGGTTTTTTCGAATCGTTTACTGGTGTGGGATTTAAGGCTTTAGAAGACTGTATCTTTAATCTTTGGAAGACTTTAGAAGATGCAGCTTTAGAAGACTGTATCTCTTCTGATGCATTCTCTGAGCCAGAAGAAAGTCTAGTTTCCCAGTTTTGGGAAACTAGGTTTCCCAGACTTTCTTCAGGAAACTGGGTTTCCCAGTTTTCAAGCTTTCAGATCATCAGTTGACAATATTCGGGGTAGCAAGTCATGGCAAACAGCTTTGGATGAGCATTTTGAGCTTTGGATTTTCCACAAATATGTGGAATTTCGTATTTTTTGTGAGAAGACAGGTCGCGGATGCGTGCTTTTTTTTCCTGTTGTGATCGTATCGACCCAGTGGTCTTAGAATGTCGAGAGAGGGCTCTTTAAAATGGAAATTAAAAGTTCTAATGCCGTTTTTAAGTTATGAATAAAATTGGAGGGCACCTAGGCCCCCTCCAGGCTCATTTTTTTCCAAAGTCATCGGATCAAAATTGATTGATAGAGATTGTCATTTTGGTCTGTACAGTCGAAAAATCTAATAAATATATATTTGGAGACGACTTAATCCCCCACAGTCCCCGGGGGAGAGGATGCAAGTTACAAACTTTGACCATTGTTTACATATACTAATGGTATTGGAAAGTGTAGAGACATTTTCAGGGGGACTTCTTCGAAGGGAGGGAGGGGGGTACATGGGAGGATCTTTTTATGGCGGAATTTATCGCGAGGAAAAGAATTTCCATCAAAGGGGGCGCAGGATTTTCTAGCATTATTAAAAAAAAAATGAGAAAATAAATTTAAATTTCTTTTTTAAACTGGAAGTAAGGAGCAGCATTAAAACTTAAAACGAACAGAAACTATTACGTATATAAAGGCGTTCGTCTCCTCCTCAATACCTCGCTCTTTACGGTAAAGTATTTTTAGTAATTTCAACTATTTACTCTACGGCCTTTGTGATTCAGGGGTCGTTCTTAAAGAATTGGGAAAAAATTCAAGCTTTAGTATAAAGAGCGAAATATTGACGAGGGGGCGAACCCACTCATATGCGTAATAAAATATAAAAATATAGAAGTTCGTTACGTAGGTTAATTTGTAATTTTTGTATATTTATTGCTTATAAAAACGTTCGTAAAAAAAATAAAAAGTTCTAATTGCATTGTTAAATGACCAAAGATTGGAAGGCAACTTGACCTCCTCCCCCTCTTTTTTTATCAAAATGTTTGATCAAAACTATGAGATAGCCAATTAGCCAAATAAAAAAAAATTGCAAGTTTCGTTTTAATTATTCATTTGCGGTGAGCCAAAATCAAAACATACATCAATTCAAAAACGTTCAGAAATTAAATAAAAAAAAACAAGTTTTTCCAACTGAAAGTCAGGAGTGACATTAAAACTCAAAACGAACAGAAATTATTTTGTGTATTAAAGGATTTGTCCCCTCCTCAACATCCCGCTCTTTACGCTAAAGTTTTTTACTGTTTTAAAAAGAAGAGTTGAGAGAAAGAGTCAAACTTTAGCGTAAAGAGCGGGGCGTTGATGAGGAAGCAGCCCCTTTCATGTATAAAGTAATTTCTGTTCGTTTTAAATTTTAACGTCGCTCCTTACTTTCAGTTGAAAAAACTTCTTTTTTTATTTAATAATACACACATGGCTAAACCAGTAGTCAAAGTGGTGTATTTGTGAAAAACTACGCTTCCGTTCAACTTGAAATATAAAGCCGTTCCTAGGGAGAAGGGGTAACCATGGTAGTTCCCTCGGACGACGTGGATTGGGATGCCATGACAGGGGAATTGTCCCCTTTGATCCAATTTTTCACTTCGATTCATCTTTTTCTGCTTATATTTGAGTCGGGGGGGGCACTGTAATTAATTTTTCCTTGGGTGTCACCAACCCTTGGAACAGCTCTGCTGAACCCTAACGAGTATTGAAAACTATAAAGGACATTAAGGGATTAGCAAGGAAACTTTGTTTATTTCTATACAAAAATTTAGAATTTTTACGATGCTTCAGGTTCAAATTTGGCCCCTTTTTTGCAGTTTTCAATGCTTATCATTCATGTTAACACAGATTAACAATGTACAAACACTTGAACTCAAAACAGCGCCCCTTATGTGTTTTATTTATAAATGACTATGATACATGTAAACCACATTTATCACCTTGTAAAATAGAGGTAATAATATAGGAAGGAAATGGCGAAAATCTTTATCGGTGCGCTGCCTCGCCTTCAACCAAAGAGGAAAATATGAACAGTGAGATACGTGCTCAGCCTCCATTGGTTCAATTCGTTATATTGTTAAAATCAGTAAATAGCTCCTATTAAATTTGTTTCGCATTCAATGTATTATAATGATTATTATAATTTTTTAACCTGATATAACCTTGATTTTTCTATAGAGTAGGAGGCGTTATTTTATACCGAGCTGTGCTCCTTTTTTGGACAAAATTCTTTTTCTTATTAAATCATATTAAATATTACATCATAATAGTTGTAACTTATTGTCAAATATCTACTGAGAATAAAGAAACTTTAATCAGGAAATCAACAAATAGAATACTGAATGTGGCGAAAATGTTCACCTTACTGGTCGACATTAAAAAAAAAAAACGTCTAAGCTCACGGATGCAACCATTAATTTAGTTGTTTTTTTTAGAGGGGGCATCCTTAACTCCAAACTTCTACCCTGTGTCTATGGGGGGATTCATCAATTTTCGGTGATTCCCATTTATCAAGCACCAATTCATAATTATTAATTGAATATCGGAGGTATGCCAAAATCGTGACAAACAAGTACAAATAAGAAAATAAGGTAAGTGAGTCATGGTCAAATGATTAAGCAAAAATGGAGCATTTATGGAAAAAAATTTTACAAGGAAGTGCTAACATAAAACCCTTCTGTGTAGTTTTCATTAAAGGCTATGCCAAAAAGGCCTTGGCCATGAGCTAAGTTGTATGACCAAGCATCGTCGATACATTAGTATTCCCAACGTCAGTATATTTAATATAACCAAAAATTCGTACAATAGCATTAGGTGATCTTGAAATCCCGGTTGTACTACTATTTACTCCCGCAATGATTTGCTTTAACGAGACGAGATTTAAACAAAAAAAAAATAAGGAAGTAAACTGTTCAAAGTCAAGGACGGTTAATTAGCTGTTTTTCCAAGACCAACAGATTACGCAAGTTCTAGAATGTACATTTCTGTGTCAAATAGTACATTCTCTCTGTTTCACTATTCCGGTTTTTGCAAAACCTCTTTGGCAAATTTTTAGTGTCTAGACAATTGTACTTTAAAGATAATATGAGGCCAAGAATAGCTTCTTTTCAAGGGCATAAATACATTTTTGAATACTGGTGATATAATGGCCGACCTCCCTCTCCCTAAAGGATCTATAGAGGATAGTCTCTCCAAGAAAATTTAAAAAAAATACCTATAAGTGCTGAAACTTCAAGCTTTTGACCTAACACCCCACGTTCCAGGGGCATCATCCCTTCACGCTGATAAAATACTCTCGTTCACCAAACATCCAAATATTATACTTCCTTATAAGGTAGGACATACCCCATCTTACGATGAGGTAATTTCCTACTAATTTGGGCTGAGGGTTCCAGCAAGGCCAATTCACCTCTTCTTCTAATTTTACTTATGTAGACTATAGATTAATTTTCGAAAATTACTTTTCAAGGTTAGAAGAAAAAAATAATTAAAAAGATACAAAATAATCCGAGGCTAAACTAGACACAAACTATAGGCAACGCCATAGCACTGTCCAAGCAAATAGGAAAGTGGGCAAAATGTATTATTTATTCAGATATTATTTTTTTACTGAGTCCGTCCGTGTAGAGGAAGTTGTCGGAGAAACTTCGAAAGGGCCCATTCGATTGGAAATTGAAAGTTCTACAGCCCTTCTTAGTAGTTTGAAGTGGTCGAATCCAGCCGCCCTCCCACGCCCTAGTTTTCCCCAAAGACGTTTTGGTCAAGATTTTAAGATAGCCATTTTGTTCAAAATTGTCTAAAGGTGATATAACTATCCCTACAGGGATGACAAAATGTCAATAAAGTCATCTTGTTCAGCAAAGATGAAAGGTCATGAGACTACCCTCTGGTGATGACATCCCCCTAACATATACAGCCTTTGGGGCAAGAAATGCAATTAAACAGTTCGCCTATTGTTTACAAATAATATTTCTTATCGGGAAAGGGGGGATTTCTGTCTCTCTGTTTCCAAAAATGCCAAGGGCATTCAGGTGAAGTTTTCAGCAAATGTTGAGGGGAGTATTAAACTAAATTAAAACACACTATGCGCATGTGGGTCGTCAAAAGGGCTAATCTCAGGAATGACTTAAAATACTAATTTGGATCTTTCACGAAATGATGAGGCTACTACAACTACTATTACCACCACTACTACTAATGCTACTACAACTACTATTTCTATTGCCACTATTTCTAAGGCTGAGGATATTAGAGTGAAAATTCAGGAAATACTGATGAGAAAGTTGAACTAAGTCTTAGCACACATGTCGATACCGATTGTCAATAGGACGCAACAGCAGAATCTTAAGAACGGCTTAGATACTGAGTTTGTTAATGAATACATTTTAACTCTTTACCATTTAAATCAACTGCATTAATAGAAAAACTTACGGTTTTGCTGCCGTTCAGTAGAAAAATTAAACTTTATTTTAAAACAACAGCAAGCAGCTCAAAAACATTACTAAAAACATAATTACACCAAACTCCTTCACATCATCACTTTCAAAATAAATATAAACATATACCTCCCAACGACCCTTCTCCTTCCCAACCAGCACGACAATTCTTCCACCTATTACTCATCATCAGCCTCAACCAACCATTCTTCACTTACTACATTAGGTTGAAACTTCCAGGGCATGATGATGCCCTAAGGCAAATACATGTGTGCTACCCAAAAGGCAATACATGTGTACTAGTACTGCAACTAGTACTGTTATTCTATACTACTACCATTACTACCACTACTAATATTCCTACTACTACAGCTGTGACTAATACTACCTCTAAGGCTGAGGGTCTTATATTAGGAAAGTTGAGGGAGAAGCTGAATTAAATAAAAAACATTATGTGCATACAGGTTGTTAAAATGGCGTATCTGCATTATCTTCGGAACAGCTTAGAATATGAAGATGAAACTGACAGGGCTGTTTGTGAGGGGTGTTGAACTAGCCAAAATTCAACATTTGCACACTACTACTTCTACTGCTACTACTTCAACAAATACTACTGCTACTATTACTGATAATACTATTACGACTAAAGCTAAGGGTACTAAACTAAAGGTATAAACAAAATGCATTTCAAATGTTTTGTCTTTTCTTAACTTTAATAAAACCAAAATAACTAAGACTTTTGGGAATAAATATCAGTTTACATTTTAAACTGTCAATTCATATATAATGGTATTTTTTTTCGATATTAAGAGAAATAAAACACATTGCTTTGTATACGGATAGTTTTCGGTAAAGTTCGACTTATGTTCTGGTCTTGGGACATCAGCCCTACTCCTCTTAGTTTCTGGTCGTTTTGAGTTTGAATCGGCTATATGTTGTAATTTCTGTTCGTGTTGTGTTTCAATTATTTATTTATGGTGACTTATAGCAGTTCTACGCTTGAAAAATTATTTGACTTTATTTCTGATTATCTTTGGTTTAACGAAGCTCTATGGTTGGCTTTGAAAAACTTATTTTCTGGAAAACAAACATTTTCAAAATTAGATCTCAGTAACAGATGAATCCAAAAATAGATAACCACTACAAGCGCTCATGTGAGTGAAGAAACATTCCTACATGATTGTCGAGTACCAAGGAAAACAGCGAAAAACTTGTGTTGTTTTTGTAAATACTAAAGATAGTAAAAGAAATGAATTAAAAACATCTCTGGTTATTAAACCCCAAAATAGCTCCATCAGCCACTATAGTCCCTAATTAGTGCTACACTGGGTCCAGTTTTACGTTTTTCAAAATGTGCATTTGAGTATAGCAAATATGGGTCAACATCAAAAAGGATAATCTGCTTCTTTTAACCATCATATATAAAATTGTAGGAGGAGGGGTCCTTTTACATTAAATATGCTGTATAGAACATTAATAAGATACAAAATTGAGCAAAAATACGTGCTGATTACTAGAGCATAATAGAATATTTGATAATTCACTACTTGTCACATCCAAATAGGGCAGTATTCAAGCCCCTGAAATACAAAATTTTCATAAATTTCTGGACACTCTTTTTTCAAATAATCAAAAAAACTTCATTACAAATTTCATCATAATATTTCGTAATTATAAATACTTTTCCAACATCCTACGATTACTTTTCAAACAAGTCTATCCTTATTCATATTAAATATATAAAAAAGGTTTTTTTTTTAACTGCAAGTAAGGAGCGACATTAAAACTTAAAACGAACAGAAATTATTCCTTATATGAAGGGGGTTGTCCCTTCCTCAACGTCCCGCACTTTACGCTAAAGTTTTATATTGTTTTAAAAAGTAGAACTGTGACAAAGAGTCAAACTTTAGCGTAAAGAGCGGGACGTTGAGGAGGGGACAACCCATTTCGTATACGGAATAATGTCTGTTCGTTTAAGTTTTAATGTCGCTCCTTACTTGCATTTAAAAAAACTTGTTTGTTTATTTAATTTCTGAATGTTTTTAAATTAATGCATGTTTTGCTGTTTTAATGCTGGTCCTTAATTTCAGTTGAAAAACTTTTTTCATATTCATTTTTTCATTGTTTTTTTTTCTATATAATACTAGAAAATCCTTCGCCCCATTTATGGAGTTTCTCTTCCCCCTTGACAAATTACTCCAAGAAAAGATCCTTCCACGAAACTCCCTCCCCTCAAACCCCCAATAAAAAACAATCCCCCTGAAAACGTCTGTACACTTCCCAATAGCCATTACTGTATGTAAACACTGGTCAAAGTTTGTAAATTGCAGCCCCTCCCCCGGGGAATATGGGGGAGTAAGTCATCCCCAAAGACATATTTATTATGTTTTTCGACTATGCTGAACAAAATGGCCATCTCAAAATTTTGATCCCTTGACTTTAGGCAAAAAAGAGCGTGGGAGGGGGCCTAGGCGCCCTTAATTTTTTTGGTCACTTAAAAGGGCACTAGAAATTTTAATTTTCGTCAGAACGAGCCATCTCGTGACATTCTAGGACCACTGGGTGATACGATCACCCCTAGGGAAAAGAAAAACAAATAAACCCATGATCGGTCTTCTGGCAAAAATTTACGAAGTTCCACATTTTTGTAGATAGGAGCTTGAAACTTTTACAGTGGGGTTCTCTGATACACTGAATGTGATGGTGTTATTTTGTTAAGGTTCTATGACTTTTAGGGGGTGCTTCCCCCTATTTTCCAAAATAAGGCAAATGTTCTCGGGCTCGTATTTTTTGATGGGTAAGACTAAATTTGATGAAACTTATATATTTAAAATCAGCATAAAAATCCAATTCAATTTATGTATCTATTAGTATCAACATTCTGTTTTTTAGACCTTCGTTTACGATTGAGCCGGGTTACTCCTTGCTACAGTTCGTTACCACGAACTGTTTGATTAAAAGTCATAAATCCACGTCAATGATTCTTGATGAGAAAATATAGCCGTCCCTCTGAAGCCACTATAAAGACCTGACTTAGCTATTTGTGCAATGAAAGATTTCCAGAGTCTCTAAGAAGATTGAAGTGGACTCTGAAACGAGCAAGCATCCCTGACTTGACCTTTCATGCCCTCTAGTAAGTCTCAAAGATAGTAAACGTATAAAAGAATACATTAAGATTTTGGACAGCTGTGCCGAGACATCTCGAGACAGGGTTGATAACGAAATTTTTTTTTACACCTTTCAGCTTGTGTGACACCGGGGCACCTTAAGATCCAAAAAGGTCATTTCTTGAAAAAGGACATATTCTTGAGAAAGGATATTTTCTTGAAAAGGGTCATTTTCTTGAAAAAGGACGCTTTCGATCTTTTTTTCCAATCGAAAACTTGTTACTTCAGATTTTTCCCTTTTTTGAGTCAAATTGTATTTGTGCTTCTACAGCTTGGAGTATTTTCTTATTAAGTAACAATCGAAAACTTGTTACTTCTTTTTCTCGAAAACTTGTTACTTATTTTACTCGAAAATCAAAAACTTGTTACTTATTTTTCCAATCGAAAACTTGTTACTTCAGATTTTTCCCTTTTTATGAGTCAAATTGTGTTTGTGCTTCTACAGCTTGAAGTATTTTCTTATTAAGTAACAACTTTGCCCCGTTTTGATGGCAGAAAACACTGATTTTTTGTTATCTAATGAAGCTAAGGGTATTTTTTTCTAAGGGTATTTATTTGGTCATTATTTGAGAAATATAGTAACTCTCTTGTCGTTGTAAATTTGTTCTGGTATTTAATTGGAATCCCAATTTTTGCATTTTCATATTTGCAGAACTGTGTTTGATGACAGCAGGTGAAGTAGCAGTTCTATCCCTGGGCGAGGTGGGTAGATGCCCCCAAGTTTTAAAGGAGGCTACTAAACATAAAGCATAGATTTAGAAAAAGTGCTTCGACCAGTTCCAATTGCAAATAGTTTCTTATCTGACATTAAAGTCCTGTTATGTTTTTATTTTATAACACAAAAAAATGGGAACCAGACCCTGTGTTAACCTCCTCTCCCTCAGATTATGAGGCCTAAGACCAGTACTCAGTAGATTTAATTATTTTCAGTCAAAGAATTGTCGATTCTCTATGAACAAATGAGCGTTACCTCTCTAGAGACATACGGTAATGTGGAGTGTATAATTTCACCACTGCTACAGTGATAGTTTATAGTAGTTTTACTTAGCAGGGCTCTAGTTTTTTTACCATTTTTTTCTTTTTTTAGTTATTTCTAGTTTCTAGTTTTTCTAGTTTTTTTTTAGATATTTTTTAGTTAACTTTTACCATTTGTATTATGTTTTTTAGTTTTATTTTTAGTTTTGTAGTTTTCTGTTTTATTTTCTAGTTACCTTTTACCATTTAGATTATGCATTTTATTTGTAGCACAGCTTTTTTTGTAGAAAGACAGTTAATTGTAATATAAAACAATACTTAAAATCCTTAGGACTAATTTTTTGGTACAAAATTCGTTCTTTAATCTTGGAAAAAAACTTCTTTGGCTTCTCCTTCATCGAGCACCCATGTCGTTCTTCGTGTTCCCATTAGAACGGCTCCATTGTAAATGATGTCAACGAGTCTGACTGATGCTTGAATAATTCACAAATATTTTTGGGTAATAAAGAAAAATGTTATCGCAAGATTGGCTTTCAGCCAGCTCGAGTTTCATCACTGTAAAGACTATTTTTACAAATCAGATAAAAAATTAAAACTGAGCAAAATATTTGAGGAAGATTATGCTGTGCTTAGTGTCGATATATAAATGAACAAAACCATGTGATAATCTTTGGGATTCACGACCGGTAATAAAAATTTTGAATTATTGACTAGAATTTTGAATTACTAGCTTTGATATAATTTTGTAGTGTTGATTTCGTGTCGAATTTTTAGTATAGTTATTTAAACAGCAAAAAAAAGTGAAACTCTTTGGGATCCATAATCGGTAATAAAAATACGAGAAATTAAATTATTAACTTTAACTTAGTTTTGTTAGTGTTAATGCCCTGTCGAAATATTGTTGCCAATATTTTGTCAATATATTTAGTAAGCAAAATCACGCGGTACTCTTTGCAGTTAACGATTTACAAGTCCTAGGATTTTTAAATATTTTTGTCGATTTATTGTCTTAGTTTTAAAACACTAGTTTTGATTTAGTTTTATTAGAGTCGATTTCGTTTCAAAATATTATTTTCATTATTTAAGTTAACTAAACCATGTGATACTCTCTGGGATCCAAGATCGGTAATAAAAATACTGGGATTTTTAAATATTGGTGTCAAATTCTCGTCAAAATTTTAGTTATAACCAATATATAAAATTTCAGGAGATGTCTCCTGACAGTTTATATTGGGAATACTAGAATTGTAAAAAAAAAAAATTCCAAAAAGACTTTTTTTTTTTAACTATGTACAAAGATCCAGGTATGAAATAAGACGAATGTGACTTAAGAATAAATTTAACCTATTAATGCCATTGTTGCTTGTTAGCAACAAGCTTATGCTATTTGTTGTTTAATAGATTATTATGTGCTAAACATGTTGAAAAGGATAATCCAAGTTTTATGAAAGGTAATTAAAAAAATAAACCTGCCTTTGTCATTCAAGAAATAAGAAAAATATTAGGACAAATTAACAAACAGCTGCTTAAAAATACAAAAAGCAATAGCAATAACTTCGAAACGAAACCTCTGGGATACAGTAAGGCTGCACCTTTTCAGTTAGCATCAGGATAGTTACTGATATCAGTAATTGAATCTTTTGACCTAAAACATATCGGTAAACTTGGAAATATGAAAAGGCCTGGGCATTTCAAATCATATGTTATTTCTTCACAAAGAAGGGCTTATGGATACCACAAAAAGTGCATATCTCTTGAACTGGAAATAATCCATCATAACTATCTATGTCAGACTTATTAGACTGTTGTCAGCAAAGCTGTATCCAGGATTTTTGTTCGGAGGTGGGGGGCTATTTTTTATGGGGGGAGGGGGGTTACAAAAACTTTGAAAAACGTATCAAAAATGTATTCTTATGTATTTTTATTTCGTTTTTACGAGTCAGACAAACCTTTCAGGGAGGTGGGGGTTGCCAAACCCTCTACATCTCCCTAGATACGGCCTTGGTTATTTGCATTGAAGTATTTCCTAGGCTGATGTACATCTGCTTCTATTAAGACGATGAAAAATGTTTGAGCTTTTCTTTTGCAGCAAGGGCGAGGTTATAGAAATTTAGGTTGCATGAAATATCTTAAAGTGTCTAATCAACACAATATGATGGTTCTATTGCAACTGAACCACCGTATAACTGAACCCCAAGCAACTGAGCCACTGCGACTGAGCCGCCGTGAAACTAAACCCCCGTGCAGCTGAACTTACGTACAATTGACTCCCCCCTGCACCTGAACCCCATGTAACTGAACCCTCGTGAAACTGAACCCTCGTGCAACTGAACCCCCATGCAATTCAACCCCATTTAACTAAATCCCTGTTTAACTGAACGCCTGTGCAACTGAACCTGAAACTGAACTACCGTGCAACTGGACCACTGTGCAACTGAGCCACCATGCAACTGAATCACCGTGTAACTGAACCCTCGTATAAGTGAACTCTCGTGCAACTCAACTACCGTACTTACATTGGGTAAAACACAAGTTAGAATCATTGCAAGTTCATCCTTCTTGGAATTGTTCGCTTTTTAAAGTCATGATATAAATGGCTGTCAAAATGAATAATAAAATATCTTTTTTTGTTGCAATAAAAACAAAGAAAGTCGGACGTCACAAACTTTTAAGGCCAGATTTATTTCTCATTTTATATGTCTGTTAATCGGGTAAACCCTCAACTGGAAAATATCCCCTCGCAGAAAATATGGTTTCCCAAATTTGAATATTTTATTTGAGTTCTGCTATTTTTTAATTTACTTGAGAAATGCTAAGGAAAGTGGAAAATAGGAATTAATGTGTAAGTCTTGCCCCCTCCTCTCCATAAAATATTCTTCTCATGTAAAATCCTCCAGAAAATATCCCCCTTCAGAGAACTCCCACGCAAAAAATGTTTTGTTTCCCAATAACAAACACTACCGGTAAGCAATGGACAAATTACAAAACTTAAGAAGGAGCTTCTGCAATGGAGTTCTCTGATTGTTTTGCAGCTTGAGAATGAAGGAAACACATCAATGGGTGCATTTTAATGCCAATAACAAACACGTTTTGTTTCCCAATAACAAACACTACCGGTAAGCAATGGACAAATTACAAAACTTAAGAAGGAGTTTCTGCAATGGAGTTCTCTGATTGTTTTGCAGCTTGAGAATGAAGGAAACACATCAATGGGTGCATTTTAATGCCAATAACAAACACGTTTTGTTTCCCAATAACAAACACTACCGGTAAGCAATGGACAAATTACAAAACTTAAGAAGGAGTTTCTGCAATGGAGTTCTCTGATTGTTTTGCAGCTTGAGAATGAAGGAAACACATCAATGGGTGCATTTTAATGCCAATAACAAACACGTTTTGTTTCCCAATAACAAACACTACCGGTAAGCAATGGACAAATTACAAAACTTAAGAAGGAGTTTCTGCAATGGAGTTCTTTGATTGTTTTGCAGCTTCAGAATGAAGGAAACACATCAATGGGTGCATTTTAATGCCAATAACAAACACGTTTTGTTTCCCAATAACAAACACTACCGGTAAGCAATGGACAAATTACAAAACTTAAGAAGGAGCTTCTGCAATGGAGTTCTCTGATTGTTTTGCAGCTTGAGAATGAAGGAAACACATCAATGGGTGCATTTTAATGCCAATAACAAACACGTTTTGTTTCCCAATAACAAACACTACCGGTAAGCAATGGACAAATTACAAAACTTAAGAAGGAGTTTCTGCAATGGAGTTCTCTGATTGTTTTGCAGCTTGAGAATGAAGGAAACACATCAATGGGTGCATTTTAATGCCAAAACATCTCAGCTCTCATTGAGCCTTCAGATAAATACAAAACTAGCTCTAAGGTTGACACGAGAGGTGGATGGAGGTGGAAATTGTTTTATAATCCTCTGGCAGTTCTAGTCTTTTTTTTAAGTCCAAAGTGATTGGATACCAACCAACCACTAGGGATGTTTCTCGAGGGGGTATATTTTTCACGGGTAGGTATTTTTCGGGGTAGGGAGGTATTTTCCACGAGGTAGTAATTCTTGGAGGTATTTTTACATGAGGTGTGTTTTTCTGCGGGGGGGGGGGGGCTGGCTGCCCTCCAATCACTTTTGACTTTTAAAAAGAGCACTAAAACTTTAAATTTCCAAGTGAATAGTAAAACGACGTGATTAGCAAAAAAAAACAACAGTCCTTGGTCAAGGTTATTGTAGGCTGCAAGTTATGCAAGTATGCAAGGCTGTAGATTATTGCAAGTTATCCATTGTTAAAATTTAGGGTTTTTATAGAAGGGATGGTCGTAGAAACTATGGAGAAGGCTCATTCGATTGGAAATTGAAATTACAAGTTCAATTTCGAAGAATATATGGTAATCAGAGAACAATCAGCCTCTCCGTCTTAACCACCATTTTTACCCAAATACATCTGATAAAAATTGAGAAAAAATTGTTTGTTCAAAATAGTTTAAAGGTCAAATAACCATGCCTCTGTGATTAATAATCCCATCAGTGGCTCCTGTAGTAAGGGCTGTATGTTAAGCTAGTTACTCAGCGTTAACACATAAGATTTTTATCGAAAAGATTTTTGTAGAAACTTGCGGGGGATGCTCATTCGATTGGAAATCAAAAGTTCCAGTGCACTTTTAAGAGTTAAAAGGGATCGAAGGGGCTCCACTCCACTCTCTTTTCCCCAGATACATCTGATTGAAAATTTGAGCAACGGTCAATTAACTATGCCTCCAGGGTTCACAGCTCCCAGCCACTGGTGCAAGGGCTGTAAGTTACGCAAGTTGCCGATTGTTAACATATAAAGTGTTTTGTTGTTTTTTTTTATCAAGAAAAGAGGGCATGTTTGATCCTATAAATAAAAAAAAGCATTAAGCCTTAAGGTCAAGCCTTAGGAAAATGTATAGAAGAATGCCAAACACAATCAAAAAACATTTTTTTCCTTTATTGGTTGTGAAAAGAAAATACCAGCAATATCTACAATGGCTGATGTATGAGCCGTTACATCGTTCAGAAAATTTTTAGGAGCACCTTTGACTAAATCAAAAGGTACTATGTGAAGCCAGTTTTACAAGACGACGTATGTGCAATGTGTCGAGAACAGCTAAGGGTATGAAGTTTAAACTTTCAGGGCATGCTGAAGGAATGTTGAAAAAAAGGTTGGAGTGCAACCAGTCCCCCTCCCATGTCCTTTTTAGCTGTATCTTACTAAACAAAAATCTGATCGAAAATTCGCTATCTAGATTCACGAAGGTCAGATATTTTCAACACATATGTTCGTTACTTAACGTCTAGAAAGGTCTGATTCATCTGGAAAAAAAATATAAGAAATAAATCAGCTTTAATTATTTGTGACATCAGATCTTCTTTTTTTGCAAAAATAAAACAAAGCTTTTTATGAATGATCTTGACAGGCATTTATATCATGACTTTAAGAAGCAAACAATCCCAACAAGGTTGAACATGTAAAAAATCTCCATATTATAGGGGGATTATTTTTCTTTTCAACGAGTTATGGTATCTAGTTTAGAGTACCTGTTTGTCAATCGCTTAATGAAAGGTTCATGTCGGCGGGATTCCTGCTAGTTCAAGCCAGGTTAAGCAGCATCCAAGGCCATATCCAGGGGTGGGGGTAAGTTTTGAACCTTCCTCCTGATATTTTTTTATTAAAAACGTAACGAAAAAGCATATAAACAAATTTTTGATACATTTTTTTAGATTCTTGATCGAATGAGCATCCTCTGAAGTTCTTAAGACCACAAGGTGGAGGTTGGGATGAAGAAGGGACAGCCCCCATCCTATACAGAATAGATTCTTCTCGTTTTGCGGTTTAATGTTACTCTTTACTTTCATTATTTAGACCTTTACTCTCTACTTAGACCAGAAATATTCCCTGGAATCAAGAGGGATTAATTATCAGTTTCGCGTTTTTAATGCGTTTCTTAAAGTCATGTTTTTACCCCACTCCCTTCCCCCAATAAAGTCCCAGATACCGCCCTGGGGATTATACATCAATTTCTACCCTCCCCTCGTCTCTCTTATAGCTAATCCTGTATTTATCAGAGGGATCAATGAGAGTTTTGGGATGTTTTGGCATTAAAATTACACCCTTTGGGGTATAATCTTAACAAATTTACAATGACCTACGCAGTGCAAAATTTGTTCAACTCCTTATCTATTTAAAAACTGAAACCTGTAGCTTGAATAAAATTTAAGTTTAGTTGAGTGAGGGGGGGGGGGGCTTGCCATCATCAAAAGAATTGGCGCAAGCCTTTCTTCCATTATTATTAATAAATATTAATAATATTAATAATAAAAAAAATTATTATTAAAAATATAAAAAAAATTTTAACAATGCTAAACATTTTGGATATGTTTTTAACAGGATAGTTTTTAAGATTTTAACAGTTTATAAGCATTTTCTCATCATTAAAAAATCAAACAGTACCAATTAAAATGTAAATAAAGCACTGCATTAATTGCATTGCGTATGGTTTTTCACAATTGATATTACTCGAAGTTGGTTTTCATACTCGGCTTCATTCCTCTATTAAATTTTCCATTAATGTTCATCTTTAATAATATCTACAATTCCTGAATCAGCTTCTCACGACTATTCTTCTTTACTTGATAGTTTTTTTTGTTTTGTTTTTTTCTGTCGCAACTATGAGGTTCTCAGCTGGGACGCACATATTCCCGACTTCTGAAGGGAATATATGTGCAATATCCTAATATGGCTAATTATATAAGGTGGCATCAAAACAAAAATATTGTTCCCTGTCCTAGTATAGGGACAATATTTCGTTGTAAGATTCAAACAAGTACACCCATGGAAAAATTCAGCTACAGCTACGTACGATGGGATGGGATGGAAATGATTTTGAAAACATATAGTGTTTCTATCAGTTTTGGGTCTTGGTTATTTTTTAGTTAGCATTTCTTTTTGCAATACTTAAACGTTTTGCATTGCAACTGCTTTTAACTGCGATTGCAACTGCAGTTTAAGAACATTTTCTTATTCATTTTTGTAACCTCATTTTGAAAAAAATAATTGTAATTTTTCCATAGCCTATACTTTTGAATTTTTTTTGTCTAGAACACTAAAAGTTTAATTGAAAAAATTCAGATTTTATTTCTCAAAACTATTGATGTGATATATACTGCTATATACTTAAATGTAGCACAGGAAACTGTACTAGAAAAATGCCTTATAAAACACCTAAACACGAAAAAGTTGAAACTCCCAAACATTAGCCTTAATAATTGTAACAAAGCAAACTGTTCAGCTCTTTTAATTAAGAACAAGGCTGTATATTGGGGATCTAGGGGGTTTGACTTAAAGTCTACTAAAATTGAAGATTTTTATGCCATTGTAAAGTGCCAGGAGCATCAAACGGGATGAGGGTGTGGCGGAAGGTGTTTACCTTCCCTTAAATTTTGAAAAGTATATTTTGGTGGCATTTTCGTTGAAAAAAGCCTTTTCTGTATTTTATTTTTTTTAAGCGGAAAAATTGTCCCTAGATCTGGAAAATACAGTATACCACCAAACCTACATTTTCGTGAATTGGCGCCACTGTAGAGCACACACTGAAGTTGTTATTAAAAATTTGGATTTCTATACAAGTAATATCACCATCTATAGTTCCCTCTACCATCCTGCAATATCCTCACCTATTAACACACTCGAAACAAGTATACAAAAACTCATTTTAGGGGAAAGTTTCCGATGGATATGGATAAAAAGATAATGTACTAGCTTCTTGTTCCTGGTGGACAAATCAGATTTGACAGTAAATAACGATAGTTAGAGTTCTAAAATTCAATTACACTAAACTTTAAGGAGCTTGTAACATCGTAAAACTCATTTTCTGCGAGTTTTTTTTTTATACAATCTTCAATTAGTATACAAACAATATCACCATCTAATTTGAAATTATCCAACACCAGATTCCATAAGCTAGACATCTATTGATACCCATCAAAAACCTTATTCCAAAAACAAAGATTTTGACTTTAAGTATCGAAAGTTCGACTTAAAACATGCACAAATTCAAGAAGGTTAAACAATTGTAAAGTGTACGCAATGGATTTCTACAATTTCTATACAAAAAATGTCGCCATCTAGCTTGCAATCGTCTTAAAGTACACGCCATCTGTTAAACATTTATTTGCACCCCAAAAACCGTTGAAAACTTGGCATCTGCGAAAGCCCTATTCACGGTGAGATTTTACTAATCCAGAGATTTAGCTAGCGCTAATTTGAGGCAATCACATTCTTCATAGAATTTTTTGATTGACAGGAAAATTTCAGATAAAATTCTAATCAGATCAAATTAGTTTTAGCTAAGTCGCGTTATTATCAAAATCTCGTTGTAAATGGGCCTAAAGAAGCGCTAAAAAGAAACTTAGCCTTGCGGTAGTAAGAATATGAATCAGATAGTACAGGTCAAAAAGTACAATATCAGTATCATGCACGTTGTCCTAATCAATACTGCATTTTCAAAAAGTAAACATTTATGTCAAACTTACAATTTTTCAAGTCTTAGAGAGGGCTGGTTGTTTTTTCCATTGTATAGAGAGAAACAATCGGACTTCTGGAGTTCATAATATGGTTTTTCTATTCTTTATTTCGGGTAGGCCTAATACAAGAATCGGGTAGGCCTAATATGGTTTTTTACAATCTGAAACTAGGTGTTACTCACTATTGGTATTATAGCTGGTGAGACAAGCATGTTACCAATAAATCAATCCATTGTTTTGGAATGCTGTTCAATAGCTTTGTGGCTATTAAAACGATGTTTATTTTTATGTTTAAGTTTTAAGATAAATTTAGTTGCTTACAGAAAGTTACTTACATCACAGTTAGAGTAAGGCTATGAAAAGCGTTATAGATAGTTTTGTTGCTGTCAGGTTACGTACTCCCTTTCGACTGCCAAATCAGTATTCTTGTTTTTTATACTTGGCTTTTGTATTTCAGTAAAGAGCTAGATTTCTATAATCATACTAACACAGGAAATTCTCATCAGTTGTTTTTCTTGTACTAATTTTATCGATATATGTTAGCTGTGAAGTAATCATTTTTGTCCTTTTTAAGTTTAAACTTAGATCTTTGCTTTCCTCAGAAAAACTTTTTTTTTTTAATTAATCCTAATCAAGACTGCATTTTCAGAAAGCAAACATTTATATCAAACTCGATTTTTTTCTGATCTTAGGGAGGATGGGTTTATCAAGGGGCTGTAGGGGTCATATTATTCCCAAAAGCATGGTTATTATAGATGACTTAGGAGAAAAAAGGCTATAGGAGGGGGCAAGCTGCCCTCCAATCTTTTTGGTCACTCAAAAGAGGCACTAGAACTTTTTGTTTCCGATCAAATGAGCCCTTTCTCGATCTTCTAGGTTTATTGGTTCGGCTCGATCATCCCTGGGAAAAACATAAAAAAAACAGCAAATAAACACGCATCCGTGATCTTTCTTTTGGCAAAAATTTCAAAATTCCACATTTTTATACACAGAAGCTTGAAAGCTCTTCAGTAAGATTCTCTAATATGCTTAATCTGATGGTGTGATCTTTATTCAGATTACATGATCTGATAATCTGAATCTTGCGATTTCAGCAGTCGTTAATAAGAAACTTGAACAACAAGGCAAACTTTAGTGTTTCCCCTCAATACAGAATAATTTTTGGTCCCCTCAATACCCCTCAATCCCCTCAAATAAGCTGTAAGTTAAGCTGTAGTGCTGTTCCTTTCTTTTAGTTGAAAAATACTTGCTTTTTTTTGTCTAATCTCTTATTAAATGCCTAACCAAAATATGATATAAGATTAAATAAAAAAAAACAAGTTTTTTTAAATGAAAGTAAGGAGCGACATTAAAACTTAAAACGAACAGAAATTACTCCGTATATGAAAGGGGCTTTTCCTCTTCGACACCCCGCTCCTTACGCTAAAGTTTTTTATTGTTTTAAAAAGTAGAGTTGCGAGAAAGAATCAAACTTTAGCGCAAGGAGCGGGGTGTCGAGGAGGAAAAGCCCCTTTCATATACGGAGTAATTTCTGTTCGTTTTAAGTTTTAATGTCGCTCCTTACTTTCATTTAAAAAAACTTGTTTTTTTTATTTAATTTCTGAAAGTTTTTGAATTAATGCATGTCTGATTTTGGCTCTCCGTACATAAATTACTAAAATGAAATTTGCATATTAATTCTTTTTTTGGCTAAATGGCTTTCTCTTAGTTTTGATCCGACGATTTTGAGAAATAAGGGGTGGGGAAGGAGGTCTAGTTGCCCTACAATTTTTCGGTTACTCAAAAAGGCAACTAGATCTTTTAATTTTTAACGAACATTTTTATTAGTAAAAAAAAACGTAACTTAAGAATTAACTTACGTAACAAACGTACATAACTTACGTAACTTACGTTACGTTTTATCCTAATTCTTTAAGAATGACCCCTGAATCAGAAAGGCCGTAGAATAAATAGTTGAAATTATTTAAAAAAATTTTAGCATAAAGAGCGAAGTATTTATCTCCTCCTAAATACCTCGCTCTTTATGCTAAAGTATTTTTAGAACCCTTCATATGCGTAATAATCTCTGTTCGTTTTAAGTTTTAATGCTTCTCCTTACTTTCAATTGAAAAAACTTTTTCATGTTTATATTTTCATTTTTTTTTTATAGTAATGCTAGAAAGTCCTGCGCCCTTTTCATTGAATTTCTCTTCCCCCATGAAATACTCCTCCAAGGAAAGATCCTCCCATATAGCCCCCTCCCCTGAACCCCACACCCAAACCAAAAAAATCCCCCTGATAACGTCGGTACACTTCCCAGTAACCATTACTGTATGTAAACATTGGTCAAAGTTTGTAACTTGCAGCCCCTCCCCCAGGGACTGTGGGGGGTAAGTCATCCCCAAAGACATAGTTATTATGGTTTTCGACTATGCGGAACAAAATGGCTATCTCAAAATTTTGATCCGTTGACTTTGGGAAAAAAATGAGCGTGGGAGGGGGCCTAGGTGCCCTCCAATTTTTTTGGTCACTTAAAAAGGGCACTAGAACTTTTCATTTCCGTTAGAATGAGCCCTCTTGCAACACTCTAGGATCACTTGGTCGATACGATGACCCCTGGGGAAAAAAAAACAAAAAAAAACAAAAAAACAAATAAACACGCACCCGTGATTTGTCTTCTGGCAAAAAATACGAAATTCCACATTTTTGTAGATTGGACCTTGGAATTTTTTCTATAGGGTTCTCTGATACGCTGAATGCGATTGTGTAATTTTCGTTAAGATCCTATGACTTTTAGGGGGTGTTACCCCCTATTTTCCAAAATAAGGCGAATTTTCTCAGGCTCGTAACTTTTGATGACAAAAACTAAATTTGATGAAATTTATATATTTAAAATCAGCATAAAAATCCGATTCTTTTGATATATCTTTTAGTATCAAAATTCCGTTTTTTAGAGTTTCGTTTACTATTGAGCCGGGTCGCTCCTTACTACAGTTCGTTACCACGAACTGTTTGATACCATCCTCATAAACCCCCTAATTATTGCTGGTAAATCTTATATATCAATTATAATGCATTTATTGGTTATGTAACACTTTTCAGTTTTTATGCAAAACCTTAATATATAATTAAAATTTTGGATAAAATTTGAATGTTAAATGAAAATTTTCTATGGACACCAGTTTTGTTTAATAAGTCATTAATAAGAATTTTGCTACATAATTTCATGTTGATGGAAAGGGGTATGATTTGTAGGGATATAATTGAAAGGGATAGGATAAAGTTTGAATGTTCAGTCAAAATTTCAGATGTAGAGTAGTTTTGCTGAATAAGTCATTAACCCCATTGTTACTGCATAATCCTGCGTGGCTTTGATCTTCTACGTGGCTGAAGGTATCACGTCCTATACAACGGGATTCTCTGATGTTTAAATACGATATTTATATTATACGAAAGTTTTGAAATATTGTACATAAATACGGAAAGAGAAAGATTACCGTTTAAAAATCACTGAAAACATAGCTCCTAATAGCAATTACCCCCCCCCTTGCCCTGCCTTGGTTTTTTCACCTCTCTGCCGGTAGGAAGATAAATCTAATGTTTTATACTTCATAGAAAAAGGTTATCATAATGGGAGGGGCACTATTATCCCCCTAGCAGTAACAATAATTTTTTGATCAAAATCATCCCCAGGAATCTAGAGAGATTTCTATCCTCCCCCCTTCCACAAAATTCCTTCTATATTTATCTGAAAGCCCAACGAGACTTCGGATATTAAGGCATTAAAATGTTCTCTTTGAGGCACGTGTCCCCCTCCCTCACCGTTAAAGTGACCCACCATTTCTCTTCATAATAGTTGATGCGCACTTATATATCAATATGGATAATTTAATGAAAGAGGAGGCAAATAAGTTTAATTAAATCAATTTTTAAAATAAAAATAAAACATATTCTTTGATAAGAAGAGATATATCAACCCTCAGAACCCTTATTCAGGCTTAATCTAATTGAAAGACGATGCGAGATTAACTCCTGCCTCCCTACTACTACATGTGCTTATCTACAGCCTCATCGAGAGTTAGACAATTGGGGCGTTTAAATACGGTTTTTAAAATATCTCACCCCCCCCCCATCCTTCATGATACCTGATGTGCAATTATAGATCACTTATATAATATCATGAAGAATCTAGTGAATCAAGTTAGTTAAGTAAAGCATTAAGATAAATGCCTATTTTAAACCTTCAACTTGAATGGACTACGTGGCTTTTAAGTAACGAATTCGCTAACTTGCGGCATTCCTTACTCTGCAACTGGGAAGCTCAATAAGTAGTTTTTTGATGTTTTTAAATCGACAAGCGTCTCGATTTTCCATCGATAGCAACCTGGTCCTCTGGACAAAATTGCAGTTCTGTGCCATAAAATGATAAAAAAAACACCACTTTTCAGTAGCACAATCTTTTTGCTCTATTAAAAAATGCAGTAGAACTTTTAATTTACGTTTGAACGAATCCTGTCTAGATTTTCTAGGACCATTTGCTTGATTCAATCACCTCTGGGGTAAAAAACGAAAAACAAATAAAGACGCAGCCGTGCTCTTTCTTTTGGGATAAAAGAAAGTAAAATCCATGTTTTTGTAAAATGGAACTTGAGCTACAGTGGGGTTCTCTGATATGGGTAATCTAATGGTTTTATTAAGATCACTTGGTTTTCAATGAGTATTTCTCCCCTTTTTGAAATATAGGCATATTTTCTCAAGTTCGTAATTTTTGTTTGGTGCTATTAAATTTAATAGATTCCATATTTTGGGAATCAGGGTAAAAACCCAATTTTTGAATGCATTAATTGTTGTAAAATCCATTTTTAGAGTTGCGGTTACTATTGGCCAGAGACGCTTACTTACAGTTCGTTACCACGAGTTGTTTGATGTACTGACACTGTACAAACTCTGTTTGTTTAGGATTAACTGAGCTACAATCCTTGTTCGATTACCAATAATGACATAGTTATAAAAGAAATGCTACATTACTTTTCTATGTTTGGAATTTTACGATTGACTTTGTTCGAAGTTGGTCTCTTTTGTTGGACACGGAATCCTAGACCGGGTTCGAGCTCTGGAAAGAATTACTTTGAATTATTTTAGAAGGAATTTCTGCAGAATGGCCAAATACTTTTCGCTACTACAAAGCAGCTGCTACAAAGTATAGCTGCTACAAAGTAGCAGCTATACTTAAACTAGTAGCACAATAGCATCACCCATGGATAATGTTAGCAAATGATGTGCACCCTGAGGTTTGAAGGAGTTGGTGATGTCCCTCCATAGTTTATCTATTTTTGCGTTATTGGAAGTTGTCCTCCTTCTCCAATAGATTTGAATATACGTCTCTGGCTGGGAACCCTTGATCAACAATCATACCCCCTACCCTAAAAAGGGCTAATATTTTATAGTAAGCAACGACGTTATCCGAAAGACAATAATTTTTCTGATTCAATGAAACATATCAAGACATTTCAAGACTCGTTTCATCTACGAGTAATTTCGTGAAAGTTAGAGAAATTATGTATCAGTTACAACCCCACCCCAAACGTAAGAAAATTCATTCTACATTCATCAGGAGGCTTAACGAGAGTTCCCCTTCTTCATAGTAACTGATGTGCAATTAAAAACTTTAAAAAACGCATCAAAAATTTGTTCATATTCATTTTTGTTACGTTTTTTGCGAGTCGGACAAAAATTTCTGGGGGGAGGTCAAATTTCCTAGCCCCCTCCCTGGATACGGTCTTGTTATCATTTATTTACATTTTCTGTAACAGTCAAAACCTTGTTCGTCCCATCCCCTTGCGTCGCTCATGACTTGCACCAAAATGTTTATAGGAGAAGGGGAAAGCTATGGGTCCATCCCAGAAACCAAGACATTAACGTTTTTTCATACTTGAACATTTTTCTATAGTTTAAGCGTATTTGTGTTTTCTTCCAAATTGTCCCCCTCCCCATAACACACACACACACAAAAAGAAAAATGCGTTTGCCTACTTTTTTATTACGAAATACAATGACTAGGTCAGCTTTTGTTGAAGAAATTGGAACTTAATTTCTACGTTTTCCCCTATACTGACTATTTCAAGCTTGAAAACGTAACTTTTTTTTTTCAAGTCTGAGCCACTCCCAAAAATATTGCCTTCCAAAACAGATTCCTTCGTATATGTCAAAAGGGAAAATTTTTGTTTTGTTTTTGAAACTTTGCTCGAGTCCTATGATGAGCAGAAGGACTGATTAGAATAAACTTGAGAAGCGGTGCTGACCAGGGAAAGGAGCAAATGAAATCAAAATGAACAACAAAAAATTGTCACTCATAATGTGTTTAGTTGATAGCCATTATTTAATTATGCCAAGAAGATTGACAATTAAGCAGTTACACATGGTCAGACAGATCGTTCAGAAGATGGTAAAACTCAACAAAAAAGTGTAACCTTTGATACTGTGGACAGTCGATCTGTGGGGTTAATCCTGAAAGCTGTGGGCCTACCCCAAAAATAGTCAGCCTCTTTAAAAAACTCTACAGCAACGCAGAAAGAACCGTCCTGTTTAATGGGAAGCTTTCTTCTTCTCGCCTCATCAACAACAGAGTACGGCAACGATGCACTGCTGCACCTGAGCTGTTTAACGGTGTAATTCACCATATCTTGAATGAGACACACCGTGTCTACCATTTTGATATCAGTTATGCTCAGGCGACCCTCTCTGACAATGATTTCGCGAACGATGTTATATCCTAAGTTATAATCTTGATCAACTTAAGTCTGTACTTGAGAAGCTCTCCTCCACTATCTCTAGAGCTGTTGTAGATATCTAAGGGAAGAAAACAAAGATAATGGCCATCTATAAAACCGCATGGACTTCACCCTTAACTGTGGAAATGAAGGACCAGCCTGTCGCCGTGGTAAGGCAGTTCACATGCCTCAGATCAATTATATCCTGATATGGCACACTTGACGCTTAAATCTCTGCCAGATCAACCAAGGCAAACTGTATCTCAATAAATCTTGAGAGGAATCTTCCTTAAACCACAAATTAATCCCCAAAACTCAAGTCTACGACGTCACAGTCAAGCATCGTTCTATACTCTTCTGAGTCAGGGCCGATAACGCAGACACAGCTACAGAAAGTTGATGCCGTTCAAACTAGACACTGGCGTCGTGTTGAAGGCTGAAAATGGTATGACAAGATCTGCAAGACTAAGATCCAGACAATCTTCAAGCTGGCAAATCTCCCTACTCAAGTAGAATTCCCATCCTTGAGGTAATATGGCTCCCTACTCCGCCTTCTGCAAAGTACTCCTACTAGGATCATCAAGGATTTCAATACCTTGGGGAATGGCTGGCGACCAGGGCCGTATCCAGGATTTCCTTGCGGGGGGGGGACAAATTTTTCGGGGGTTTTACTGAAATTATAACAAAGTATAAATTTGCCGTATTTTAGGAAATAGGGGGGAAAATCCCACAAAAGTCATAGAATCTTAACGAAAATCAAACCATCAGATTCAGCGTATTAGAGAACCCTACTATAGAAGTTTCATGCTCCTATCTACAAAATTGTGGAACTTAGTATTTTTTTTTCCCCAGAAGACAGACCACGGATGCGTGTTTATTTGTTTTTTTTGTTTCCCCCTCCCCCAGGGGTGAACATATTGACCCAGTGGTCCTAGAATAGCACGAGAGGGCTCATTCTAAAGGAAATTAAAAGTTCTAGTGCCCTTTTTAAGTGACCAAAAAATATGAGGGCACCTAGGCCCCCTTCCACGCTGATTTTTTTCCAAAGTCACCGGATCAAAATTTTAATACAGCTATGTCTTTGGGGACGACTTAATCCCCCACAGTCCCCGGGGGAGGGGCTGCAAGTTACAAACTTTGACCATTGTTTACATATAGTAATAGTTATTGGGAAGTGTACAGACGTTTTCAGTGGGACGTTTTGGCGTTGAGTCGGGGGTGGGTCGGGAGGAGTGGGTTACGTGGGAGTATCTATCCATGGAGGAATTTATCATGAGGGAAGAGAATTTCCATGAACAGGGGGCAGAATTTTCTAGCATTATTTAAAGAAAACAATGAGAAAATAAATTAAAAAAAGTTATTCAACTGAAAGTAAGGAGCAGCATTAAAACTTAAAACGAACAGAAAATGTTAAATATACAAGGGGGTTAGAAAGTTAATGATAATAAAAATATAAGGGGTTAAAAAATTTATATGTAAATTCCGTTTTAAGTATTCATGTGCGGTAAGCCAAAATCAAAACACGCATTAATTTAAAAAAGTTCAGAAATTAATTAAAAAAGAAGTTTTTTTTAATGTAAGTAAGCACCGACATTAAAACTTAAAACGAAAAGAAATTATTCCGTATATGAAAGGGGTTGTCCCAACCTCAATGCCTCGCTCTTTATGCTAAAATCTTTATTGTTTTAAAAAGTAGAACCGTGACAAAGAGTCAAACTTTAGCGTAAAGAGCGAGGCGTTTAGTATGGGACAAACCCTTTCATATACGGAATAATTTTTCTACGTTTTAAGTTCTAATGTCGCTCCTTAATTGCATTATTTTTTTTTTATTTAATCATCTGTAAGACTTACCTATGGCGCTGAGGTCTTAGTTCTTGAAATAACTCTGATCGGATAATTATAATTATAAATGTTAACTGCAAGTAATCGAGTGGCATAGAAATGGGCTACATATGATAGTATAAAACATGTTGTATATGGTATACTCGTAAAATATTTATGACAGGTATAAAAAAAAGTTTAACATAAATTTTAAGATAATCAAATATTAATGACAAGTATAAACTTAATATAGTATAAAATTTGCAGAATAGAAAACGTCAAATGAAAATAGTGACTAATTATGAATTTAACATGAATAGAACCCCCCTCCCCTCCACCTCTCTCTATGTAACCCTTAGCCTATGTGTATTTTAATGTTAAATATCGTGATAAAGAAGGTATAGATATAAATGTTACAATCAACGCAACCACAGCGTTATTTACCACCGTTATGTTTCCAGTCAGAGCTAGGCTTTAGCTGAATCAGTTAAAAGTTAAACACGAACCTTAAATGTTGAGAGTAGTTACAATACAGTTGGATAGCACTATCAAAGTCAGTGTAAGTGATAAATAGTGATATAAATGTGTAGATGGGGTAGTGGATCAAACTTAGGTTGATAGCTCACTTTATGTTCGAGCTAAATACTGTAGTAACGAAGTGTTGAGTTCATTGAATAGTGGACGTCGTTTTAATTTTAATGCGTCTCGTTCACCCATTCTCTCCCTCCTCCAATGCTCTCACCACACCCCTCTTCACGATTAAGTAGAGGCTTGTGCTTTCCTGAAAACTTACTCCAAGACGATAGATGTCAAATGGGCAACAGTATACTCCATTAATTTTCGAAAAATATATTGAAAATTTTAATTGTTTAAAAAGTTAACTTTTTATTGTTAAAAACGAAAACGTTTTGTTTTCATTGATGCGAAAACAACCGTATAAACATGTAGATTGGTGATTTGAGAGGTAATAAATTTCCTCTTAATCATGATTATTTTGCTCGTCTCATTTTTACCTCAATCTATTTGTGTTCGAATAAGTCAAGAATAAGTCTAGACATAGAGGAAAATCCAAATTCTAAAAAAGAACAGTGAATTACTTTATTTGATACAAAAACAAGAGCTAAGAGCTCATATGGCATGAGCTCTAGCAAAATTCTAAGAATCAATAGGTAGATCTATAAGGAAAATTAAGACTTAATGCCGGTCGGGATTTAAAATAAGAGCTCTAAGACGTGAGGTGCTTCTAAATATCGAAATTCATTAAGATTCGATCACCCGTTCAAAAGTTAAAAATACCTCATTTTTCTATTTTTTCCTCTCCCTTCAGCCCCCCCCCCCCAGCTGGTCGAATCGGGGAAAACAACTTTATCATGTCAATTTGCGCAGGTCCCTGACACGCCTACCAATTGACATCGTCCTAGTACGTTGAGAAGCACCGAAGTCACCAAAGCACTGGACCCCCCCCCTAACTCCCTCAAAGAGAGCGAATCCAGTCCAGTTACGTCAGTCGCGTATCTACGACATTTGCTTGTTTTACCCACCAAGTTTCATCCTGATCTCTCCAATCTAAGCGCTTTCCAACATTTCTGGTTTTCCCCTCCAACTCCCCCAATGTCACCAGATCTGGTCGGGATTTAAAATAGGAGCTCTGAAACATGAGTTTTATTTAAAATATTAAATTTCACTAAGATCTGGTCACCAGTTCTTAAGCTAAAAATAACACAGTTTTTCTATTTTTTCCAAATTAACAACCCAAACCCCCAAAGAGAGCGGACTCAGTCCGGCTATGTCTATCACGTATCTAGGACTTGTGCTTATTCTTCCCATCAAGTTTCTTCCCGACCTCTTCACTCTAGGCGTTTTCCGAAATTTCCGGTTTCCAAGATTTCTGTTTCCCCTCTCCAACCCCCTATGTCCCTGGATTCGATTCGAATTGAACATGGAGCATTTGACACATAAGATCTTTGTATATATCAATTCTCATTAAGATCTGATCACCCATTCGTAAGATAAGGATACCTCAATTTTCACATTTTCCAAGATTTGTTTCCCCCTCCAACTCCCCCAATGTCATTAGACCATGTCGGGATTTAAAATAACAGCTTTAAAGCACAAGATCCTTCTAAATGTATAATTTCCTTAAGATTCGATCACCCGTTCGTAAGTTACAAATACCTCATTTTTTCTAATTTTTCCGAATTACCCCCCCCCCCCGACTCCCCCAAATTGAGCGGTCCGGTCCGGTTATGTCATTCACGTATTTTGTACTTGTGCTTATTCTTCCCACCAAGTTTCATCCTGATCTCTCCACTTTAAGCGTTTTCCAAGGTTTCTGCTCCCCCCAATGACACTGGATCCGGTCGGAAATCAAATTAAGAGATCTGAGTTATGAGGTCCTTCGAAATGTGAAACTTCATTTGAGATCCGATCACTCCTTCGTAAGTTAAGAATACCTCATTTTTTCTAATTTTTCAGAATTAACCGTCCCCCCAAATCCCCCAAAGTGAGTGGATCTGTTCCAGTTATTTCAATCACGTATCTAGGACTTGTTCTTATTTTTCCCACCAAGTTTCATCCCAATCCCTCCACTCTCAGCGTTTTCCAAAGTTTTAGGTCCCCCCCAACTCCCTCCAATGTCACCGGATCTAGTCGTGATTTAAAACAAGAGCTCTGAGACCCGATATCAATCTAAATATCAAATTTCATCAAGATCCGATCACTCGTTCGTAAGTTAAAACTAATTCATTTTTTCTAATTTTTCCATATTAACCGTCCCCTCACTCCCCCCAGATGTTCGAATTGGGGAAACGACTATTTCTATTTTAATCTGGTCTGGTCCCTCATACGCCTATCGAATAGCATCGTCCTAACTTTTCTGGAAGTGCCCAAACTAGCAAAACCGGGACAGACAGACCGACAGACCAACCGACTGAATTTGCAATCGCTATATGTCACTGGGTGAATACTAAGTGCCATAAATACCAATTATATTGTCAAACAGTTTGTGGTAACGAACTGTAGTAAGGAGCGACCCGGCTCAATAGTAACCAAAACTCTAAAAAATTGAATTTTGATACCAATAGCTACTTCAAATGAATCGCATTTTAATGCTCATTTTAAATATATAAGTTTCATCTAGTTTAATCTTACCCATCAAAAGTTACGAGAATTTGCCTGAGGAAATCACACCATCAGATTCAGCGTATCAGAGAACCCTAACGTAGAAGTTTCAAGCTCCTATCTACAAAAATGTGGAATTTTGTATTTTTTGCCAGAAGGCAGATCACGGATGCGTGTTTATTTGTTTGTTTGTTTTGTTGTTGTTTTTCCCCAGGGGTGATCGTATCGACCCAGTGGTCCTAGAATCTTGCGAGAGGGCTCATTCTAACGGAAATGAAAAGTTTTAGTGCTCTTTTTAAGTGACCAAAAATTGGAGAGCACCTAGGCCCCCTCCCATGTTAATTATTTTCCCAAAGTCACCGGATCAAAATTCTGAGATTGCCATTTTATTCAGCGTAGTCTAAAAACCTTATAACTATGTCTTTGGGGACGACTTACTCCCCCACAGTCCCCGTGGGAGGGGCCACAAGTTACAAACTTTTGACCAGTGCTTACGTATAGTAATGGTTATTTGGAAGTGTACAGACGTTCTCTGTGGAATTTTTAGGTTGAGGGGGGGGGAGGTTGAGAAGAGGGGATTATGTTGGGGGAAATTCCCTTGGAGGAATTTTTCCTGGGGGAAGAAAAGTTTCATGAAGGGAGTGCAGAATTTTCTACTATTATTAAAAAAAAAGCAATTAAAAAATAAATATGAAAAAGTTTTTTCAACTGAAAGTAAGGAGAAGCATTAAAACTTAAAACGAACAGAAATTATTACGCATATGATGGGCTCACCTCCTCCTAATATCGCTCTTTACGCTAACGCATTTTTAGTAATTTCAACTATTTATTCTACGGCTTTTGTGATTCAGGGGTCATTCTTAAGAAATTGGGACAAAATTTAAGCTTTAGTGTAAAGAGCGAGGTAATGACGAGGGGGTGAACCCCTTCATATACGTACTAAAAACATGAGAATACAGAAGTTCGTTACGTAAGCTAATTTGTAAGTTCCAGTTGCCTTTTTAAGTAACCAAAAAATCGAAGGGTAACTAGGCCTCCTTCCCCGCTCCTTTTTTTCTCAAAATGCTTCGTTCAAAACTACGAGAAAGCCAATCAGCCAAAAAATAAATATGCAAGTTTTAATTATTCATCTGTGCAGAGCTAAAATCAAAACATGCATTGATTCAAAAACGTTCAGAAATTAAATAAAAAAACAATCTTTTTTAACGGAAAGTAAGGAGCGACATTAAAACTTAAAACGAACAGAAATTACTTCGTATATGAAAGGGGCTGCTTCCTCATCAACGCCCCGCTCTTTACGCTAAAGTTTTTTTACTGTTTTAAAAAGTAGAGTTAAGAGAAAGAGTCAAACTAGTGCCATAAAAACGAACAGAAATTAATTTAGAGAACAAGTTTTGTTTTTCAAATGAAAGTAAAGAGCGGCATTAGAACTCAGGACGAGTAAACATTGTCTCTTAAGCCTATATTAGGGGGCCTGCCATCCCTTAATTCCTCACTCTCCTCCAAAAATGCACTTTTTTCACAAATGCATCAACAAAGATTGGTCTAATGCACTAGCAATGTGATAAAAAGATTTTTTTTTCTCAGTACTTCACGTTATGGATGGATTTATTTGTCCACATTTGCCTCAAAAAACAAAACTTTAAGCTCAAATGTTTAGAAAGACCGTAGGTGAATAAACCACCTACGAATAACCCACCTGGCTGTACTTTTAGCAGTCTAAAATTACTTTAGTTAAGCACTAACTAAAGTTAATGTAAACGGCAGGGGGCTTCAGCCCCCTCATATAGGATAAGTCCTGTTTGGTGTTCCAGTGTTGCTATATACCTTCATATAAAAACATAATTATTTTTTATAGTTGTGGACGCTACGAGTTACTTTACTCTATCTTTCGACATAGTTACCAAGTTTTTAAAAACTTATCATACCTCTCAATTAATTTTAAAGTAGTCTTAATAAGAAGCTGCCGCCGGTTCCAATAACCAAGAGTTCACTGCTGTTTTTACGTTTTTACGTCGTCATCTTTTTAGCAGTTGCCACTGAGGTGGCAACCGGTTCAACTGGATACGAAACATGGGTTTCGTATATCACGCCCAGATCAAGGCAACAGAATATGGAATGGAAACACCCACACTCCCCTGAAAATTTGAAGGCCGAAAATCCCCTCTCCCAGCGCAAAATTATGGCGTTGGTGTTTGGAAATAGACACGATGTTTTTTGTCAACTTCATGCAACGAACGAACCGCTATCAATGCAGAAGCATACTGCCTAACCCCCACAAAGCTCTGTAGAGTGATTAAAAAAAAAAAAAAAAAAAAAAAAAAAAAAAAAAAAAAAAAAAAAAAAAAAAAAAAAAAAAAAAAAAAAAAAAAAAACTTGGCTCATGACAATGCAAGACCTCACGGTGCTGGTCAGACCCGTAATTTGTCAGATAGGTTAGGCTGCGAAGTTTTAGATCACCCACAATGCAGTCCCGGTCTTGCGCCGAGTGATTACCATCCTTTTCTCCACCTCAAGCAACACCTCAGTGGAAAACGTTACAATGATGATGATGACGTAAAAACGGAAGTGAATTCCTGGTTAGCGGAACAGACGGCAAGTTTTCAAACAATTCGTGGTAACGAACTGTAGTATTGAGCGACCCGGCTCAATAATAACCCAAACTCTAAAAAACGGAATTTTGATACCAATAGATATATAAAAAGAATCGGATTTTAATCTGATTTTAAATAAATAAGTTTCTTCAAGCTTATAATAAGTTTCTTTAAATATATGTTTCTCCAAGAAAAAAGGGGGAAACACCCCGTACAAGTCATTGAATATTAATGAAAATCTCAACATTAGATTCAGCATATCAGAGAATCCTACTGTAGAGGTTTCAAGCTCACATCTGAAAAATGTGGAATTTTGTATTTTTTTTTTGTCAGAAGAAATATCACGGATGCGTGTTTATTTGTTTTTTGTTTGTTGGTTTTTTCTCCAGGGGTGTACGTATCAACCCAGTTGTACTAGAATGTCGCAAGAGGGCTCATTCTAATGGAAATTAACAATTCTAGTGTCCTTTTTAAGTGAGAGGAATCTTTTGAGCGTTTTTAAGTGACCAAAAAAGTGGAGGGCAACTAGGCCACATCCCAAGCTCATTTTTTTCCCAAAGTCACCGGGTCAAAATTTTAAAATAGCCGTTTTGTTCATTATAGTTGAAAAATCTAATAATTGTGTCTTTGAGGACGACTTAATCCCCCACAGTTCCCGGGGAAGGGTTGCAAGCTATGAACTTTGTCCATTCTATACATATAGCATTGGTTATTGGAAAGTATACACACGTTTTCAGGGGGGATTTTTTCTGGTGGTGGGGGAGGTGGGGGGGTATGAGGGAGGGTCTTTTCATGGAGGAATTTGTCATGGGGGAAGATAATTTCCATGAAGGGGGTGCTGGATTTTTCAGCATTATTTGAAAAAAACAATGAGAAATTATATAAAAAACCTTTTCCAACTGAAAGTAAGGAGCAATATTAAAAATTAAAACGAACAGAAATTGTTGCGTTTATGAGGGGTTTATCCCCTCCTCAATACCTCGTTCTTTGCGCTAAAGTATTTTTAGTAATTTCAAAAAATCTATTTATTCTAATTAATTGGTCTTTGTGATTCTGGGGCCATTCTTAAAGAATCGGAACAAAATTCGAACTTTAGTGTAAAGAGCAAGGTATTGACGAGTGGGTGAACCCTCTCATATACGTTACAAAAATATACGAATATAGAAGTTCGTTACGTAAGTTGATTCATAAGTTACGTATATTTATTACCACTAAAAACGTTTCGTAAAAAAAAATTGAAAGTTCTAGTGGCTTTATTAAGTAACTAAAAATATGGAGCGCAACTAGGCCAGCCCCCCGCCCCTTTTTTCTCAAAATCGTCCGATCAAAACTTTGAGAAAGCCATTTAGCCGAAAAAATCAAGAATTAATATGCTAATTTCCTTTTAATTGTTCATGTATGATGACTCCAAATCAAAACCTGCATTGATTCAAAAACGTTCAGAAATTACATAAAAAAAGTTATTTTTAACTGAAAGTAAGGAGCGATATTAAAACTTAAGAAGAACAGAAATTATTCCGTATGTTAAAGGGGCTTTCCCCTCCCCGACGCCCCGCTCTTTACGTTAAAGTTTGACTCTTTGTCACAGTTCTACTTTTGAAAACAATAGAGACAATTTTCCGGGGGGTATTTTCTGTGTATTTCCTGCCTGCGGGGGTCTTGGTACTTACGTATTATACAGAGCGCACTCGAGAAGTGAAGTTAGGTTAATCTTCATGACATACCAAAAATGATGAAAATATAATGCTTTATTAACAAATTTATGGGTACTATAACGGATAATTATGGAAAGTAGGCCGCCTAGAACACATTATATTAAATACCTAACCAAAATGCCTACTCTTTGTATTAAACATATAATTAAAATACACCTACCTACACCGTAGTTTTTCTACTGAGCCTAAGCTAGCCTAATTGTCTACGAATACAGATAGCTACACCGGTTTTTGGATCTTACAGAGCACACTTCTCGAGTGTTTTTTATAATTCGTAAATACCAGGGCATTTTCTGCGGGGGTGATAAACCCCTACTCTTGCCCTTATCCAGGCAGTGGCTTAAACAAGGATGGCGTTTTTCCTGGCAAGTAAATGGGTTCTAATCGTTCCCGCTAGTAGTGGAAAATTCAAAATCCTATAAGTATCTTTGAACTAATCAAATAGTTATACCCCAATTCGAGGATTAACAATGCTCTAACCCTATTTGGTAGAGTACATTTGCTTGCCAGAACCAGTTTGCTTTCAAGCAACCCAAATATATTTAATGTAGACCTAGTTACAACTGCTTTCAGTTTCTTCCATGGCCAGATGTTTTGATCCTTTCAGTTCAATATCCGAAGCCTACCCGTCAAACTACAAACCCTGCTAATGAGTTGATTAATTTCAGGTTTTTGAAGTGAATCTCCCAAATAAGCCTGCCCTTGCTATCCAAGGCCGTTGACACACAATTTATGAGTGTGTATGAAACACTTTAATTTTTGGCAAAGAAATTGAAGAACCACGACGATTGCCCGTATTCATAGATAAAGCTTTTTACGGACGGATAATTCAGTGTAAATTTAAGGGATTTTGAATGGTGTCATGGAATCTCAATCAAAACTTTTGCCCATCGACTCACAGCTAAAAATCGATATACGTGGAAGATCTTTGGAAGTTGAAACGAACACCGAAACATTTCAGCATTCCGAAGGAACAGGTCAAATAACCAATAATGTTAATCCGAGTTCAGAATTCATCATCGGGATAGCTGTTGGATGCACTCTTGCTTTTTTATTGGGTATTGTAATTGTCTATTCGTGTATACGGCGAGTGAGACATCAAAGAAAGCTAAAAGAGTGTGAGCGCGGGAGGAATGTGCCACAAGTTGTTATTGAACACGCAACACCAAATGGAAGTGCTTTTTCACATGCTGGTAGCCGGCCTCTTAATATCAGGTATTGTTTTTCTTATTTTAGTTAGCCTTGTCAGGGAAGAGGGGAGGCTTGGAGCTCAACCTCCAAAAATTTCAGCATTGTAGAATTCATTCTGTTAGTTTTTCGAACAGTTTAGCCTACTTACTTTTTATGTATTTTAAACCTTCACAAAAAAGAAATGCCTGCTCACCTGCCTGTATCCTGAGCATTAACTTGTTTAAAATTGTTTTATGTTTCCACCAGTAAGATAAAGCGGGAAAATTTTATCTTTCATAGCTACTTGGATAATATTAATGTAGGCCCTATTAAATAAAAAATGCAACTTTTTAAGTGGATAAACTAGAATTTTACCAAAAAGTATCCTTTTTATTTAATAGGGCCTATACGAATAAGATCCAAGTAGCTATGAAAGACAAAATGTTTCCTTCATTCTCAAATTGGTGGAAATATAAATCAATTCTGAACAAGTTAATGTTGCTTAAGCTGCTCCTTAATTTCAGTTAAAAAATGTGTTTCTTATTTAATTCCTGATTGTTTTTTCAAATAATGTGGAGAAGTCCGCCTTCCCCTTCGCGGAAAACTCCCCCTCGACAAAAAATCCCCCATGAAAAATTCTTTCATGGAAAATTCCTCCCGCGTAAAATCCTCCCCTAGGAAATCACCCCGGGGCTGTGCCATCCTTGCTACAAATTCCCCTGAGAAAATTTCTCGCGTACTATTCTGCCAGAAAAATGCTCCTTAGCATACTTTTAGTTGAAAAAAACTTGTTGTTTATTTAATTTCTGATTTTTTTTTCTAGGTTATGGTGGAAATGTTGAAATTTTTTTTTGGAAATCCCTCTCCCAACGGAAAGTTTCTCCCTGGGAAATGTCCAGTGGATAATTTCGGTAAAATTCTAGTTAATTGACTTCTTGCTATCTCGGAAAGGGTTTAGGTTAGGAAAATGAAACTTTCAGGGATGGGTCTACAGGCTAAAGTATGTCCTGGGAAGGTATTTTAAAGTACCCACTCCAATCCTTCTCCCTCTAGAGGGACCTATTGAAATTTTGACAAAGCAACATTTTACCTTAATTTTCAGTTACTAGTTGCTTTTTCTCTGCCTTTAGTTCTGAAAATGCAATTACTGTTATTTGAGTAGAATTTTGAGCCATATCAGTGTTTTCTTTCACAATTTAGGAAATGTATTTGCACATCTTTAAAACCTTATAAAATGGAATTGAGCTAAGTTATGAACCTGACAACAATTTTGTTGTACTTCAATTAAGCAGAAGATCTATTTTACAAGGTTTCACTTTTATAACACACATATTTTTAAAGGTCATCAAAGGTCAGGGCCCTCTAGAGGGAGAAAGAGTGGAGCTAGCTGCTTCAAAATACCCTCCCGGGACATACTTTACTCTGTAGATTCATCCCTGAAAGTTTCATTTTCCTAACCTAAACCCTTTCTGAGATAGCAAGAAGTCAATTAACTAGAATTTTACCGAGATTTTCTTCTGGTGGTAATCTCCCCGTGGAAAATTTCTCCCTTAGAAGTTCCCCCACGAAATTCACCTGAAAAATCTCCGTCTCAATAACAAATAATATATGTAGATAGTGGGTAAATTTCACAGTTTACAGCCCTCTTCCAGAGAGAGAGGGTAAAGTAATATCCAAAAGCATGCTTACTTGACCTTTCAACTATTTTGAACAGAATGAATGTCTCAATATTTCGATCGGACGGCTTTTGGTTAAAAAACGTGGTAGGCCCTCCAAATATTGGCCCTCCAATTTTTGGGTCACTTAAAAAAAAGCACGTTTTTCCGCGAAGGGGAAGGTGGACTTCTCCACATTATTTGAAAAAACAATCAGGAATTAAATAAGAAACACATTTTTTTTCAACTGAAATTAAGGAGCAACTTAAGCAACATTAACTTGTTCAGAATTGATTTATATTTCCTCTCCCGATCTTCTAGGACACTGATTCCATACGATCATCCCTGGGAAGAACAAAAAAGCAAACAAATAAACAGACATCCGTGATGTTTCTTCTGGCAGAAAATTCAAAATTCTACATTTTTGCAGATAGGAGCATAAACCTACACAGTGGGGTTCTCTGACACGCTGAAATTGATGGTGTGATTTTTAATAAGATTGCTTGACTTTTAGGGGAGGTTTCTCCTCTTTTTGAAAATCAGACAAATTTTTTCAGGCTCGTAGCTTTTGATGGGAAATATTAAACTTAAATAATAATTCGGAATTAAACAGTTCATGGTTACGAAGCGTGAGTAAGGAGTGACTCGGCTTCATAGTAACCGAAATTCTAAAAGTGCGATTTTACGTTAGAAGAATCAGTTTATTATGCTTATTCTAAATATATAAGATTCATCTAGTTTAGTGTTGGCCACCAAAAGTTACGAGCCTGAGAAATTTTGGCTAACTTTCAAAAAGTGGGGAAACACCCCTTACAAGTCAAGGAATCTTAATGAAAATTACGCCACCACATTCGGCGTATCAGAGAACTCTACTGTGAAAGTTTCAGGCTCCTACGTACAAAAATGCGGAATTTTATCCTTTTTTGCCAGAATATTTATTTATTTATTTGTTATTTTTTTCCAGGGCTGATCATACCGAAATTATACTCCTGAAAGATTGGGAGGGGTGCATTCGAACAGAAATTAAAATCTCTATTTGGGGGTCAGTGTTGTCCGATCAAAATTTTGAGGTAATCATTTTGTTCAGTATAGTTGAAAACTCCAACAACTGGGTCTTTAGGGGTAATATGACCTCCGTGGGGAGAGGCCTGTAAGCTATGAAATTTGCCAATTGCTTACGTATAACATTTGTTAAAGGGAAGTATACAGACATATTTTTGGGGAGGAGGGATTTTGTGCTTTGGGTTGGTTTCCCATAGGGAGTATTTTCCGTGGGGAGGGAAGTTTCAAGGGGTAAAATTTCGAGGGAAAATTCTACACTGGGGGGATTTAACAGAATTCCTTCACAATCCTTTTTATTTGTCTAACTTTCACTTTGCCAACTTATTTCTGCATGTGAAGATGTTTCGGGGGAATCATCGGGGGGCTTATTTCAGCGTGTTTGGATTTATGGGAAAAAGTTTCCAAGGTAAGGGGGATTTTGGAGGATTTTAGAAATTAAAGTGTTTTCAAATTGAGGCGTGCTAAGGAGAATTTTTCAGACTGAACTGTGCAATAAATTTTACGGGGGGGGGGGGTATTTTCAGCTATGAAATAATTTTACGGCTGGGTTACATTTTAAGCGAGAGGAAATTTCTACGGAGTTCTCTTGAGGGGGAGGAGGGTTTTTCCTGCAGGGTGATCTAGATTTATGATTATTATTTGAAAAATGATGAGAAATTAAATAAAAAAAAAGAAAACACGTTTTTTAACCGAAAGTAAGGAGCAACATTAAAGCTCAAAACGAACAGAAATTATTTCGTATATGAAGGGGTGCTCCCCCCCCCCAATAGCTTGCTGTTTACGTTAAAGTTTGACTGTTTGTCCAAATTTTTAAGAACGATTCCTGCAACACAAGGACATTTTAGTTGAAATGGAAGTTGTTTTAAAAATGCTGAAACTTTAGCGTCAAGAGCAAGGAGGGCAACCGTAGATGAGCAACCATCTACGGATTAATCTACGGATTAATTTCTATTCGTTTTGAGTTCTAGTGTTGCACCTTACGTTCAGTTCAAAAGTTTTTTTTCATTTAATCAGTATTTAAAGCCCATGCGTTGGGTGCATTTATCGTTATTAAAATTCTATTTTTACAGTTTCTGTTACTATTGGGCAGAGTCCTTCCTTATATACAGTTAGTTACCAATAAATCTTTGAAAACTGCGCCATAAGCCAACAGAATCACTGGCTAGTCTATGGGCCAAGTGATTCCCAGGGTACTGCGACTGATTTTTATTGTGTTTTGTATAATTTTGGACATTCATCCTATGTGGATAAGTGTAAAGTTTTTATCTTTTGGAGGGGGTTGGAAATCACCATTCAGATTTCGTTAAATACCAATACACAAAATGCGAAAACAATCTTAAGTTTTAAAGGATTCCATTAAGCAATATTGAGGTGGAATCAGTCCTTGCGAGTAGCAATTTGTCCCTAGGAATGACCTATGAATGGATGGATGATAAACTTATCCATTAACAGCTGAAATGACATCGTTTTTATACAATCCTAAAAAGGGCTTATTCAATATTTGCCTCTCACTCACTTGGACTATCTGTCTTGGCTTTTCTACCATTAACCATGGCTTCATGCCCCAACTACTTGCTTTTGATTCAAACTCACTAAAAAGGGCTTTTGCCATATTTGTCTCTCACTAACTCGAACTATCTGTCTTGGCTTTTTCTACAACTAGCCATGGCTTGATTTCCCTCCAACTACTTGATTTTAATTCAAAACCAAGCCATTGGCCTTTGAGGGCGAAGGCCAAGACCGATTCCAGTTCTAAATTTGGATGTTAGGGAGGTGGTGAAGTATAGTGGAATCACTTACTAGAACTATCCAGTGCAAATTTTCTGCATATTATGAAGAAATGATTGTTTCGTTAACATGTTTCTTTCTCGATAGCCCCAATTTTAGGATGGCTTATACTTAGTTTTTAATGATGACCAAACTGTTTAAAATTAGATTATAATACAATTAATTAAAAAAAACAAAGTTTTTTTTTAGGAAAGTAAAGAGTGAAGTTGAAACTTAAAACACATAAAAATTATTGCTTCACAATCTATCTAAAATATATCAGTAAAACTAGTACAAATAACCAACTAATTTTATTTCCCTGTTTCCAGGAGAAGCTTTTCAGTCTTACACGAGCTGTGATATCAGTAACTATCAGTATACAATGAAAATATGATCGTAAAAATAAATATTTTATAATAACCGCAAAGTCATTGAACAGAAGACTGAAATATTGGATTGATTTATTAGATAACATCTTGGTCTCATAGCTATTAACTAAAAAAGTCTTATTTAACTGAAAGTAAGGAGCGACGTTAAAACTTAAAACGAACAGAAATTACCCCGTATATGTAAGGGGCTGTTCCCTTTTCAACTCCTCGTTCTTTGCGCTAAAGTTTGAATCTTTCTCTCAACTCTACTTTTTAAAACAGTAAAAACTTTAGCGTAAAGAGCAGGGCGTTGAAGAGGGAACAGTTCCTTTCATATACGGAGTAATTTCTGTTCGTTTTAAGTTTTAACGTCACTCCTAACTTTCAGTTAAAAAACTTTTTTTTTTATTTAATGTCTGAACGTTTTTTAGTTATCCATGTTTTGATTTCGGCCCTCCGCAGATGAATAATTAAAACGAAATTTGCATATTTATTTATTTGGCTAAATGGCTTTCCCATAGTTTTGTTGGAACGATTTTGGGAAAAAGGAGGGGGAGGAGGCCCAGTTGCCCTCTAATTTTTTGGGTACTGAAAGAGGCAACTAGAACTTTTAGTTTTTTACGAGCGTTTTCATTAGTAAAAGATATACGTAACTTACGAATTGGCTTACGTAACAAAATTTTGTATTCGTATGTTTTTATTCGTATATGAGAGGGTTCGCCCACTCGCCAATACCTCGCTCTTTACTCTAAAGCTTAAATTTTGTCCTAATTCCTTAAGAACGACCCATGAATCACAAAGGCCGTAGAATAAATAGTTGAAATTACTAAAAATACTTTAGCGAAAAGAGTGAGGTATTAGGAGGAGGTGAACCCCTTATATGCGTAATATTTTCTGTTCGTTTTAAGTTTTAATGCTACACCTTACTTTCAGTTGAAAAAACTTTTTCATGTTTATTTTTTCATTGTTTTTTTTTAAATAATGCTAGAAAATACTGCGCCCCTTCCTGGAAATCTTCTTCCCCCCCATGACAAATTCCTCCATGGAAAATTTCCCTCACATAACCCCCTCTCCTCAACCCCTCTTCCCAACCAAAAAAAATCCCCCTGAAAACGGGGGATTGACGGGAAAAGTTTGACACTTTCTCTCAACTCTACTTTTTAAAAGAGTAAAAAACTTTAGTGTGAAGAGTGGGGCGTTGAGGAGGGAGCAGCCCCTTTCATATACGAAGGAATTTCTTTTCGTTTTAAGTTTTAATGTCGCTCTTTACTTTCAGTTAAAAAAACTTGTTTTTTATTTAATTTCTGAATGTTTTTGAATCAATGCGTTTTGATTTCGGCTATCCGCCGAAATCAAAATAATTGTTTTCCGCCGAATTTCGTAATAATTATAACGAAATTTCCATATTTGTTTTTTTTGGCTAAATGTCTTTCTCATAGTTTTGACTGAATGATTTTGAGAAAAAAGGAGCGGGGGAGGAAGCCTAGTTGCCCTCCAATTTTTTGGTTACTTAAAAAGGCAACTAGAACTTTTAATTTTATACGATTGTTTTTATTAGTAAAAGATAAACGTAACTTATAAATTAGCTCACGTAACTAGCTTTTGTATTCTCATGTTTTCACTACATATATGAAGGGGGTTCACCCTCTCACCAGTGGCTCGCTCTTTACACTAAAACTTAAATTTTGTCCCAATTCATTAAGAATGTCCCCTGAATTACAAAATCGTAGAATAAATAGTTGAAATTACTAAAAATTCTTTAGCGTAAAGAGCGAGGTATTAAGAGGAGGTGAACCCCTCATATGCGTAATAATTTCTGTCTGTTTTAAGTTTTAATGCTGCTCCTTATTTCCAGTTGAAAAAAAACTTTCATATTTATTTTTTCATTTTTTTAAATAATGCTAGAAAATCCTGAGCTCCCTTCATGACAATTTTCTTCCCCCATGACAAATTCCTCGATGGAAAGCTCCCCCAACATATCCTGCTCTTCTCAACAACTCTTCCTCCCAACCAAAAAATCTCCCTGAAAACGTTTGTACACTTCCCAATAACCATTACTATATGTATCCATTGGTCAAGGATTGTAGCTTGTAGCCCCTCCCACGGGGACTGTGGGGGAGTAAGTCGTCCCCAAAGACGTAGTTATAAGATTTTTCGACTATGCTGAATAAAATGGCTATCTCAGAATTTTGATCCGGTGATTTTGGGAAAATTATTAGCGCGGGAGGGGGGGGCCAAGGTGCCCTCCAATTTTTTGGTCACTTAAAAAGGGCACTAGAACTATCCATACGATCACCCCTGGGGGAAAAAACAGAAAAAAAACAAACAAACAAATAAACACGCATCCGTGATCTGCCTTCTGGCAAGAAATACAAAATTCCACATTTTTGTAGATAGGATCTTGAAACTTCTACAACAGGGTTCTCTGATCCGCAGAATCTGATGGTGTGATTTTCGTTTAGATTCTATGACTTTTCGAATGTGTTTCCCCCTAGTTTCTAAAATAAGCCAAATTTTCCCAGGTTCGTAACTTATGATGGGTAAGACTAAACTTGATTAAACTTATATATTTAAAATCAGTATTAAAATGCGATTCTTTTGGTGTAGCTGTTGGCATCAAAATTCCGTGTTTAGAGTCTTGGTTACTATTGAGCCGGGTCACTCCTTACTACAGTTCGTTACCACGACCTGTTTGATAATTTTCATTTTGATCTGATACCATTTTCAAGGGATTTCAGGCTTTTTTTGAAATCACCATAAATTTCTTTCTGCAATAAACTTTTGCTTTTAAGACGAACGGAAATACTAGTTACCATTCGTGAATCAGTGTCAGATGGCAATTTTTTCACTAAGTAGTTTTTCTCGAGTCGTGATTTTAATTTTTGGTTGCTATGATCTGTGGTTCGCTCTTTATTATGCTGCAGCTACCATTGCAACCATGATAAATTCAGTAGCGAAAACTTGCATTTTCGTCCAAACCCAAACGATCGAGGGTGAAGGGCAGCCCACTTTCCGAAATCGTGCACACGAGGCAGTGCGTCTCATGTGTTACACAAGTTTAGCTCGCAGGTCAGAACACCTGGCACTCTGAAATATACATCAGGTGGAGTAAAGTGAATGATTCCCTGTTTCAAGAAATATCCAACATTTAAGCCGGCCAGTTTACAATAACATCTATGGTTTACTGGTCATAAACATATTGTTTACTTTTCTTATGTTATAATCGTAGCCTACTTAGACTATATATAAATCAGCAATGAGTGGGTCAGTGGAAAAGGGACAGTAGGTTATTCCGCTGAAAATAAGCTAACAATATTAAAAAAGATAATATTTATGAGAGGGGGGGGCAAGTGAAGCCGGTTGTATTTAGGAATAAAACAAATAGGTATTTTAGAATATCTTAAAGCTGTTTCTGGATTTTTTTATTCTTTCCTTCTGGAGTGGAAAGACTGAGCTGATACCCTAATAGTAAGTGTATACGAAATACTTAATAGTAAGTATTTAATAGTAATAGTAAGTATTAAAATAGTAAGTGTATACGAAATACTTAATTAAACAAGGGAATATGTAATGATATCGCAGTTTGTTAAGCGCAACTGTTGGAACATATGCAAACGTAATCTGTCAAAATAGCAAAAATAGTTAAGTGGTAAAATGAAAACATAATCATTATTTTATTTATTCATTTAATTTAAATCTCATCTACAAAGTTTGAAAAGGACAGAGCAAAAGATAGAAAAAATAAATAAAAGAAGCCAATAAACAATTAAAAACGAACATACACTTGCAGAACGATGAAAATAGGGTGATGCAAATGTAGACCAAGTCTTTAAAGCTCAAATAAGGTTCAAATACAAATTAAACATAAAGCAAAGGAAAATCAGAACAAAATCAAATGAAGCCCTTAGAAAAGCTTGTCATTCCAATTAAACGGCACTTGTGTTTTACCAATTGTTCTTAAAGAATCGGGGAAAAAATGAAACTATAGCGTAAAAATTAAATGTTGAGGAAGGGGCAGCCTCCCTCACATACGGAAGAATTTATGTTCCTTTTAAATTTAATGTTGCTCCTTACTTTCGGCTGCAAAATCTGTTTTTTATTTGATATTTAAACTGAAGAGTCATTCTTTCCCATTGAAAACCAAATTTTTAAAAAAAAGGAAGCTGGTCCAACAGACTAATGCATTTAATACTATGGTAGCAGAAAAAAGTCAGAAATAATCACGCTTTTGATACATTTAGAACTTTTATCATTAACACTGCAAAATTGGTTATTAAATAATCTCCTTGTTACGCTGATTTCACATGTGTAAAAAATTGTGAGTTAAATCTGGTTATTAAAAGTTCACAGCATAAGAAATTTTCATAATTAAAAAATAGGGCAACCGCCCATTAAAAAGGGAACAACCTCTATGAAACCTACACCAAATCTCACAATACCTAATAACTCTGGAAATGAGCAATAAACACTTTTAATATATAAAAAAGGGTACTTACGTGTTATAACGACCACACTTTATTCTTGATCTATAATGAAACCGGTTCTCTGGGTCTACTTGGAGAAAATTAGCATAGCTAGAGTGACACAAATGGTAACTATGCAGGTATATTTTAATTACACATTTAATAAATAGATTTGGTTAGGTATTTGATATAATACGTTCTGGGCGACCTGCTTTCCATAATCCTTGTGTTATATTTTTCATAGTTTTGTTACTGAAGTATTACATTTTGATCATATTTTGCTTTTTTTCGTAAATAAATGTTTATTTGGTAAATAAACATATTTTGGTTTATTTCATTTACTTAATTTACTTTACTTCTTTTTTATTTTTTACTTCTTTATTATTTTTATTCTTATTTTTATTATTATTTATTATATTTTATATTTTATTATTATTATATTTTATATTTATTATTTTTATTTACTTCTTTTTTTATTAATCTTACTTTACTTCTTTGGTGTGGTCGCTATTAACACGTGAGTACCTAAAAAAGCTTCATTTGCCTTTAGCCAAATTTTTAGTGATTTTTAATTTATTTGTTAGTTTTTTTTCTTCTCAGGGCTGATTTTATCGAACCAAAGCCAGTGATTCAAAATACTTAATATCCTTCTATAAAACCTCAGATTTTCCAAGGACGCACGCTGTTACACATTCTTCTCTTTAGTATAAAGCGCGCATAAAATCAATTTAGTTTGTAAACAATGATTTTCAAGCTTACTTCAAATGAATGAATATTTGTGTATAGCATTGCATGACTGCACATCGGTGGCGTAATTTCGTCGAAATCCTTGGGGGATGGGGCAAAGTTAGAGCCAATTTCCCAAGTCAAGTGAAAAGGACAGTGAAATTTGGAAAATGACCCATATAGTACGATTAAGGCATATATACTAAAAAAAAATATATAATAAAAAATTATACATATAAAAAAGTTATACTAAAGAAAACCGATCTGTCTCTCTGGATGCTTGAATTATGTAGGCCTATCTTAGTGTTGACAAGATTTTTGAAGACAGTAAATTTCAGCTGAGGGGGGAGGGCTTGGGTCTGGGGGGGAAGCTGCTTCCCTGCTCCATAGAAAATTCGCCCCTGTTGATCACGTACTTTTAAGGGAAGGCTAGCGGACTTGATGGTGGGGTGTCATCTGTAGATCAGTAACTTTGATTTTCTGAAACGTTGGTGAAAATTGTCTCTATAGATTTGTTCTCATGGAAGGTAGCACTAGCAGAAAAATTTAATCAAAGGAAAACTGATTCGCCGGAAGATTTTATCCCGAATGATTGCAGCCGTGTAGACCTATTCGCTGTAAAAATTTTAACCATTGAAAACTATACTCATAGAGAATGTTTGCCATGTACTGGTGCAGCATCTCTGAAAATCTTCTTTTTTTGCCTGAAAATCTTAAGAAAAGACATGCACAAACAGTGAGACTTTTTGCAAAGAAATAGAAAATTAATGATCAAATAATTAAAATAGATATAATAAATTCGTTTTTGTCATTTTTTTAATTTTTTTAAATTGAGACCGTAGATTCCCCCCCCCCCATCAAAGGAAAAATATTATCCCCAAGTTGACTTTTTTTTAAATGGTGGGATTCCTCTACCTATCCTATCCAAAATTAGATCCGTAAATAATTTATCTAAGGAGCATTGCACTGTTGGATCATGACATCCAGACACAAAATCGTACCAACAGTAGCGCTTGATTTTTCGATCAGCGATTGCAGGTTCATTAAATTCAATTTATATTACTTTTCCTAAGTGCTCTACAGAGCCAAGAGAGTACGAACACAACCTTGGGAATCTTTCGCCCCCGGTAGTAATATTTTTATATGCATATAAAGAATACTGAAAATTAATTAAGTTTAAAGATAGTTTTAAGTCATATGAAAGTAAGAACTGATCATAATTCATCGTCTATGAAAAAGGAGGACAACGTCTTCAAAAGGAGGAAAATCTCAACACTATCCATTTCAGCACCATGCTGAACTGAGCACCATGGTGCAAAGTTTCAAGCCACTATGAACCAAACTAATGAGTTTTGTATTTTCTGAGAAGAGCTGTCACCGAGCATATTTATTTGCTGTTATATTCTTTTTTTGCCCGGGGGTCGTATCGAACTTTTGGTCGTAGAATATCAGTTGTTGTATCATTTATATAGAAAATTGAAAGATATGGTGCCCATTTAAAGAAATATTGTAATGTCAACTGTTAGGTGATCTGCAGTCATCAAAAGTAGAGATAATATTCCAGTTGTGTTGCTTAATAATACGGAAGAGTGGGGCTAGTTGAGACAGTTTTAACATTTTCATAAGCAATACTTAGCAACATTCACCCTTAAAAAAAAAAAAAAAAAAAAAAAAAAAAAAAAAAAAAAAAAAAAAAAAAAATAAATAAATAAATAAAAAAAAAACTTAAAGCCTATACGTTATTTTACAAATATATTTTTTATTTTGATAAAAACTAGGCAAAAAATATACTGGAATTTCTTTCACTTGACGGCTCAAGGTGTATCAACCTACCCCACATCGGGGCATGTTGATAGTGTAGTAAGGGATATTTAAATTCTGAATGAATTGCAATAAATAAGCAGTCATGAATCGAAATACAAACGTTTTTAATGAGCGCAATTTAAATTCAGTCTGAGACAGTTAAATTCAATTGCTCTTCACGCTAATGGACTAAACTTTCTCATGCTAAATGCTTGGTTGTGTCACTAGGTTCACTGTATACTGAATCATTGGGTTGTATTTCCACATCTGAGGTGCAGTTTTATATGTGTACAATTTCTTATCCTCTCCACACGCGAAATGCGCCCATCTCTTACATGCAACACAATGGCTCCAATCCTCACCAATGTTGACATGGAGTACGGCTTCAAACAGACAAAATAAAAAAGCATCATTTTCTTCCTCGAGCTATGATTGGGTTTTTGTCTTATCGGTATCAGTTTCTTCTTTATTAGTAGATTACAATTATTTTTTTTTTTCAATCTTGACTTTCCCATCTATGGCTTTGTACAACTTTCATTTTCACTTTTCAGCCTTAAAAAGTCTCTTTTTTTAGTTTTACTTTGATTCTGTTTTCAGTCTTTCCTTAACAGTCTTTCTCTTACATGCAACACAATGGCTCCAATCCTCACCAATGTTGACATGGAATACGGCTTCAAACAGACAAAATAAAAAAGCATCCTTTTCTTCCTCGAGCTATGATTGGGTTTTTGTCTTATCAGTATCAGTTTCTTCTTTATTAGTAGATTACTATTATTTTTTTTTTTCAATCTTGACTTTCCCATCTATGGTTTTGTACAACTTTCATTTTCACTTTTCAGCCTTAAAAAGTCTCTTTTTTTAGTTTTACCTTGATTCTGTTTTCAGTCTTTCCTTAACAGTCTTTCTCTTACATGCAACACAATGGCTCCAATCCTCACCAATGTTGACATGGAATACGGCTTCAAACAGACAAAATAAAAAAGCATCCTTTTCTTCCTCGAGCTATGATTGGGTCTTTGTCTTATCGGTATCAGTTTCTTCTTTATTAGTAGATTACAATTATATTTTTTTTCAATCTTGACTTTCCCATCTATGGTTTTGTACAACTTTCATTTTCACTTTTCAGCCTTAAAAAGTCTCTTTTTTTAGTTTTACTTTTATTCTGTTTTCAGTCTTTCCTTAACAGTCTTTCTCTTACATGCAACACAATGGCTCCAATCCTCACCAATGTTGACATGGAATACGGCTTAGAACAGACAAAATAAAAAAGCATCCTTTTCTTCCTCGAGCTATGATTGGGTTTTTGTCTTATCGGTATCAGTTTCTTCTTTATTAGTAGATTACAATTATATTTTTTTTCAATCTTGACTTTCCCATCTATGGTTTTGTACAACTTTCATTTTCACTTTTCAGCCTTAAAAAGTCTCTTTTTTTAGTTTTACTTTTATTCTGTTTTCAGTCTTTCCTTAACAGTCTTTCTCTTACATGCAACACAATGGCTCCAATCCTCACCAATGTTGACATGGAATACGGCTTCAAACAGACAAAATAAAAAAGCATCCTTTTCTTCCTCGAGCTATGATTGTTTCTTTGGTTTTTGTCTTATCGGTATCAGTGTCTTCTTTATTCGTAGATTACAATTTTTTTTTCAATCTTGAGTCTCCCATCTATGGTTTTGTACAACTTGCATTATCACTTTTCAGCCTTAAAAAGTCTCTTTTTTAGTTTTACTTTGATTCTGTTTTCAGTCTTTCCTTAACAGGCGTGCTCGTTAAAATTGCCACCGTAAGAGACAGTTTTTCTTTCTTTCGTCATTTTTTGGAAATGAGCCATTGTCTATTAGACTCCAAATTCCTGTTAGAATTCCAGCCTCTGATGATGTTTGCTGGAGGGCCTGGTTTGAAGTTGAAGGACCAGCAGAAAGGCTATGTACATAAATGATTGTTTCAGTGATAGAAAATTCCTCGTTAGCCGGTACTGGTCTCACTGTTACACAAGTCGGAGAAAAATCAATTTCTGTAAATATTCAACGAATATATGACACAATGCCAGATCCTGTCAATCTCAAAATTATGTTCTCAGGTGCGTTAGCTTTAGGAACAGTAGTCCGGACTATTCTAAGAGTAACGTAGATTGTATCATTTTTGCCTGAAGTACTTGTCATCAAGTCATCTACTGCAGAAAAAAAATTAAAAGGCTGAAAGACATATATGCCTGATGAATGCAAGCAGTGAGAATTATGTAGTGGTAACGACAACATTGCGCTACCATTGTCCCTACATATCCTACTATATGGACATGGGTGAAACACAGTTTCCGATTGCGTCGCTTTTCCGACTTGGTGTGCCCTTTTCTCGGCCCCGCTTTTTTTTGGTCGCTGGGCGGTTTGAACACCTGTCTGATCTACGTTAAAAATATACTTATCCTTAAACTTGTTTTGATCATTAGCGCATTTTCAACTGTCAAAAAATATCAACGTTTGGTTTCTTTGAACTTGTTGCTTGGCTGAGGGTAGTTGCACCAGCTTCTCCGATGGACAAGCGATAGTGTTTCTTCAAGAATGAATTGCACCGTTTTTGTATGTTTGATTTATGGTTAATATAGGTGTCAAGAAATGATACTGTTGAGCCATAATCCACGGCCAGTGATTGAATGTTATAAGGAGTCAGACTATAAAACATCTTTGATGAGCTCATAACATAATGTCTAAGGTGTTCTTCCCGTGCATTACTGAATATTTGTCTTTGCTTAGCATAACATATTTTGAGGTCCTTGTCATATTATAGTAGTGATGAGTGAACAGGGACGGATTGCAATTCTGAGGTTCTAAAGATTATACCCTAAGCTTCATTGCATATATTCAGAGCATAATTTGCATTCTCCAACGGGTACAAAATCAGCATAGTATAACATACACATAATTTGCATACTTCCATGGGAACATAACATATTCCTGTCAGGACATGATTAACATATATTAAACCTTAACTGAGTAAGATGAATGACCAGTTAAGTAAAGCGGCTTATTTGAATCTAAATGCTTTAGTGGAATCTGTTTAATAAGAGAAATGACCCCTTTAGTAAACCGATTTATATGAATTCAAATTGAATGGTAGAATCAGCGTAGGGGAGAGTCGGGTAAGACGGACCCCATTTTGGTTTTTCGTCTGCGGAAGAGGTTGGAAACAAGCAACGACTGACGAAAGGTGTCTAACTTGTCCCCAAAACATTGAGTTACGTAAAGAAACCTTCTTCACACATAAATCAGCCGTATTTCCGGGCCCAGATAAAAAAACTGAAGTTGGTCAAAAGGTCCATCTTGCCCACCCCATAGGATAAGACGGACCAGCCCTTTGGGCAAGACGGACCCAATTGCTCAAAAAGATTGATTGTCTCTAAACAATTTTATTTCGAATACTTAAAATACTAGTAGTAAGTAAAAAAGTAAAAAGTTAGCAAATAACTATATTTAAACACTGTACGAGGCCAAATCTACGTGAAAAACGAACTGAGCCGACTGTCTCGTCGTTCCGCCCGAAGGGGTCGGTTTTGGTAGCTTCATGATGACCTCTTCTTTTCGCACGAAGCTCATCTCTTCAGTTGCCGTGAATTTGCTCGATGGAGCTAATCGCTTCCAAAACTGAACTTGGAAACCATCAGATTCACAATCACACACAACTCCAACATAATTCCTGAAGCTCTTCTTGGTCGGCACTTTCAAAACCAAGAAATCCCCACTTTTTGGTTCGGTTCCATCAAGAAACTCCTCCTCCTCTGACCCATCCAAATGCACGCTGTCATCACTTTCATCATCCAACGCGATATGTTCATCGAAGCTGTCTTCCCCGTTCCCAGGCTGTTTGGAGAGGTTTCTCTTTTCAGGCCGTTTTCTTTGAGCTTTCTTTTCTGATTTTTTTCTTTTCAGCTCAAATTCTTCTTCCAGTCTGTTTTTTCCAGGTGTGTTCGTTAGAATTTTGGACTTTGTTCTTTTCCTAGACGTTTTTCCGTCTCTTGCATAGAAACTCGCCTTAGGGTGAGGACGAACCGACTCTGGAGTCAATGGCATAGTCGCAGAAATCACTGAGCTACTGGTAGTTGGCAGCACGTCGTTATTCAAGCTCTCGTCGCCAGGGCTGGTTGATGGAACTGCAGACTGGCCTGTCATGGGAGACGTCTCTGGTGCTGGTCGGTCTGTCACAAAGGTGCCGAGAAAGTCGTGATCTTGGAAAAGGTTCCTATTGAAAGGTATATTCCTGTTTTTTGGAACCCGCTTAGTACGTTTTCCATGACGAAAGCTCTTGGAAAAGCGATTCCAACGAATATTCCGATTTCATAAATGGTAATCCTCCTGTTTGGGTTCGAAATCATCGACGAGTTAGCTGCTTCATTGTAGTATCGCTTGAATGGCCCATAAACAGCAGCATCAAGAGGCTGCAGCTTGTGACTGCAATGTGGCGGAAGCGTTAAGACGTCAATGCCGTTTTCTCTGCAAAGATTAACCACGCTCAATGAGACGTGCGAATCATGGTTATCCATAATCAGCAGAAGTCGATTTGTGGGCGAGCAACTGGTTTGGGAGATCAGATGGCGTATCATATCCGGGAAGATTTCGGCTGTCATCCATCCAGACGGCTGGCATTTTCCTGTGCTTCTAGGGGGCGTGCCATTGAGAAAAATTTGAAGCCAGTTCACTCGTGGAAAGACAAAGAAAGGGGCTATCGACTGGCCAGCTGCGTTGATACACCCTACGACTGTTACCAGCGTCCCTCGCTCAGCCGAAGTAATGCGTCCAACTTGCTTTGATCCCTTTTCTGCAACCATCTTTAATGTCTTCTGAACGGTGGTTACTCCAGTCTCGTCAAGATTATATATTCTATTCGGCGGATACTTGTGCTTTATAAGCAGCTCTTCTAAATTATTTAAGAATTCGCTGACATTCGTCCTGTTGAAGCTGGTGGCTCTGGCAAGGCTTGTCGTTTCGGAGGACCTTAGGGAAAGCCCAACACGACTCATAAAGCTATTCATCCAGTCTTTTCCTGCACACTTATTTTCAGTCCAGTTCTTCGGCACATTCTTCCCTTTGGCCTGGGCATATTCATATGCAAACTGACCTGCTTCCTTTTTCGTAAGTCCATGATGCATGTGCTGTGCCGTGATCATATAGTCCTTCAGAAGTATCTCTTCGTTTGCTGAGAACTCACTTTTAAAGTTGAAGGTAGTTGCCAACTCCACTGATTGGGGATCTTCTGCTGCGTCGAGTTTTGCAACTGCTCTTCGCACTGTGCTTCGTGGCAAACCAACCTCTTTCGAAACTTTGCGAAGCGGCGAACCAGATTTAACTCGCATAGCAGCTGCTCTCAGTAAGTCCTGGTCGTGGAGACCGCGGGTGGTTTTCCTAGTATACTTTCCCATTCTGCAAAAGAGAGACAGCTTAATGTATTTCTAATTGACATGCGGGAACAATAAATGCAACACAATATTCACAAAATACGTAAAAAATAATAACTTCGAAAAAGATCCCAGATGATAGGGGACAAGACGGACCGGTACGTCTTACCCGCTGTCTCTGTGGTCCATCTTACCCTAAACCTGCTTTTTCGGAATGGTTAAAAATTATAACATAAGATGGCGCTGCAATGAAAAAAATTAATGTCTCACACACTCTCCTAGACCTCCATATTTGTAAGAAAGATTACCACAGTGTAAAACAGAACATTAGAAACACCAGAAAAGAAAAACATTTACCTCAAAAGCCGGTTTCGAGAATGTGAAAACGAATAAAAATATTTTTCTCGAAGACAAGATTGGCTTCAACTCTCAGACTTCGCTCCGAAACTTGCCACTAGATGGCCGTTGTTTCTAGCTCTACAAGTGATAAAAAGGTGACGCTCAAGTCGAGCAATGACAAAAGGTCCGTCTTGCCCCCCGGTCCGTCTTACCCGACTCTCCCCTAATCAGAGGAATGACCACTTAAGTGAGCTGTTTTATTTGATTTCAAATTGGACTGAATGAATATATGGTGTAGCATAGAGCTTTTCTCGACAGCATATATTAACCTAGGGATAGTGTAACCGCTTGTATCAGCATATTCATGGGAATGAGTACTTATATCAACACTTTTTTTAGAGGGAGCTTAACGTTATCCATCTCCCACCTCCGAGGGTTCCAAATGCCCCTATCCCAACTCCCCCCCCCCGACAAAAAAAACAGAACAAATTAAAAATAAAAAGTAGAACAAATTTTAAAAAATAACGAAAAATGAAAAAAAAATAAAAAATCAAATAAAATAACGAAAAATGAAAACAAATTTAAAAATGAAAAAACTAACGCAAACAATAACATTTAAAAATGAAAAGGGTTTTCTCATAATATATCTTAGCATGCTCATCAACGATTTCATACGAAAGAGAAGCCATACAAGCGTGATGTATGTAAAAAAAAGGTCCTCTCATAATTCAAATTTGCATGTTCATCAAAGAATTCATACAATCGAGAACCCACACAAGTTTAATGTATGTCAAAAAGGTTTGTTCAGGTTTCAAATTTGCATGTATATGAAAGAGTTCCCAAAAAAGCAGCCTTATGAGTTTGGATGGTATGTCAGAAGGGAATTAAAATTGAATAGCTGTGGGCATCAAGCCATGGCTAATCGTAGAAAAAGCCGTGACAGATAGTCCGATTGAGTGAGAGGCAAATCTGGCATTAACCCCCTTATTAGGATTGTATAAAAATGGTGTTAGTTCATTTATTAATAGATAAGTCTCTATTATTCCTCCTTTCGTCATTCATAAGGCAGAAGAACTACGGTAAATTAGTCATAGAGCTTTGATAGTCATAGAACCTATAGGTATGTCTAAACTAAATAGCTATGTCGTTTACTGAGTATAAAAGATAATTAAAACACTTTTGACTACACTAAACTTAAAAAGTAGATAAATTCCGAGTGTTTTACTGTCTGACCGAGTACTTGATAAACTACAAGTCTTTTGTTTGGTGACTGAGCATAAAAATTGAAAAAAGCACTTCTACATAGAACAAACTCAGCTAAAAGGTAAACTCTGAATGTCTTAGTTGCTGGCTAAGCATGAAAAATTAGTAAATGCACTTTTGACTACAATATACTGGGGGAGTTGATAAATTTTGAGTGTTTTAGTTGCTGGCTGAGTACCAGAAGGTTAATAAAAACAATTTTGACTACAACAAACTCACCTACTTGGTAAATTTTCAGTCTTTTAATTTGTGACTGAATATCAAAAATCAACAAAAACGCACTTGCATATAACAAACTCGACTAGTAGGCACATTCCGAGTGTCCTAGTTGCTGACTGAGCATAACTTTAATAAATAGTATTTCAAAAAACTCAGGTGTTGATAAATCCCGAGTGTTTTACTTGCTAGCTGAATGCAAAAAAAAATAAAAATAAAAGCGCTTTCCGCTACAACAAACTCTTTTACTTGGTAAATTCCCAGTCATTTAATTGGTGACCCAATATAAAAAAAAAATTAACAAAAAACAACAATTTTTAATAGATCAAGCTCAGCTAGTAATAAAATTCTGATTGTCTTATTTGCTGGCTGAGTGCTAAAAATTAAACAAAAGCACTTTTGACTACATAAACTAAGGGAGTTCAACTACATGGTAAATTCTGAGTCTTTTAATTGGTGACTGGTATCAAATAAATTTATATAAACGCACTTTTGCATACAACAAACTCAACTTGAAGAAAAATTGAAAGTGTCTGAGTCACTGACTGAGTATCGGCAATTTAATAAAAACTCTTTTTACTTCAATAAACCAAGGGAGTTCAACTACTTGCTAAATTCTGAATCTTTTAATTGATGACTGAGTATCAAAAAATTAATAAACAACATTTTTGGATACAACAAAGGCAGCTAGTAGATAAATTCAGAGTATCTTAGTTGCTGAATTAGTATAAAAATTTAATTGAAGCACTTTCGACTACAATTAACTCAAGTAGTTGGTAAATTCCGAGTGTATTACTTGCTGGCTGAATACCCAAAAAAATTATTAAAAGCACTTTTGACTACAGCATGCTCAGCTACTTGGTAAATTCTGAGTCTTTTAATTGATGACTGAACATCTAAAGATTAATAAAAAAAAGCTCTTTTGTTAGAACAAACTCAGCTACTAGGTAAGTTCTGAATGTCTTAGTTGCTGGCTGAGTACCAAAAAATTAATGAAATCACTTTTGACTACTATAAACTGAGGGAGTTCAGATATATCGTGAATTTTAAGTCTTTCAATTGGTGACTGAGTGTAAAAAAATTAATAGAAGCGCTTTTGACTACAGCCAACTCAGCTTCTTTGTGAATTCCGAGTCTTTTAATTGGTGACGGAGTATCAAAACTTTAATAAGAACGCTTTTTCATAACACATGCTCAGCTAGTAGGTAAATTCTGAGTATCTTAGCTTCTGACTGAGCATCAAAATTTAGTAAAAGCACTTTTGAGAACAATAAACTTAGGTAGTTGATAAGTTCTACTGGCCAGCCTAGTACCAAAAAATTATTGAAAGCATCTTTGACTGCAACAAAATCAACCACTTGCATACAACAAGTTGAGCTAGTATCCAAATTCCAAGTGTCTTAGTTGCTGACTGAGCATCAAAAAATTTAATAAAAAACACTTCACGGCAATACACTCAGGTAGTTGATAAATTCCGAGTGTTTTACTTGCTTGCTGAGTACCAAAAAATTAATAAAAGCACTTTTAACTACAGCAAACTCATCTACTTTGTAAATTCCGAGTCTTTTAATTGGTGACTGAGCATAAAAACAATTAATTGATAAAAAGCGCTTTTGTATACAACAAACTCAGCTAGTAGGTAGATTCCGAGTGCCTTAGTTGCTGATTTAGTATCAAATAATTAATAAAAGCACTTTTTACTATAAAAAAACACAGTTAGTTGATAAATACTTAATTTTTTAGTTGCTGACTGAGTACCAAAAAAAATAAAAGTTCTTTTGGCTACAACAAGCTGGACTACTTAGTAAATTCTAAGTCCTTTAATTGGTGACTGAGTTGCAAAAATGATGAAATTGTACTTTTGCATACAAGAAATTAAGCTATTCGGCAAATTCCGAGTATGTTAATTGTTGGCCGAGCATCCAAAAATTTAATAAAAAGCACTTGACTACAGTCACCTAAGGTAGTTGGTAAATTCCACGTGTTTTGCTTGCTAACTGAAGACCAAAAATTGGGAAATTGCAAATTTGACTACAACAAAATCAACTACTTGGTAAAAAGCTTAGTTAGTTGATGAATTCCGAGTGTCTTAGTTGGTGACTGATCGTCGCTATTTTCGATAAAAGCACTTTTGACTATAATAAACTGAGGAAGTTGATAAATTCTTATTGTTTTAGTTAATGGCTCAGTACCAAAAAATTTGCATGCACTAAGCTCGGTTACTTGGTAAACACACAAAGGACATAGGAGCGTGGGTTTAGTTTACATTTAGTTGAACGCTTTCAAGTTTAGTTTGTTCAGGTTTGGTTAGCGTGAACAGCCATGCTGATCTAACCTAAACAAACTTTAAAGTAGTTAACTTAATGTAACCTAACCTCACGCTCATGTGTTCTTAATGTGTTTATGTGTCTGACTAGGTTTGTTAGTGCTATTTTTATATTAAATTTTTGATGCTGAGTCAGCAACTATGGCACTCGGAATTTACCTACTAGCCGAGTTTGTTGTATGCAAGTGCTTTTTCTGAATTTCGATATTCGGTCACCAATTAAGAGACTCGGAATTTACCAAGTAGTTCAGTTTGTTGTAGTCAAAAGTGCTTTTATTAAATTTTTGACGGTCAGTCAGAAACTAAGACTCTCGGACTTTGCCTACTTCTCTGTTAGTTGTATGCAACGGTGCTTTTTTATTAGTTTTTTTATACTTAGTCAGCAATTAAAAGACTCGAAATTTACCAAGTAGCTGAGTTTGTTGCAGTCAAAAGGTCTTTTTATGTACTCAGTCACGAATTTAAAAACTCGGGTTTTACCAAGTAGCTAAGTTTGTTGTAGTCAAAAGTGTTTTATTAATTTTGTTGGTACTCAGGCAGCAAGTAAAACTCAGAATTATTTGACATACATCACAGTCATAAGGCTGGTCCTTCTTGTGAATTATATCATGTGCATGAAAGTTTAGAGCCTCATCAAACCTATTTTGGCATAAATTACGCTTGTATAGGTTCTCAGGTGTTAGAATTCTTTGGTGAATAGGCAAATTTGAAGTATGAGAAAATATTTTTTTTTACATACATCACACTTGTATAGGTTTTCTTTCGTTATAAATCCTCAATGAGCATGCAAAGTTACATTACGAGTAAATTCTTTTCATTTTAAATTGGTTTTTATTTTTCGTTAGTTTTTTTCATTTTTTTTAGTTTCTTTGGGTAGTGAGACAAAAAGCTAGGGGAAGAGCATGGGGGCCCTTGGAGGTGGGACGTAGATGCCCATAAGTTCCCTCTAAAAAAAGATTGTTGACATAAACGCTCATTCCCACGGATATGATGATACAAGCGGTTACACTTTGCCTTTGTTAATATATGCTGTCAATTTAAGTTCAATACTGTATCATAAATTCTATTTGTTCAACTTGAAATCAAATAAAACGGTTTACTTAAGTGGCCATTTTTCTGATTACGCCGATTCTTCCATTCCATTTGAATTCATATAAACCGTTTTACTAACGTGGTCATTCCACCGATTAATCTGATTCTATTAGAACATTTGAATTCAAATAAATCGCTTTGCTTAACTGGTCATTCCTCTTATTCAGTGAAGGTTGAATATATGTTAAACATGTCCTGACAAGGATGTGTAATATTCTCATAGAATCGTGCAGATTATGTATCTCTTGTACTGTGCTAATTTTGTGGCCGTTTAAGTATGCTATGAGGCTTATGATATAATCTATAGAGCCTCAGGTGTGCAATCCGTCTCTGTATACTCATCACTACTTATGATTTATCTTAATGATGAATCGGTCATTTTGTCGATTTTATAAGCTGTAGCTCTCTTCCTTAAGGTCATTGTCTTCCCTTTAACAGCTTCTTATGCTTCTTCAAATGACTGTATAGCAGGGCTTCTTAAACTTTTGTAATTCCCGACCCCATTTATGATTTTCAGTTTCTTAGCGACCCCAACAAATATAAAAGAAAAATAAATTAATATTTTTTGATGATACGTTTATTAGGTAACAATATACATATGTATATGAAAATATATAAATTTAGAATTCGTTTTGAAACATATAAAAATCTAAAATTGAAATTATAGCAATGTTTTTATTATAGTTTCAAAAACAAAAGTGGATTCTGACCGTCTTAATCAAACAGTTCGTTGTAACGAACTGTAGTAAGGAGCGACCAGGCTCAATAGTAACCGAAACTCTAAAAAACGGAATTTTGATACCAATAGTTATATCAAAAGAATGGCATTTTAATGCTGATTTTAAATATATAAGTTTCATCAAGATTAGTCTTACTCATCAAAAGTTACGAGCCTGAGAAAATGTGTCTCATTTTAGAAAATAGGGGGAAACACCCCCTAAAAATCATACGATCTTAACGAAATTTCACACCATTAGATTCAGCGTAACAGAGAACCTTATTGTAGAAGTTTCAAGCCCCTATCTACAAAAATGTGGGATTTCGCATTTTTTTTGCCAGAAGACAAATCACGGATGCGTGTTTATTTGTTTTTTTGTTGTTGTTTTTTTCCCAGGGGTGATCGTATCAACTCAATGGTCCTAGAATGTGGCTAAAGGGCTCATTCTAACGGAAACTAAAAGTTCTAGTGCCCTTTTAAGTGACCAAAAAATTGGAGGGCACGTTCATTTTTTCCCCGAAGTCACCGGATCAAAATTCTGAGATAGCCATTTTATTCACCATAGTCGAAAAACCCAATAACTATGTATTTGGGGATGACTTACTCCCCCGCAGTCCCCGTGGGAGGGGCTGCAAGTTACAAACTTTGACCTGTGTTTACATATAGTAATGGTTACTGGGAAGTGTACAGACGTTTTCAGGGGGATTTTTTGGTTTGAGGGGATATTTGAGGGGGGAAGGTTACCGGGGAGGATCTTTCCATGGAGGAACTTCTCATGGGGGAGAGACTTTCAATGGAGGGGGGCGCAGGATTTTCTAGCATTATTTAAAAAAAATGAAAAAATAAATATGAAAAGCTTTTTCTACTGAAAGTGAGAAGCAGCATTAAAACTTAAAACAAACAGAAATTGTTACGCATATTAGGGGTTTATCTCCTCGTAATACCTCGCTCTTTATGCTAAAGTATTTTTAGTAATTTCAACTATTTATTCTGCGGCCTTTGTGATTCAGGGGTCATTCTTAAGGAATTGGGACAAAATTTAAGCTTTAATGTAAAGAGCGAGGTATCGACGAGGGGTGAGCCTCCTCATATACGCAATAAAAACATAGGATATAGAAGTTCGCTACGTAATTTATTTCGTAAGTTACATACATTTTTTACTTATGGAAACGTTCGTAAAAAATTATAAGTTATAGTTGCCTTTTTAAGTAATCAAAAATTTGGAGAGCAACTAGGCCTCCTCCCTCACTCCTTTTTTCTCAAAATCTTCCGATTAAAACTATGAAAAAGCCATTTAGCCCCAAAAAATTAATATGCAAATTTCGTTTTAGTTATTTATGTGCGGAGAGCCAAGATCAAACCATGCATTAATTCAAAAACTCCAGAAATTAAACAAAAAAAAACAATTTTTTTTAAATGAAAGTAAGGAGCGACATTAAAACTTAAAACGAACAGAAATTACTCCGTATTTGAAAGGGGCTTTTCCTCCTCAACGCCCCGATCTACGCTAAAGTTTTTTATAGTTTTAAAGTGTAGAGTTAAGAAGAAGAGTCAAATTTAGGAAGAGTTCTTAATCAAATTTATGACCTTAACAGCATCCTGAAGCACATCGTTCAATTCTGGTGCTATCAATTAATTAAGAAGCACCCAAAGGATTTTTACATGCCGGGACTGTAAGGTCCCGCCGGTCGCGAAAGGATTAAACTGACTAATTCGAGAAAACTTGCACTTCGTTCGCAATCATACAATGGCTAAATGAAAATAACACCAAATGTTTATATAGTTTCTTCAAAATAACACTTAGAAATTTTGTTGATAATATTTATCAGGATTATTTCAGTTTTAAGAGATTGACAAAAATAAATCGACATTTTTCTTATAAATTTCTATAACATCTTCTGATTCATAGTAAGTTTATACCAGATATTAAAATGATCGGAATAGAAATGCTGGTATAAACAGTCTTTCCGAACTTAGAAGATTTTATGATACATTTATCTACGATGATAGTTATTTTTCTTTATAACAATAATTTTACAACTTAAAAAACATTTTTTGTTAAATTGTATTTTTATCACTCGCGACCCCATAATTTTCTACGTGACCCCAAATGGGGTCGCGACCCATAGTTTAAGAAGCCCTGCTGTATAGGGTTTTTTTTTCCTTTATCTGCCTTCCTCTTGTGCGTTCGCACCATGATCGGGGTTAGAAAATACAGAATCACTGTAAAAATTGTGCTGGGGCACGTTGATACTCTGTATAGATCTGGCCATAAAACGCTGTATCAACTTGCCTAAAGTGACCACGTATTGCTTAAACTAACATTAATTCAAAGCAGTAATACCTTAGATAATCAAATCTATATTGGTTTAGACAATAAACGCCACTGATTAAAGTGTGGTGGTAGAATAGGGGTCTTGTCGAAAACTTGTAACACTTTTTTATAAAATGGCGTGTTTTATTTTCACCCAGTAACTACCTATTGCATAACTCTGAGCTATATATAATGCTGCACCGCTGTACAATGACTTGTTTTTATCCATCCACTTGAGACTGCATATGCGCAAAGGCTAGAAATAATCTATGTATTAACCTGCCCCCTTTTCAACTAGCCCCGCTCTATCCTATTGGTAATCACTGCAGCATTCATGCCATCATCAGCTTATAATTTATGAATGAACACGAAACTTACTGCGGCAATAACGTCGAACTATAGAATTTAGTCCGCATTCAAGATGAAGGCCTCTAAACAACCCAGTTAGGGTTTTAGATTGATGAAAATTATACTTCTTATCCTAGATTTTCCATTCCGCGGAATTTTGGTCCTCTATAAACTACGCAACTAAAAAAACAGTTTTTTAGAGAAAAATTGCTTCTCACTTTAATCAAATAACTTTTGACTTAAAAAATGCACTAGAACTTTTAATTCCCAATTGGACGAGCCTTCTGTTAAGCTTCTATGATCACTCCTTTAATGTGAAGGAAACAATAAAAAATGAAAATAATAGTAACGGCCATATCGTTCTTTACTAAAGCCCCTCGCCCACCCTCAAATGGGATTGCTTTGATGAAAAAAGATCTTTCCAGCAGAAAGTGACGTTTTTTGCAACCAATTTCTCCTGGTACCCATTCAGAGCTTGGTAGACCCTGAATGAGTTTACAGAGTCACGCCACTGATCCCCCGTTCCAAGCCAAATGTCCATTGACACCAGGACTCAGACCCCGTCCTCACGGACAACAATTTCAAGTCTTGCGTGCTACTCATTTGACTAGGACCGCTCTTTTTTTTTACGCAGCAACCACTCCCTTTTTTGGAAGACTCGTGAGTTATGTGTGCCTCTGTTTATCTGATTGAGGTCACGAGCCTTCATTCTATGCTTTTGCGGTTCAGCAATAAAAACATTCTTTCTCAAGAACTGTTTGACAAGTTTCGAGATCGCCATTAGCAGCCAAATCATCCCAATCAAGCCGCAGCCTAAAGTCAATTTTGGCTCTCCAGAAATTTCTAAAAGGTGATCTTTTATGGTCATTGAACTTCAACCGTTTTAGGCTAACTTGAACACATATGTCGTCATGTGTTGCGAAACATACTTGCGCTTTTACTTAGTTCTTTGTTGTGGTATACCCAAAAACTCGGAGCACTTTTGAACGACACTTTTTTCTGATGATTTCTATTTTCTTTTTTTGTTCATTTTGTTGTTACAAAAACAATTGTGCTGCATTCAAATCATTTGTTAGATGTCTGTTGCTAATTATAAATTTAGCTACTGTAAAAATGTCGTAAAATGTAAAATGTAAAAAAATGTAAAAAATGTAAATGTCGTAAAAAATGTGTAGTAAAAAATGTAAAATGTAAAATGTAAAAATGTAAAATGGCTGTAAAAATTTAAGCTAGCAGTTTGTCTCTTGAAGACTTATTTTTTCGATAAGTTTTCATTAATTTTTTCATATAACAAAACTTTCTTTCATTTGACTGTATATTCGTTTTATGAAACGTTTTGATAAACCTGGGTAAAAATATATGTTATCAAACACTGTGCATAAGTTAAAACCTTAATAAAAGGGGGTACCCCCCTCAAAAACTATTTGAAACAGAAAGTGCTGTATGGGGTATAAGTAAAGGCTTTAATGTGTTTTTTTCCAGAGCCAGTTCATATGAAAGGGGTGATCGTATAAACTTTTCTCACTAGTCTTGGCTCTCAAACTTATCTTCCTATTCTTTGAAACTTTTCAGTCGTGAAAAAATGCCCCTGAGCCTTCGCTATGCTACATTTTGCATCTTCACTGCAGCCACCATCTCTCAGAGACAACTTTCTAGCGTCGCATATAGTAAAGAGCCATAAGGCTGCTTCAATGTATTTTTTTTTAGCAGAGCCTTTTCATATCCTCTTCTAAACTTCGAAGGGTGCTTGCTCTATAGAAAATTGAAAGCTCTAGTGCCCTGTTTAAGAGTTAAAAGCGATCGGAAGGCAACCAATCCCCTCTTATGTCTTTCTACTAGGCCATTCGATCGAAATTTTGAGATAGCCATTTCATTCGAAATTGCCCCAAAATAAAATAATGATGCCTCTAGAGCTAACCATCACTGACCCGGGGCAAGGACTAAGTTATGCAATTTGCTGAGCGTTTACATATTTTGATTGTGGATAGGGGGAATGTTCGATCCCATGTCTCGAGAAAGGATAAGGATACTAAAGCGAAACATCTAAGAAGTATTTAGGGGGGGGGCGTTGAACTACGACAAAACACGCTGTGTGTATGTAGTTTATCAAAATTGTATCTGAAATATCTTAAGAACGGCTGGAAGTATTAAGTTGAAACTTTTACGGTACGAAGGGGACGTTGAAAAGTAGCTACAGGGAAACCAGATCCTCTCTTATGCCCTTTTTAGCCACCCTCCCCTCAAAGGCATTATATGAAAGATTTGAAATTTCCATCTTGTTCACAATGGTCTAAAGGTCAAATGACTGTGCCTCCGGGAATGAGACACTCCCAGAGCCCCATGGGCAAAAGCTGTGAGGTACGTCAATTGCTCGTTGTTTATATATAGACTAAGGCTTGTTGTAGGGAAAAGGGGACTTGTTTAGTCTTGGGTGTCAAAAAAGGCTTAGGATATCAAGGTGAAACTTTTATGAAATGTTGAGGGGATGTCGAACAAAATCAAAGCACACCACATGCAGGATTGTTTTCGAAAGGGCGTATCAGTATTATCTAATGATAGGCTGAGGATATTATGTTGAAACTCTCAGGGCATGTTGAGGGGGATATTGAAGAGTGATCAGAGGGCAACTGGCCCCTTTACCCATTCCACTCGACATCGATTAAAATTTTAAAAAGCAATTTTGTTCAAAATCTTCTGAAGCTCTAACAGTTGTTTCACCGGGGATGCCATGTCCCTCACAGCCCCCAAGGCAAGGAACATAAATTATGTAATATTTTCACTTTTACATGCAGGATTTATCATCGGGAAAGGGATGGGTGTTTAATCCTTGGTGGGTCCGAAAAGGCTAAGGGTATTGAGGTAAAATTTCGGGGAATGTTGACTAAATCGAGACACTGAATCCACCCAAGTTATCAAAGAGGCGTAACCACAATATATTTGGAACAGGTAGAGGTATTAGCTTGAAACTTTGAGGGAGAATGCTATCGATGCTGCTACCGTGACTGCAACTTCTTGCAAGTGCTACTGCTTTAACTTGCGACTGCGACAAAGAATGCTGGCAGCAGTGAGTACTTGCAACTTCGACTACGACTACTTACGACTGTAACTGCTTGCGACCAAAAGGACTTTTACTTGCAACCACTTACAGGAAATATTGATGGTCTTTTTGAAAAATTAAATAAAAAACAATTTTTTTTTAAATGAAAATAAGGAGCGACATTAAAACTTAAAACGAACAGAAATTACTCCGTATATGAAAGGGGCTTTACCTCCTCAACGCCTCGCTCTTTACGCTAAGGTTTGACTCTTTCTCTTAACTCTACTTTTTAGAACAGTAAAAAACTTTAGCGTAAAGAGCGGGGCGTCGAGGAGGAAAAGCCCGTTTTAAGTTTTTTAATGTCGCTCCTTACTTTCATTTAAAAAACTTGTTTTTTTATTTAATTTCTGGACGTTTTTGAATTAATACATGTTTTGATCTTTTTGGTCACTTAAAAAGGGCACTAGAACTTTTAATTTCCGTTAAAATGAGACCTTTCGCGACATTCTAGGACCACTTGGTCGATACGATCACCCCTGGAAAAAAAAAACGCATCCGTGATTTGTCTTCTGGCAAAAAATGGGAAATCCGCTCCTATTGTAGATAGGAGCTTGAAACTTCTACAAAAAGGTTCTCTGATACGCTAAATCTGATGGTGTGATTTTCGTTAAGATTGTATGACTTTTAGGGGGTGTTTCCCCTGTTTTCTAAAATGAGGCAAATTTTCTCAGGCTCGTAACTTTTGATGGGTAAGACTAATCTTGATGAAACTTATATATTTAAAATCAGCATTAAAATGCAATTTTTTTGCTGTAAATATTAATATCAAAATTCCATTTTTAGAGTTTCGGTTACTATTGAGCCGGGTCGCTCCTTACTACAGTTCGTTACCACGAATTGTTTGAAATCGAAATTCAGTATGTGCATGCTGGTTGTCCAAATGGCGTATCAGCAATATCTCAGGGACGGCTAAATATATTAAGTTGAAAGTTTCAGGACATGATCAGGGCAATGTTCAAAAGGGATCAGAGAGTAGCCAGCACCTCCACCCTTGCTCTATTCAAATACCCCCTTCCTGGCATTGACCAAACTCTCTTGAGAGAAACAATAAGCGTTTGATTCGAAATAGTCAAAAGGTCTAAGAACCATGGTTCCAGGGATGCCAAGCCCCCATTGCTGATCGGGGAAAGGATTGTATATAATGCAATTTGCCCATTGGTTACATACACGATTTATCACTTGGAAAGAGGTAATATTTGGTCTTTGGTGTGCCCAAAAAAGCTAAGATGTTGAGGTGACACTCTAGGGATTATTGAGAAGGACGCTGAACAAAATCAAAAGTCACTTCGAGCATCCAGTCTATCAAAAGGGTCACTCGAAGTCACTAGTTGTGACTTCGAGTGTAGCTACTTATTACTGCGACAAGTTGAGCCTGTAACTGCAACTGCTTGCGACTGCGACTACCTCTACTTTTGATTACTTTCAGGAAATGTTGAGGGGAATGTTGAACAAAATGAAAACGCACTGTGTGTATCCTGGTAGTCAAAAGGGCACATCAGCAATATATCAGGAACGATTGAGGGTATTAAGTTGAAACTTGCAGGCAGCATCTAGAAGTGTTTTGAGGGCAAAGGGCGACCACCTTATCCATTTGTTATGCCCCTCTCCCTCAACACTGATTAAATTATGAAACAGTCACTTCTTTCAAAATAGTCAAAATATAATAATTATGGCTCATGGGATACCAGTTCCTCCAGTCCCCAGGAAAAGGATGAAAATTATTTAATATTTTCATAGTTTACATACAGGACTAATCACCGGGAAGAGGAGGAATGTATGATGCTGGGTGTGTCAGAAAAGGTTAAGGGCAATAAGATCAAACTTCAGAGAATGTTGAGGAGATGTTTATCTAAATCAACTGACACTACGTTTAATCAGGTTATCAAAAAGACATATCTACAATACCTTAGGAGCTGTTAAGTTGGAACCACTATTGCTACTAACACTGTGACTGCAATTGCCACTACTTGCAACTGCGACTGCTACTATAACTAAAAAAAAAAAACAATGAGAAGATAAATAAAAAAGTTTTTTTTCAACTGTAAGTAAGGAGCAGCATTAAGACTTGAAGTGAACAGAAATTATTACGTATATAAGGGGGTTCGTCTCCTCCTCAATATCTCGCTCTTTACGCTAAAGTATTTTTAGTAATTTCAACTATTTATTCTACGGTCTTTGTGATTCAGTAGTCATTCTTAAAGAATTGTGACAAAATTCAAGCTTTAATGTAAAGAGCGAGGTATTGACGAGGGGGCAAACCCCCTCATATACGTAATAAATATTTAAAAATTTAGAAGATCTTTACGTAAGTTAATTCGTAAGTTATGTATATTTATTATTAATTTAAACGTTCGTAAAAAGAATGTAAAGTTCTAGTTGCCTTTTTAAGTAACCAAAAATTGAAGGGCAACTAGGCCCTCTCTCCCACTTCTTTTTTTATTAAAATCGTCCGATCAAAACTATGAGAAAGCTATTAAGCCAAAAAAATAATATGCAAATTTCGTTTTAATTGTTCATGTGTGGGGAGCCAAAATCAAAACATGCATCAATTCAAAAACTTTCAGAAATTAAATAAAAAACAAGTTTTTTTTTAACTGCAAGTAAGGAGCGACATTAAAACTTAAAACGAACAAAATCTGTTCCGTATACGGAAGGGGTTGTCCCCTCCTCAACGCCTCACTCTTTACGCTAAGTTTGACTCTGTCTCACAACTCTACTTTTTAAAATAATAAAAAACTTTAGCGTAGAAATCGAGGCGTTGAGGAGGGGACACTCCCTTTCATATACGGAATAATTTCTGTTCGTCTTAAGTTTTAATGTTGCTCCTTACTTGCAGTCAAAAAAACTTGTTTTTTATTTAATATTGTACAGGAATCAAACCCGATTGAGTTCTGAAGTTTAATGAAAGACCATTGTTTTAAGGTTTATGTGACGAATGGGTGATAAGTTCTCTGGTTTCTTTATTTATTAAATTAATCAAATTGTTGGATTTTTCTTTTTTATGGATCGATGATGGGAAGTACCGAATAGTTTTTATATGGTTTTCTGTCGTATCTTGTTTTTTTTTTTTTTTTTTTTTTTTTTTTTTTTTTTTTTTTTTTTTTTTTTTTTTTTTTGGTTAGTTGTCGTTACCTTTCATAAGTTGAATTATATTCAGGCCTGGTGGGGTGATTGTTCACCTAAACAGGTTTTGTTATATTTGTCGTTGATAAATAAACCCTTTCTTCCTTGAAAAAAAGAAATGTTCAGAGAATGTTGAGAGGGGTATTACACTTGAAGACGCTATGTGCATACAATCGTCAATGGGCGTAATTTCAACATGTCAAACAGCTAAAATTGTTAAGTTTAAAACTTCCATGAAATGTTTATTGGGATGTTGAACTAAATCTAAAGAGGTTGTCAAAATGCATGTCTCCAATGTTTAAGGAATAGTTAGGGTAATTTCGAAGATCACACTGCCTTTCCATGACGAAAGTAAAACAGTTCAAAATAGGGATGATACCTTTTTATTGACAGTGAATAGATATAAAATTATTTAACTGGATATTTCGAACACATATACAGTGTTCATCATCAGCAGTAAAAACTGGGATCATCAGCAGTTTTAGCAGTTATATAGTTAAAGCTACCACACAATGTTGAATAGGATGTTAAACTTAATAAAAATACTATACATCCCGTTTGCCAAAAGCGCGTATCTGCAATATCCTAGGAACGGTTAATGTTATTTAATTTAAACTATAAGAGGGTGTTGAAATAAAGAACAAGACAGTAATTATAGCCTATAAATTAGAATCGGGTATTTCAATTCTTAAGCCGAAGACAAGAAAAACTGATGAAGTGTTCATTATATTAACCAATAGTAAAATTTTTGGCAACAAAAAACGAACAGAAATTAGTTTGCTATTGTATGCAAATATACCCAAAATACCCAATTTCCTTAGATACATAGTTACTGGACCTTTCAACTAAGCTGAATAAAATGACTATCTTAAAGTTTTATTGAATGTGTTTGGAAAATGAATGGGCTTGGGATGTGGACTGCAATGCCTCCTATAACTTTTGACTATTAAAAATGACACTTGAACTTTTAATTTCCAATTGAATTAGCTCCTTTAAAAATTTCAATGATATTATTATCTATGATAGTGCTCCGCATCCTGTGACATTGCTTATATGCCCTTTTGAAAAACTGCATGCATATAGTCTTTTTGTTTAATTGAAACTCCTCTAAACTTTCTCTAAAAGTTTCACCTTAATGCCCTTAACGTCATTAGTAATAGCAATCGTCGTAGTAGAATTAATACTATACGCTTAGTGCCTTCTAGCTAGTTCAAAATCCACCACAGCTTACCCTGAAAGGTCTAACTTAATAATTTAACCGTTCTTGAGACAAATCTGTGTCACCCTTTTGTCAATCTAAATACTCATAGTTCGTTTTGATTTAGTCCAATATCCGCCTAAATATTCCTTGAAATTTCTCCTTAATACCCTTACCTTGCGTAGCAGCAATAGTGAAACGCTAGAACAATGAAACGCTGAAAGTTTCAACTGAATACCATAAACCGTTCGTGAAGTATTGCTGATTATTTCCTTACAACCTTTATGCGCACAGTGGGTTTTTCAATATTCCCCAAAATTTTCACCTTACTACCTTTAGGTTTAGTAGCAGTAGTAGATAATCCAGTAGTAATAGTAGCAACAGTAGAACTAATAGTAGTGGCCTTAGCTTTAGTAGCAGTATTGATAGTAACAGCAGTAGTAATAGTAGTAGCAGCATTAGTACTAGTAGTAGAATGAGTTGAAGCAGTAGCATTAGGATGGAAGTATTGTCCTTTCGTTATTCACTATCCCCCACAACGCGCCCTGTAAGTTCCAACTTTACGCGCCAAAGTGTTCCTAAGATATTGCTCATACACCCTTTCGACAAACTGCATACATATGGCGTGCTGTCATTCAGTTCACTCCCCCCCTCAGTTTCAATAGAAGTAGTATTTGGAGTAATTGTGGTAGAAGTTGTTGTTGCTGTTGTAATAGCAATAATATTAGTAGCACGTAAATGGTCGTTGACTTTAACAACATTCTTGGTATTTACGCAATATTAGAACCAGGTTTAGAATGACATAATAGGGTCTAGTTTTTTCATTATATCCGGTCGTGCTCTTTTAAATAACCGGTTTATCTAAACAACTTGCATTTTTGCTTATGTAATTCTCTTGTGTGTATGTGTGTGTTACTTACATTTGATTTTACTTTAACTATATCTCGGTTCTCCAATTAATGCACAGGACGTTGTTTATTTTGTGGGTTTCCATAATTCGTCGATTTATTTTTCTTCAAAGGTTTATTAAAAATTAAAAATATAGCCATCTTCAAATTAAAGCAGATACAGCATAATTATAAACATTTTGTACATACCCTAGGGTTATATATTGGCTTTTATTCATAAACTAACATGTTGGGCCCCATTATGGAGAGGGGGCTGAAATACAATTAGAAAATTTTCCTTTCAGTACTATAAGGTAAGACCCCTAGTACTAGAATATAGGTGATTAGTAGGGCTTGCGTGTGTAGCAAAATAAATAAATAAAATACTTAATTAAATTAAGGAAAATTTACTTTTTGCAAGTTGTGCTGCTAAAGGTTGGCAGCTTTTGGAATTCAGTCGAATTCGCTACTGGCAGTTTTGGAACTTTTTTCATACCTGGGCTTATGGACGAATGGACGGTACCTAGAGGCAGCTTAATCTATGAAATAGAGGGATCATACCAATATTGTTTATGTTCCGGTTTAAAAAACGGCACTTTACTGAGGCGTGTCTTGTTACGAGAAAAAATTAAGTTTTAACGTTACTTTCAAATGAGTTTTTATTTTTTATCATTCAGTAGTGCCCCGATAGGGTCAATCATAGTAAAAAAAAAAGAAAAAAAAAATCAACCTCTTCCACGAAAAAAAAAATACAACATTTTTTTTTGTGAGTATGAAGTCAACACCTCAGTCTATAACGTTTTCAGACATGTTGAATTTAATGGTGTGTCATCCAGATCAATCCCTTCTGAAGGCTCTCCCCTTGTTTTATGCAAATTTTCTTATCTGGGCTCGAATTTTCATAGTCTATTGATTTTTTTGTATTATGAATCAGAATGAATACAGATTCTTATGATGCATATATTGTTATATAACTTCACAATTTTAAGTCTTAATGTCTTTTGAAACGGTTTCATTCTAAAACATATCCACATAATATTCCAGTTAATTCCATTTCCTTCCTAAATATGTGTGTCTATAAACTGAGAGGGTGCCCATTTTGACAAAATCACATGCACCAAGGGGCACGTACCAAGCGTTGTGAAAACCGTGTCAAGCGTGAAGGAAGTGTCTGCAACACACGTGGTGTCCTTAGATATGCAACAGGTGGCGGAAAGTGGGTGCCCGTCACTTTTAACATGAATTGTGTGATTTTAAAATGTATTCTCTCTCCAGCGCTCTCTCCTGCTCTCTCTCTCTCTCTCTCTCTCTCTCTCTCTCTCTCTCTCTCTCTCTCTCTCTCTCTCTCTCTCTCTCTCTCTCTCTCTCTCTCTCTCTCTCTGTTTCTTTCTTTCTCTCTCTCTCTCAGCCATTGTAGTTTATATGCTATTGTATTTGCAAAGGGCAATTGAAAAATTCATGCGCGTTTTTTACTTTACAGCCAACACGGTTTCACACACGATGGCACAGAATCTGAATATGGCTCCGTTGGTGGCAGCCCACCCGAGTCCCCGACCCCAAGTTTGAAATCAGCTAAAAGTACTTTCGACATTGACAGGAGTCGGCCTGGTTCATTTGCATCAATTAATTCTTTAGGCAGCTCCTACGGGAGTGCTCGTTCTCATGTTTCTCGAAAGTCAAGAGCAACTATAGCCTCTTTCAAAAGTGCCTTAGAAGAATGATTTTTACATATTAAGTGGTGGTTATGTCAACATAAAGTTTTCGTTGAGGTTCGCAGGGAAAGTATGTGCTTTTATTTTCAGAGAAAAACCCATCGATTCTTGACAATTCTTAATTCGGGTCGAAATCTAATTTTCTATAGCAAAATCGATGAACATTTGACTAAAAATACAAAAGATACATAAGGATGGTGAAAAATCCTATGACTCGGGATGTCAAATAATGTCCCAGAGCAAGACGACCCTTTATCGTGCCGCGTTACATGTCATATGTGGTTACACGAATGACAATCAAGACAAAGAATGCCGTTCCGGATAAGTCTGATAAGACTCTACCCCTAACTTCTGAACCGAAACCTCGTTATTGTAGAATCTGTTTGCAGTTTCACTTTCAACCTGGTATACCTCGGGTAGCTACCAAAAAGTTAGACCTCGGGGTCTTATTGAGGGTTGCCACCTGAAAAACAGTCGTACTAAAATGATATTTGTTTCTTTTAATGCTTTTTCACAGTGAGATTTTACTTATACCTTAGCTAGCTAGCACTATTTGAGCTAATCAGAACTTTTTATCAAATTTTTCAACCAATCAGAAAATTATCTGAAAAAGCCGATTGGCTGAAACTAACGCAAGGTAGGCTAAAACTTAGTATTTGTAAAACTCGTTGTGAATTAAATAAATGCGAGTAAAGTCTTATAATACAAATTTGTTATAGCTAGGTCACGATGTGAACCTAAACTTTACAGACTAAAAAATATCAGTAGACTTAGACGTTTTAATTCAGAAAATGATGTTGTGTTTTAAAATCTGGAATTGGCGTTGGAACGTTTTTTTGGAGGGAAGTTATGGCAACCCTATACCGAAGTTGACTTCTGATATGCCTTAAAATAATGATGTGTATAATTGTGTATAATTTTAGTAACCCTAACTAAGAGAAATGTATGTTACGTGCATCTTAAGTGTAATCAAACCATTGTTTGATTGTTGCTTAAAATATTCATATTTGCAAGAAAAAACAATTGTTATGAAGAAAATACTTATTATTGTAATCGACAGATATGAGTGCAACTTCTGTGCGTTTATTAAGTTTTAGGTCTGCTGTGCAACTTTTGGTATGGTATTTTTTCTGCAATTCGAGGGTTTTAATGTTTCAATGTAAGATATGAAGGGGGACCCACTTTAAAAATTTGTGTGCACCAGGTGGCGCGTGTCAATCGAGGTGGAGCTCTGAGGCACATGTGGCGTTCTAAGCTCTACACTAGGTGGTGGAAAGTAGGTGCCCCCTCGGTAAGAAGAGAATTTCGCTATAATTCAATAGATGAGATTTAACTTTAGTCATTTATGAAATCATATCTGAAAAGCCAGTTTAGATCATTCGTTAAGAAAAATTCTAAGAACTACTGTAATTCTGAATTGGTGAATGGATAGATCTGTGACTGAAGCCGTGCTTTCATAATGGCTTTTTAAGCAAAGTTGCCCCGGGCTTTTTGACTTTTTTTGGGTGCTCTCGTCTCCCCCGGTATTTATAAGGCTCGTACGCCGAACCGGGCGCATTTGAAGTGGCCTTTTTAGGAAACATCAAATCTGGTGAACGAAAATTTGTTTTGACTCGGCCTGAAAAAGTCACAATGAAGACAACTCTTGATGAATCCAATGGCATAAATACGCTGCCCTTTTTGTTCAGCTCATGGACTTGCCCAGAGTCAGGGCCTTGGGACACTGCCTCTCCTCCGGGTGCTTCTTATTCAAATTATGAAGCGATATTTTTTATCATTGCCCTCCCTCCCCCCCCCCAAAAAAAAGCCCAGCGTACATGTCTTCTTCAGATATGCTGTATGTTCAACCCTATCTAGGTTCTATAACTTCTTTTATAGCTACGAAAAGTGATAATTAATTCTGAAAGTGAAAACAATAGTGATTTTTATAATGGTTTAGACTGTTTAATTCAGTTGTTTGTCATTTCCCTGTCATTTCCCGGTATTGTATTTTATTGTGTTTTAATTTTGGTTTCGAAAGAGGAAGTTGTTTGTAGTGGTAAAATGATTTAAGTGATTGTTGGTTTGATTAATGCACGTAATTAACATACCAAAAGAGGCATTCTAAGACGGAGAATATTAACCAGATTTTTTTCTGGAATTTGCATGGGCATTTTTACCGTTGGACACGTGTACAAAAACATTTCGTACAAGTAACTGTTCAAATAGGAATAAATCCTTTTATTAGACAATGAAAAACAATGACAATGATGACAGTTGCTGTGTATGTGGTCGAAATATCCAGAATTATTGTCATTGTTTTTATTGTCTAATAAAAGGACGTTTCCCTATTTGAAGTATTTCTTGTGCGTCTTGAAAGGCAGTGTGATCTTCGAAAATACCGAAAACATTTCAGGATGGAGTTAAATTAAAAAATGACACAAAAGCTGATGAATTACATGAAAAGTACAAAAAGTTATTGGTCAGATCTGTAAAAACTTGAGATGTATCAAAAGGGTAGCTGTAAAGCTATCAAAAATGGCTTTAAGTTTTATTCAGTGAATTGAAATTGTTTGGAATAGGTACATGTTGAAAGTGTGTTTGGAACCCTCCTCCTCACGATATCCAAATATTTTTCAGAATTTATCCCTCTCCCTTTTACCAAAATGGATCCCAGCATGCGTGACAGCCTTGAGAACACTGATGATTTTTCCTATGAAATTAGATACAACAGATACATTAGAAATCACAATATTTCAGGTTTTTTTGTGAAAAAGTTTAAACATTGTAAAAAAAAAGTGTAATTCCTACTCCTTTTAATATGCAACACCTTATTAGTCACTTGTGTGTCACAGTGGCAACAGTTATTCAATAATTGGTATGCTAACATGTATAAAGTTTATACAAGTGCAAAATCAATAAATATCCCTTTGGTTTTTTTACTGTTGTTGACAAGAAGTTATATGCGCACATCAGATGTTCGAAGGTTTTAAAAGTATGATAAGGGCCGGATCTAGGGGGGTATAGGGGACAAGCGTCCCTTGGGGCAAACACGGAGAGCCTCAAAACAAGCTTAAACTGTAATATTTTTGGGCAAAAATTGTAATATATACAGTATTGATGGTGCCGCAAGGGGTGACAAAGTCCACATTTGCCCCCCCCTCCCGAGAAAAAAACTAAGTCCGGCTTTGTGTATGACACAAAACAATTTTGATACCTAAAGTTTTATTTTCAAATTATTTCTAAAGTCTTGTGATAGATATAACCTGTGAGAGATTGGATGCCTAGACTTTTACATGTGCTATATCTCCAAATATCCAGAGAAGTAGTTCTTAACCAGGGAAGTATATGGTCTTGACCTTGGGTCCCGGGATTTACAAAGATGTGGCCAATTTCACTTATAAGAAAACAACAGAACATTTTATAACCTAAGCTAATGAATAAAATACTTTCTTTCAGAAGAGTAGGGCGTTACATTTTCGTAATGTCAGGAATTAATCCAAGGTAGCGAAGGGGTTATCAGAATTTTAAAGATGCATGGGTCGAGTTCGGCCAAATGTATTTGGAAAGAAAAAAAAACTATTTACTAAGTTGTTTCTGGGCTATGTATAGGATTAACGAATTATTAGTTTGTATGAAATAGTTCAGTTGCAATGTTATCTTTTTTAAGAAGAAGATAAAACAACAAGTGTAGCCTAGGCTATTTCAGCTGCGTTAATCCAAAACGTGATCCGTAACGCTTTTAGTCAATGTTATAGTTAAAATCACTTTATTAAAAGAAATATGTTCGACTGACTGGTTTATTCCGCTTTCTTGTATCTTAGTTCCGGGTATTTTAAGTGGCTCGTGTCGAAAAACATTATTTCCTTTTCACGAGTGCCATAGGAGCTGAAGTTTGGAGCTTTTGATATAATCTGTTTTTTTTTCGTTTTTTTTTATTATTGTAAGCCCAGACAAAAGACTGTCTTGCACAAACAGCTATTTGCCAACAACAATCAGAATATCTGATACTGTCAATCAATTCTATTCGCTCTCTTGTAAAATTTACGTTTTGTGACATATCTCCTTTTGAATTAGGGCAACCAATATTTCGCCTTGTTGTGAATTTTATTCAGGTCATAGAAGGTGTCAAATTATAGTTATTTTAGCGTTTAGACTATATTTTTTGCGTGAATATCCTTTAAGCTATCATTTTGCATAAATACAAAGTGCTATTATTAGTTTTGATTTGATCTCGAATTTTTTGTTCTGTATATTATTGGTTTTTGTGCCAAGTATTGTAACTTAAGCTTAATAAATACTCAAAAAAAATTCTTGTAGATTTAAGAATTATAATCATCACAACGGTTTTAAATACGTAAAAATGCCCTGAATTCCTAATCTGCTGCAAGGTCATAGACCCTATTGACATAGAATCCAAGTTCTCTTAGGGTATGAATCGAGGCTTGTACCTCAGCGGTAAATTTTGAAAAATAATTATTCGTTATTTTCTGCCTGTACTTGGAAATGCTGAAAAACCGTTGGAAAGGAGATATGAAGCAAATCAATTAGTTAAACGAAGCTTTAATGTAAATGTCTAGAAATATTATCCCGCAATAAGAAGAGATGTAGGCCTTTCACCCTGCAACACCCTTTTTCAAGCTTCATCTGAACGAAGTGGGATGAGAGACTAATTCCTTCCCTCCCTCATTCTCCTTTCCTTCCTATTTTAGAATTTGAATCGATGGCAACTTGGTCCTCTTTGGGGCAAAATCGTATGTTTTTACCACAAAATGACAGAGAATGCCACTTTTCGGTGGAACTGTATCTTTGGTCATTTAAAAAAAGCGCTACAACTTTACCTACAACCTGTACAACCTTTTGTTGTTCAGTTGTACAACCTACAACCCTTTCCAAGGGTTTTTCCGCTGCAAGACCAACGCAAGGATATTCGTAGTCAAGAAGCGTTGTTAATCATAGAATAGACTAAGTGCGATTTTGTCTTCAGCAGTTTCTTAATTTGTTTAATATTTCAAGAGTTTCACTAAAAAGAACTATACTACAAAAACTTTTAGTGTTATCAGTGCTTTGAGAAAAAAAAATTCTCATTTAGTTGCATTTGATTTAAATAATATCATTTTCGATTTTTATGTTCTGTATCCCTAAATGAAATACTTACAATTACCAAAATATCTGTTACATTCTAAAATCCTTTTATTGATAAAGTGACTACAAATTGGGTGTGGCCTACATCTCCTGATGAATGTGCTGCGATTGAGATTAACTCCAGACCACTTCTAGATTTGAATATTTAGACTGTATGCTTCAAAGGTTGTTGCGGGATCGGCGTTAGGCTGCTGCCAGATTTTCCTCCGCCTACTTCGACTAATCGCTTAGAAGTTTAAGTATATCTTTTAAGTTTTGAACTGGGGCCCAATCTTTTTCTGAATTTACCACTACTTCCACGAAAGCACTAGTAAAATTTTGGCGTAAAGAGTGGGTGGTAGAGGAGGTGGAAGCTTATACATATTATTGAATCGTCTATAATTTACAAGCACATCGAAACCTGACGTTATTAATAAAAACAAAAACACATGTTCATATGAGATTGAAGTGTGATGTTAAAACTTTAAAATAACACAAATTACCGTAAATTCGAGAGGACTGACAACCCCTCCCCCCATTCTCTAGCTTTTTACGCTAAAGTTTACCTTGCGCTTTAATAAAACCTAATTAGAAAGAGATAAAAATAGCCTGTTGCTTATTCTCGTATTTTATTTTCGTATTCTGTAAAAAAAGGATCAGAAAATTTTTCTGTATCTAAATAGTACACGTTAGCAACACTGAATTTTTTTTTTCAATAGTACGAGTTCAAGATTGACGTCAAAAGTAGAGGGTTGCGGGTCATGATCGCTCTAGGAAATTTTACCAGAGTGAGGGTAAATTTCGTATTTAGGGATTTTGTCGTGATACAGCCGATGTCGGGTGTAATCCCTCACATTAGGGGTAATATGTGTCCTTTGTAAGTCTTATTGACTTTATTTTCATTTCTAGGACCAGTGGGTTGATATGTTACCCCTAGGAAAAGCGAAAAAAAAAACACGAAAAAGAAAAACAAATAAACACGCATCCGTGATCTTTCTTCTGGCCAAAAAAAATAGACAATTCCACATTGTTGCAGATAAGAGGTTGAAACCTCTTAAAAAAGGCTGTCTCATTCGCTGAATCTGTTGGTGTGATTTTCATTAATATTTCGTCGACTGTTAGGGTTTTTCTTCCCCTTTTTGGGAAATAAGGGAAATTTTCTCAGGCAGGTACCTTTTTATGTGTATTACTAAACTTTATGAAACTTATATTTTTGAAATCAGCATAATAAGAAAATTATTTCAATCTATCTACCGATATAAAAATTCCGATTTTTAGAGTTTCGGTTACTATTGAGCCGCGTCGCTCCTTACTTATAGTTTGTTTCCCCGAACTACTTGATAAAAAAGCTTCTTGAAGATTCTTGGCGCGTAACAGGTACAAATACAGGGACGCTGGCGATTGGTGGCCCACCAATTCTTTCAAATTAGTGAAAATATAGGATTTGTGGAGGTACGGGACTGTCTCGGATCAACTCCTTTTCCTCCTACATAAGTGCCTATCTCTACATCAATGAATGAAAGAACAAATATAATGACATGAGATCTCAATAATATCGTTGCGTATTGAATGCAGCCTTTAGGATTTGGTAGTGAAAAAAATTTATATAGATAAATATTTAAAATAGTTGCTCAAAATTCGAGTAATAAAATTACGAGAAAAATTGACGGTACGTAACCACAAGCCTACCTTTAGGCTTTGCTGCGGAAAATAAACCAAGGATATTAAAAGAACTTTGGCGACATTTTTTCAACATTCCTAAGGTTGTTGTACTTCATTGGTTTGGCTGAACTTTTTTTTTCTTATCAAATAGTTCGCGGTATAGTCTTAAAAAAAAATTCTTATAACAATATAAGCTTCAAAAGAATCTCCTTTTTATGCAAAATGTGACACATTTTAGAAACTTGGGACTTAATAGGGCAAAAAAGACATGTTTTGTAAATTTATGACCTAAAATGAAACATTCCCCAACTGGATATATCTTTTGATAAAAAAAATGTCATTTTACCAAAGTAGAGCTTTTTCTCTTTTTTTACTATCCAGGTTTAGACAGAGATTTCGTAAGTAAAAGATTTTTTCCAAAGTAAGGGATTTACATGTTTATACGAGTTTCGGGCTTTAAAACATATTTGCGTCCTCATTTTGTTGTTCTTCGATAATTATTGGAATTTCCACTTTTACTTCACGTATACTCTGAACCACTTTGGTACAAGATAGCCATCGTACTTCAATATAGTACAAAAGTGAGGCGCGTAAGTAGCTCCCATACCATTACACAGCTTTGTAGATACTCTAACTCATAACAGACTGTTTTTATGTAGTTCATAAATTTTGTTATTTTTGTAAAAACGTCTTTAAGTTCATCCCTACTATTTCCAAACAGTTCTTGGTAACGAACTGTAAGTAAGGAGCGATTCCGCCCAATAGTAACCGAAACTTTAAGAAACACGGTATTGGTAACAATAGATACATCAAAAGAATTGAATTTGGATACTTATTCAAAATATGTAAAATTCATCGAATTCAATGGTACCCATCAAAAGTTACGAGTCTGAGATAATTTGCCCAATTATTCAGGGAACTAAAGGGGGGATGCCCACAAAAAATCAAGGGAACTAAATGACACCATCGGATTCAACATACCAGAGAACTCTACTGTAAAGGTTTCAAACTTCTATGAACAAAAATGTGGAATTTTGCATTTTTTTTTACTGGAAAAAAGATCACAGGTGTGTATTTATTTTTTGTTATTTTTTCCCAGCGGTGATCGTATCGAATCAGTGATCGTAGAAAATGGCGAGAGGAAAAGGCTGTCATTCTGTGCTGATCTCAAGAAATGTGCAGATTCTGACCCGGTTTCTTTCTTGTTTAAAATACTAGAACGATTTGATGGTCATCAGTTAAACGTTTCCCATTTGGGTGAATTCACGATGAAAATGCCTATCCTACCACATTCTACTGCTTTTGCCGAGAGGGTCTTTTCAGCTGTCAATTTAAACAAAACAAAATTCAGAAATAAACTCGGCTTTACTATTCTTAATGGTATTATGGGTGCTAAACGAGTCGTCGAGTTTTTATCCAAGGACTGAAAACTCGCCATGGGCATGGTGGCACGCCCCAACTGGTTAAATACTGGGAAAGGATACAGAAAATCTTTAACTGTGAGTGCTGCCGTGACTTCTAACACAGATAGATAAAGATGGCGTTATCTAGATCTTTAAGGGGATTTAAAAAATAGCGAAAGAGATGGTCTCTATTGTACCATTTGTGGGGATGTATAGAATTAGACCTTACAAGGTGAGTGAAGGATCCTTTAAAGGTATTTTGGAGAAAATATTGTTTTAATATTAAAATCTCTAGTATGTGTTAGACCATAACTCCCAAAGTCACTTCTTTGATCACTCTCGATTTAAAAACAATTTTCCTACTGTATTGCTTCTAGGGCTAGCGTATATTAGGGAAGGGGTACAGGAGCGATCCTCCCCTCCATCGAGATCTTCATCAAAGAGAAAAGAAGAATTTCTATGCAATTTCTATGCAAAATTTCTATCGACTGATTCAAATGCCTGTTCATAACATAAAACTTACAAATAAAGTGGTTTGATGACTGATGCACTTCTCAATTTTTATTCTAATAGTAAAATTTTGGTCGAAGAATCTCCTTCCCCTTCCTAAAACTACACTTCTGTTTTCTTAAAATGTTGCGTGTTTAATCATCTTTAAGCATAAGAAATATCATCACACAAAGTAATTTAATTCCTACGGAAACCAGTCTAATTTCTCTATAATTGCCACACTTCTTTATCACCTTTTTTATGGAAGTGTTAACTGAAGTTTTACTAAAATCGATAGGTAATTCTATCTCAATATTTGCAACCACTATATTCAAAACTCATTTACTTCACTATCATCACCTAGGGCATTATTAGAACAGTTTCTAACTCCTCGTAAAATAAATCTTCGCTTTGCTTCCAAATCGTCGACAATTTTTTTTATTTTTTATATTTTTTTATTAAATATCACCAAAAAACGGTTGGTTATATATTAAATCAACGAAAAAAGCTTTTAACGTACATTTCTTAGTTAAAATAATATCGTGCAATGCTCTTATTTGACTCAGCCTTGCGGATTTCAACACCCCTTCTTGCCCGTCTCGTCAGGCCTTGGGGTGATAATTGTTTAAATATTTCATGTTGATTAAACGTTGTATCATATAGTCCTCATAATGAACATCATAAATGAGAACTTTGTATCATGTAGTCCTCATAATGAACATCCTAAATGAGGCTATTTCAAAACTTTACTTTGGGTGAGGGTCCTTCTCCATCCCTAATAAGCCCTTGATTAAGATATCATTGATTTTTTCGATACAAGAGTATAGGAAAGTTAAACTTAGAAGAGTAGAACCAAACGCTATTGTCGAAAACGACAACTATCACAAACGACAACTACCATTTGATAATTATGTTTAACCCCGACCTGCAGTATATTTGTTCTTTCAGGTGCGTTAAATGGCAGGGGAGAGTAAAGCAGCCGAAATTTCATCCCCAACGGGCATACCAGCTTAAAGTCAACTAGTCTGCTAGTTCTGCCAATATTTGGTGCTAATGTATTATTTATCTTCCTCTGAAGAAAACCATAAATTCTGAAGACAACTTTTTAAAAATCTAAAATACTTCCTTGTGTTATTCCTAAGAGCCCTTCTTTTTACTTTATCCCCCGCACCCTAATGTACAAATACAAACCCCAAATTATATATTCTCCATGCATTTTCCGTTTCTTGATTTCATCGACGTGGCTTCTTTGCTGTTGAGTCTATTTGAAAAAAAGAGCGACGTGTGTATAGAAAATTTAGAATCTTGGGTATATATTACTATCGAGCCGTTACTATTGAGCCGGGTCGCCCCTTACTACAGTTCGTTACCACGAACTGTTTGAAAAAGAGCGACGTGTGTACAGAGAATTTAGAATCTTGGGAAAAAAGAGCGACGCTGAGCCTGATGGTGTAATTTTCGTTAAGATTATATGACTTTAGGGGGGGGGGTTTCCCCCTATTTTCTAAAATGAGGCAAATTTTCTCAGGGTTGTAACTTTTGATGGGTATAACTGATCTTGATGAAACTTATATGTTTAAAATCAGCATTTAACTGCGATTCTTTTGATGTAACTATTGGTATCAAAATTCCGTTTTTTAGAGTTTCGGTTACTATTGAGCCGAGTCACTCCTTACTACAGTTTGTTACCACGAACTGTTTGAAAAAGAGTGACGTGTGTACAGACAATTTAGAATCTTGGGTATATATATTTTCCCATTATGAAGAAGGGTATAAATTAAAGTGAAGCGCTTTTTCTGAATGATATAAGCAAGTATTTTAGAATTGTATAAGTTGTTTTCTGAATTTTATAGTGTTCCCTTTTAACATGTCCTAACTGCGGACTAATACCTACTTTTATGACACAGAGATTATCCAACGTCACCAAAGGGTAGTACCCTTTGAAGGGAGGAGGCGTGGAGGTAGGTTCTTCGTAATATCTTCCCGAGAGAACATTCAGACTCCGAATACCTTTTTCAGCGTTTCATTCGCCTAACTCGGCCACTTTCCAAGACAGCAAAAAGTAACTAAACTTGGTTTTTCTTCTCCCTGATTTTCTTTCTTGGGAATTTTCTTTGGTACTTGTCTGTTAAACGGAACACACTCAAGAATTACGCTGTCTAAGATCTGACAAGAACCGGTTTGCCTCTCTGGAATCAGTTACGAATTGCTTATATTGAGTGAGAAAACTACGATATAGGTATTAAGTATTTATTATTTAGAGGTGGTTAGGGGTTAGGTTAGGTGTTTAATATAGTATTTTCTGCGCGGCCTGCTTTCCATAATTTTTTATCGTAGTTTTCATAATTTTGTTTCTAAAGTATTATATTATCATCATGTTTTGGTATATTTCATTCGGATTAACCAAACTTTTCTTAGATGTGTTTCGTTTAACAAACAAGTACGTTTTCTTTTACTAGAAAACTTCTCCCTGATCAGAATTTATTTATGAGGAGGGGCTATATTGGTGTTAGGGGCAGACTTAGTTTATTCTTGAAAATAAAAAATGTTGATAAAATATCACTCACAGAGAAATTTTAGTTTTGTTACTATTATATAGTGCGTCCTATTATCGATTTTTATTTTTTACGGAAGTCACCAGACTGTCAGCGGTTTTTAACGCTCATCTCCCCTTGTTATCACCACATATCAAGTCTTCCCAACCTCTTTATCTTGGATTAGAAACCATTTCATATTTATTGCTCTCATTAAACTGATTAACAGTAATGCGATAAGATATTTTGCTATGAGAGTTTTTGGCACGGTAAGCAATTGGATAATTCAACAGAACGAGTTTTCTGAATACTTTCACTAAGAGTTATCAGCAAACTTTTAGTAATTTTTGGACTGTTAGAATGAAAATTCTTATTTTAGATACGGCAGAAAAAGTGGGAGATTATGCAGCAAGACATGTTATTAAAAGGATTCAAGAAACTAAACCTACAGAAGATAACCCTTTTGTTCTTGGATTGCCAACAGGTTTGTAAGAAAAATTAATGAGGCATTTGTTAATTATTCTGAACACACTGAAGAATTGTGATCTGTAAGATCTGACAAAAATCGGTCTAGCTACCTGTATTTTGAGACAATTAGATTAGGCTCAGTGGAAAAACTATGTTGTAGGTATATTTTAATTAACTACTTAATATATAGACTTGGAATTCTGGTTAGGTTATGTTAGGTATTTAATATAATCCATTCTGAGCGGCCTGTTTTCCATAATTTTCTGCTGTTGTTCCCATAATTTTCTTTAAAAAACATTATATTTTCATCATATTTTGGTATATTTCATTAGGATTAAAGTAACTTTACGTCTTGAGTGTGTTCTGTATAATTAATAAGTACCATTAATTATGAAAGTTTTTATTAAAGTACAAGACATCAACTTAAGTACATTTTTGCCCCCCCCCCGCCCTAAGTCTATTCACACCTGAAAACCTTAACCTTCTAAAATTATTCTTTTGGTTATTTAAAAATTATGAAGTTTCAATGGCATTACTACATCTTAGTCAGTGTTGTCAAATTGAACCAAGAAATTAGATCAGCAAAATTAATTATCTAAATTTGATAGCTTTTTTTGTCCGTATAACTTTCAACTATAACAATCTGTCTATTCCTAAAAACAACTAAATCTTCAAAGGAAAAGTACACCGGTAATAAAGCACAATGAGATATGAGATATAGATTTATTAAGAAAAGAAAACAAACATTATTCGCCATTCGCCTGCCAAGAAAGGCAATAAGCTTGTAAGGGCAAGCGAGGTTATCACCCTCAGCTAATTAAAACCACATTCATATCACGCTATTCAATACAAAAGAAACTTAACTGATATGAAGGAAGAAAGGAAAAAAAGAGAAAGAGGAAAAAGACAAGAAGAAGACAGAAAAAAATTAACAGAAACAAAAATTAACAGCAGGCAAATCAGGGAAATGTCTTGAATAGAATGACAACCTGGAACGGGCCTTACATCAAAATTATTCACGAGATAAAAGAAACTTCTTTACCCGTGACTTGAAAGCCGGAAGACTAGGCACATTTTTCACACCCTCGGGCAAAATATTCCAAACATGGGGACCATAATGGCGAATCACAAAAGATGCCCGAGTAGTACTCCTAAACTCATGGGTTAAGTTATCAGCTTTTCTTGCATTATGATCATGACGGCCTCTATTAAAAGTAAAAAGATTTTCAAAAGCAGGGGTGAGCAGGCGATTCAAGTATTTAAAAATGGGAGAATAGATATAGGTCTTCGATTCGATGGGTCATCTTTTTTCCCTCCTTTATGAATAGGAACCACTCTTGCAATTTTTAGTGCTTGCGGGAAGACTCCATGATCCAGAGAAAGGTTGATGAGGTGCGTCAAGACAGGTAAGACACTCGTTTTTGCGGCTTTTATGAGTTTCAGTGAAAACTCATCCATCCCACTAGAACTCGACTTCATGGTAGCCAGGAATTGTGCCACTTCCCGTTCCAAACATCTTGCAAATTCAAAGGAATTCTCACTAGCAGGCTGTCTTTCAAAAACAGATCCAAAACTCACAGATGTGCGTAAGCTAGCCCGCGCTTGATCGCAAAGTCTTTTTCCTTCATTTGCAAAATAATCACACAGAAATTCAGCTATGTGTTGGGAATTAGTAAGATGACCTTCCGTCGTCTCCATGGCTCTCACCTCCTTCCTACTGTGAAACTTACCCAAAAGTTTATTTATTGTTTTCCATGTATTTTTCATATTCCCTTGATTTTCATGAAATTCATTTTGGAAATGAAGTTTTTGAGCTTTCCGTTTTACTGAATTTAAAATATTCCGAAACTTTTTGAATTTTATAAAATTATCATTTGAACGATCCTTTAAATAATTCACATAAAGTTGGTTTTTCTGCTTTATTGAAACTAGAATGGCTTTTGTTATCCATGGTTTCTTAGGAAAATTTCTATTATGGTTGATTCTTCGTAAGGGACATGTTTCATTCATTACATTAGTCACTATCTCACTGAAGAGGTCATATGCTGCATTTGGACACTTGTCCTCTATTACACGCGAAAAATTCGTTTCATCCATCTTATTTGCAAAACTGTTTAGGTTTTTACTTTTCATTTCACGGTAAAACGATGCCCTTGCACACCGTTTATTTTCCTTTGACTGATTCAGCTTTATTTTACTTATTATAACAAGGTGATCCGACCCGTCAGACACAATCACATTTGCTTGGGATCTTTCAAGTAATCCACCATTAACGAGGAAATTATCAATTATGGTGGCCGAAAGATGCGAAATCCGAGTTGGAATAGTTACAAGAGGAAAACTATCATGTGACACCATCATATTAACAAAATCTGAGATATTCGATTTTTTTAGTAAATCAATATTAAAATCTCCCATCATAAATTTATTTTTATTTTCATTTTCAATATAAATACTAATAATATTAATTATAATAATAATAATTTATGTGTGCCATTTATACATACAAAAGATGAACACAGAAGAGTATGAAAAGAAAACTGAAAAATATAAAATTATACTTCTAATGAAAATAAGTAAATCATATTTTTTTTTGCACATAACTTAAAAAACCACTCACAAAACATGACCCATAAATATTAACATAACTAATAAAGATGACTCATAAAGCAGCACCCATAGACATAACGCATAGGTATCTATTTTATTAAAGAAATGACGCCAAAACTGTTTTTCCATTAAATGAGACAATTAAGGGGAAAATTTATTCTATTTTCGTCTAAGAAATTGGTCGTATTGTTGATCCATTTTAACAGTAATATCAAATATTCCGAATTTTCGTATAATATACCTATTTTTGAACCATAGTGGAATCCCAAGAAAATATTTACGAAACCGGAAAAAGTAAATGCGGATACGCTTTTTATCACTTTTACTCAAAAACTTCAAAAATGGAACAATGAAAAATAAAAGAGGGGTAAACGTTGAATTGTAAATTGTAGCAAGTGTTTGTTTATCAAAACGACTTTTCACCTTGACTAGCAGGCCATATATTTTCCTAAGTTTTCCCAATGCAGACGATAACACCAACTCCCGCGTAGCTTTAATTGACGGACCAAAAGGCAACCCAAGGTAATTAATGGAATCTTTACTGAGAATATCAGTGATCCCACCCTAATTGAATGATGCTGGATATCACTTTTACTATTCGCCACTAGGAATTCTGTTTTAGAAGGTTCAATCTCTAATCCTGTCTCTCGTAGATGTGAGTGTGATACATTAATTGCATTCTGCATTGATATTAAATTATCCGAGAACAACAAAATATCATCAGCATACGACAAGTGGCTAATTTCGATACCAGAGAAGGAAGCAAAGTGAAGTTCTATAAGTAACTTTAAATATTCTAAAATGATTACTTATATCATACGTAAAAGTAAATTTTTCTTTACTTTGTCTCCCCCCCCCCCATTCCCTCTCCGCTGATTTGCAAATATAAAGCCAAATGTATATATTTCCCCCGCTTTTTTTCATTTCTTGAAATCATCAAGGCTAAGGCAAAATACTACTACTGCTACTGCTAACAAATCACAGCTGCAACAAGCTGCCTGAGGCCAACACAGCTACGTACGCTCCTCATCCAGTCCAGCCTCTCTCCTTACACCCTCCCAGGAAGACTCCATTTCCTTTAAATCTTTCTTTATGGCATCCTCCTATCCCAGACGAGGACCACCTGCTTTCCGTTTAGCCTTAGACCGTTGGCCGAAAAGGACAATCTTCGGCAACCTTTCTTTCATTTTAGCCATAGAAAGCGGAATTGAACCACATTTTTCCTATAGCCTACTGTTTGAAATACGGTCAGTCACTGTTTGATACTACCAAAGTACGTGAAGCCGCCCACCTGATCAATTTTTTCGTTACCCAACGTCACCTTTTCATCTTCACTTATTCCTAGCATTAGTGACTTAGTCTTCTTAACATTAATGTTCAAACCTATTCTAGCACCCTGAACTCGCAAAAACCTCTACAAAATTCATTCATTTTGCTCACACTTTCATCTAGGATGCTTAAATCATCAGTATAATCTACGTCCAGGAGAGTTTTTCCTCCCCATTTAATTCCGTGGTCTCCCATTGAATTTCCTGTGCTCCTTAAGACGAAGTCCATTAAAATGATCCATATAAAAAGGATAGAACACAGCCCTGCTTAACTCCTGATTTAATACAAAAGCAGCTGCTAACCTCATTTCCTACCTTAACCGTAGCAGCATTATTCTCGTTTATAGCACTAATCACTTTAATGTATTTGTCTGGTATACCGTACAAGGATAAGACCTCAGCCAAAGCTCTTCGATCAACAGAATTGAACGCTTGCTCATTATCTGTAAAACTGAGGACCAAAGGTGTTCGACAACTAAATTACTTCTAAATTATTAACCAAAGAGTGGATATTTGGTCGAAACATCCTCTACCTTTTCTAAAACCCCACTGTTCTTCTCTTAAAACTTTCTCTGCAGCATCTCTCAGTCTAAAAAGTATCATATTACTAAGTAATTTGTTACCTACAGAGACCAGATTAATGCCTCGATAATTAGACACTCATTCTTATCATTCTTCATCAGGTTTCACCCTTTCTTCATTCTTCATCATTCTTATCAGGTTTTCCTAAAATGTTTACGTACTTCTCCTTTTTCAAAAATCATATTCATAATCTTTAGTAACTTACTTCTAACCACAGAGCCACCGTACTTAAGAAACTCATTTGCCACACTATCAGCATATGGAGCCTTATTATTTTTTAACCCTTTTAGTACTGTTGCTAATTCTTCCTCACAAAACAAATCTTCCTTCGCATCCAAGGTATCACAAACTTTTTTATTTTCCTCTATATCTTTTCCTGCAACTGTAACTTGGTTTAGTACATTCTCAAAACATTCCGCCCATCTCTTTTTAACCCTTTCCTTATCACTAATTGTGGCCCCGTTCCTATCTTCAACGTGGATAAGTCCGGATTGACTACTCCCTCTCAATTGATTAACATGCCAGTACAATATTTTAGTATTATGCCGTCTAGCTGCATCTTCCAGATCCTCGGCAATTTTATCCGTGACCTCCAATTCACAACTCCTTAGTTCATATTTTAATGCTTTCTCCACTTTCTCTGCATTCCTTTTGTTTTCATATGATTTATCACTCGGATAATTCTTGTACAAACCCCTTATCCTCTCTATTAAACATGAAGCTTTTTTACTAATATTCCTAGCTGCAGTCTTAACTTTAGTTCCCTAAGACATCATCATCAACTTCACAAATTGTTTTTCTAAAATTATTCCAACTATCTTCCACATTGTCAAGTTTTAAACTCTCAAGTTTAGTATTCAACTGTTCCTGGAAAGTTTCTCTCAAATTTTCATCCTGGAGTCTACCGACATCGTAACTTCCCGGAGGTACTTACCCTTCCAAAATTTCAGCTTTAAATTAACCCTAGATACTACTAGATGCTAATCTTTACTTTTAACATCAATAAAAGCACTCCTATATACCCTAGTATCTTGTAGGAAATATATAATCTGGTCTGTATTTTTGCACATTTGGGGAGGGGACTAGGGGTAAAGTAAAATGATGTGCTTTTAGGAATGATATAAGTAAGTACTTTAGTGTTTTTAAAATTTATATAATGCTTCAAACAGTTCGCAGTAGCGAACTGTATATAAGGAGCGATGCGGCTCAATAGTAACAAAAACTCTAAAAAACAGAGTCTTGACAATAATAGATACCTACAAAGAATCAAAGTTTGATGCTTAATCAAAATATACAAGATTCATCAGGTTTAATATTACTATTACCTGTCAAAAGCTACGAAAGCCCGAGAAAATTTGCCCAGTTTTTGATGTGGAGGGAAACACAAACCAAAACATCAAGTAATCTTAATGAAAATTACCCTCAGAGTGAGCATATAAAAGAACCCTATCGTCGAGCTTTCAAGCTCCTACAAACAAAATACGTAATTTTGCAATTTTTGCCAGAGAAAAAGATCACGGATGTGAGTTTGGTTGTTTTTTTTTCAAGGAAGATTGTATCGAACCAGTAATCCTCAAAGACAGAGAGATGACTCATTTGATCGTAAATCTAAAGTTCTAGTGCACTTTTGAGTGACCAAAAATATTGGAGGGCAGATAACCTTCCTTTCACTTCTTTTCCCCAAAGTCGCCCGATCAAAGTTTTGAGATAGCTGTTTAGTTCAGCATTGTCGAAAGATCTAATAACTATGTCTTTGAGAATGACTTGACCCCCCACAGTACTCGAGGGAAGGGCTACAAGCTATGAGCTTTGCCCGTTGTTTTCATATAGTATTGGCTATTGGAAAGTATAGAGTCAATTGTCGGGGGGTATGGCGGGGGGAGGGGTTATGTGAGAGGATCTGTTTAAGGTAGAATTTTTCGTAGAGGAAGGGATTTTTCCATGGAGGATGAGCCATATATCCCTGCATTATTGAAAAAACGATCAGAAATTAAGTAAAAAAAACAGGTTTTTTCAACTGAAAATAAGAAGCAACATTAATTCTTTCACTGTTCTTTAAGAAAAACGATTCATACACAAGAGCCGTTGAATTTGAATTAGAAGTGTCTTCAAGAATCTTTAAGATCTTTTAGCGTAAAGAGCAAGTGTCGACAAAGGGACAGTCACCTCCTATACAAAATAATTTATGTTAATTTTCAGTTTTAGTGTTGCTCCTTACTTTCAGCTAAAAAAACTGCTGATTCGTTTCATTATTATAGAAAACAAATATCTCATGCCTATTTTGTCTTTCGGAACATGATACCAGGCTGAGAATATCTGATTCATAAGTAAATAATCTGAAATATTCAAAATATAAGGGAAAGACCTTGAACAAAGTAATTTAATTTGCATTTAATATGACAAAATGGTAAGGTGGAGTCGATCTCGTTGAAAACTTTTAGTCACACTATATGCTAGTCAGTGGTAGTCACACTACATATGTAGGAGATATAGTACCTGCAAGTAATACCCTATGGAAAAATAGAAAAAATAGTATCCTAAAAATGAATTTGTATTTTACTTTTGTTTATCCATTCCTTAGGAAACAATCTTTGATTTAAGAGAACCAACCTGGGGCGGAGGTTATCCCGACCCCTACAAAGATCAAAATCATTAAAAATTATAAGAAATGTAAATTTTTCCTGGTAAAGAATTTTTTTTAAACTTCAGGCAACTCATTTAGAAGCTCCGCAAAAACTGATGTGCAAAATATTAAAGGTTGTACCAGGAAGAAAGAAAGGTAGGATCTGCTTTAAACTTGAAAAGCTTGTTTTTAAGCCACATTTTTCCAACTTGTCCGAAAAACTGTGAACAAATCTCTGGGAGAACCCTTTCCCTTGTGTTTATCTTTTTCAAATGGATCCCTCTTTAGGGGTCCACCTGGTTTTAAGGTTGAAACATTTGTAGAAAACAAAAAGGCACATTTTGATTGTGGTTATTTTGGTCCAAAAACTGAACTAATAAAATGGATTTTTAATATTTTAATCTATTTTCAAAATTTTAATTATTACAGAATGAATATTTGTTTTCTAGTTTAGTAGATCATTTTGTCTCTTCACAAAAGCCTTCACAGACTGCAGTCTTAGTGCTCCCAGGTCGGATGGGGTCCAGAGGTCGTATGTGTTTTGTATGCACAGTTTTTCATATTGCAAATAATATTTAGTATTTGATTCCAGGTGGAACTCCATTGGAGATGTATAGAAAACTAATCGAATATCACCAAAAGGGAGAAATAAGCTTCAAAGACGTAATCACATTTAATATGGACGAATATGTAGGTAAGCAATAAGGGGAATCCGACTTACACTGACAAATTAACATTTTTCACTCCCCCTTCTCCTCCCAAACACTTTTCCGTATTTTTCGTATTATGATGATTTCCTTTCTTTTGTGTTGTTCTTTTTCAAGCTTTAACGAATAAAAACCACACTGTTCAAAATACATATCGTTTCAATCGAACTCCAAAAATTAAATTCAAACCGTTTAGAGATTTTGATGCAGAGCGAAGGGGAGTGGAAGTACCACTAACTTTAATACCATGATTAACGTTGAAATATAATTCAAAAGTAAAGTAAAGTGCATGTTTTTAGTAAAGCAAAATGACGCCCAGACTTTTAAAAGGCTTAGGAGACATTAGCCCTATTCCGATTTGTGATAATTTCTGTTTGTTTTAGATTTAACTTGATTATTCATTACTATTTATGTTCGTTTTAGGTTTCATTTGTTTATTGAAATTAACTATGAAAATTAATTATGAAAAAAAAGATCAATTGGTAGTCTTAATACAATTCAAATCAATAGAAGACCTGCATTTGTAGCTAGGGAAAGAATTGAATGGTCTTTTTATTTGTGTTTTGTTCTTCAGAAGCTTGATCGCTTCCGTTAAGGCCAAGCGGAAGTCCAAGCATTTTACTCCCTAGTCAATTCTTTTTTAGGGCAGTAACTCGGTCAAAGACGAAGTTATCATTTTATTTTCGTCGCTTCAACAAGATAAATATGAGAAGATTGAACCTAAGGGGTTTCTCACTCGAAATTACGATTAGGCGCAGGTTATCCTTAGCAAGCAGGTTATCCCTAGCAATTCTTCTTGTAATTACTTATACAGTATAATTTTTTTATATATTTATTAACCGGCAGTTTGGTGTCTGCACGCTACTTATTCTCCAGACTCTGTTTAAACCGGTTAGAACTAACTAATACTTCATTGAAACGCTTAATAACAATCTTAGTGGTTAGTCTCTTGGTCTAATTTATGCATTCTCACGCGTTCCGATTACAGCTGCATCTAGTCTTTTGAAGGGAATTTTGACTTCGGAACACAAAAATGTAAATTATTTGAAGGAACTGCAGCCAGCAAGTATATATTATAAAAAAAGTTTTTGATTGTTGAATAAAATATTTTTGACTCTATTTTTTGATACACCACAACAACAGTGTCAAGTGTAGTAATCTAGAATGCAAACCCGAAACAGGTTTTATAATTATTTTGGAATTATAAAAAAGATAATTGTCGGCTTTAAGATCTGATTAGATCAAAATATTCACCAGATTTTATTTTACATCTGTTAAAATAAAACCACCGAAATCAGTAAATCGGTAACGTCAGGCTACCTCCAAATGTCTAACATTGGAGGTATAGGAAGATTTCTTGAGAGCCCGTCCTGTCTTAAGGTTGTTTCCAAAGGCTAGTTTTTTCTATAGCTTATATAATCTTTTTTTGCCCTGAAGACGGCTTGGCAGAGAACTTGCCTGAAACACTGGGTTTGTTTTCGTCAGTATCCCTGTTTGTTTTGTCTTTCTTTTGTCTTGATTCTTTTCGTCCTTCCTTTTTTGCATGTCACAAAGTGCCAGTGTGGTCTCAGAACTTTTTTACTTTACTGCCATGCAAAAACTTACTTTAACCATTTTCTTACATTAAATATAATTATGTTTTAGGCATACCGGAAAATCATCCTGAATCATACCATCACTATATGTGGGATAATTTCTTTTGTAAAATAGATATAAAGCCAGAAAATGTCCATATATTGAATGGCAATGCAAGCGATCTGACTGAAGAATGTGCCCAGTATGAAGAAAAAATCAACAAGGCTGGAGGAGTAGATTTGTTTGTTGGAGGTAAGTGGTAGATGGGGTTAGCAGTAAGTGGAATAATGCTATAAAACGTAAGTGCTAAAATTAAAGCAGAAGTGAATTTACACATGGGAGATAACTACTCTACAGTTTAAATAAAGACGATAATTATTGATAATTATCAGGGAACTGAGCTAGTTATTTTTGTTTTTTTCTTTAGAGTGAGGGTTGGTATATAAAAAATTGTCATTACGGTCGTGAGTTCCATGGTTCCAAATGCGAATTCTTCGCCATAATCTGTTTTATAGGCTGTTGCTTATGGACGCCAGCAGGGTGGGAGGGGTCACTCCCGAGGAAACAAGAAGACATTAAACGTTGTATATGAATAGGGGACAAGAAATATTACATTTAAACTACGTAAAAGAAAGCTACTGGTGGTGCTTGCCAACCCTCCCCCTCCTACATAAGGGTTAATGTACAATCATATACTACTGTAGATTATCTTGTCAAGCGTGAAATGAAGAAATGAACACGAATGAACTTAGCCAAATGAAGCTTTAAAAGAAATATTTAGATTAACAGTTTATTTTGAAGGAGTAAGTCCATTTTTAGGAACAGATATACCTGAGTGAGGCGTTACTATCTCTCAAACTGAAAAGCTCACCATACAGTTTTTTCGATAAACTGAAATCCATTAACCATCTCAGAATTTTCACAAGATGGGTTTTTTGTACACTATGGGCTGAAATTGCAGTTTTACGCCAAGAAATGACAGAACTTTGTTTCAGTGCAATCTTTTCTGGTTATTCGAAAGATCAGTAGAGCGTTCAATTTCCTTTCTAATGAGCCTACCTCCGATGTTCTAGAACTATTGGTTTGACACGATTATGAAAAAAGGAAAGAAACAATCAAATAAATACGCATCCGTGGATATCATTCTCGGCGAAAATACAAAAGTTCACAAATTTGTAGAGAAGTGCTCGAAATCTCTGCAATAGAATTCTCTTATATAGTGAATCAAATCGCAGGATCAAACAGTTCGTGGTAACGAACTGTAGTAAGGAACGACCCGGCTCAATAGTAACCAAAACTCTAAAAAACGGAATTTGGATACCAATAGCTATATCAAAAGAATCACATTTTAATACTGATTTTAAATATATAAGTTTCATCAAGTTTAGTCTTACCCATCAAAAATTACGAGCCTGAGAAAATTTGTCTTATTTTAGAAAATAGGGGGAAACACACCCTAAAAGTCATGGAATCTTAACGAAAATCACACCGTCAGATTCAGCATATCAGAGAACCCTACTCAATAGGAGTTTCAAGCTCCTATCTACAAAAATGTGGAATTTTGTATTTTTTGCCATAAGGTAGATCACGGATGCGTGTTTATTTGTTTGTTTGTGTTTTTTGTTTGTTTTTTCCCCTGGGGTGATTGGATCGACCCAGTGGTCCTAGAATGTCGCGAGAGGCTCATTCTAACGGAAATGGAAAGTTCTAGTGCCCTTTTCAAGTGACCAAAAAAATGGAGGGCCCCTAGGCCTCCTCCCACACTAATTATTTTCCCAAAGTCATCGGACCAAGATTCTGAGACAGCCATCTTATTCAGCATAGTCAAAAAACCTTATAACTATGTCTTTGGGGACGACTTACTCCCCCATAGTCCCTGTGGGAGGGGCTACAAGTTACAAACTTTGACCAGTGCTTACATATGGTAATAGTTATTGGGAAGTGTACAACCGTTTTCAGGGGGATTTTTTGGTTGGGGGGGGGGAGGAGTTGAGACGAGGGGGATATGTTGGGGGAACTTTCCATAGAGGAATTTGTCATGGGGGAAGAAAATTTCCATGAAGGGAGCGCAGGATTTTTATAGCATTATTTAAAAAAAAAACAATGAAAAAATAAATATGAAAAAGTTTTTTCAACTGAAAGTAAGGAGCAGCATTAAAAATTAAAACGAACAGAAATTATTACGCATATTAAGGGTTTACCTCCTCCTAATACCTCGCTCTTTGCGCTAAAGTATTATTAGTATTTCAACTATTTATTCTACGGCCTTTGTGATTCAGGGGGTCACTCTTAAGGAATTGGGACAAAATTTTAGCTTTAGTTCGAAGAGCGAGGTACTGACGAGGGGGTGAACCCCCTCGAATAAAAACAGGTGAATACAGAAGTTCGTTACGTAAGCTAATTCGTAAGTTAGGTATATCTTTTACTAATAAAAACTTTTGTAAAAAAATTAAAAGTTCTAGTTGCCTTTTAAAGTAACCAAATAGTTGGAGGGCAACTAGGCCTCCTCCCCTGCTTCTTTTTTATCAAAATCATTCGATCAAAACTATGAGAAAGCCATTTAGCAAAAAAAAAATATGCAAGTTTCGTTTTAATTATTCATCTGGGGAGAGCCAAAATCAAAACATACATTAATTCAAAAACGTTCAGACATTAAAAATTAAACTGAAAGTAAGGAGCGACATTAAAACTTAAAACGAACAGAAATTACTTCGTATATGAAAGGAAATGTTCCCTCCTCAACGCCCCACTCTTTACGCCAAAGTTTTTTACCGTTTTAAAAAGTAGAGTCGAGAGAAAGAGTCAAACTTTAGCGTAAAGAGAGGGGTGTTGATGAGGAAGCAGCCCCTTTCATATACGAAGTAATTTCTGTTCGTTTTAAGCTTTAAGATTTAAAGAATTTCATATTTTTAGAATCACCATAAAAATCCAATTCCTTTAGAGTATCTATTATTACAAAAGTCCTCTTTTAGAGTTTTGTTTATTACTAGCCCGAGTTGTTTTTTTTTTCCAGTCCGTTACCACCAGCTTTGTAATATAAAAAATAATAAGGATAAAACCCAATATTTCCATTTATTCTCCGATAAAAGCAAAGTTCTAGTGTCATCTGCTCTCCCCACCCAGTAAATTTCCTGAGGGTGCTCATGAATTGTTACCCCTTTCCAACTCTCATCTTTTTTTTTGTCGGTAAGCATATGAATGAAACCTTTTATGTTACGAAAGCCGCCTACATAATGACCCAGAGCCCCTCCTTCAAGATAACTAATGCGCAATTATACATCAATATATACAATTCTTGAAACATAAATTTAATCAACTTGGTTAAATGAAACTTTGAAATAATTTTTATATAATCCATTTATTTGGAATGGAAAACGTAACTTCTTAGGAACGAATGCGCCACAATGCAGCACTACTTGCTCTGAAACTCGGAATCTCAAGACATAGTTTTTCTGTACTTCTAAATCAATTTGCTATCTCAAAATTTTCCATCGATAGCTACTTGGCCCTCTTTGGAGAAAATCATAGTTTGGTGCCACAAAAGAGAAAACACCACTATCCCGGTGGAAAAATCTTTTTGGCTACTTAAAATGCACCCAAGATATTTTAATTTCCGTCTGAACGACCCTTCTCTCGATTTTTCAGTTCAGTTCACTCTTGGGTATATTAAAGAAATATATAACAGTCATAACGTACGTAATCTCTTGTCTCTATGCAAACATGCATGTTGAGTTCCTTATCGCTTCAAAGAGTGAGGTATTGACGAGGGAGCGAACCGTCTCATATGCGTAATAATGTCTGTTCGTTTTAAGTTTTAGTGTTGCTCCTTACTTTCAATTGCGCCATGAAATATTCATCCATTTAAAGATTCTCCCACGTAACCTTCTCCCGCTTATCCCATCCCCCACCACAGAAAATCCCCCCTGAAAACGTCTGATACTTCCCAAAAACCAATACTATATCTAAACAATGGGCACAGTTCACAGCTTGCAGCCCTTCCCCTGGGGACTATGGGGGATTGAATAATAGTTATTAGATTTTTGACTATGCTGAACAAAACGGCTATCTCAAAATTTTTATCGGGTGACTTTGGAAAAAATGAGCGTGGAAAGAGACCTAGTTGCCCTCCAATTTTCTGGTCACTTTAAAATGGCACTAGAGCTTTTTATTTCCGTTCGAAGGGGCCCTCTAGAGATATTCTAGGGTCACTGGGCCGATACGATCACCCTTGGGAAGAAAATAAAACAAAAAACAAATAAACACGTATCCGTGATCTTTCTTTTGACAAAAAATACAAAATTCCACATTTTTGCATATAGGAGCTTGAAACCTCCACATTAGGGTTCTCTATTACGCTGAATCTGCATTAAAATTTGATTCTTTAGATGTATCTGTTGGTATCTAAATTCCGTTTTTTAGAGTTTCGGTTACTATTGATCCGGGTCGCTCCTTACTTACAATTCGTTACCACGAACTGTTTGGATTATTATCAAAACTCGCTTTTTTAGAGTTTGTTTACTACTAGTCCGAGTTGCCTCTTACATTTTGTCACAGTATCATACCAGAGGGCCAATTTGTTTTCAATAAGCCTGGATTATCGATTATGTTTAAGACGCTATAATTTTCAAAAAAAAGATAATATATTATTTATAAGATTGTTCATAAATTATTTCCTTTTTTTGCATTTCTGTCTTCTAGGGAAGAGGGCTGAAATAAGTTAGCATCTTGAAACAGGAAAGACAAAGAGGCTGTTTTTACGATTAATGATTTACTTAAAAAATTTAAGTTGCACTATATTTAAGGTATCGGGCCGGATGGCCACATTGCTTTCAATGAGCCTGGGTCATCACTAACTTCAAGAACACGTGTGAAAACTCTGGCCTACGACACAATATTGGCAAATGCTCGTTTCTTTGATAATGATATTTCAAAGGTCCCAACGCAAGCTTTAACCGTAGGAGTTGGCACAATAATGGATGCAAAAGAGGTAATTTTTACATGAGTAGCGTAGGCTTAAATAAAATATTATTCCATGTGGTGTGCCGCAAGGCTCAATATCAGCATATTGAATGCTTAGGATGACTTGAAACGTTGCATGCCCCCATATAATCAAAATTCACATTCCAGCGAACAAACTTATTATTGTTAATTTTTAACAAAACGACGGAAAGATAGACTTACGTTTAACTGTTTTTACCAAGGTCTCATTTTGCTCCTGTTTTTAGTCTCAAGCTTATGATTCTTTTAAGGAGTCCGGACTTCAAACTAGATTATAGCTTCCAAACATGTGACTTTTCTCTGCAGCAATTTATATTTCGCTATGGGTTAATTCTCATCTTCCTTTGTAAGGTAAAGCTTAAGGTGAGCAGAGGATGCAAAACAGTTTTCTTTTCCTTTAGCTACCAGGTTCTATAATGATTGCTGTCTAGGCATCCAAAATAGAGCAAAGGAATAGTTGACATTTGAAGTCCCATTTCCCAAGCATTCCTTCTTATAAATAATCTTCTTCAAAACGTCCGTGGTCTTTAATTTTGGTAATTTAAAAATTTAGATCAACTTGTCTAAATTAAGTTGTAGCAATGATAAAAGAAGATATTCGCAGTGCCATGTTAACACTCTATACTAAGTTTTCTTTTCTAATAAATGCTTCAATGCAAAGTTAATAAAATAACATCAAATTGGAAGAAAACATTACATATAAAGATTCATTATAGATGAAGCAAGCTCTGTTCATATTTTAGATATGATACTTTGCAGTAGACCGCCTGTCCGAAATTTATTTTTGTCACAAATAAAAAAAAAACGAAAAACATATGACAAACAAACCAAGCCAAGTTGAAAAAAGCGGGGGTGGATTAGCGACATAAGCAATGAATAAATTATAAATCAATAAATCTCATTTAAATCGCTCTTTGTTTTGACATAGAGCTATTATACAAAAGTAATCGTGTTGATTGAAACCCCAATTTATTTTAAATAGAACTTATAAGTCCTGTTAGGAAAGGTTGCAAAGAATAAACAAAGAGAGACAGTTAAGTATTTAGGACAATATGTAAAGAATACTGGCCTAATTGATGTTTTGTAAAATAATGAATAGTGTAGTATATGTGGGTGTATGGCTATGCATGAATTGTTTTGTAAAAATTGTCCGGTTCTTCCTCCCCTGTTAAATAATTGTAAATTAAATTTGTAAATATAAAAATGTGTTGATGATAAAACAGAAAAACGATCCTGGAGCATAGAGAAGAAATTCTGGAAGCTCCATTCAATCATGCCAACAACAAAAACTTATAAGTCCAGCAAAAAAGCAAACGTAAAATCAGGTTTCTGAATGAAAAACTGCCGTTTTCGCTGAATAAAAAAAAAACCAACAAACAAAGGGGAAGTATAAATACAAAAACATAGTAGTATGAAAAAAGCATGAGAGATACAACTACTTACTTAGATAAACAGCACGTTGGGTAGGGTGTCTGATTCTGATTAAATAAAAAAACTAGCTTTTTTAACTGGAGGAAAGGAACGACATTAAAACTTAAAACGAACAGAAATTACTCCTTATGTGAAATGGGTTTTCCCCTCCGCAATCCCTCGCTCTTTACGCTAAAGTTTTTTATTGTTTTAAAAATTAGAATTGTGGCAAAGAGTTAAACTTTAGCGTAAAGAGCGAGGGATTGCGGAGGGGAAAACCCATTTCATATAAGGAGTAATTTCTGTTCGTTTTAAGTTTTAATGTCGCTCCTTACTTCCAGTTAAAAAAACTAGTTTTTTTTATTTAATTTCTGAACGTTTTTGAATTAATGCATGTTTGATTTCGGCTCTCCACACATAAATTATTAGAATGAAATTTGCGTACTAATTCTTTTTTTGGCTAAATGACTTACTCTTAATTTTGATCAGACGATTTTGAGAAATAAGGGGTGGGGAAGGAGGTGTAGTTGCCCTCCAATTCTTCGGTTACTTAAAAAGGTAACTAAAACTTTTAATTTTTAACCAACGTTTTTATTAGTAAAAAATATACGTAACTTAAGAATTAACTTACGTAACACACTTTTATATTCTTATATTTGTATTATGTATATGAGGGGGTTTTTCCCCTAGTTAATACCTCGCTCTTTATACTAAATCTTTACTCTAAAATCTTGAGTTTTATCCCAATTCTTTAAGAATGACCTCTGAATCAGAAAGGCCGTAGAATAAGTAGTTGAAATTACTAAAAATACTTTAGCATAAAGAGCAAGGTATTTATCTCCTCCTAAATACCTCGCTCTTTATGCTAAAGTATTTTTATAACCCCTCATATGCGTAAAAATCCCTGTTCGTTTTAAGTTTTATCTCCTCCTAATTACCTCGCTCTTTATGCTAAAGTATTTTTAGAATCCCTCATATGCTTAATAATCTCTGTTCGTTTTAAGTTTTAATGCTACTCCTTACTTTCAATTGAAAAAACTTTTCATGTTTATTTTTTCATTTTTTTATAGTAATGCTAGAAAATCCTGCGCCCTTTTCATTGAGTTTCTCTTCCCCCATGACATATTCCTCCAAGGAAAGATCCTCCCATATAGCCCCCTCCCCTCAACCCAATCCCCCAAACCAAAAGAATCCCCTGAAAACGTCTGTACACTTCCCAATAACCATTACTGTATGTAAACACTGGTCAAAATTTGTAGCTTGCAGCCCCTCCCCCAGGGACTGTGGGGCAGTAAGTCATCCCCAAAGACATAGTTATTATGGTTTTCGACTATGCGGAACAAAATGGCTATCTCAAAATTTTGATCCGTTGACTTTGGAGAAAACATGAGCGCGGAAGGGGGCCTAGGTGCCCTCCAATTTTTTTGGTCACTTAAATAGGGCACTAGAACTTTTCATTTCCATTAGAATGAGCCCTCTTGCGATATTCTAGGACCACTTGGTCGATACGATGACCCCTGGGAAAAAGAAAAAAGAAACAAATAAACACGCACCCGTGATCTGTCTTCTGGCAAAAAATACGAAATTCCACATTTTTGTAGATAGGAGCTTGAAATTTTTGCTACAGGGTTCTTTGATACGCTGAATGCGATGATGTGATTTTCGTTAGGATTCTATGACTTTTAGAGGGTGTTTCCCCCTATTTTCCAAAATGAGGGAAATTTTCTCAGGCTCGTAACTTTTGATGACAAAGACTAAATTTGATGAAACTTATATATTTAAAATCAGCATAAAAATCCGATTCTTTTGATGTATCTTTTAGCATCAAAATTCCAGTTTTTAGAGTTTCGTTTACTATTGAGCCGGGTCGCTCCTTACTACAGTTCGTTACCACGAACTGTTTGAGAAAGGTCAGTATTAAAAATATCACTGAATGTAGTAAGCTAACATGGTTCCATCTAACATTATTAAGTTTTTTGTGCATTTGGTCCTACTGGTCCAGGATATTACAGATATAGGTCTCTAGCAGTTCAGAAAAATAAAGTTTATCAATGTATATGCTTAAGATACTCTGACTGTTTGACAGGCTCCTTTGCGAGGGCCAGTATCCTCAATTTCTTTTTTTGGGGGGGGTATTAGAATTTCCTTTTCTCGGGGTTTTACTGTCGTAAGTTTCAACTCGATCAAGAAAAATTTTTTTAGCCCTTTTCAAGTCCCATTTTGGGATGTCCATGCTTTCAGTCCCAATCTTTGGGGTGTCTGGGCCAACCAATTTCCTTTGTGTATTAGAGTCTTCTTGGCCCAGGAACTCACTAGTTTGAGCTTTGTGGCCCTTCTATGGTTTGCCAAAAAGACAAAGTGTGGATATACAAATATACTCTTCCAACTCGTCCGGAATACACACGGGATTACTTTTGATTGAGGCAGGGTACAATATTAATAGGATGGGTTTTATTAGGTTATGGGGATTATCAATTCAAAATAAAATGACATAATTAGCAAATTATATAAAGACATATGCAAAATTTAGGTATAAATTATAATAATCTCGAGGTTTCAGTAGGGAAAAGGCATAGACCTAAAGATCCTGGTGGCCTGTTCGTAAAATTGGAATTAAAGAAAGTTTGTTATTTGATTTTGTAAAGTGGCCACTGTAAGTGGGGATTTCCTGTAGCGATAGGATGTCCTCTGTGCGGTAGAGCATTTTTTTAATGTAGTCTAGAGGTACTAGTACAATAATGCGAATGCATTGTTTAGCTACTATTTTTAATTACATTAAAGTGTAGGTTGCATTTAGCTTTTTTTAGATGTTTTATATTTTTTTTTTGTTCTAAAATATTTGTGCCACTGAGAGGAGAGGAGATGGGAATTATTATGAGTGAATATATTGATTAACTTCTTAATTATATTTTAATTAATGTAGTTTCTTAAGTATTTTTATTATCTTGTCGTGCTACCTTGATGTGATATATAACTTTTTAATACGATATTTTTAAGGTGATGATTTTGATCACAGGATCGCACAAGGCTTTGGCACTTGCTAAAGCAGTTGAGGAAGGTGTAAATCACATGTGGACAGTTTCATCACTTCAACTGCATCCTAAGGCTGTACTGGTCTGTGATGAAAATGCAACGATGGAACTGAGAGTTAAAACTGTTAAATATTTCAAGGTAATTATTAAACATATTAAGCATATTATGAATTCTAAAATAAATTCAGGAATAGATGGTCAGCAACTAAACTTTGAAATAATAATGACTCAAGTTACTGTAGTTTAAACTTTTGTATGAGAATAGAATTACATCCGACTCTAGCGACAATAATATAAAGAGAGTAAACGATCAAAAATGGGGGTTTTAAAGACCATATGAAAATACTAAAGAAAACACAGAAAACGAATATTTCGAGAGAACAACCGCCTCTCTTCTTCGGCGTGAAAAAAATAATTTGAACAAGGAAAAAACGAAACCAAAAAAAATTGCGCGGGCCGTACAACAAAACTAATGAAAAAAACCGCCAAGAAATTAAAAAAAAAATCAGTAAAAAACCACGAATTAAAAGAATTAAAACCAAATACTTGTCAACAATAAAGTGAGTTATTCGTCAATATCCGCGATTTTCACAAAAAAATTGGCCTTTAAAAACCCCATTTTTGATTGTTTTCTTTGTTTATGCTATGGCAGGCCAATGTGACTTAATAAATTATCTTAGCGACAATAATATAGCTTGGACATAGTTCAAAAAGTCAGGGCTTGTTCAATTTTCAAGCGAACTTTTCGTTCTTTTTTTGAATATTTTTTGAGGAATAGACTTGAAGATTACTTCAGTATCTATATATGAGCATAAATATGGAAGTTGAGAGGGAAGGGTTGCACCACTGCCGCGTCAGTTTTCCGCAAGGAAATGTAACTAAAACTTTACTTTTGCCAATAGAAAGAAAATGCTCTAATGTCTTTCTAAAACTTTTGATGAGGTTTGGAATACAACATTTGCAGCGACAGAATTTGATTTTGTACCAATTCTAAATGTGAAAAGTTCCTGAATTTAAGCTTGCTCATCAGAAGGTATTAGTAGAAAAAAAATTTCATAATTTTTGAAAATGGGTTGAGACATCCCCCAAAATGGGGTGATATATTTTTAGTCCATAAATTAAATTTGATATATTTTTTAACCGTAAAGCTACATATATATTATGAACATAGCCTACCATTTTAAAAGGCCTTACTGGGGCACAGCATAACTTTTTTACTATACATTATTAAATATCTCTAAATTGAGAATCTTATCTATAAATTAAATTCAATACGGTATATCTTTTAACCCTTATGAACATAGTCATAGTTTAAGAGGCTTTATCGGCCCACAGTGTAACGTTTTTACTGTATGGGTTAACGTTAACGTTAACGTTAACAGTTAACGTTTTATTAAATAGGTCTAAACTGAGAAAATCCTAAAACGATATGAAATTATAATGAGGGTTACGCAGGTATGTACAAACACGATTAATCAGTTGCGTCTGTTTTCATTTTGTAAAGGGTAATTGTATCAAATTAGGGATCCCATATTATCAAAAGATGGCTTATTCCAGCAAAGATTTGTGCTTTTGAGCAAAAATTCTTGGATTCCTCATCAAATTAGAACTATTGAAAGGATACGATATTGGAAAGATCTATTTTTATTGGATTAACTTCTAATTTATTAACTTCAGATTTTATACAGCAGTGTAAAAAAGGGCTTAAAATGATCTTTAATCTATAAATAATTCTAGCTTAAAATTATAAGTCAATGATTAGTTTATAAGATTAGCTAGATCAGTTATAAGTCAATGCTTCAACTAAAGATCAAAGTTTATTTTGATCGAACCTGAATTTTTCTGAAATAAGCCTTTTATATCCAAGGCTTGTTAGGTTCTTTTATATCCATTTTTTTCGTTTATCAATCATTAAATAGCTAAGAAGATGTTAGTATGCATAACATAGAGTAGTTGAAATGAAGAGATTAGCAACAAAATAAAAATCATATCTTTAGTTTTGTTGTTTTTCTAATCAACTTCAGGCTTTTTTGGGTAGCATTAGATGGCTCTGATAGTTTCTTATTCAGGGGGATGAGCTTTTATCGGCTTCCCATACTCTTTTTGTTGTGCCAGAAGACAAATGTTGAGCAATAGTTACAAAATCTCACGCCATTTACAATGCCACCACCCCATTTCTGGTTAGAAAATTAACAAAACAAACGCCGAATGTGGATTTCAGGGTTAGACAATTCCTAAGACATAGAAGCTTTCTAGAATTTCTAGAGATTTCTAGATTTCATAGAAGATATTTATGAAATAATACAGATTATTTTTCTTTTATTATTTTTATTGATTTTCAAATTATATTTGTTGATTTATGAATGCCCTTTAAGCAAAAATTACGCTTTTGTCTTTGACGCAGTAGAAGTGAAGTATAAAAAATTAAAAAAATAAACCCAGCTTCATCTATCTATTGTATACATTTCAACTTATTATGTAGTTTGGCAAAACTGGCTTTTCAGTCTTTAGCCAAATAAAATTAAAAAAAACTAATTTTTTTAGCTGAAAGTAAGGAGCGACATTAAAACTTAAAACGAACAGAAATTACTCCGTATAAGAAATGGGTTGTCCCCTCCGCAATCCCTCGCTCTTTACGCTAAAGTTTGACTCTTTACCACAATTCTACTTTTTAAAACAATTAAAAGCTTTAGCGTAAAGAGCGAGGGATTGCGGAGGGAACAACCCATTTCATATACGAAGTAATTTCTGTTCGTTTTAAGTTTTAATGTCGCTCCTTACTTTCAGCTAAAAAAATTAGTTTTTTTTATTTAATTTCTGAACGTTTTTGAATTAATGCATGTTTGGTTTTGGCTCTCCGCACATAAATTATTAAAATGAAATTTGTCTATTAATTCTTTTTTTGGCTAAATGGCTTTCTCTTAGTTTCGATCAGACAATTTTGAGAAATAAGGGGTGGAGAAGGAGGTTTAGTTGCCCTCCAATTTTTCGGTTACTTAAAATTGCAACTAGAACTTTTAATTTTTAACGAATGTTTTTATTAGTAAAAAATATACGTAACTTAAGCATTAACTTACGTAACAAACTTTCATAATCTTATATTTTTATTATGTATACGAGGGGGTTTGTACCCTCGTTAATACCTCGCTCTTTACACTAAATTGTAAGTTTTGTCCCAATTCTTTAAGAATGACCCCTGAATCATATATCATGAATAGTTGAGATTACTAAAAATACTTTAGCATAAAGAGCGAGGTATTTATCTCCTCCTAAGTACCTCGCTCTTGATGCTAAAGTATTTTTAGAACCCCTCATATGCGTAATAATCTCTGTTCGTTTTAAGTTTCAATGCTACTCCTTCCTTTCATTTGAAAAAACGTTTTCATGTTTATTTTTCATTGTTTTCTTATAGTAATGCTAGAAAATCCTGCGCCCTTTTCATTGAATTTTTCTTCCCCCATGACAGATTCCTCCAAGGAAAGATCCTCCAACATAGCCCCCTCCCCTCGTCCCCACCCCCAAACAAAATAAAATCCCCCTGAAAACGTCTGTAAACTTCACAATAACCATTACTATATGTAAACACTGGTCAAAGTTTGTATTTTGCAGCCCCTCCCCCAGGGATTGTGGGGGAGTAAGTCATACCCAAAGACATAGTTATTATGATTTTCGACTATGATGAACAAAGTGGCTATCTCAAAATTTTGATTCGTTGACTTTGGGAAAAAATGAGCGTGGGAGGGGGCCTAGATGCCCTCCAATTTTTTGGTCACTTAAAAAGGGCACTAGAACTTTTCATTTGCGTTATAATGAGCCCTCTTGCGACATTCTAGGACCACCTGGTCGATACGATGACCCCTGGGGAAAAGAAAAAAACAAACAAAAAAACAAACAAACAAATAAACACGCACCCGTGATTTGTCTTCCGGCAAAAAATACAAAATTCCACATTTTTGTAGATAGGAGCTTGAAACTTCTACAGTAGGGTTCTCTGATACGCTGAATCTGATGGTGTCATTTTCTTTAAGATTCTACGACTTTTAGGGGGTGTTTCCCCCTATTTTCTTAAATAAGGCAAATTTTCTCAGGCTCGTAACTTTTGATGGGTAAGACTAAACTTGATGAAGCTTATGTATTTAAAATCAGCATTAAAATGAGATTCTTTTGATGTAGCTATTGATATCAAAATTAATTTTTTTAGAGTTTTGGTTACTATTGAACTGGGTCGCTCACTACAGTTCGTTACCACGAACTGTTTGATGTAAATCAAAAGTAAAAAAAAATTCTAATACATACAATTGATACTTCCATTTAGGTTTTAAATTTAACTTTATAATTGTGTCGAGTAAAGCTAGATGACGCTAGCTGTTTTTCAGTTGAAAAATTGAGTTATATATCTTAAACAAAGTTCAGACGGATAGTATTTTTACAAAATATTATTGCAAAATTTTTTAAGTTTTTGATAAAATCTGTTCAGACACAAAAACGTGTTTTATTACTATAGTATGCTTCTGTCTCAAACCTATAAGGTTAAATCAAGGAAGGCAAAGCTGATCGAGGAACAAGAAACGGCAGTTTCTTGTTCAACGCCTCGCTCTTTACGCTAAAGTTTTTTACTGTTTTAAAAAGCAGAGCTAAGAGAAAGAGTCAATCTTTAACGTAAAGGATGGGGCGTTGATGAGGAAGCAGCCCCTTTCATATACGGAGTAATTTCTGTTCGTTTTAAGTTTTAATGTCGTTCCTTACTTTCATTTAAAAAAACTTTTTTTTAATTTACGTATGAGACCAAAAGCAATCCAGAATTCGAATCTGTGAAAAACACGTTTATCTTTCTATATTCGGTACAGTTCACTTAGTTCACTTGTCTCAGAGACATGAACTATGAGGTAGGTGTATTTGTATTAAATAGTTAATGTATAAAGTTAGTATTTTGGTTTAGTTTTTTGTTGTAGTTTCCATTATTTTCTTACTACTATTTATATTTCCATCATATTTTATTATATTTCTTTGTGATTTACCTTTATTCACTTCTTGAATGTGTTTGGTGTAATGCGTATCAGCCGCCAAATAAATCGAAAATACATTATCATTGAATTTACGGTAGCCATTTTTCTTTTAATTTTTCCCCGAAAAGCACTATCTATAACTATCAACGTCTATTCTTAAAATGAGTTGTATATGGCTGAGGGTGAAGATCTTTTCTTTCATTCATTCATTCAATTGAGAATTGTTCAATTTGTGCTTTACGCTTACATATTACAAGTTTCTACCTCTTTCGCGTTCTGTTACTATGCCTTTCAAAATTAATTCTGCAAATACTGCGCACTTCAGTTACGTGAGAAAATCTTTCGATAGAGAAATTTCCTGTGGGAAAATGAAACTATCGTCGGAGGGGAAGATAGCACAGCGTTATCTAAAAAACGATTAGCTATCAATAGCTCGCTCTTACGCTATTTTTTTCATTTTAAAGGAGATCACTTTATTATTGGAATAGGTTAATTACTTAGTTTTAGGACATGGTGATCGTTCTTCAAAAAGCAAAATCGTGCTTCAGGACCTGCAGGAATTTGACTTGGGGGCTGGGGAGGGCAGCCATGTAATTATTTTTGTTAATACACATTCTACACTTATAAAATGACTCTCTATTACATTGCGATATTCTTTCTTATAATCGTGAGATACTTTCTATAAGTGTTGGAAAGCGTGGGTATCTTATTTTACTCACATTATTAAAATTGTTTAGTTTGTCAAGTAGTTCGTAATATCAAACTGTAGTAAGGAGCGACCCACCTCAATAGTAACCGAAACTTTAAAAACGGAATTTTGATACCAATACATCGAAAGTATTGCATTTTAATGCTGATATTAAGTATATAAGTTTCATTATTTTTAGTATTACATATCAAAAGTTACGAACCTGAGAAAATGTGCCACCTTTTAGAAAATAGGGGAAACACCCTCTAAAAGTCATAGAATCTTAACGAGTCATAGAAATCACACCATCATATTCAGCGTACCAGATAACCCTACTGTAGAAGTTTCAAGCTCCTATTTACAAAACTGTGGAATTTTGTATATGTTTCAAACAGTTCGTGGTAACGAACTTTAGTAAGGATTGACCCGGCTCAATAGTAACCAAAACTCTAAAAAATGGAATTTTGATACCAATAACTACATCAAAATAATCGCATTTTAATGCTGATTTTAATTATATAAGTTTCATCAAGTTTAGTCTTACCCATCAAAAGTTACGAGCCTGAGAAATTTTCCGTCATTTTAGAAAATAGGGGGAAACACCCCCTAAAAGTCATAGAATCTTAACTAGAATGACACCATCAGATTCAGCGTATCAGAAAACCCTGTTGTAGAAGTTTCAAGCTCCTATCTACAAAAATATGGAATTTTGTATTTTTGGCCAGAAGGCAGATCACGGATGCGTGTTTATTTGTTTTTCTGTTGTTTTTTTTTTCCCCAGGGATGATCGTATCGACCCAGTTGTCCTAGAATGTCGCGAGAGGGCTCATTCTAACGGCAATGAAAAGTTCTAGTGCCCTTTTTAAGTGACCAAGAAAATTGAAGGGCACCTAGGCCCCCTCCCTCGCTAATTATTTTCCTAAAGTCAACGGATCAAAATTCGGAGATAGCCATTTTATTCAGCATAGTCGAAAAACCTTATAACTATGTCTTTGGGGACGACTTACTCCCCCACAGTCCCCGTGGGAGGGGCTACAGGTTACAAACTTTGACCAGTGCTTACATATAGCAATGGTTATTGGGAAGTGTACAGGCGTTTTCAGGAGGATTTTTTGGTTGAGGGGAGGGGTTGAGAAGAGGAGGATATGCTGGGGGAACTTTCCATCGAGGAATTTGTCATGGGAGAAGAAAATTTCCATGAAAGGAGCGCAGGATTTACTAGCATTACTTAAAAAAAAACAATGAAAAAATAAATATGAAAAAGGTTTTTTCAGCTGTAAGTAAGGAGCAGCATTAAAACTTAAAACGAACAGAAACTATTACCCATATTAGGGGCTCACCTCCTCCTAATACCTTGCTCTTTACGCTAAAGTATTTTTTAGTAATTTCAACTATTTATTCTACGGCTTTTGTGATTTAGGGGTCATTCTTAATGAATTGGGACAAAATTTAAGCTTCAGTGTAAAGAGCGAGGTACTGACGAGGGGGCGAACCCCCTCATATATGTAATAAAACATGAGAATACAAAAGTTTTTTACGTAAGCTAATTTATAAGTTACGTATATCTTTTACTAATAAAAAGATTCGTAAAAAATTAAAAGTTCTAGTTGCCTTTTTAATTAGCCGAAAATCGGAGGGCAACTAAGCTTCCTTCCTGCTTCCTCATCAACGCCCCACTCTTTACGCTAAAGTTTTTACTGTTTTAAAAAGAAGAGTTGAGAGAAAGAATCAAACTTTAGCGTAAAGAGCGGGGCGTTGATGACGAAGAAGCCCCTTTCATATACGAAGTAATTTCTGTTCGTTTTAAGTTTTAATGTCGCTCCTTACTTTCAGTTAAAAAAACTTGTTTATCTAATTTGCCAAAAGACAGATTACGGAGATGTGTATATTTGTTTGTTTGTTTTTTACTCCTTAAGTGACCAAAAAATTTATCGGGCACCTAGGCCCCCTTTCACACACAATTTTTAACCAAAGTCACTCTTGTCGAAATTTTTAGATAGCCATTCTGTTCAAATTAGTCACAAACCTAATACCTGTATATTTGGGGACGACGTAATCCCCCAGAGTCCCCGGGGAAGGGGTTACAAGTTACAAACTGACCATTGTTTACATATAATAATGGTTATTATGAAGTGTACAGACATTTTCAGGGGGACTTCTTTGCGTTGGGTTGGGAGAGGGTGGGAGACAAAGGGTTACGAGGGAGGTTCTTTCCATGGAGGAAAAGTTTATGGGGGAGGAGAATTTCCAAGAAGGGGGCCCAGGATTTCCTAGCATTATTATAAACAAATAAAAACAAATATTTTTTAAACTTGAAGTAATGAACAACATTAAATCGGTACATGAACATAATACATGACGTATATAAGGGGGTTCGTCTCCACCACACTACCTTGCTATTTACGCTTAAGTATTTTTTTTTTAATTTCAACTATTTATTCTACGGCCTTTGTGATTCAGGGGTCATTCTTAAATATTTGGAACAAAATTCAAACTATAGTGTAAAGAGCAAGGTATGGAAAAAAGGGGCGAATCCCATCATGTAGGTAATCAAATTACACAAATATATAATTTCGTTACGTAAGTTAATTCGTAAGGTATATATGTTTATTACTAACTAAAACATTAACTAAAACGTTCGTAAAAAAATAGTTATATTTTTATGTTACCAACAATGGAGGACAACTAGGCCTCCTCCTCCATCCTTTTCTTTTCAAAATTGTCTGATCAAATCTATGAGAAAACCATTTAGCCAAAAAAAATAATATGCAATAATTCAAAAACGCTCAGAAATTAAATATAATTTTTATTTTATTTTTATTACTTGAAGTACATTAATACAAAACGGGTAGAAATTATTCCGTATATGAAAGGGGCTGTTACGTCCTCGACACCCCACTCTTTACACTAAAGTTTTTTATTGTTTTAAAAATTAGAGTTGTGAGAAAGAGTTTAACTTTAACATAAAGAGCGAGGGATCGAGGAGGGGACAGCCCCATTTGTATACGGAACAAACAATAACATAAAACATAATTAACGGGTGTCAAAACTCATTGACAATATATAAAATGATCTACATATGTATTATATAATTTTTAATTATACATAATTATATAACTATATACATATATAATTGAAAGATAGATTCTAAAATTGTACGGGTAATCGTAAGATTTGAAGCCAAGGATAAGCCAACGAAGTATTAACATCTACTTTGGTACCTTAAATCAACGGGAAATATGAACAATGCTACAACAGTGCATAAACTACATTCATTTTATTTTAATATTTAGGTTTTTAGTTTTGATAACAGACAAATTTATCTTTTTTTAGAACGGGAGGGAGGGGCGGTTCGGCAAGTTAAAGAATGTACAACTGTAACATTATAAAGAAAATTTCAAATTTTTAGTTACTATGAAAAGCTCAGTAGGTATTTACGTATTACACCAAACACAATCAAAAAGTCGAATCTGCAATAACACATGTTTACTTTTCTGTATTAAATAAAAAAAACAAGTTTTTTTAACTGAAAGTAAGGAGCGACATTAAAACTTAAAACGACCAGAAATTACTTCGTATATGAAAGAGGCTGCTTCCTCATCAACGCCTCGCTCTTTACGCTAAAGTTTGACTCTTTCTCTCAATTCTTCTTTTTAAAACAATAAAAAACTTTAGCGTAAAGAGCGGGGCGTTGATGAGGAAGCAGCCTCTTTCATATACGAAGTAATTTCTGGTCGTTTTAAGTTGAATTACATTACTCAATGCATTACCATTGAATTAAAGGTAGCCATTTTTCCCCGAAGCCATATCTTTCTTACGAACTTCCTTACGTAACTTCCTTTTAAAGTAAAAAAATATCGTATAAACGAGCTATTGGGGAGAGGCAGCCCCCTTAAATACGTGTTATTTACTGTTCGTATTAAGTTTTGATGTTACTCCTTAACTAAAGTTAAGAAAAAACTATATTTTTATGAAACAACCAATGCGAAGCAATTGGTTGTTTCATAAAAATATAGTTTTTTCTTAACTTTAGTTAAGGAGTAACATCAAAACTTAATACGAACAGTAAATAACACGTATTTAAGGGGGCTGCCTCTCCCCAATAGCTCGTTTCTATCTTTACCTATTAAAGATATGGCTGAGGGCGAAGATATTTTCTTTCGTTCATTCATTCAATTGAGAATTGTTAAATTTATGCATTACTAGTACATATAACAAATTTCTACCTATATCGCGTTCTGTTACTATGCCTTGCACAATTATTTTTGCAAATACTACGCACTTCAGTTACGTGATAGAATCTTTCAGTAGAGAAATATCCTGTGGAAAAATAAAATTTTCCTAGGAGTGGGAGACGGATTTAACAACATTTTTTAAAAAACAATTGGTTGTTTCATAAAAATATAGTTTTTTCTTAACTTTAATTAAGGAGTAACATCAAAACTTAATACGAACAGTAAATAACACGTATTTAAGGGGGCTGCCTCTCCCCAATAGCTCGTTTATACGCTATTTTTTTACTTTAAAAGGAAGTTACTTTATTATTGGAAGAGATTAATTAGTTATATTTAGGACTTGATAATCGTTCTTCAAAATGCAAAATCACACGTCAGGTCCTGCGGGAATTCGACTTGGGGGGTTGGGGCTACGTAGGAGGATCTTTCCGTGGAGGGATTTTTCATGAGGGAAGAGAATTTCGATGAAGAGGGGGGGGTTTGAAAAAAAAAGAAAAAATAATTTTTTTTTTTATTTTATAAAAAAATGAGGAAACAAATAATTTTTTTCAACTGAAAGCAATGAGCAGTATTAAAACTTAGATGAACATACAAGATTACGTATAAAAGGGGGTTCGTCTCCTCCACACTACCTTGCTTTTTACGCCAAAGTATTTTTTGTTGTTTCAACTATTTCTTCAACGTCTTTTGTGATTCAGGGATCATTCTTAAACATTTGGTACAGAATTTAAGCTTTAGTGTAAAGAGGCTTTTTGTAAAGAATTTAAGCTTTATTTTTTAACAAGCAGAGTCGTGAGAAAGAGTCGAACTTTAGCGCAAAGAGCGAATCATTGAAGAGGGAGCAACCCCTTCCATATACGGAATAATTTCTGTTCGCTTTAAGTTTTACTGTCGCTCCTTACTTTAGTTGAAAAAAACTTGTTTTGTTTTTTTTAAGTTCATATGAAATCAAGATGATTCCAAGCTATTCATTCCTGACGAAAACCTCGGCTTCAAAAAAGTTTTGAGGTTTGGCTTATAACTTGTAATGATTTTGCTTCCAACTTGAAAATGTTCAAACAGAAGGGCTTTAGTCCTTTAAGAAAAACTCTTATCCCTTAAGGACAAAATCCTTAAGGGATGTCGTCAAAATTTTATGCATCTGAACTGACCATTAGCAATTTCTGCTTCTCCTAATTCTAAATGTTTATCTTGAATTCTTCAAGAGTGATACCTATTTTGCATTTAATAGCTGTTTTTCTTCCAGGAACTGGCAAATTTTCATTTCGCTGCAGTTGGCTATCCTACCAGCAGTTAAGCTGATTGTAATTACTTTTATAATTGCTGAAAAATATAGGATATACTGATAGCCATGATATAAGCATGGTATTTCAACGCTGAGTTTGATTTTTATAGCAACTGTTTTGTTTTCAAATATAATTATATAGAAAATAACGAAAAGTTTATTTTGGCCTTTAATAGAATAGGGAATTATTAAGTAGATCAAGACTCAAAGATTTCTAAGAATTTAAAGAACAACTTTCAAAAAGTTTTTCAATTAACAAACGTATATACTGATAACCATCAAATATTTGATGTCAAAATAAAAATCATCATCTGAGACCATCAAATATTAAACATGATGATATCCAACCCAAATTCAGCTAATCATTTCCTTATATTAGCTAATACATAGCAAAGTAATTGCTTAAGTTATATTTTAATCAATATCTTTGAAAACAACTCTTATTCTACATAATTTTGTTTTTTCGTACCATGAACAGGCTATGGTTTTGCGAATTGAGTTGCAAGCACAGGATTTAGTTATCAGATCTTTTTATCCATTGCAGAGAAACTCCACCTATTGCTTCAAATTTATTTCTTAGTAAATCCAAGTACGTACATCCACAGGGGGGATGGGTATACTAATTCTTCAAATTGTTCATCTTGTCACATATATATATATATATATATATATATATATATATATATATATATATATATATATATATATATATATATATATATATATATATATGTATCATGCCTAAGCATGTGTCAAGTCTCTTCTAATTTTGTTTTGTGTAAAGTGGCGTCCCTGGAGAAGAAAGGTGCCAAGAAAACTGATATTTTTTTAAGCCCAGTTTTAAATCTTGGCCTCCCCCCCCCCAAATAATCGCTCTAAGTACTAAATGTAGTTTAGATCAAACGAAAAACAACAGGTTGGATGCAGCAGTGTAGAAAACAGAGCAGGAATAAGATTTATGTTGCTTGGGAAATGTGACGAGCTGTAGTAAATTTTATTTATCTTCGCCAACAAGGTGTGAGAGCAACACTTTGGTATTATTTCTTCGCCATCGATTAAATACTGTAGTTTTCGATCCCTCACAACTATCAAATGATATGTCTCCAGAATTTATTTTCTTTAAAAAATCAGCTATTTAAAAAAAAATCAAATGGTATGTATCCAGAATAATTTTCTTAAAAGAAAAAATAGTGGCATGTTCCCAGGGTCGTATCCAGATTTTTTCTTGGGGGGTGGGGGTTACAAAGAAAACTTCAAAAGCGCATCGAAAATTTGTGAATATTCATTTTTTTCACATTTTTATGAGTCGTACAAACATTTTGGGGAGGGAGGTCTAACCTAATGCCTCAAACTCAATCAATGGTGTTGCTTTTAAAATGCACAATGAACACAAGCTAATCCTTTACTAGTTTGTCCAAAACACAAAACCTAACCCGACCTATGCTGGTAGTTAAAAAGTGCATCACATAAAAAGTAAGGCAACACTACTTGAGCATCAAGAAACGTAGTATTTTTACCCACTGTGTTTGACAGCAAAAAAAAATATGTCTATTTCTATCACCAATTGATAGCCCCTTGGGTGCTTTATTCATGCCTGATAATCTGTATCAGGGGATGGATTACTATTTATAGTCGTTGCTTAAACATTTGAACAAAAGTTTGCCTTCAAACAAATGTTTTTGAAGTAAATTAATACAAGTACGCAGCCCCCCCTCCCTCAAGAAGAAAATGCTTTACAGCTTTTGCTTATAAGTCACTCTCCAAGATAGAAGAAGCAATGAAACTTTGAAACCTGAAAAGCTTTTAATTGTTTTAAAAAGTAGAATTTTGGCAAAGAGTCAAACTTTAGCGTAAAGAGCGAGGGATTGCGGAGGGGACAACCCATTTTATATACGGAGTAATTTCTGTTCGTTTTAAGTTTTAATGTCGCTCCTTACTTTCAGCTAAAAAATTAGTTTTTTTATTTAATTTCTGAACGTTTTTGAATTAATGCATGTTTGGTTTTGGCTCTCCGCACATAAATTATTAAAATGAAATTGGTATATTAATTCTTTTTTTGGCTAAATGGCTTTCTCTTAGTTCTGATCAGACGATTTTGAGAAATAAGGGGTGGAGAAGGAGGCCTAGTTGCCCTCCAATTTTTCGGTTGCTTAAAAAGGCAACTAGAACTTTTAATTTTTAATGAACGTTTTTATTAGTAAAAAATATACGTAACTTATAAATTAGCAACTTACGTAACAAACTTTCATAATCTTATATTTTTATTATGCATACGAGGGGGTTTGTATCCTCTTTAATACCTCGCTCTTTACACTAAATCTTAAGTTTTGTCCCAATTCTTTAAGAATGACCCCTGAATCAGAAAGGCCGTAGAATAAATAGTTGAAATTACTAAAAATACTTTAGCATAAAGAGCGAGGTATTTATCTCCTCCTAAATACCTCGCTCTTTATGCTAAAGTATTTTTAGAACCCCTCATATGCGTAATAATCTCTGTTCGTTTTAAGTTTCAATGCTACTCTTTACTTTCAATTGAAAAAACGTTTTCATGTTTATTTTTCATTGTTTTCTTATAGTAATGCTAGAAAATCATGCGCCCTTTTCCTTGAATTTTTCTTCTCCCATGACAGATTCCTCCAAGGAAAGATCTTCCAACATAGCCCCCTCCCCTCAGCCCCATCCCCCAAACAAAATAAAATCCCCCTGAAAACGTCTGTACACTTCCCAATAACCATTGCTATATGTAAACACTGGTCAAAGTTTGTAACTTGCAGCCCCTCCCCCAGGGATTGTGGGGGAGTAAATCATCCCCAAATACATAGTTATTATGGTTTTCGACTATGTTGAACAAAATGACCATCTCAAAATTTTGATCCGTTGACTTTGGGAAAAAAATGAGCGTGGGAGGGGGCCTAGATGCCCTCCAATTTTTTTGGTCACTTAAAAAGGGCACTAGAACTTTTCATTTCCGTTAGAATGAGCCCTTTTGTGGCATTCTAGGACCACTTGGTCGATACGATGACCCCTGGGAAAAAGAAAAAAGAAAAAAAAACGAATAAACACGCACCCGTGATTTGTCTTCTGGCAAAAAATACAAAATTCCACATTTTTGTAGATAAGAGCTTGAAATTTTTGCTTCTACAGTATGGTTCTCTGATACGCTGAATCTGATGGTGTCATTTTCGTTAAGATTCTACGACTTATAGGGGGTGTTTCCCCCTATTTTCTTAATTAAGGCAAATTTTCTCAGGTTCGTAACTTTTGATGGGTAAGACTAAACTTGATGAAACTTATATATTTAAAATCAACATTAAAATGCGATTCTTTTGATGTAGCTATTGATATCAAAATTCAATTTTTTAGAGTTTCGGTTACTATTGAGCCGGGTCGCTCCTTACTACAGTTCGTTACCACGAACTGTTTAAAAGGGGAAAGTATCCCAAAAAGTAGCCTGGAAGTTTCACCATCAAACTTTAGATAGAAAAAAAATTGAAAAAGAATTTTAAAGTCACAAAATTTCACATTTTTGACGCATAGGTTTTTTTTTTTTTTTTTTTTTTTTTTTTTTTTTTTTTTTTTTTTTTTTTACAGCCAGTTATCATATAATTTTCGAAATGATCTCTTTTTAGAATCTTAGAAGGGATTTGAGGGCAACTAGACCTCCAATCCTGCTACTTTTCACCAACAAAGACAATTGCGGCGGAAATCGGGGTTGTGTTGAAATTTCAATACGAGTTTTATAATCTAAAAGGCTCTATATATATATATATATATATATATATATATATATATATATATATATATATATATATATATATATATATATATATATATATATATATATATATATATATATATATATATATATATAATTTCGCTTACGACTCCCTTGACCGAAGAAATAACACCGAGATTTTATTTTATATTTAGTTGAAGATGGCTTCAGGTTTTGGTCCTTCCACGAAGGAGAGAAAACGTCAAACTTTAACAGCGAAAAAAATTATTTAATTAGAAAACACAAAACAAAACTCGCAAAAAATGAATAATTGTGTCAAGCTCAAAATGGTACAATGGGATCCCTTGTATACCTGGCCATGGAGCCTTTCGAGGGGGAATAAGTATATTGTAATAAGTGTATTGTATTGTTATTCAATTTTGAATTGTATTTTGTATTGTCTTGTATTTAATAATAAACTTCTCTCTCTTCTCTCTCTCACTCTCTCTCTCTCTCTCTCTCTCTCTCTCTCTCTCTCTCTTCTCTCTCTCTTCATCCAAAAATTTAAGAAAGTTCGTTTAAGCCGATCAGAAAAAATTTTGACTTTTTTTAGACTCCACTTTCGAGGGGGGACATGTCACCAATTAATTTTTTAAAAAAAAAATACGCAAATTTCGTTTAATTATTCATTTGCGGAGAGTCAAAATCAAACATCCATTAATTCAAAAACATTCAGAAATTAAATAAAAAAACAAGTTTTTTTTAACTGAAAGTAAGGAGCGACTTTAAAACTTAAAACGAACAGAAATTACTCAGTGTATAAAAGGGGCTGTTCCCTCCTCAACGCCCCGCTCTTTACGCTAAAGTTATTTACTGTTTTATAAAGTTGAATTGAGAAAAATAAAGCAGTTCAAAATAGGGATGATACCTTTTTATTTACAGTGAACAGATATAAAATTATTTAACTGGATATTTCGAACATATATACAGTGTTCATCATCAGCAGTAAAACTAAAAGACATGAATAAAAATAAACAAAATTTATACCTAATAAACTAATTATATATAGTTTATTGCTCTTATTTTTTTCAATGCAAAAGCCGAGGCAAATCTCTTTGACCTTTTCGGTTCCGGTTCATTAGAATTATCTGACATATTAGTGGACAGAGGTCATAGCTCTTAGGTGAGGTGATATTTACTTTATTTGACCTCAGTAAATTATCATAAATTGAGTTCAATCCAAATTCACCCGTATCTCTGTTTACGGAATTATTCTTGAATAGAATTTTTTGAATTTCGATTGTTTCCCTGAAAGTTTGCTTTAAACCTTGGTCCCTAAAAATCAAAGAAACATTTTCAAACAAAATAAAATGATTTGCAAAATTAAAGATATGCTCCGAGAGGGCCGACTGAAATCTTCAGGTTTGGTATTTTGCTTTAAAGACGATGAAATAGGATTATGATGTTGTAGCAATCTCGTTTTTAAATTCTGGTTAGTGCGTCCCACATAAGAGCTTCCACAAGTACATGGGATTTTATAAACCCCACTTTGTTTCTCTACGGAAGTCCGATCCTTTCCAGAATTTAAAAAACTTGCCAAAGTATTACTACCTCTTAAAGCTACCTTTAAGCCATTATTTTGTAAAATTCTTTTAAGTTTTTCACTCAAACCTGGAACATATGGTAGAGAACAAAAAATATCTTTCTTTTCTGTTGCTTCCAGAATATCGTCAGAACATACTAGAAATGTTTTCCTTCTTTTCGAAAAAGTCTGGTCAATTAACCAACCCGGATAATGGTTACTTATTAAAATCTCTTTTAACAACAGTAATTCCTCCTCAATGAATTTTGGAGAACACATTCTAAAAATGCGGTCAGTTAAGGATATGATTAAACGATATGATAAGGATAAGATATAATAAGGATATGATTCTTACGTCCCACATAAGAGCTTCCACAAGTAATTGTGGACTTAATTGGTGGTGAAACAGTTTTGGAAGTCGGTGTAATTATGAATTTAATTAGGTTGTGCAACTTTTTCTCTTATTTTTTTTCAATTCAGAGGGGGTTTTTTGAACAAGTAAATGGTTTACCCATGGGGGCCCCTTTAAGTCCTTTATTAGCAAATTGTTTTGTAGAAAATATTGAAACAATAGCGTTAGATTCATGTTTTTTAAAACATAAATTTTGGGGGAGATATATGGATGACATAATTTCAGTATGGAGTTATGGGGTGGAGGAATTAAAAAGTTTTTTATAACAACTTAATTTTTTGGGGAGGGGATTTAAAATTTACAATAGAATTAGAAGAGGATAATAAACTTCCTTTTCTGGATATCCTTCTTTTAAATAATGAAAATAGTCTGGATTTTAAGATTTACAGAAAACCTACCAACAATAACAGATTTTTGTCGTTTTTCTCCGGTCATGCTCGCCAAGTAAAAATTGGTTCAATTCTTGGTGCTATTTCTTCGGTTAAGAAAGTCGTAAACAAAATTATTTTTAGGAAATAGGTTTTTCTAATAGGCATGTGTCTTTTTTTGGTTGAGCTTCAGTATTTGGAGAAATCACGTCAGAAACCATATATTCCAATCTATATCAGGCCAGACCATAGTTACTGTCTTCATTCGGCAACGAAGGTGGCGATACCTTGGGCACGTGATCCTTATGAAGGACGATAGGATCCCGAGATAGATCTTGGAATGGCAAACTCAGGGAACCCGCAGGAGCGGTCAACCAAAGAACATCCTGCGACACACCCATCAACGGGACCTGTCCAACATTACACGACGATCCAACCCAATCAGAAGCTGCTTGGCCGTTTGCGCATATATGGGATGGCTGGTGGCTCTTCGTGGCTGCCCTGAGTGCTTCTGGCACCACATGAGAGCCTAAGTACTAAGGTCTGGCATTTATACATCAATATATTTTTTGTGGTGGCGAGATGGAAGAGGGGCTACCATGTTTTTGCATGTGTATTCAAAAATATGTGGACTTCTATCACGAGTAGTAAAAAAAAAGAATTGTTTGTTTTTCTTTGAATTGTCTTATTGACAAAATTGCATGCGTTTTTTTCTATTTTTTCATTCTTTTTTATTGTTTGAATACGCAGAATATTGTTTGAATACCTTAGAATAGCAAATCGGAAATAAAGATCTTGCTAATTTATTCTAGCTCATTTTGCACGTATGATAAATTTTGTAAAAGAGAAATATGCCAGAAGACGTTTCATTTCAATAAAACCAACTTATGTTTCCTTTTTTAAAATAAATCATAATCCAGATGTATTAACGTGCGCTTAAAAAACAATGCTTGAATATTCAGGTGTCCTAAAGTTCACGTGGATCTCACGTTATATTTTTAATGGTGTTCGCACTTGAAATTGTTTCTTTATTCCATTTGATAAAACAGACTGTATTCTAGAGGCGTTTCTAGGGTTCTATCACTACTAGTAGAAACCCATAAAGTTTTTGTTAAGAAATGTGATAAATCAAAAACATTTTTGTTACTTCCACCATTGAATACAAAAATGTATTAATTATATTTTCTTAAGACACTTTCAACGTCCTTGCGTCCAATATCTGACACTTCAATAGGGTACATTTTTTATAAATTAATGTGGATTATCGTACATTTTACGTAGTTTTGTTAAAATGGTCTCATAGTATGGAAGATCTTTTGCGCCAAGCCTGAGTGGGCTTAGACCTTGGGCTCTCCCTACCTCTGTACAGAATTAAATAAAAAACAAGTTTTTTAACTGAAAGTAAGGAGCAACATTCAAACTTAAAACGAACAGAAATTACCCCGTATATGAAAGGGGCTGTCCCCTCTTCAACGCCCTGCTCTTTACGCTAAAGTTTTTACTGTTTTAAAAATTAGAGTTGAGAGAAAGAGTCAAACTTTAGCGCAAAGAGCAGGGCGTTGAAGAGGGAACAGCCCCTTTCTTTGCCGTAGCAAAAAACGTGTTTTTTTGCCGTAGCAAAAACAGCAAATTTGCAGTCTCCAGTATTCGTCGTCATTACCTCTAGGATTCGAATTGGCCAGAGGAGATAGACCGCAAATTTGGCTAGGAATAAATCACCGATTTTATTGTTCGCAAGATCCATGCCTAGTAAATGAAAGATTATAAAGTGTAAGAAACTTATCTTTTCGTGAGGGCCGAGCCTTACTAATGTATCCAAGTGAACAATCAGTCCAAACTGTGCGAGGTCGGCCCAACTGCTAATCCTTCTCTACACTAAACAGCGTAATTAACGCACAGGCAAATTATATCCGATTTTCTCTACACACCACACTTGGCTATCGTATCTAATTTTCTCAATTCAAAACGCCAAAAATCTGATTGTGTGGTAAATTCAAGTATCAGATTGCACAATATCTGTAGTCACTGAATTAATTAATGGCTAAGGAATCAAGTTCAAACAATTCAAAGGTTCAAACAGGTGTAATCCCTTTTAGAGCTTGTTCAATACTGCAGAATATCAATATACTGCAGGAATCTTCTTTGAATTAAATTAAATAAAAAAAAACAAGTTTTTTCAACTGAAAGTAAGGAGCGACATTAAAACTTAAAACGAACAGAAATTACTTCGTATATGAAAGGGGCTGCTTCCTCATCAACGCCCCGCTCTTTACGCTAAAGTTTTTTACTGTTTTAAAAAGAAGAGTTGAGAGAAAGAGTCAAACTTTAGCGTAAAGAGCGGGGCGTTGATGAGGAAGCAGCCCCTTTCATATACGAAGTAATTTCTGTTCGTTTTAAGTTTTAATGTCGCTCCTTACTTTCAGTTGAAAAAAATTGTTTTTTTTATTTAATTTCTGAACGTTTTTGAATCAATGCATGTTTTGATTTTGGCTCTCTGCAGAGAAATAATTAAAACGAAATTTGCATTTTTTTTTTTTTTTTTGGCTAAATGGCTTTCTCATAATTTTGATCGAATGATTTTGAGAAAAAAAGAGCGAGGGAGGAAGCCTAGTTGCCCTCCAATTTTTGGTCAATTAAAAAGGCAACTAGAACTTTTAATTTTACGAATCTTTTTATTAGTAAAAGATATACGTAACTCATAAACTAGCTTACGAAAAGAATGTTTTATTCTCATGTTTTTATTACACATATGAGAGGGTTCGCCCCCTCGTCAGTACCTCTCTCTTTACACTAAATCTTAAATTTTGTCCCAATTCATTAAGAATGACCCATGAATCACAAAAGCCGTAGAATAAATAGTTGACATTGCTAAAAACACTTTAGCGTAAAGAGCGAGGTATTAGGAGGAGGTGAGCCCCTCATATGGGTAATAAATTCTGTTCGTTTTAAGTTTTAATGCTGCTCCTTACTTCCAGCTGAAATAAACTTTTTCATATTTATTTTTTCATTGTTTTTTTTTTTAAATAATGCTAGTACATTCTGCGCTCCCTTCATGGAAATTTTCTTCCCCCATGACAAATTCCTCGAAAGAAAGTTCCCCCAGTATATCCCCCTCTTCTCAACCCCTCCCCCCAACCAAAAAATCCTCCTGAAAACACCTGTACACTTCCCAATAACCATTACTATATGTAAGCACTGGTCAAAGTTTGTAAATTGTAGCCCCTCCCACGGGAACTGTGGAGGAGTAAGTCGTTTCCAAAGACATAGTTATAAGGTTTTTCAAATACGTTGAATAAAATGGCTATCTCAGAATTTTGATCCGTTGACTTTGGGAAAACAATTAGCGTGGGAGGGGGCCTAGGTGCCCTCCAATTTTTTCGGTTACTTAAAAAGGGCACTAGAACTTTTCATTTCCATTAGAATGAACCCTCTCGCAACGTTCTAGGACAACTGGGTTGATAACTGGTCGGACAACTGGGTCGTTAAGATTCTATTACTTTTAGGGGGTGTTTCCCCCTATTTTCTAAAATAACACAAATTTTCTCAGGCTCGTAACTTTTGGTGCGTAAGACTAAACTTGATAAAACTTATATATTTAAAATCAGCATTAAAATGCGATTCTTTTGATGTAGCTATTGGTATCAAAATTCCCTTTTTTAGAGTTTTGGTTTCTATTGAGCCGGGTCGCTCCTTACTACAGTTCGTTACCACGAACTGTTTGAAAGTTTCTTATTGTTTTAAAAAGTAGAGTTGCGAGAAAGAATCAAACTTTAGCGCAAGGAGCGGGGCGTCGAGGAGGAAAAACGCCTTTCATATAAGGAGTAATTTCTGTTCGTTTTAAGTTGTAATGTCGCTCCTTACTTTCATTTCAAAAAACTTGTTTTTTTTATTTAATTTCTGAAAGTTTTTGAATTAATGCATGTCTGATTTTGGCTCTCCGTACATAAATTATTAAAATGAAATTTGCATATTAATTCTTTTTTTGGCTAACTGGCTTTCTCTTAGTTTTGATCAGACGATTTTGAGAAATAAGGGGTGGGGAAGGAGGCCTAGTTGTCCTCCAATTTTTCAGTTACTTAAAAAGGCAACTAGATCTTCTAATTTTTAACGAACGTTTTTATTAGTAAAATGCTAGAAAGTCCTGCGCCCTTTTGATTGAATTTCTCTTCCCCCATGAAATATTCCTCCAAGAAAAGATCCTCCGATATAGCCCCCTCCCTTGAACCCCACACCCAAACCAAAAAAATCCCCCTGATAACGTCGGTACACTTCCCAGTAACTATTACTGTATGTAAACATTGGCCAAAGTTTGTAACTTGCAGATCTCTCCCAGGGACTGTGGGGGGTGAGTCATCCCCAAAGATATAGTTATTATGGTTTTAGACTATGCGGAACAAAATGGCTATACCAAAATTTTGATCCGTTGACTTTGGTAAAAAATGAGCGTGGGAGGGGGCCTAGGTGCCCTCCAATTTTTGGTCACTTAAAAAGGGCACTATAACTTTTCACTTCCGTTAGAATGAGCCCTCTTGCGACATTCTAGGACCACTTGGTCGATACGATAACCCCTGGGAAAAAAAAAAAATAAAAATAAACACGCACCCGTGATTTGTCTTCTGGCAAAAAATACGAAATTCCACATTTTTGTAGATTGGACCTTGAAATTTTTTTTATAGGGTTCTCTGATACGCTGAATCCGATGGTGCGATTTTCGTTAAGATCCTATGACTTTTAGGGGGTGTTACCCCCTATTTTCTAAAATAAGGCAAATTTTCTCAGGCTCGTAACTTTTGATGACAAAGACTAAATTTGATGAAACTTATATATTTAAAATCAGCATAAAAATCTGATTCTTTTGATATTTCTTTTAGCATCGAAATTCCGTTTTTTAGAGTTTCGTTTACTATTGAGCCGGGTCGCTCCTTACTACAGTTCGTTACCACGAACTGTTTGATTCATTTTTTTCGGTAATCTCGGTTATAACGTTTTTTTCTGATATTATGAGAAATAGAAACATTCAGATCGAAATAAAGATTTTTAATTTTATGAATGGCTTAAGGCCGTGATTAAGTGAACTGATTGAAGTCGAAAATCCCATGTTAAATTGAAAATTTATATTTAAAAAGTACTCAAGTATTCATTGGTGGAAGATGCCGCTTTTAATATCAGGCCATAGCTTCTTGAAGATGCTACAAAATGTTTGCAATGATTTTGCTCTATTTCCTCTAATTGCTTAGGAATCTTAGAAAATGTCTAGCTCTTTTTCCTTACTCTATAAGGATATTGCTTTTAGAACAAAATTAAATAAAAAAAAAATCAAGTTTTTTTTAATGAAAGTAAGGAGCGACATTAAAACTTAAAACGAACAGAAATTACTCCGTATATGAAAGGGGCTTTTCCTCCTCGCCACCCCGCTCCTTACGCTAAAGTTTTTTATTGTTTTAAAAAGTAGAGTTGCGAGAAAGAATCAAACTTTAGCGCAAGGAGCGGGGTGTCGAGGAGGAAAAGCCCCTTTCTTATACGGAGTAATTTCTGTTCGTTTTAAGTTTTAATGTCGCTCCTTACTTTCATTAAAAAAAACTTGTTTTTTTTATTTAATTTCTGAAAGTTTTTGAATTAATGCATGTCTGATTTTGGCTCTCCGTACATAAATTACTAAAATGAAATTTGCATATTAATTCTTTTTTTGGCTAAATGGGTTTCTCTTAGTTTTGATCAGATGATTTTGAGAAATAAGGGGTGGGGAAGGAGGTCTAGTTGCCCTCCAATTTTTCGGTTACTCAAAAAGGCAACTAGATCTTTTAATTTTTAACGAACGTTTTTATTAGTAAAAAAAACGTAACTTAAGAATTAACTTACGTAACAAACGTACATAACTTACGTAACTTACGTTACGTTTTATCCCAATTCTTTAAGAATGACCCCTGAATCAGAAAGAACGTAGAATAAATAGTTGAAATTATTTAAAAAAATTTTAGCATAAAGAGCGAAGTCTTTATCTCCTCCTAAATACCTCGCTCTTTATGCTAAAGTATTTTTAGAACCCTTCATATGCATAATAATCTCTGTTCGTTTTAAGTTTTAATGCTTCTCCTTACTTTCAATTGAAAAAACTTTTTCATGTTTATATTTTCATTGTTTTTTTTATAGTAATGCTAGAAAGTCCTGCGCCCTTTTCATTGAATTTCTCTTCCCCCATGAAATACTCCTCCAAGGAAAGATCCTCCCATATAGCTCCCTCCCCTGAACCCCACACCCAAACCAAAAAAATCCCCCTGATAACGTCGGTACACTTCCCAGTAACCATTACTGTATGTAAACATTGGTCAAAGTCTGTAACTTGCAGCCCCTCCCCCAGGGACTGTGGGGGGTAAGTCATCCCGAAAGACATAGTTATTATGGTTTTCGACTATGCGGAACAAAATGGCTATCTCAAAATTTTGGTCCGTTGACTTTGGGAAAAAAATGAGCGTGGGAGGGGGCCTAGGTGCCCTCCAATTTTTTTGGTCACTTAAATAGTGCTCTAGAACTTTTCATTTCCGTTAGAATGATTCCTCTTGCAACACTCTAGGACCATTTGGTCGATACGATGACCCCTGGGAAAAAAAAAACAAAAAACAAATAAACACGCACCCGTGATTTGTCTTCTGGCAAAAAATACGAAATTCCACATTTTTGTAGATTGGACCTTGGAATTTTTTCTATAGGGTTCTCTGATACGCTGAATGCGATGGTGTAATTTTCGTTAAGATCCTATGACTTTTAGGGGGTGTTACCCCCTATTTTCCAAAATAAGGCAAATTTTCTCAGGCTCCTAACTTTTGATGACAAAGACTAAATTTGATGAAACTTATATATTTAAAATCAGCATAAAAATCTGATTCTTTTGATATATCTTTTGTTTCGTTTACTATTGAGCCGGGTCGCTCCTTACTACAGTTCGTTACCACGAACTGTTTGATCGGTACTATCATGAGCAGAAGACAATAACCCGTAAGATGATTAGAACCAGTGCTTTCACTTACATGAAGTACTACTTAAGTAAAATTTTCCGTTACTTGTACTTGTACTTAAGTAAAAAATCTACGGTGTACTTATTACTTAAGATACTTTTAGTGTACTTGTTTTTCAAATACTTTACCTTTGACCCGAAAATTTTGTGTGTGTGTGCTTTGGCAATGTACAAGAAAACATCACCTTTAGATTTAGAGCAAACTCAGCTATAGATTTTGTGTGTGTGTGCTTTGGTAACGTACAAGAAAACATCACCCTTTAGATTTAGAGTAAACTCAGATATAGTTCCATGCCCTGTTTTTGGATATGAAATAAGGTGTTTGTTTTTGACGAAAAAAATTATAGTATGATTAACACTTGGTTTAATTTTTGTTTTAAAGTTATATAACAAAGAAAATTGAAATTATTTCACAGTTCACAGGTCGACAGTGAGCTGAAATCCCTGGTTTTGTGCTAAATGTTGCATACTGGAGTCTATTTGGGCTTAGATTTCTGACATTAGTGTTTAAGGTTTATCATCTCGTCAACTGAACCAGATTTCTACCATTTCATCATCTTCAGGACCATATTATTGGTAAAACTACTGAAGCTATGAATCTTTGCCCGTCTAAATGTTGTCTGCAATAAACAAGTCAAGGGAATTCTAGCTGGATCCAATGCAGTGATATTTTGTCAAATTTGTTCCAGCAAATTCAGGTATTCAGACGAATCTGACTTCAGATTTGTCACTCCATTCATAAGTTATAAGCCCTACTAAATTAAAGGAAAACTCAACTTTCTTAAGACTTGAAAAGCTCTCCCCCTCGCCCTATTTGAGATAGGGTTTGCGATACCAGAACTTGATATGAGCCCTGATCACAGGCATCTTTGGTCTAGTTTTCATTCGGATCCGTTACTCCATTTGCAAGTTATACTAAATTAAACAGAAAACTTAAATTTTTCAGGAATTAAAACCCACTCCCCCTTGTTAATTTTGAGCTAGGATCTTTATCTCAAAACTTGATATGTGTCATGATCTTAGGCCTCTTTGGTTTGAAATCCCGACCAGATCCAGTGTCATTGGGGGGATTTGGGGGGGGGGCGGAAATCTTGGAAAACGCTTAGAGTGGAGTGATCAGGATGAAACTTGGTGGGAAGGATAAACACAAGTCCTAGATACGTGATTGACATAACTGAAATGGATTTGCTCTCTTTGGGGGAGACGGAGGGGTGTTAATTCGGAAAAATTACAAAAATTGAGGTATTTTCAACTTAAGAGCGGGTGACCGTTCGTGAGGTATTTTTGAATTTGATATTAAGAAGGAACTCATGTCTAGGATCTCTTATTTTCAACCCCGGCCAGTCCTGGTGACAACGGGGGAGAGTTGGAGGGGGACACCGGAAATCTTGGAAAACGCTTAGAGTGGAGAGATCGGGATGAAACTTGGTGGGTGGAATAAGCAAATGTCGTAGATACGTGATTGACGAAATTGGACTGGATCTACTATCTTTGGGGTAGTTAGAGGAATCCAGTGCTTTAGCGAGTCCGGTACTTCTGGACGTGCTAGGACAATGGAAATTGATTGGCGTATCAGGGACCTGCACAAATTGACTTGATTAGGTTGATTTCCCCGATTCAACCATCTGGGGGTAAGGGAGAAGGGAGGAGGAAAAATTAGAAAAATGAGGTATTTTTAACTTGCGAGTGGGTGATCGGATCTTAATGAATTTTGATATTTAAAAGGACCCTGTGTCTCAGAGCTCTTATTTTAAATGCCGACCGTCATTAAGCCCCCGATTTTTCTTTTAAATTAATCTATTGATTCTTATAATTTTGCTAGAGCTCATGCCATATGAGCTCTTGGCTCTTCCGACTTCGTCACAAGTGCCATATGAGCTCTTAGCTCTTGTTTTATTCCTTTTTCCTCAGAAGATTTTCGACTTAGTCTCATGGTTTTTGCCACTTCATGGTGTGAAAACTGCTGCTAGAAATGGATAGGTTGCAACTTCTGCCGTATTGTCTTCTAGTATATTTAGATGTGTGCTTGCATCATCCCTGCGTTCCCTTAAAAATTCTGTTTCTTACGGTAATATTGGCTTGTCTTCTATTGCATATGCAGACGACGTTTTTCTTGTTGCCCGGACTCGCTGTGGATTGCTTTCCAATTTTACTATATTAACCAATGAACTATCTAAGATTGAACTGTCAGTTAATGCGTCTAAATGCGAGTTTATTTGTTTTAATAGCCCTTATGTGGTCGCTCCATTCGTTGCTGGGACTGCAATTCTGCCATGTTCTTCTTTAGTTAGTTGGCTTGGTCTGTGTTTCGGTCCAACACTTTCCACTACCTTTTCATCCCTAGTGAATCAAGCCGTGAAAAAGCTACGCGTCACTTACGGAAAAATATCCCCAAACAAAAGCCGTTACAACCGCAACGGTTTGTGCATAATTTATAATGCTTATTGCGCCCCTGTGCTTTTGTTTTTATCAGGCATGTCTCATCTGTTTCGTAAGAAAAATCGCCATACTCTACTTGCGGCTTATTTCAGATATTGCAAATTCCTCCTCCGGCTTCCTAGATGGCACGAAAACAGAAAAATAATTACTCGATTTTGTATAATAGATATGCCTTCTTGGATTCGGTCTTCCAGCGATGATTTATGTAAAAAGACTATCTACTTTATTCACGTTTACGACCCTCTTGCTGCTCCTTTTTATTGAGCTTTGATTTCTCTTATTAAAAAAGTCTGCAGCTGACTCACTTGGCTCCTTACTTTTACATTTGAGTTTTTTTGTTGCTAAGGTTTTTACTTATTCAATCAGAGAATTAACTACTTTATTACCTTTTATCTGTTTTAAAGCCAATCCAAAGTTTATTTTTCTATTTTCAATATTTTTTCCACCATTCCGACATGTTTCAGAATAACCCTGTATTTTTTCAAGCATGCCAGATTTGACTGAACACCAATCGCCAGAAGTTCAACTCTACGTGCACTGTATTAATCCTGTCATATGAGCTGTCTGATCCAATCAGAAGTTTTTGACTGCACTTAATTGTTTTGATAGTCTTTTTCTTTCAAGCCGATGTATTGAAAATTGGTTCACATTATTTTTTGGACTTCGTTGGGTGTCTACCAGCCAAATAAGGGAAAAGAATATTTTATTCTTTTTTTATAATATCTACATGTTTCAGAATAGCCGTGTATTTTTTCAAACGTGCCAGATTTGACTGAATCACCAGAAGTTCAACTCTACGTGCACTGTGTCAATCCTGTCATGTGATCTTCCTGATCCAATCAGGAGTGTTTTGACTGCACTTAATTGTTTTGAAAGTCTTTTGCTTTCAAGCCGTTGTGTTGAAAATTGGTTAAGATTATTTTTGGACTTCGTTGGGTGGGTACCAGCCAAACAAGGGAAACGGTTAAAAACGATAAAACGGAAATTCTGGTTCTTGATTAAGATTTCCAAAAGAAGAATGACAGGGGACACTTTATAGGCAAGGGAAGGGGAGTAAGAAACCTCCAGAATGGCTTTAAAAAAGGTAGCATAGACTTGATATCAGAATATATATATATATATATATATATATATATATATATATATATATATATATATATATATATATATATATATATATATATATATATATATATAAATAAGTTGTTTGTCTGTTGACTGACGTCATGTTTGTGCGTCGACTGACGTCATTATAAGGATTGAGCTGTATGTCGCCATGAAGTTGTTTGTCGACTGACGAAATTACAGACCGGCACACAAATGACGACCGGGACACTCGAAAAGAAATTACAGATTTTTACAAACATATATATATATATATATATATATATATATATATATATATATATATATATATATATATATATATATATATATATATATATATATATATATTTACACAAGTTCACAGGGACACAACTATCCATATTCACAGGTAGGACACAGGGACACAACAACAATGGCGCGTAACTAATATGGCGCGAAAAAGCTAAAAAAGAAAAAACCTAAAAAGAAAAAAACTTAAAAAAGGAAAAAATTAAAAAAGGTAAAAAACTAAAAAGAAAAAAACACCGGGACACAAATGACGACCGGGACACAGGGAATATAAATGACGAACGGGACAAAGGGACACAGCTACAACGGGGATGCCGGGGGACACAGGGGGATATATAAATGACGACGGGGACACGGGGAATGTTTGATTAGCAATCACCATCAACAAAGCTCAAGGGCAATCATTAGAATAATGAGGTATAGATCTGAATACGGATTGTTTTTCCCATGGACAATTATATATTGCATGTTCAAGAGTCAGTAAACCCGACAATCTATTTATATGCACAGACAATGGGACAGCGAAGAATGTTGTATATTTGCAAGTTTTACGTAGTTAAAAACATATATATATCTATCTATATTCACAGGTGGGACACAGGGACACAACTACAATGGCACGTAACTAATATGGCGCGTAACGATTATATACACATAGAATAAATATATACACATAGAATAAATACTTGAAGTAGCACTTGAAGTAACACTTAAGTGCAATTTTGGCAAGTACTTGATATTTGATACTTAAGTAAGAATTTGGAAAATGCTTATTACTTGATATTTAAGTAAAAAAACAATGAGTACTTAATACTTGATACTTAAGTAAAAATTTGGAGTACTTGTTGCAGCACTGATTGGAACCATTTTTCGATTTATTTTCCTGTTTTCTAACAGTCCCCTAGAATATTTTCAGCTACCTGAAATTTTTACAAGTCGGTTGCCAGAAAGAATCGTTTCAGATCGCCGATAATACCCCCTAGAGACCAAAATGACAAGCTGGTATATTCAGCTGCTTGTTAATAGAGTGTGAAATTTTCATATATTATTTCAAAGCAATGAAGAAACCTAGAAATGAGAAATAGTCAGGAGACTTCAGTAAAGTTGTGCACACAAAACCGAAATCATGGGGAAAGTTAAATCAAAGCGAGGTATACATCTTAAAAGTGTTACCACACATAGACAGCGCATTTGTAAAAAGTATTTGGAGCTTGGTAGATGCAAATATCCAAAATACCTAAAAATGCGGTACGCCGGAGAACTAGACAAGTCAAGAAATTTCGGTCAAGCGACAAACCTTGAGGCGGAGCAGAACCCTGTAGCTTCTTCCCCGTTGCCCTACCGGATCGTGACTGGTGGTAGAAACTTGGATTGCGACGAATTGAAGGATTGTCGACGGATTTTTGATCCTGCATTTTTCATGCGCGATCTAGAGACTAAAGCTTGGAAGCACAGGTGAGGGGGAAACAACCCCTAAAAGTCATAGAACCTTAGCGAAATTTACACCATCAGATTCAGCGTATCAGAAAATCCTGCTGTAGAAGTTTCAAGCTCCTATCTACAATTAAACAAAAAAGACAAGTTTTTTTAAGTGAAAGTAAAGAGCGACATGAAAACTTAAAACGATCAGAAATTACTCCGTATATGAAAGGGCTTTTCCTCCTCAACGCCCCGCTCTTTACGCTAAAGTTTTTTACTGTTTTAAAATGTAGAGTTAACAGAAAGAGTCAAACTTTAGCGTAAAGAGCGGGGCGTTGAGGAGCAAAAGCCCCTTTCATATACGGAGTAATTTCTGTTCGTTATAAGTTTTAATGTCACTCCTTACTTTCATTTAAAAAAAAATTGGTTTTTTTTATTGATTTCTGGACGTTTTTGAATTAATGCATGGTTTGATCTTGGCTCTCCGCATATAAATAATTAAAACGAAATTTGCATATTAATTTTTTGGGGCTAAATGGCTTTTTCATAGTTTTAATTGGAAGATTTTGAGAAAAAAGGAGCGGGGGAGGAGGCCTAGTTGCCCTCCAATTTTTTGATTACTTAAAAAGGCAACTATAACTTATAATTTTTACGAACGTTTTCGTAAGTAAAAAATATACGTAACTTACGAATTAAATTACGGAACAAACTTCAATATTCGTATGTTTTTATTGCGTATATGAGGGGGCTCACCCCTCGTCGATACCTCGCTCTTTACATTGAAGCTTAAATTTTGTCCCAATTCCTTAAGAATGACCCCTGAATCACAAAGGCCGTAGAATAAATAGTTGAAATTACTAAAAACACTTTAGCGTAAAGAGCGAGGTATTACGAGGAGGCAAACCCTCATATGCGTAATAATTTCTGTTTGTTTTAAGTTTTAATGCTGCTTCTTGCTTTCAGTAGAAAAAAACTTTTCATATTTATTTTTTCATTGTTTTTTTTAAATAATGCTAAAAATCCTTCGCCCCCTCCATTGAAAGTCTCTTCCCCATGAGAAGTTCCTCCATGGAAAGATCTTCCCTGGTTACCCTCCCCCCTCAACCCCCCAAACCAAAAAATCCCGCTGAAAACGTCTGTACACTTCCCAGTAACTATTACTACATGTAAACACAGGTCAAAGTTTGTAACTTGCAGCCCCTCCCACGGGGGCTGCAGGGGAATAAGTCGGCCCCAAAGACATAGTTATTGGGTTTTTGGACTATGGTGAATGAAATGGCTATATCAGAATTTAGATCCGGTGACTTTAGGGAAAAATGAGCGTGGGAGGGGGCCTAGGTGCTCTCCAATTGTTTTGGTCACTTAAAAGGGCACTAGAACTTTTAATTTCCGTTAGAATGAGCCCTTTCGCGACATTATAGGACCTCTGAGTCGATACAATCACCCCTGGAAAAAAACCGAATAAACACGCATCCGTGAATTGTCTTCCAGGCAAAAAATGCCAAATTCCACATTTTTATAGATTGGGGCTTGAAACTTCTAGAATAAGGTTCCCTGATACGCTGAATCTGATGGTGTGATTTTCGTTAAGATCGTATGACTTTTAGGGGGGTGTTTCCCCCTATTTTCTAAAATGAGGCAATTTTTTTCAGGCTCGTAACTTTTAATGGGTAAGACTAATCTTGATGAAACTTATACATTTAAAATCAGCATTAAAATACCATTCTTTTGATGTAACTATTGGTATCAAAGTTTTAAGAGTTTCGGTTACTATTGAGCCTGGTCGCTTCTTACTACAGTTTGTTACCACGAACTGTTTGAAAATGTGGAATTTTATATTTTTTGTCAGAAGGCAGATCACGGATGCGTGTTTATTTGTTTGTTTGTTTTTTGTTGTTGTTTTTTTCCAGGGGTGATCTTATCGACCCAGTGATCCTAGAATGTTGCGGGAGGGCTAATTCTAATGGAAATGAAAAGTTCTAGTGCCCGTTTTAAGTGACAAAAATCGGATGGCACCTAGGCCCCCGTCCCACGTTAATTATTTTCCCAAAGTCACCGTATCAAAATTCTGATATAGCCATTTTATTCAGCGTAGTCGAAAATCCTTATAACTATGCCTTTTGGGACGACTTACTCTCCCACAGCCCCCGTGGGAGGGGCTACAAGTCACGAACACTGACCCGTGCTTACATATAGTAATGGTTATTGGAAAGTGTACAGACGTTTTCAGGAGCGTTTTCATTTGGTTGGGGGCAGGAGTTGAGAAGAGGGGGATATGTTGGGGGAACTTTTCATGGAGGAATTTGTCATGGGGAAAGAAAATTTCCATGAAGGGAGCGCAGGATTTTCTAGCATAATTTAAAAAACAATGAAAAATAAATATGACAAAGTTTTTTCAACTGAAAGGAACAGAATTTTCCTGTTATTATTTTCCTGTAAATATTAATTCCTGTAAACATTCCGTAATAATTTCTGTTAAAAAGAAAAGAAATTATTACGCATATGAGGGGTGAGCCTCTTGCTCTTTACGCTAAAGTATTTTTAGAAATTTCAACTATTTATTCTACGGCTTTTGTCATTCAGGGGTCATTCTTAAGAAATTGGGACACAATTTAAGCTTTAGCGTGAAGAGCGAGGTACTGACGAGGGGGTGAACCCTCTTATATATGTAATAAAAATATGAGAATACAGAAGTTCGTTACGTAAGCTAATTTGTAAGTTACGTATATCTTCAACTAATAAAAAAATTACTACTAATAATTTTAATAATAAAAACATTCATAACAAATTAAAAGTTTAAGTAACCAAAAACTTCGGAGGGCAACTAGACCTCCATCCCAGCTCCTTTTTTTCTCTAAATTATTCGATCAGAACTATGAGGAAGCCATTTAGCCAAAAAAAAATAAAAAATAAAAAAAATAAATAGGCAGATTTCGTTTTAATTATTCATCTGCGGAACGAACAGAAATTACTTCATATATGAAAGGGGCTGCTTCCTCATCAACGCCCCGCTCTTCACGCTAAAGTCCGACTCTTTCTCTTAACTCTATTTTTAAAACAGTAAAAAACTTTAGCGTAAAGAGCGGGGCGTTCACAAGGAAGCAGTCCCTTTCATTTACGAAGTAATTTCTGTTCGTTTTAAGTTTCAATGTCACTCCTTACTTTCAGTTAATTTTTTTTTCAATTTAATTCGTAAGAAAACTTTGGTTTTCTAAGAATCCTCGAAGAGAGCTTTCGACTAAGTTTGGTGTTTAGTTTCGAATTAATCAACTGAGGTATCCTAGGAAAAAAAGTGGAAAAAACAATGAATAATAAAATGCACTCTATGCATGCCGTCACAGTTTCATATACATGGACATTTGTACTTGAGAATGATAGTGCTCTTTTTTAATTGGAAACTTTCAGGGCATGATGAGGGGGGTGTACAACTGACGAAAAGGCAATACGCGCATGCTTCCTTATATGAAATTACTCCGTATATGAAAGGGGCTTTTCCTCTTAAACGCCCCGCTCTTTACGCTAAAGGTCTTTACTGTTTTAAGAGGTAGAGTTAAGAGAAAGAGTCAAACTTTAGCGTAAAGAGCAAACTTTTAGCGTAAAAAATGAATTTAATTCAAAGAAGATCCCTGCAGTATATTGATATTCTGCAGTATTGAACTAGCTCTCAAAGGGATTACACCTGTTTGAACTTTTGAATTGTTTGAACTTGATTCCTTAGCCATGAATTAATTCAGTGACTACAGATATTGTGCAATCTGATACTTGAATTTATCACACAATCAGATTTTTGGCGTTTTGAACTGAGAAAATTTGATACGATAGCCAAGTGTGGTGTGTAGAGAAAATTGGATATAATTTGCCTGCGCGTTAATTACGCTGTTTAGTGTAGAGAAGGATTAGCAGTTGGGCCGACCTCGTACAGTTTGGACTGATTGTTCACTTGGATACATTAGTGAGGCTTGGCCCTCACGGAAAGATAAGTTTCTTTCACTTTATAATCTTTCATTTACTAGGCATGAATCCTGCGAACATTAAAATCGGTGATTTATTCCTTGCCAAATTAGCGGGTTATCCCCTCTGGCCAATTGGAATCCTAGAGGTAATGACGACGAATACAGGAGACTGCAAATTTGCTGTTTTTGCTACGGCAAAAAAACGTTTTTTGCTATGGCAAAAAAGGGGCTGTTCCCTCTTCAACGCCCTGCTCTTTGCGCTAAAGTTAGACTCTTTCTCTCAACTCTAATTTTTAAAACGGTAAAAACTTTAGCGTAAAGAGCAGGGCGTTGACGAGGGAACAGCGCCTTTCATATACGGGGTAATTTCTGTTCGTTTTAGGTTTTAATGTTGCTCCTCACTTTCAGTTAAAAAGAAACTTGTTTTTTTATTTAATTTCTGAACGTTTTTTAGTTAATCCATGTTTTCATTTCGGCTCTCCGCAGATGAATAATTAAAGCGAAATTTGCATATTTTTTTATTTGGCTAAATGGCTTTCCCATAGTTTTGATCGAATGATTTTGAGAAAAAAGGAAGGGGAGGAGGCCCAGTTGCCCTCCAAATTTTTGGGTACTTAAAAAGGCAACTAGAATTTTAGTTTTATACGAACGTTTTCATTAGTAAAAGATATATGTAACTTACGAATTAGCTTACGTAACAAACTTCTATATTCGTACGTTTTTATTATGTATATGAGAGGGTTCACCCACTCGTCAATACCTCGCTCTTTACACCAAAGCTTAAATTTTGTACCCTGAATCACAAAGGCCGTAGAATAAATAGTTGAAATTACTAAAAATGCTTTAGCGTAAAGACTGAGGTATAAGGAGGAGGTGAACCCCTTACATGCGTAATATTTTCTGTTCGTTTTAATTTTTAATGCTACTCCTTACTTTCAGTTGAAAAAACTTTTGCATATTTGTTTTTTTATTTTTTGTAAAATAATGCTAGAAAATGCTGCACCCCCTTTATGGAAATCTTCTTCACCCATGACAAATTCCTCCATGGAAAGTATCCCCCACATAATCCTCTCTTCTCAACCCCCCTCCCAACTAAAAAATACCCCTGAAAAAGTCTGTACACTCCCCAAAAACCATTACTATATGCAAACACTGGTCAAAATTTGTAACTTGCAGCCCCTCCCACGGGGACTGTGGGGGAGTAGGCCGTTCCCAAAGACATAGTTATAAGGTTTTTCGACTATGTTGAATAAAATGGCTATCTCAGAATTTTGGTCCGACGACTTTGGAAAAAAATGAGCGTGGGAGGGGGCCTAGGTACCCTCCAATTTTTTGGTCACTTAAAAATGGCACTATAGCTTTTCATTTCCGTTCGAATGGGCCCTCTCGCAAAATTCTAGGACCACTGGGTCGTTACGATCATCCCTGGGAAAAAGAAAAAAAACAAATGAACACGCATCCGTGAATTGTCTTCTGGCAAAAAATACAAAATTCCACATTTTTGTAGATAGGAGCTTGGAACTTGTACAGCGGGGTTCTCTGATACGCTGAATCTGATGGTGCCATTTTCGTTGAGATCCTACGACTTTTAGGGGGTGTTTCCCCCTATTTTCTTAAATAAGGCAAATTTTCTCAGGCTCGTAACTTTTGATGGGTAAGACTAAACTTGATGAAACTTATATATTTAAAATCAGCATTAAAATGCGATTCTTCTGATGTATCTATTGATATCAAAATTCCATTTTTTAGAGTTTTGGTTACTATTGAGCCGAGTCGCTCCTTACTACAGTTCGTTACCAGGAACTGTTTGAAAGTATGCTAAAACTCATACTTCCACCACACTTTATTATAATATTGAAGATTACTTAGTTGCAGAGTAGCTTTCAATAGAAAGGCACAAAAAGTTTGACTCTTTGCCATAATTCTACTTTTTAAAACAATTAAAAGCTTTAGCGTAAAGAGCGAGGGATTGCGGTGGGGACAACCCATTTCACATACGGAGTAATTTCTGTTCATTTTAAGTTTTAATGTCGCTCCTTACTTTCAACTAAAAAAATTAGTTTTTTTTTTTTATTTAATCAAGTACAAGCTCGTTGCTGAATACGTATAACCTCTTGCTTGAAGGATTTGAAACTGTTAGCGCTCAATTTATTCTCCCTTTGCTATGTATATAGTGTTTTAATCTGTAAAAGATTCTATGATTCGTCTTACCCTTTAAACCAGTGGAATTGGTTTCACTTTTCTAACAATATCCACATGTTCGTTTTTGCAAGAGGTGTAACTTGTGAGGGGGTCTTTCTGTTCCAGTTTCTTCCAGGTTAGGATTCCTCAGTGCAAGTTGTGAAAAGAAATCATGCGACTTATAATACTTGAATCAGAGGACAAAGTGGGGAAGTATGCTGCAGATGTTGTCTTAGATAGGATTCAAGAAAAATGCCCAACTAAGGAGAACCCTTTCGTTCTAGGACTACCAACAGGTATTGTGCTACCTTGATTCATTTTGGTCGGGGAGGGCTCCAACTACGGACAAACTGATTACACCCCTCATCAATTGGGAAGCACATATTTTACAAAATGTATGCACCAAATTGTGCCTAAATTACCTTTTTTTTAAATAGAATCTATGAAATTACAATATGACCATGATTTATTTTTTTTTATTATTAATATTAGTTCTTCGGGCAAAATTTTGAAGAAAAAAATCCAAAGCAAAGAGTTTTATATAACTCTGTAAATCCACTTTTTAAAGTTATTAAATAAAAAAAAACTAATTTTTTTAGCTGAAAGTAAGGAGCGACATTAAAACTTAAAACGAACAGAAATTACTCTGTATATGAAATGGGTTGTCCCCTCCACAATCCCTCGCTCTTTACGCTAAAGCTTTTAATTGTTTTAAAAAGTAGAATTGTGGCAAAAAGTCAAACTTAAAACGAACAGAAATTACTTCGTATATGAAAGAGGCTGCTTCCTCATCAACGCCCCGCTCTTTGCGCTAAAGTTTTTTACTGTTTTAAAAAGAAGAATTGAGAGACAGAGTCAAACTTTAGCGTAAAGAGCGGGGCGTTGATGAGGAAGCAGCCTCTTTCATATACGAAGTAATTTCTGTTCGTTTTAAGTTTTAATGTCGCTCCTTACTTTCAGTTAAAAAAACTTGTTTTTTTTATTTAATTAATGTTTCGAACCAAGATAATAGCCTCATATTAGGTAGGTAGGTAGGTTAAATTTTTTTTTTTTTTTAACCTTTATATCATATCCATATGAATTAGTCACAAAAAGGCCGTTCTGGCCTGTAATAGCGACTACATTCATGTTACTTTAATCATCAATAATATTAACTCATTAAATACACACAAAAAAAAAAAGAAAAAAAAATAAAATAAAAATAAAAAATAATGTGTATATATATGCATATACACACATACACATATGCGCATACATACATACATATATATATATATATATATATATATATATATATATATATATATATATATATATATATATATATATATATATATATATATATATATATATATATATATATATATATATATGTGTGTGTGTGTGTATATATATATATAAAAATTCTGGATAGCCCACTCTCATTCAATACGCTTTTCTTCACCATCTTGATCATTTATCTTTCAAAAACTACATTTTTAACCGGCGCTTAAGCTGTGGGAGACTCTCTGACTCCATTATATACTCTGGGAAGGCATTCCAAATTGTCGTGCCTATGTGTCTTGTCACATGCCCCGATCGTGTTGTATTCCTCACCTCATTAATCAGATCATTTCCATGTCGGGTAAGGTAAAATACTGATGGTAAAACGAATTATGTAAAACTTGATGGTAAAACTTCAGGTCCTAAATTATTCAAGCAATGAAAAACAAAAAAGCCTATCTGCATATCTCTAATTTGACCTACATTTAGTAAATTCAACTTTTTAAATATACTTAACGTACTATCAGTTCCTCGATCATAATTTCCAATAATACGAACAGCTTTATTTTGCTGTACCTGTACTCTCTTATAATTTGTGTAAAAATCACTTGCCGATATCATACATATAGAAATATGTATACATATAGCATAAATATAGAAAGCATTTTCCTCGTGATACTATAAATGCGTCAAAACTCAGGATCCAGTACAAGGGTTAATAGTCGCTGTTCCGTAGATTTCAGATAATCCAACAGTTCGTGGCAGCTAGCCCCCTCCCACACCCCTACTTTCCAAAAGTCGTTCAGTTGAAATTTCAAGATAGCCATTTTATTCAACCAAGTTGAAAAGATCAATAACTGTGCCTTTGGGGATAACATAAGCCCCCCACAGTCCCTTCAAAAATGGCTGTAAATTACAAAATTTACCCATTGTTTACGTATAGTGTTTGTTATTGGGAAGTAGAAAGAAATCTTTTTTTGGGGGGAGTGGGAACTTTCTGCTTGGGAGATCTACTACGGTGAAACTTTTCCATGGAGGGTCCCCATGGAACCAGGGGAAGAATAGACGGAGGGAATTTGCCACAATTCCTCTACAAAATTCTTTTTATTTACCTTACTTTGTCTTTGCAAGCTAAATTTAATACGTAGAGATGTTCCAGAGAAAATTTTCAGCGGGGTTGGAATTGTATGGAAGGGTTTTCAATAGGGCTGGGGGAATTTGTGCGGGGGTGGGTGGATATTTAGGGGACGTGATTTTAAAAATGATTATAAATTAAAGTCCTTTTCCAATGAAATTTTGTTAAGGAGGATTTTTCAGGCGAAATCATCAGCAAGAAATTTCCCTGGGGGATATTCAGGGAGGATGGAATTATCTGGGGGAAATTTTTCTGAGGAGTGGGGTATTTTACATGGAAGAAACTTTACTTTGAGTAATTTTCTGTGTGGGAGTGAGTTTTCCACTGATGAAAGCTCAACATTATTAGACAAACGATCAGAAATCCATTAGAAACAAGTTTTTTCAACTGAAAGCAATGAACAGCATTAAAACTTAAAAAGAACAGAAATTGTTCTGAATATGAAGGGGGTTTCCCCTCCTCAATACTTCGCTCTTTGCTTTAAAGTTTAAGTTTTTGTCGCAATTGTTTAAGAACGACTCCTGCAATACATGTGCCGTTTAATTTGAATAAGTAGCTTTTTTTAAAGTCTAAAATACTTTGTCGTCATGTTCAACCTTAGAATTCTTAATTACGATTTAACCATTTATCAAAGTATTTCTTCTCTTGCTGTGGTATACTTAAAAGGGTATTCAAATTAGATTTTTTTAGCTCTTTTTAAAAATCAATTTAACTTGCCTTTCTTCGGGAAATATTTTAATGAGTATAAAATAAGTCTAATACATGAAAAAATAAATAAAACACGATTGGAGCTTCAGTCTGTGTATCATCTCCATTGTATACCATTTTGACTGCTTAGTCTTCGGCAGAGATTTTCCCTAAAACTTCAGCAAAAAAATAAATATATCGAAATGCGATTTTCTGCAATTGCTAGCCATCCAATGGAGTCCAATGAAAAGACGGATTACTGCAGATGAATATCTAATTTGCTTCTGATTTAGATCATAGTTGCAAAATTTGTTTAAATAATAAGCTTCCTTTTTTAAAGATGTATCGTTGTGTACAACACAGATACAATATATTACTGGTATTATTTTTAGACCGATTTTCAAGTAATTATTAATTTTACAAGATAATTTCAAGGGAGAATTTAAAAAAAAAACTTTGCTGTGCGAAATTTGCATAGCGAAGCTGCTTACTTACTTCCGCTTTCCAACATTTGACAATTTTTATAAGAGCCTAGTTTTCCACCTTACAAAAACTGTTGACTATTTTACAAACAATTCTGTATATGCGAACTAACAAAAATTTTAGTTAATAGGGGAATTCTTTGTGTGTTTGGACAATTGGAATCGTTGTTAGAGGAAATTTTTGATATTTTTAAGCGCAATATTCAAAAACTGACTATAGAAATTAAGCAGAAAGAATAGTTTTTCCCGCTTTAAAGTCTAGCATACATTCCCTGAATGTTACAGTTAGCGAATTCCTTTGTGATTTACTACAAATATCTTCAGTCCTGGATTTTTCTTCCAAGCTTTTTTTTTCGCTTGCAATTTTTGTTAGCTCACTATTTTCTTATTTATTTCATGGGCTAACAGAAAATGAATAACGTGCTAACAGAAAATTCTCATCGTCTTAGTAAATAATAATAATTTGAACAAATGTTTGCTCTAAAAAAAAACAAATAAGAAACCACTAATACTATACCAGTTATCCAGGGGCAGATCCAGGGTTTTCTTTAGCGCGGGGGGGGGGGGGCGCATAACAGGTTGTCTACAAATAAACTCTCAAATGAGGATAAATCCATTTATTAAGACAGCGAAAAAAAACAGGTGCATAAATCAAGATATTTCGGTCACATAGCAACTGTCATCACTAGAGTTACTAGAATAATAGAACTGAAACTAATATATTTATACACACAAAAAATAAATCGCTTTTTGGGTCATTCACAAAATAATGATCTTTCGGATTATTCACTGGATTATTTTCTGAGAGAGTTCATTGACAAAAAAGAAAAAAATATGACGGTCGCTGTATTACCTTACCTTAGACCTTAGATCTTTCTGTGCCTCAAGAGGCGCCCAAGACGTCTAAGACGAGTCTCCATTCGTCTCTGTAACTGGCGGCAGCGATAATGTCTTCCCAATCTAGTTATAGGGAGACATGAAGTTGGCACATGTCGTTGTTGAAGATACGACAGTTTGTTTTTGGGTCGTCCTTTTTGTTGAATTAAATAAAAAAAAAGTTTTTTTTTAACTGAAAGTGAGGAGCGACATTATAACTTAAAACGGACAGAAATTACTTCGTATATGAAAGGGGCTGCTCCCTCATTAACGCCCAGCTCTTTACGCTAAAGTTTGACTCTTTCTCTCAACTCTACTTTTTAAAACAGTAAAAAACTTTAGTATAAAGAGCTGGGCGTTAATGAGGGAGCAGCCCCTTTCATATACGAAGTAATTTCTGTTCGTTTTAAGTTTAAATGTCGCTCCTTACTTTCAGTTAAATAAACTTGTTTTTTTTTATTTAACTTCTGATCGTTTTTGAATTAATACATATTTTGATTTTGGCTCTCCGCAGATGAATAATAAACGAAATTTACGTATTTATTTTATTGGCTAAAAGGCATTCTCATAGTTCTGATCGAATGATTTAGAGAAAAAAAGTGAGGGAGGAGGCCTAGTTGCCCTCCAATTTTTTGGTTACTTAAAAAGGCAACTAGAACTTTTAATTTTTTACGAACGTTTTTATTAGTAAAAGATATGCGTAACTTCCAAAGTGGCTTACGTAACAAACTTCTGTATTCGCATGTTTTTATTATGTATATGAAGGGGTTCACCCCCACGTCAGTACCTCGCTCTTTACACTAAAGCTTTAATTTTGTCGCAATTCCTTAAGGATGACCCCTGAATCACAAAGGCCGTAGAATAAATATTGAAATTACTAAAAATACTTTAGCGTATAGAGCGAGGTATTAAGAGGAGGTGAGAGAGAGAGAGAAGTTTATTATTAAATGCTTAGACAATACAAAATATAATTCAAAATTGAAATACAACACACATATTACAACACACTTAATTCCCCTCGAAAGGCTCCATTGCCAGGGCTACAAGGTGGGATAAAAAAATACAAGCAACAGAAGACAACCACACACCACTAACAGAACACAGGGGACATCAACTCCTCAGAGGAAGAAAAAAGTTATTCGATTTGATTCTTTATTAAACGATCCTTAAGAATCCTTTTAAAAGTCCCAAACGAGTGGCATCCCTGTACTGAAGAAGGTAGTGAATTCCAGACCTGTTGAAAAGCAATGAGGGGATTGAAATCTGATCGAATAGTAGGGGTAGGCGGAATGTAGATATCATTTGAAGAACAAAAGGCTATATGGAGCTAAATCAGAAATAACCAAAGGAGTTTTTCGAAGATTATGGAAGATTGCCGTGAAGCTGATGAAAGACAAAAGAAGCACAAGAAATAATGTAAATAGACCGTAGACTTGAGAGCGGTGTTGGTGAGGAACGGTTGGTGTCCATAACCAGACACCGTGCTTTATTATACATGACAGAAAGTGACTGCAGCGTAGACGAAAATGTAGACACATATGACTGGACAAGACAGAAAAAAATTTTCAGAATAGATCCAGGAAATATGTGTCGAAATTTTCGAATGATACCCAAACTCCGTGAAACCTTAATCCTAATCATGGCTATATGGTTTCTGAAGAAAATGTTCTCATCAAGTGGTATTCCAAGAAGCCGGACTACCCGATTCTCTGGTCTACACAAGGGGCCTTGTGACACCTGAAGGTGTGTAAGCTGAGGGAAAGGTTTACTAATTCGAGAAAAAAAATTAGAAAATGCAACTTACCAACATTCGAGACCAAGTAAGTCGTATTAAACCATGAAATAGCTCACTCGAATAATGCCACAAGAAAAGACTTGATATCACATTCCGTCCTCCCAATGGTCCCAAGAGTGGTATCATCAGCAAAAGCAAAAAGAAAATCTTCGTTAGAAGTAGTATTGGAATACGACTGAGCATCAGGATGACACAGCTTGCAGCATGCCAGAGGCCTGGTCTTTTTACCGCCGAAATTAGATCATTAACATAAATCAGAAATAAAATGAGACCAAGAACCTATCCCTGAGGGAAGCCATAACATACTTCAGAAGGGCTCCGGAAAAGCGGATCAATTGAAATAAGCCTACCAGAAAGATATGAATCAAACCAAGAAAAGGTGTTTGATCTTATATCAATATGCGATAGTTCACAAAGAAGAATCCGATGAGTCAAGGAATCAAAAGCTTTGCGAACATCCAAAAATAAAGCTGCCGGGATATGACCAGAATCTATTACCGAATGAATGAAATTCGAGAAAGCTGCGCAAGCCTGCTCTGTAGAGTGACTCGCTCAGAATCCAAACTGGAAATCATGCCAAAAATCTTCTGCATCCAGAAAACTAAGAAGCCTGGATAGCATAGCCTTCTCCAAAATTCACGATACGAGCTACCTCAGAGCATTCACGATACGAGCTACCTCAAATTCAGGAACAGAATTCAAGACCATCGACTTTAAACACGAGGGGCCAAGATAGGCTTTAAAATCGCAACGAGAAGATGCAGAACTTGCAGAGGAAGCAGTTGCCTTCCCTATATTAGCAAAATAAGAGGTAAACTCTAGGTGAACATCTGCATCTTCTTGGACGGTTCTACCATCGAGTATCAGCATTGATGGAACTGAAGGTAGAGGAGGATTAGGTCTAAGAACTGAATTAATTAAATACCATGTCTTCCTAGCATCGTTCCTACATTCAGAAAATTTTCTATAATAATACTGAAACTTTGCCTTCCGACACAGAGAATTAAATATACTCCTATAGGCCTTGAATTATTCGAGATGAGCTACAGATGATGAAGCCTTGAAAAGCTTCCGCAAATAATTTTTCCTTTTCCAGCTTTTATGGAGATCTGAAGTCATCCATGGATTCAGTGGTGCTATCCTTTTTGAAGTATGGGGCGCTGGACCCTGATTGTAAATTTCTAGGATTTCTTCTTTTACTGAATCATAAAAGGAATCAAAAGAGTGGTGAAAATTTTAATCAGAGATCAAACTATCCCATGGTAGATCAGCCAGATGAGAATTAAGTAGACTTAGCTTAGTTTCACCATAAAGGAAAAATGGGAGATTAGATTGTGATGCTATACGCTGCACTTGATCAGTACTCTTATACCGGGAAATAGCGGGAAAATGATCAGAAATATCACTAACCAGCATCAAATTATCTAAGACATCTAGTGACGAAAAAATATTATCAATAAGAGACGCATGCGTGTCAGTAACTCGGGTTGGTATACAAACTGAAGGTAGAGTACCCGAAGAGAGCCTCATTGACAAAAAAGCAATAGTTGAAGAAGAATTTTGATCCAGCAGGTCAAGGTTTAAATCACCCATAAGGATTAGTTCATGTGGATGTTTTTGGACTGAGACCAAAACTTCTTCAAGAATTTTCACAAATGAAGGAATAGACCCACTGGGGGACCTATAAACCAAACCCACAGCCAAATACTTTCGCATTGATTTAATCTCAATAAAAAGGAATTCAAAGATTCCTTCCTCACTTCTGCTCAAATCACTTCGGACATTATATGCGAGACAATCAACAATATAAAGGACAAGGCCACCTCTCGCCATTTGTTTCCGATTCAGCCTCTCCATCCTATATCCTGGAATATCTAAAAGGATATCCTTTTTTGAATCCAGGAAAGTTTCACATAATCCTATAACATCAGGAGTTCCACCACTAACGATCCGTTTCAACTCATCAAAAGACGAGCAAAGTCCCTGAATGTTAAGATGAAACACAGAGAAAATATCATCTCGTTTAGAGGAGGCAGAACCATTTCTACTTCAAATTGAATTATTAATTATACTTTTAATATCTAAAGGATTATTCTTTAATTCAATTAAACGTTCCCCCAACAGTTAATACCACCCTGGCCACTAATAGAAATCGTCAAACTACTCATGGTGGATGGCAGTTTCCCTCAACGACCAAACCCACCAGACCACAGATATAAGGAAAAAACATAAGAAAAAAAAGTAAAAAATAATATAATCATGGTAATGATAAATAAGAATTATATAATCAAGGTAAGGGTAAAAAAGAAAAAAGCAGAAAAAGAGAAGATAAAAGAAACAAGGAAAAACTAAGAAATAAACAAATAATCAGCACTGGAAATGTAGACCATTCATTCATAATCACAATAATAATATACGGAAATAATCAGTTTGCGAATCACTATAAACGCAAAAAAAATGGTTCTCCATACGGGGGGGGGGGGAGTAGCCAACGAGACAAATCAGAAAAAAAACAACGGTAAAAGAAAATAAGCAAGAATTCACAAATAAGGTCAAACAACGAAGACTACAATAGAGAAATAAAAAAAGATACTAATCTAGAAGGTGTCTTCAACCTTCCGAAGCCTCCTAGAAGTAGCTTCACCTGATAGGCGAGCAAAAATACGGCCTAGGTCTGACCGAACGTTCTTTGCTCCGAACTTATCTCTAGCACTGTCCAGGATAATCTTGCGCTGCTTCGTGAGATATTCATTTAAAAAAACACCAGATTTCGCTAGCTTAGACTTCGCTTTAAAGAAAGTATGCGCAACATTTTTGTTAGAAAATTAAATAAAAAAAACATAATTTTTTAACTGAAAGTAAGGAGCGACATAAAAACTTAAAACGAACAGAAATTACTTCGTATATGAAAGGGGCTGCTTCCTCATCAGCGCCCCGCTCTTTACGCTAAAGTTTGACTCTTTCAGCTCTACTTTTTAAAACAGCAAAAAAATTTTAGCGTAAAGAGCAGGGTGCTGATGAGGAAGCAGCCCCTTTCATATACGAAGTAATTTCTGTTCGTTTTAAGTTTTAATGTCGCTCCTTACTTTCAGTTAAAAAAAAACTGTTTTTCTTTATTTAATTTGCTGAACGTTTTTGAATCAATGCATGTTTTGATTTTGGCTCTCCGCAGATGAATAATTAAAATGAAATTTGCATATTTATTTTTTGGCTAAATGGCTTTCTCAGAGTTTTGATCGAATGATTTTGAGAAAAAAGAGTGGAGGAGGAGGCCTAGTTGCCCTCCGATTTTTTGGTTACTTAAAAAGGCAACTAGAACTTTTAATTTTTTACGAATGTTTTTATTAGTAAAAGATATACGTAATTTACGAATTAGCTTACGTAACGAACTTTTGTATTCTCATGTTTTTATTACGTATATGAGTGGGTTCACCCCCTCGTCAGTACCCCGCTCTTTACACTAAAGCTTAAATTTTGTCCCAACTCCTTAAGAATGACCCTGAATCACAAAAGCCGTAGAATAAATAGTTGAAATTACTAAAAAATACTTTAGCGTAAAGAGCGGGGTATTAGGAGGAGGTGAGCCCATAATATGCGTAATAATTTCTGTTCGTTTTAAGTTGTAATGCTTCTCCTTACTTTCAATTGAAAAAACTTGTTCATATTTATTCTTTCATTGTTTTTTTTTTAATAATGCTAATAAATCCTGCGCTCCCATCATGAAAATTTTCTGCCCCCACGACGAATTCCTCCAAGGAAAGTTCCCCCAGCATAGCTCCCTATTCTCAAAAAAACCCCGGTGACTCCCTATTCTCAGAATTTTGATCCGGTGACTTTGGGAAAATAACTGGCGTGGGAGGGGGCCTAGGTGCCCTCCAATTTTTTTGGTCACTTAAAAAGGGCACTAGAACTTTTCATTTTTGTTAGAATGAACCCTCTCGCAAGATTCGAGGACCACTGGGTCGATACGATCACCCCTGGGAAAAAAAACAAACAAAAACAAACAAATAAAGACGCATCCGTGATCTTTATTCGGGCAAAAATGCGAAATTCCACATTTTTATAGATTGGAGCTTGACGCTTCTACAATAAGATTCTCTAATACGCTAAATCTGATGGTGTGATTTTCGTTAAGATTGTATGCCCTTTAGAGGGTTTTTCCCTCTATTTTCGAAAATGAGGCAAATTTTCTCAGGCTCGTAACTTTTGATGGGTAAAACTAATCTTGATGAAACTTATATATTAGAATTCAGCATTAAAATGCGATTCTTTTGATGTAACTATCGGTATCAAAATTCCATTTTTTAGAGTTTTGTTAACTATTGAGCCGGGTCGCTCCTTACTAAAGTTCGTTACCACAAACTGTTTGATTTGACGATCACAGGGGCAACTGGACTTTCATCACTAATCTGAGCTGTAGGGTTGGGTAAACGAAAATGTTGCATAGAAAGAATTTGATCACTCATAAGAGCACTACAGCCCATCTTGTCCTTTATAATATTGTGCATCGTTACTTTAAGGTCAACACCAGGGGCCTGTTTGACCCCTACGAATACAAGGGAATCAAGCTGAGCTTCTTGTTGATATTCATCAAGTCTATCTTCCATTTTTTCAATACGATATTCAAGTGACTCTATTTGAGCTCTAACCCCTTAAGTACTTTGCCAATCTTATCAAATTTTCCATTATATTCTACTGATAATCCATCATAAACTTGGGATATTATCTGTTCAGCGGTACCTGGGTTTATACTATTTTTTTGTGCTACCTTTTCTGTGACCAATTTCTCGATGTCTTTGAGCATATTTTGCTTTGTCTGTGCTAACTCTTTTTCCGTAGAAACTAACTTTTCAACAAGAACAGCTACCGATGATTTTTCAGAATTTAAGCCAGCTATAGCGGAGGGAGCTTTTTTTGAATACTGAAAGTAGATTTCCGGGAAAATCTCCAGTTCTTGAAATGCCTTGTTAACGCTCCGTTCTGTTTTCTATGATGCTTCTTTAGACTTTTCCGCATAGAGAACTAAATTTACTTCTAAAACTGTCTGAAGATCGTGGGATCCATGACAAAAAACTAGAAATTTTGGTACTTTTTCTAATTGGGTATTAACGTCTACAATTCCTACTGGCCAAAGTGGGTAATTTCTGAATTTTGCCAACACCAAGTCCCCTTTCTTGAACTTGCTCATTTTAAATTTCAGAACTGGCTATCTTAACTTAAGAAAAATAAGAAGTCAAATATCAAATTTCAGACCTGCTAGAAATTTCTGCTGTACTCTTATATCCAAAGCTGCTATCCAGTAAACCACAAAATAGTCAATAAATAACAATGTCTTATTTCAACTTAATTATTAACAATGTGTTATAACACTGTAATAAACAGCAATTCAGTTCAAATACATTAGTTAAATATAACCAGAAACTGGTTTTTCACATAGGTAACTCTCCAAGTACTCAGAGAGTTGTTCACTAAATGAATGCTACTGAAATACTTGAGGTTCTTTCATTGAAGTACCAAGGACAGTGGCAATGACTGTGGCCTATAAGTGGACAAACTATTTCCAACTGACTCTCCAAGTACGCAGAGAGTCGTTCACTGAATGAATGCTGCTGAAATACTGACCCTCATATGGGTAATAATTTCTACCCGTTTTAAGTTTTAATGCTGGTCCTTACTTTCAGTTGAAAAAAAAACTTTTTCATATTTATTTTTTCATTTTTTTTTAATAATGCTTGAAAACTTTGCGCTCCCTTCATGGAAATTTTCTCCCCCCCCCCATGACAAATTCCTCCATAGAAAGTTCCCCCAACATATGCCCCTCTTCTCAACCCCTCCCCCAACCAAAAAATCCGCCTAAAAACGTCTGTACACTTCTTAATAACCATTACTCTATGTAAGCACTGGTCAAAGTTTGTAACTTGTAGCCCCTCCCATGGGGACTATGGGGGAGTAAGTCGTCCCTAAAGACTTAGTTATAAGGTTTTTTGACTATGCTGAATAAAATGGCTATCTCAGAATCTTGATCCGGTGACTTTAGGAAAATCATTGGGGCGGGGGGGGCTAGGTACTCTCCAATTTTTTTGGTCACTTAAAAAGGGCACTAGAACTTTTCATTTCTGTTAAAATGAGCCCTCTCTCAATATTCTAGAACCACTGGGTCGATACGATCACCCCTGGGAATAAAAACTAAAAAAAAAAACAGAAAAACAAACAAACAAATAAACACGGAACTGTGATCTGCCTTCTGGTAAAAAATACAAAATTCCACATATTTTTAGATAGGAGCTTGAAACTTCTACAATAGGGTTCTCTGATACGCTGAATCTGATGGTGTGATTTTGTGTTAAGATTCGGTTAAGATGATTGGCGTTAAGATTTGGTGACTTTTAGGGGTGTTTCCCCTTATTTTCCAAAATAAGGCAAATTTTCTCAGGCTCGTAACTTTTGATGGGTAAAACTAAACTTGATGAAACTTATATATTTAAAATCAACATTAAAATGCAATTCTTTTGATGTAGCTACTGGTATCAAAATCCCGTTTTTTAGTGTTTTGGTAACTATTGAGCCGGGTCGCTCCTTACTACTTTTCGTTACCACGAACTGTTTGATATTCGAGAGTAATTCCTAAAGTCGTGTTTCGCAGGTTTCGAGTATTGCAATGTCATCAACAAAATCTAGGTCGCTGAGCATGCGATCATTTAGGCTCCCCTGCCTAAATGATGATTATCAGATACTTTGTATATGTGATCGAAATATCTGGACTTATCCACCTGTTTTATTCACTGTCTAAATAAATGGATCTATCCTCACTTCAGAGTTTATTTGTTCGTCATAGAACGGCAGTGTGGTCTCAAAAAAGAAGAATAGAAAAAAATAGCTAATAGGTTGCTTCGATAAACTTCCGAACAAAGAAATACCAGCAATTTAAAAGGAACCTCAACAATTATGCGTCGTAGGTAGGTAGTGGAAATGGTCGTAGATTTAGACTGAAATTTGTGAGGGTTAAAGTTCTAATAAATCTGTTGAAATTAAAATGATTTAAAAATATCGATAAAAAAGAGTAATTTGTAAGAACTACCATCCATAAAAAATATGATATTTAATATTTTCTTCATAATTTTTCGCCTTTGCACTTCTGGCCACTATAGCGAGTGAGTTAAGCTTTGTATCAACCAGTTCGTGGTAATGAACTGTAGTAAGGAGCGACCCAGCTCAATAGTAACCGAAACTCTAAAAAATGGAATTTCAATATCAATGGTTACATCAAAAGAATCGCATTTTAATGCTGATTTTAAATATATAAGTTTCATCAAGATCAGTTATACCCATCAAATGTTACGAGCCTGAGAAAATTTGCCTCATTTTAGAAAATAGGGGAAAACAGCCCCTAAAAGTCATACAATCTTAACGAAAATCATACAGTCAGATTCAGCGTATCAGAGAACCTTATTTTAGAAGTTTCAAGCTCCTATCTACAAAAATTTTGCATTTTTTGCCATAAGACAGATCACGGATGCGTGTTTATTTGTTTGTTTTTGTTTTTTTCCCAAGGGGTGATTGTATCGACTGAGTGGTCCTAGAATGTTTCAAGAGGGCGCATTTTAACGGAAATGAAAAGTTCTAGTGCCCTTTTTAAGTGACCAAAAAATTAGAGGGCACCTAGGCCCCCTCCCACGCTAATTTTTTCCCAAAAGTCACCGGATCAAAATTCCGAGACAACCATTTTATTCACCATAGTCGAAAAACCTAATAACTGTGTCTTTAGGGCTGACTTACTTCCCCGCAGTCCCCGTGGGAGGGGCTGCAAGTTACAAACTTTGACCTGTGTTTACATATAGTAATGGTTACTGGGAAGTGTACAGACGTTTTCAAGGGGATTTTTTTTGTTTAGGGGGGAGATTTGAGGGGGGGTTACGTGGGAAGATATTTCCATGGAGAAACTTCTCATGGGGGAAGAGATTTTCAATGAAAGGGGGAAAGGATTTTCTAGCATTATTTGAAAAACAATGAAAAAATAAATATGAAAAGTTTTTTCTACTGAAAGTAAGGAGCAGCACTAAAACTTAAAGCGAACAAAAATTATTACGCATATGAGGGGTTTACCTCCTCGTTATACCTCACTCTTTACGCTAAAGGATTTTTAGTAAAATCAACTATTTATTGTACGGCCTTTGTGATTCAGGGGTCATTCTTAGGGAATTGGGACAAAATCTAAGCTTTAGTGTAAAGAGCGAGGCATCGACGAGGGTTGAACCCCCTCATATACGCAATAAAAACATACGAATATAGAAGTTTGTTATGTAAGTTAATTCGTAAGTTACGTATTTTTTTAACAATGAAAACTTTTGTAAAAAATTAAAAGTTCTATTTGCTTTTTTAAGTAATCAAACCACGGAGGGCAACTAGGCCTCCTCCCTCGCTCCTTTTTTCTCAAAATCTTCCGATTAATTGCGAGTAATTAATATGCAAATTTCGTTTTAATTATTTATGTGCGGAGAGCCAAGATCAAAACATACATTAATTCAAAAACGTCCAGAAATTAAATAAAAAACAAGTTTTTTTTTTAAATGAAAGTAAGGAGCAACATTAAAACTTAAAACGAACATAAATTACTCCGTATATGAAAGGGGCTTTTCCTCTTTAACGCCCCGCTCTTTACGCTAAAGTTTCTTACTGTTTTAAAAATAGAGTTAAGAGAAAGAGTCAAACTTTAGTGTAAAGAGCGAGGCGTTGAGGAGGAAAAGCCCCTTTCATACACGGATTAATTTCTGTTCGTTTTAAGTTTTAATATTGCTCCTTACTTTCGTTTAAAAAATTAGTATTTTCTCTTCTATTTATCCAAAAATATTCGAATAAATGCCAAAACACTCAGAAAAATATAAACTCCAATAAAGATGCATGTAGGTATGTGCTTCAAACTAAGTATATGATTTGAAATACTTCTTAAAAAATAAATAATTATGCGTGTTATTTTGTATTTGATAGGTATATATTGGTGATTTAAATTCTCAGGGTTTCAAGCTATGGTAGATTTCATATTATCTTTTTCTTTAGTCTAAAAATTTTCAGATATTCAGCTTAAATGTTTAAACCTCGATGTGTCTGTTGAGTACAAAAATAAATATTTGAAACGTCAGCTCAGACTTAGCATTAAATAAGAGAATTGTCCAGTAAAAATTTCGATTTACAGACAACCAATCATGGAAATATGATCAAACTGGTATGATCAAAAAATATTGTATCAAAAAAACTGGTATGTATCAAAAAATAAGTGTAAAAATCCTCAGCGGTGTATATAGCAGTTTATGTAATTTTATGGAATCCCTATACAAATATAGGGATCAAATACAAAATCCCTATATCTAATATCCCTACATGTAAATCCCCATATGTAACCTATACAAAATACCTATATGTAATCATATGCAATCCCTATACAAAAACGTAACTATAGTTTGTGACTGGTTGGTATAGAGAAGTTGAGAAATTCGGAAAAAATATTGTAGTTGCATTCCATTTTCGTGGTTAACCCAAGTAGTGTGAATTTCCACTTTTTTCAACATTTAATTAGTAAACATTTGAAAAAAATCCACACCGTGCCATTGATTGAAACTGAGAAGTCAGAAACCCATCTATACCGGTTAAAAAAATAGACACAATTGCCTTTTTTATAAACAAATTTCGAAAATATATTTTCTTAATTGATTGCTCCGACTTTTGAAGGAGTATTTCGACTCATATACTTAGTTTTAAGTGTATACTTATACGAAGCTTTATTGAAGTTCAGGTATTTCTAAAGAGTTTGGCCTTTATTTTAATGTTTTAGGATGAACAGAGGAGGTGATATGCTATGTAATGTAGAGCTTTAATTAAATGAAAATAGGCAGAAAAGTGGCCACCATTTGCTCGCCGAAATCAAAAACATTATAATATGTTTGCATTTCTCATACATTTACTTTTTATTATACAAATCCCCTAAAAACCAAAATCTTGTAAAAACTACACCAATTCGCAAAGAAAAGCAAACCCGAATTTTATGACAGCCAAAAAAAGAGTACCTGTAATGATATAAATTTCTTCGTCTCTGCCATAGCAAGACTCGAAAACAAATTTTTGACCGTAAAAAGAAGTTCAAATTTTAAGATTTCCCGGCTCGTTGTAACAGCACAATCCTGAAATATCATTTTGACAGCCCAAAGAAATTGGGATTTAAAATTTTTCCTCCTTGATATCACAAAATGAAGATTTTCACTTCCCGGTTGGTTTTTGTGGTAATTTAAAAAAAAAAACAAGTTTTTTTTAACTGAAAGTAAGGAGCGACATTAAAACTTAAAACGAACAGAGATTACTCCGTATATGAAAGGGACTTTTGCTCCTCAACGACCCGCTCTTTACGCTAAAGTTTTTTACTGTATTAAAATGTAGAGTTAAGAGAAAGAGTCAAACTTTAGCGTAAAGAGCGGGGCGTTGAGGAGGAAAAGCCCCTTTCATATACGGAATAATTTCTGTTCGTTTTAAGTTTTAATTTCGCTCCTTACTTTCAGTTAAAAAAACTTGTATTTTTTTTGTTTATTTTCTGGAGTTTTTGAATTAATGCATGGTTTGATCTTGGCTCTCCGCACATAAATAACTAAAACGAAATTTGCATATTAATTTTTTTGGGCTTTTGGCTTTTTCATAGTTTTAATCGGAAGGTTTTGAGAAAAAGGAGCAAGGGAGGAGGCCTAGTTGCCCACCAATTTTTTGATTACTTAAAAAGGCAACTATAACTTATAATTTTTTATGAACGTTTTCATAAATAAAAAATATAAGACGAACTGTAGTAAGGAGCGACCCGGCTCAATAGTAAACGAAACTCTAAAAAAATGGAATTTTAATACTAAAATATACATCAAAAGTATCAAATTTTCATGCTGATTTTACATATATAAGTTTCATCAAATTTAGTCTTTGTCATCAAAAGTTACGAGCCTGAAAAATTTGCCTTATTTTAGAAAATAGGGGAAAACACCCCTGAAAAGTCACAGAATCTTAACGAAAATCACACCATCAGACTCATCACGCAATCGCATTCGGCGTATCAGAGAACCCTATAGCAAAATTTTCAAGCTCCTATCTACAAAAATGTGTAATTTAATATTTTTTGCCAGAAGACAAGTCACGGGTGCGTGTTTATTTGTTTGTTGTTTTTTTTTCCCAGGGGTCATCGTGTCGACCAAGTGGTCTTAGAATGTCGCAAGAGGGCTCATTCTAACGGAAATGAAAATTTCTAGTGCCCTTTTTAAGTGACCAAAAAAATTGGAGGGCACCTAGGCCCCCTCCCTTGCTCATTTTTTCTCCGAAGTCAACAGATCAAAATTTTGAGATAGCCATTTTGTTCCGCATAGTCAAAAACCATAATAACTATGTCTTTGGGAATGACTTACTCCCCCACAGTCCCTGGGGGAGGATCTGCAAGTTACAAACCTCGACCAGTGTTTACATATAATAATGGTTATTGGGATGTGTACAGTCGTTTTCAGGGGATTTTTTTTGTTTTGGGGGTGAGGTTGAGGGGAGGGGGCTATGTGGGAGGACCTTTCCTTGGAGAGATATGTCATGGGGGAGCAGAAATTCAATGAAAGGGGCGCAGGATTTTCTAAAATTACTATAAAAAAAACAATGAAAAAATAAACATGGAAAAGTTTTTTCAATTGAAAGTAAAGAGTAGCATTGAAACTTAAAACGAACAGAGATTATTACGCATATGAGGGGTTCTAAAAATACTTTAGCATAAAGAGCGAGGTATTTAGAAGGAGTACCTCGCTCTTTATGCTATAGTATTTTTAGTAATTTAAACTATTTATTCTACGGCCTTTCTGATTCAGGGGTCATTCTTAAAGATTTGGGACAAAACTTACGATTTAGTGTAAAGAACGAGGTATTAACGAGGGTACAAACCCCCTCATATGCATAATAAAAATTAAAGAATATAAAAGTTTGTTACGTACAGTTAATTCTTAAGTTACTTATATTTTTCACTAATAAGAAAAATTCGTTAAAAATTAAAATTTATAGTTGCCTTTTTATGTAACCGAAAAATTGCATGGCAACTAGGCCTCCTTCCCCATCCCTTATTTCTCAAAATCGTCTGATCAAAACTAAGAGAAAGCCATTTAGCCAAAAAAGGAATTAATATGCAAATTTCATTTTAATAATTTATGTGTGGAGAGCCAAAATCAAACATGCATTAACTCAAAAACGTTCAGAAATTACATAAAAAAAACAAGTTTTTTTAACTGAAAGTAAGGAGCGACATTAAAACTTAAAACGAACAGAAATTACTCCGTATATGAAATTGGTTGTCCCCTCCGCAATCCCTCGCTCTTTACGCTAAAGTTTGACTCTTTGCCACAATTTTGCTTTTTAAAACAATTAAAAGCTTTAGCGTAAAGAGCGAGGGATTGCGGAGGGGATAACCCATTTCATATACGGAGTAATTTCTGTTCGTTTTAAGTTTTAATGTCGCTCCTTACTTTCAGTTAAAGAAAACTAGTTTTTTTATGTAATTTGTTACAAAGAAGACATTTTTTGCACGTCCAAATGAGTTGAACCTTCTTGAAAATGAAATATGATAAGGTAAGATAAGTCTATTTTTGCCCGCTTACAACATACAACGAAAGTGGAATAAAGAAAAACAACAAAAAGAAAAATCAACTTCTAAACGTAGAAAATAGATAATACAAAATTAATCCAAACAGCATTGGTAAATAATGTTAAATGGCAGTAAAAGAAGTAGATAGTTTAAACTCCTAAAGGTAACGATAAGAATACGAGTACTACACTTATTTGGACCATTTGCGAGGTTGGGGTATTTCAGTGAAGAAGACTCTATGATAGATTTACCTTCTACAACAACAGATAAAGAAGATATACCTTTACCTAGGGCATTATAATCAAAAATTCAGTCTTAGCAGCAGTTAAAACTATGTCTTAGGAGCTTCTAACCGGAAATCAAAGAATCAATGTTTGCCTGTAAAGCAGAAAGACTCGAAGTGATGAGCAGGACATCATCTGCATTGCAAATCAAACTAAAATCACAAAGCTCGCTATAAATTCCACCATTAATTGTCATAGTTACAGTGGTCGTAAAAATATCAAACATAGTAGGACTTAAAATTGAACCTTGCCTCAATCTTCTAATAAGCCGAATAGGCTAAGTTAAAAAGCTTTTTTTTTTCAGTTTAACCCTAACATAACTATGGTTATAGCAATACGGAAGCAACGCAACAATATAGGACGTAACTCCAAAATCGTGCAGAGTCAAAATACTTTGGGATGGACTACAGAATCGAATGCTGCTTGCATATCCACACTACTTAATATACGAGATTTCTCAAATTCTAATCACAATTCAGATGCTTTCGAAGACCAAACTGTCTATAATCTAGCACAAATTTATGTATCATTTCAGGCAGGATAAGAGGGCGGATTATAGGATCTCAGGCAGATTATAGGGCGGTAACTACTACAAAATTAGCATTTTTCCCTTTTTTAAAATACTCGTTACTGCACCTGAACCAAATGAATTAGGTACTTGACCTGTATCAATAAACATATGAAATAAAAGTGTCAGATGCTCAATAAATTGTGGACTTGTGTTTTGAAGGTGGTGGGGTGTGGCACCGTCTAAACCGGGAGCTTTACGACGCCTCAAAAGCCGGATTACACACTTTTAGAAACAAGAAAAATGTTATGCTTATGCAATATAGGGCCAAGCCTACTCTTTAATAAGGCATCACTTCCAGCTTCTAAATTCGAATCATGGGAGCCAAAAACAGCAGAAAAAGAGTGAAATCATTGCTATTCAGGAATACAAACACTCCCTCTACTGCGACCGCTCTGAATATTTCTATACTTTTTCCATAAGTTTTGATTTTTAAGAGCCTCAGCAGAGGCACACTCAGCTTTCCTAGCTTTGATTGTGTTTAACTGACACAATAGATATATTCTGTATTTGTCTTTCTGAATAACTGGAGCAGAAGACCGGATCTAGGCTTATCACAATCACAACAAAAGGGATACCGTATTTTGAACGTCTTTCAGCTGTGCTTAAGCTGGGATCTTGACTCTAACCGAACTTACGACTACCTCTCTTCACTTTAGCTACCGGAACAGAGGCTGCCTCCCCACACTTCATGGCATGAAAAATTTCAGCAGCATATATATCAAGACTAATGCTATCCCTTACGCCATGAAGTAAAAGCTGGAACGGCACTTTAATTTCCGTTAGTATTTCATCTAGTCTATCCTCATAGAGAATCTTATAAACCTTTTCCCACTCTGTCTTATAGTAATACTGCAAGGGATTTGTCCTAGTATTATGCAAATAAGTAATTTTAAATGACAAGCCGAGGTGATCGTTGAATGTGTACTCAGAATCCACAGCAACATTTGAAGCAAGAGTGAAGTTAGATACAACTTGATCTATATTGGAGATGCTACCTGAGTAATGTATTTATGTAAATTATATTACTTTTCCCACAAACAAGCGCATCGCTCGTCAGATGTGAGTCTGAGACTCACGATATAAGAATTGTCACGTGACTGATATAAGACTTTTTTTCATTCTTAGTTAGGTCGCATTGGATATCTCCACAGATTACGCAATGAGTAGCCTATTACTAAGGAACAATAGTGGACGAAGGCGACTCCATGCCTCTGCAAAACATTTTTCACTTTGGATAGAGTTATAACTGGTAGGGGAATAAACATTAATAATGATGAACATGCTGGGACCTTCGAGTTGGGAACCTATGTAAAATTTACTTGATTCCACTTTAGACGTAGGCTCTTATCTTAAATTATAACAGTTCTTCCACTGGGTCTACCCGAACCAGTTCGACCGATGGCCTCGTGAATTAACACAGATTTGTTTTGGAAACACTCATATAGACCAATGTTTTCTGCAGTAAGGAAATGTTCCTGAACACATATTATGCCATACTTGTCACACGAGTTCCCTAGCTTCACAGTTTTATATCCAAAAATATTTCGAGAAAAGATAGAAATTTCTCTCGTCAACTGGTGAAAATGGTATTGGCATCAGCGATAGCTTTTCTCACTACAAGACACGAAAGGCTAAAAGTGGAATGAATCCATTTTCCAGGTGGACAGAGAGCGTACCTAAATTGCAATGAACTACAAAAGTTGGTTTTAGTAGATTCGTGAGGTTTAGCACACCTAGGGCACTTCTGAGTACGGGCACAGTCGTTAGCCAGATGATCAAAAGACAGACATATGAAGCACTTCCGTGGGACAACCTTACATTCAAAGACTCGCAGTACTGTATACTCTACTTTCAAGCCGGACTTCAAGGCAAGATCACATTTCAATTTATCCACAAAAATCAGCGTGACACTCCCTGAAGTTTCAAAGCGTCTTGCTTCAAGCACCTGTGAGCTTGGAATAGTAATATCTGCTTCCAAAGTGCTAAGTGGGACAAATTTAGTAGTTACTAAATATTTTTCCTGTCGGAATGGTACTTTGACTTCAGGTTTTGTCTTAAATCCCTTCAATATTTCTGAATGCTATTGCATATCTTTATTAGATTAATTTATATAATATTAAGTAAGATAGTGTTTATTTTTAAAAGAACATCACATTCTCCAAAAGGGCCGAATTGCCTCTGAATTTTATCTTTATTCTGAATCACTGGAATTATATTTACATTGAGGTTTTACTTATGTAAATAGTTGAGCCGGTAAGATTTTCATAGAATTTTGTTTATTTACTGAAAAAGTCTACTGCAATTTTCGACTGGCTTAAATTAGCGCTAGCTCAAACTCATATTAGTAAAATCTCATTATAAATTTGAATCAGCTAATTTTCAGAAAAATTTAGAAAAGTCATTAGGTGATTTTTTCTTGTTCTGGGAGTTAACAGATATCGACTTTGCTACCAGAAGTTTCAACAGATCACTTTTTTCACCCTTTTTTATTTGTTTTTATTTTTTATGGGTTTCAGAGTTGGAGCTAAAGTCTTACCTATCTTCTTGGCTTTTCTCTAGGCAGTACTCCCCTGGGAATGTACAAGAAGCTTATAGAATACCATGAAGCTGGCAACATAAGTTTTGAATGTGTGAAAACTTTCAATTTGGACGAGTATGTTGGTAAGTCCTTTTTCCTTCACTTAAGGTGTAAGCGATTCAGTGGACAAATATTGTGCATGGAGGAAGCCCCATCCTTCCTGGCTCTGTCTTATTTAATTCTTCTCTTTAGTTTAGAAGGGAAGTATAGCTCACTTAGCATCCTCACCTCATGCTTTGTCCAAACATGTTCTTCCAAAGAAAGAGATTTTAGAAGGCAAATATCTCTCCCTATTGTTCTGAATAACTTCTCTTAAAAAACTGGCAAATTTGTATCTAAAATGAATATTTAAAGGCTTCCAGTGCTCACCCCAAAAAATGCCTTTTGCTATACTACCCCCCTCTTAATAGCTAATATACATCTATGCCACACCATATTAGCATCAATACTACTCTCTAGATATTTTGTGTAATAAACGTTTATTTGATGTATATATTCAGGAGCGAACACGCCCCGCATACCATTAGAGCCTCTGAAAATGGGGGGAGGTGTGTATAACTATTGGTATAGGTGGGGACTGATTGACTAATTCAAAATTTTGTTCTCAGTATAGTGTATCCCTAGTCAGCGCCAATTGTGCGTTTAATGGCACAACATGACAGAAATAAGAGTATAATCTCGCCCCCTGTCCTCCTTCTTCTGAATCTATCTTATGGTTCGCTGAAATTGGGATATTTGGAATGCGTCAATACTCGCCATTACGGCCTCTAAAACTAGGAAGCTCAATATACAGTTTTTTGATAATTTTATATCCATTAGATTTCTCGGAGTCTTTGTTTAATACCATTTTGGCCCTTTCCGAACCAAAACTGTTGCTTTTATACCAACATATGCCAGAAAACACAACTTCTTTGTGGCATATTCTCTTTCGCTATTTATATAGACTACTAAAACTTACGGTTTCGTTTCAAATAGGCTGTATTCCAATATACTTTGATTTGAATGACCATTGGTTTGATACAATCGGCACTGAAAAAAACACACGTACTCGTGACTGTCTTCTCGAAAAAATACAAAATTTCTCATTTGTTTAGTTATCTAAATTTTCCCAGGCTTTCACCCTCTGATTTGTAATTCAAATGATTAATGAATTGTCCATACTTGGAATAACTATGAAAAGCTAATTTCTTTACGGTACACATTGCTATCAACATTTCTATTTTTTGTATTTTTTTCTATTGTATATTTTTGTATATTTTTTACACTTTTGTATATTTTGTATCTATTTTTTTCTATTTTGTGCTTACGATTGGCAAACGTTGCTCCTTACATAAAGTTCTTACGACGAGCTTGAAACATTTACATTGGTGTTTTCGTGAACAACAATCTCCTTTTTAAGAAGGTTTACGTTCTTTACCGATGTTTTCCCAGGCTTTTACCTTCTGATGGGTAATTTCTAAATTCGGTTCGAGATATGGACTATTGGTGAAAAATAACTAAAAAATAATAAAATTAGGGGGAAGACGAATTCAAAAACAGCAAAAAATATGATTGAATATTTGGCTTAAGTGTCTGAATCTACTACGATTTCAAAATTTACGCCATTCATAGTACGTTAATAAAGGTGGAAAAAGGCATTCTAACCACACCTTTTGTCAAAAAGTGAATTCAAAGTAAAGTATTAGACAATAAATTTTTAATGAAAGGACTTGTTACCCTGACTAAATAGCCCCGGCCCCTTTCCTTTGGTCAATCTCGGCAATTGGAACCAATATATAAACAACCTGCCTTTTTGGTCAAAACAAGGAAAGCATTAGCAATCTTGTTTAAAGGAGTTTTTCCGCCGTCCAAACAAAAAGCTGTAAGCTAACAGTTTTCCCGACAACACTGTTTCCACTGTCAAACTAAAAAATGTTATCTAACATTGTTAGAGAAACATTGTTAGCCGTTAGCTACAATTCTAACCGTTCTAACCGTTCATTGTTAGCGAACAAATGAACGGCAGAAAATGAAACCTTAAATGGAAAAAAAAAAACACACCAACTTAACCATTTTTATTTTTACGCACCCATGAACGTATGAAAACAAGAAAGGAAATAATAAATATACGGAAAAAAGACACTGAATCAAGCAACAAAAACCAACTTGAAATCAATGAAAGAGAAGTTACCAATCAGATTGAATAAGTATCCTTTGCCTTGCAACAGATTTCGCCTGTAACTTCTCTTTCATCGATTTCAAGTTGGTTTTTGTTGTTTGATTCAGTGTCTTTTTTTCTCTCGCACTGTTCACTTAAGAAGGTTAGATTTTGTTGTTGTTTCTTCTTTGTTTCCTTTTTCTATTTCCTCTTTCTTATTTTTTTTAGCACTGAGGAAGAGTTGGCGGAGGTCCTTGTCAAAATATTTGCTTGTTTTTCATATTTTGCTACTGGCTGACAAAATCCTCATTTTTTCACCTATTTGATTTCTGTCTTTTCATTTATTATTTCCTTTCTTGTTTTCATACGTCATGCATAGCCAGTATGGTCTCAGAACGTATTTACGCACCCCTGAACTAATTATTTTCTACCCTGTCTTATTCCTTCTCCGAGAGGCGTAGCTCCAAAAGAATTTTTTAGTCATCAGGATCTTCCTCTTAGATGAAGTCATATCCATCCAATCTGGAAAGAGCTATGGCTAGACTCCACCATAAAGCGCATTGAGTTTTAATCCTCCCCTTTTTAATTTAACTCTTCTTTTATATTTTAACAGGTCTTTTTATCCTCTTCGTGGTACATCCACACTAGAAGGAGTAAATACAGTTTTAGAAAAAACGTGAAGACATTTATCAAAACAATCCAGAGCCCTCTCCCCTCTGAAAGACCCTCAAATCCATCATTCAGTTTTTTTTCCAAGCATATACAGTTTATATTGACTACTTAGTAAAATGCTAATATTTTTATAACTATATCTCCGAAAATTTACGAGTTCTGAGTGCAGACGAGAGCTGTGTACTATTCAACGGTAATTAAAAACGAATTTATGCCCTATATTCTGCGTCCACACGCTTCTCATCGATCTATACATATTTCGGGCTACTACACTTAGCAGGAACAAAACAAAATTTAAAGAGAGGGTCATTTCCGCTCTTATACGTACTTTCCTGTATAGTCATATCTAAGAATCTTGTCTAAAAAAAGGGACCCTAAAACCCAAAATTGTATTCTGAATATCGCGGGAGGGATACTTACTTTTATGGTTTTCCACTTGCTTAAAAAAATTGACTGAAAAAGTAGAAATTTCGTAAAAGTTTTCAATTACGTCAATTGTACAATTATAGTAACCAAGTTGCAATTGTTTGGCTATTTAGCCGAAAAGCACAAAAGACAAACCAAATTTCTTAAGACAAAGTTTTAAGAAGCATTCGGGCAATTTGTCACAGATTTTAGAGTCCTCTCGGGTGGACCTCAGCCATCCTTCCAAAGTAAATGTACGTCTGTATAAACATGTGCATAACCAGTATAAAATAATTCATAGAAGAAATAGTCCGTATCATTTCTGTACTCGTTTCTGTATAGCCCGTATTGTTTCTATACATTTCTTTAATCCTTAAACAGAGATCTTAAAATTGTCCGTGAATTTTAATTTAGGTTTACCAAAAAATCATCCTGAGTCTTATCATCACTATATGTGGGAAAACTTTTTCTCAAAGATAGACATACTAGCTGAAAATGTCCATATTCTTAATGGTAATGCTGATGATTTAAAAATGGAATGTAAGAAATTTGAAGAAGAAATAACAAAAGCTGGAGGAGTGGACCTGTGTATTGGAGGTAAGGAACCTTTCTTTAAAAGTCTTGATTTTTCAATTAGTCAACCTAAAATAGTGACCAAAATACGTTCCTTGGACCTTAAAAATGGAACCAATTTTTTATTCAAATTAGATTAGTTCTCACAATGATGCCCTATTGGCGTATTAAGAAATAACAAGTTTTTCAACAGAAAGTAAGCAGCAAAACTGAATTTTAAAGAGAACAGAAATTATTACATATGCGAGGGGGATTGCCCTCTTCTCAATATCTAGCTCTTAACGCTAAAGTTTGACTTTTTGTTCCAGTTATTTAAGGATGTGACAAAAGCCAAGGCCATTTAAATCTCAGATTAAGAAATCAGGAAGGCTATTTAATTAGAATAATGATCTCTTTTGAAACTTTAGCAGAAAGATCGAGGTATTGAGGAGGAGGCAACCTTCCCTTAAACGCAATTCTTTGTGTTCGTTTTAAGTTTTAATGCTGATTCCTACTTTCAGTTGAAGAAACTTGTTTTTTTTTATTTAATCTCCTATTGTTCTTTTAAATGATGCTGAAAAATATGGCTTCCCCTCCATGAAAAGATTCTCCCATGTAGTCCCCCCCACCAGAAAAATCCCTTTGAAAAACGTCTGTATGCTTCCCAATAACCAATACTACATGTTCATAATGGGTAAAGTTCATAGCTTGCAACCTTCCAATGGGGACTGTGGGGGGTCAAGTCATCCTCAAAGACATAATAGTTGAATTTTTTTACTGTGCTGAACAAAATGGCTATCTCAATAATTTTGATCGGACGACTTTGGGGAAAAAAATAAGCATTGAAAGGTGGCTAACTGCCCTCTAATATTTCAACCACTTAAGAAGGACACTAGGAATTTTGAATTCGGATAAAATGAGCCCTCTACCGACCTTGTGCGATCACCTGTCTGATACGATCACCCGTCAGAAAAAACAACAACAACAAATAAACACGCATCCGTCATCTTTCCTCTAACAAAAAAAGCGATATTTTGCACATGGGAGCTTGAAACTTCTAGAATAAGGTTCACAGGTATGTTGAATGTGATTTTCATTAATATCACTTGACGTTTTGGGGGTGTATCTCCTTTTTTTATTGGGAAAACTCTCTCAGGCTCGTAGCTTTTGATGAGTAAAATTAAATTTGATGAATTTCACATATTTTGAATAAGCTTCAAAAATTCGATTCTTTTGATGTGTCTTTTGTTATCAAGGCTCTGTTTTCCACATATTCCACATATTTTGCACATGGGAGCTTGAAACTTCTAGAGTAGGTTCACTGGTATGTTGAATTTGATGGTGGGATTTTCATTAATAACACTCGACGTTTTGGGGGTGTATTTCCTTTTTTTATTGGGAAAATTTTCTAAGGCTTGTAACTTTTGATGAGTAACATTAAATTTGATCAATTTTACATATTTTAAATAAGCATCAAAATTCGATTCTTTTGATACGTCTTTTGTTATCAAGGCTCTGTTTTCCAAATATTCCACATATTTTGTACATGGCAGCTTGAAACTTCTATAGTAGGGTTTACTGGTATGTTGAATCTGATGGTGTGATTTTCATTAATATCACTTGACGTTTTGGGGGTGTATCTCCTTTTTTTTACTGGGCAAATTTTCTCAGGCTCGTAGCTTTTGAAGAGTAACATTTAATTTGATGAATTTTACACGTTCGGAATATGCATCAAAATTCGATTCTTTTGATGTGCCTTTTGTTATCAAGGCTCTGTTTTCCACATATTCCACATATTTCGTACATGGCAGCTTGAAACTTCTGGAGTAGGGTTTACTGGTATGTTGAATCTGATGTCTGATGGTGTGATTTTCATTAATATCACTTGACGTTTTGGGGGTGTATCGCCTTTTTTTATCGGGCAAACTTTCTCAGGCTCATAGATTTTGATGAGTAACATTTAATTTGATGAATTTTACACGTTCTGAATATGCATCAAATTTTGGTTCTTTTGATGTGTCTCTTGTTATCAAGGCTCTGTTTCCACATATTCCACATATTTGTACATGGGAGCTTGAAACTTCTAGAGTAGGTTCACTGGTATGTTGAATTTGATGGTGGGATTTTCATTAATAACACTCGACGTTTTGGGTGTGTATTTCCTTTTTTTATTGGGAAAATTTTCTAAGGCTTGTAACTTTTGATGAGTAACATTAAATTTGATCAATTTTACATATTTTAAATAAGCATCAAAATTCGATTCTTTTGATACGTCTTTTGTTATCAAGGCTCTGTTTTCCAAATATTCCACATATTTTGTACATGGCAGCTTGAAACTTCTATAGTAGGGTTTACTGGTATGTTGAATCTGATGGTGTGATTTTCATTAATATCACTTGACGTTTTGGGGGTGTATCTCCTTTTTTTACTGGGCAAATTTTCTCAGGCTCGTAGCTTTTGAAGCGTAACATTTAATTTGATGAATTTTACACGTTCGGAATATGCATCAAAATTCGATTCTTTTGATGTGCCTTTTGTTATCAAGGCTCTGTTTTCCACATATTCCACATATTTCGTACATGGCAGCTTGAAACTTCTGGAGTAGGGTTTACTGGTATGTTGAATCTGATGTCTGATGGTGTGATTTTCATTAATATCACTTGACGTTTTGGGGGTGTATCGCCTTTTTTTATCGGGCAAACTTTCTCAGGCTCATAGATTTTGATGAGTAACATTTAATTTGATGAATTTTACACGTTCTGAATATGCATCAAATTTTGGTTCTTTTGATGTGTCTCTTGTTATCAAGGCTCTGTTTCCACATATTCCACATATTTGTACATGGGAGCTTGAAACTTCTAGAGTAGGTTCACTGGTATGTTGAATTTGATGGTGGGATTTTCATTAATAACACTCGACGTTTTGGGTGTGTATTTCCTTTTTTTATTGGGAAAATTTTCTAAGGCTTGTAACTTTTGATGAGTAACATTAAATTTGATCAATTTTACATATTTTAAATAAGCATCAAAATTCGATTCTTTTGATACGTCTTTTGTTATCAAGGCTCTGTTTTCCAAATATTCCACATATTTTGTACATGGCAGCTTGAAACTTCTATAGTAGGGTTTACTGGTATGTTGAATCTGATGGTGTGATTTTCATTAATATCACTTGACGTTTTGGGGGTGTATCTCCTTTTTTTACTGGGCAAATTTTCTCAGGCTCGTAGCTTTTGAAGAGTAACATTTAATTTGATGAATTTTACACGTTCGGAATATGCATCAAAATTCGATTCTTTTGATGTGCCTTTTGTTATCAAGGCTCTGTTTTCCACATATTCCACATATTTCGTACATGGCAGCTTGAAACTTCTGGAGTAGGGTTTACTGGTATGTTGAATCTGATGTCTGATGGTGTGATTTTCATTAATATCACTTGACGTTTTGGGGGTGTATCGCCTTTTTTTATCGGGCAAACTTTCTCAGGCTCATAGATTTTGATGAGTAACATTTAATTTGATGAATTTTACACGTTCTGAATATGCATCAAATTTTGGTTCTTTTGATGTGTCTCTTGTTATCAAGGCTCTGTTTCCACATATTCCACATATTTGTACATGGGAGCTTGAAACTTCTAGAGTAGGGTTCACGGGTATGTTGAATCTGATGGTGTGATTTCCATTAATATCACTTGACGTTTTGGGGGTATATGTCCTTTTTTTTATTGGGCAAAACTTCCTCAGGCTCGTAGCTTTTGATGAATAAAATCAAATTTGATGAATTGTACATATTTTGCAAAAAAAGCATCATAATTCGATTCTTTTGATGCGTCTTTTGTTATCAATGCTCTGTTTTCCACATATTCCACATATTTTGCACATGGGAGCTTAAAACTTCTAGAGTAGGGTTCACTGGTAGGTTGAATCTGATGGTGTGATTTTTATTAATATCACTTGACGTTTTGGGGGTATATGTCCTTTTTTTTATTGGGAAAACTTCCTCAGGCTCGTAGCTTTTGATGAGTAAAATTAAATTTGATGAATTTTACATGTTTTGAATATGCATCGAAAATATATTCTTTTGATGTGTCTTTTGTTATCAAGGCTCCGTTTTCCACATATTCCACATATTTTGTACATGGGAGCTTGAAACTTCTAGAGTAGGGTTCACTGGTAGGTTGAATCTGATGGTGTGATTTTTATTAATATCACTTGACGTTTTGGGGGTATATCTCCTTTTTTTTATTGGGCAAATTTTTTCCGGCTCGTAGCTATTGATGAGTAAAATTTAAGTTGATGAATTTTACAGGTTCTGGATATGCATCAAAATTCGATTCTTTTGATGTGTCTTTTGTTATCAAGGCTCCGTTTTCCACATATTCCACATATTTGTACATGGGAGCTTGGAACTTCTAGAGTAGGGTTCACTGGTACGTTGAATCTGATGGTGTGATTTTCATTAATATCACTTGACGTTTTGGGGGTATATGTCCTTTTTTTTAATTGGGATAATTTTCTCAGGCTCGTAGCTTTTGATGAGTAAAATTAAATTTGATGAATTTTACATGTTTTGAATATGCATCGAAAATATATTCTTTTGATGTGTCTTTTGTTATCAAGACTCTGTTTCTTAGAGTTTCGTTTACTATCGAGCTGCATCATTCAATTCTTTACTGTTTGTTACCACGAACTGTCTGATATGTTGATAAATTATCTTACTATAATCGGTTCATCTATTCTAAATGGGTCATCTTAGTCTATATTCATACTTTTTCCAAGTGAATAAAGCAGATAAATTAATTTTAAGAGTAATTTACAAAAGCTATTACAATTTATGGTACCTGCTAAGTTACTTTTTTCCTGCCTAAATCTTAGAAACACCTCTACTGGTATTTTCATAGGAAAAAAAAATCATATTTGTCCCTCCCTCCTCTAGACTTCGAAAATATGTTTTTGGCATTTTCATTTTTTTTAAGTTGCAAAGCGAATGTTTGCCTAACTTCTACATTTTCGTGAATTGATACCCCTGCCAAAGATGAGACACGTATTACGATTAAATCATCGGGGGAGGGAGCAAGATTTAATTTTTTTTTTTCAACCGGTATTTTCATATTTCCTCAAGTTCTGGGAAAGTTTGCGCTTGTGTAAATTTCAAGTCTTGAATGAAGTGTGGATGAATGTCCGTCGATCCTTTTTAACAGCTTGATTCATTGGACGCATATTTTGCACCAAGCACGACAGTATCTGCGACACTTATGAATATTAAAGACAAAAAAATATATATTTTTAGTTGTAAATCATATCCTTTATTTTCAACCATGAAAAATGTAATGTAACTTCCAGATGAGAAAAAAATCGTGATGTTTAGCCCTTATTAAGATTAAGTTAAAAAAAAAAAGTTATTTTAACTGCAAGTAAGGAGCGTCATTCAAAATTAAAACGAACATAAATTATTCCGTTTATGAAAGGGGTTTTCCCCTCCTCGACGCCCCGCTCTTTGTGCTAAAGTTTGACTCTTTCTCACAACTCTACTTTTTAAACGATAAAAAACTTTAGCGCAAAGAGTGAGACGTTGAGAAGAGGACAATCCCTTTCATATACGGGATAATTTCTGTTTGTTTTAAGTTTGAATGTCGCTCTCTACTTGCAGTTAAAAAAAAACTTGCTTTTTTTTTGTTTAGTTTCTGAACGTTTTTGAATTAATGCTTGTTTTGATTTTGGCTCACCGCACATGAATAATTAAAACGAAATTTGCATTTTAAATTTTTTGGGGCTAAATGACTTTCTCATAGTTTTGATTGGACGATTTTGATTAAAAAAAGGGGGTGAGGGAGGAGGCCTAGTTGCCCTTGGTATTGTGGCGTATTGCGGAGAAAAAATTGTGGAGGAGAAGAACCTCCCTACATACGTAATAATTTCTGTTTGTTTTAGGTTTTAGTGCTGCTCCTTACTTCCAGCTAAAAAAAACCTTTTTTTCATTTATTTTCTCATTATTGTTTTTTATAATGCTAGAAAATCCTGCGGCCCCTTCATGGAAATTATCTTCCCTCATGATAAATTCCTCCATTGAATGATCCTCTCAATTAACCCTTCCCCCCCCCCCCCGACACACACCCCTCAACGTGAAAAAGTGCCCCTGAAAACGTCTGTACTCTCCCCAATAACCACTATTATATGTAAACAATGGTCAAAGTTTTTAACTTGCAGCACCTCCCCCGGGGACTATGGGGGATTAAGTTGTCCCGAAAGATATATTTATTAGGTTTTTCGACTATGCTGAACAAAATCGCAATCTCAAAATTTTGATCCGGTGACTTTGGGAAAAAATGAGAGTGGGAGGGGGTCTAGGTACCCTTCAATTTTTTTTAGGGCACTAGAACTTTTAATTTCCATTAGAAAGAGCCCTATCGTGACACTAGGACCCTGGGTCGATACGATTATCCCTGCAGAAAAAAATAAGATTAACACGCATCCGTGATCCGTCTTCTGGTAAAAAATACAAAATTCCACATTTTTGTAGATAGGAGCTTGAAACTTCTACAGCAGGGTTCTCTGATACACTGAATCTGATGGTGTGATTTTCGTTAAGATTCTGTGACATTTAGGGGTTTCTCTCCCTTTTTTCTAAAATAAGGCAAATTTTCTCAGGCTCGCAACTTTTGACGGGTAAGACTAAACTTGATGAAACCTATATATTTAAAATCAGCATTGAGCCGGGTTGCTGCTTACTACAGTTCGTTGACACGAACTGTTTGATATCTATGCAAAAAGATAAGGCTTTGGATGCCAAAAAAAATAATCATCCGACCAAATAAGAATTTTTACAAAAGTGCAGTTATTTTGGGGAGAGGTTAAAATGATGGCTAATCCTGAATGTTCTTTATTTCCACAATCCTTATGCCTACTTTTCTTTTAAGGTATAGGTCCGGACGGGCATATTGCTTTCAACGAACCAGGCTCTTCACTAAGCTCCCGAACAAGAGTTAAAACTTTAGCTTACGACACTATACGTGCAAATGCACGGTTTTTTGACAATGACATCACAAAGGTTCCAACACGTGCCCTTACTGTAGGAGTTGGTACAGTCATGGATTCAAAAGAGGTGAGTGAGGGGGGGGGGGGCGAGAATGATTGCTTTAAGAGATAGGTCCTGGTTATAACCCCCAGGCTATATATTGGATCTTCAAGTATGAAGTCTTTAGATTTAAGATAAAGTATATAATTGTGTTGCGAGAGCAACACTTTGGTTTTGTCGTGTTTTTTTTTACTAGCACCGCGATTTCAGCTTATTCCTAGAAAGTGGTAAGGGCCTAACCTCCGCGGTATTTACAGAAAGTGTGGAACTTTAGCCGGATTGTACATTTTGGAAAGCTTCGTAGAACTCTTGCCTGGGGCCAAAAATCTTTTGTTTCTACCCACTTCTGTTCGTGATTTCAGCAGAGTTTATCATTCGGTTTTTCGTACTTGGTATTGCGGTAGAGAAATGGTATCAGATGTGCCTCTTAAACTTTAAAAGTTCTCTCATTGCTAAAGAAATTAGAGTTTATCATTTGCTCCTTTCTAAGTGATGACGTTAGAAACTTGGCCTACGGCAAAAAAGTCAACTTTTAAACTAAGACAGATTTTTTTTTCGACGGCAGTCGATAGCTCTTGATGAGCTGATCAAAGTATATGCCATCCATTTTTTGGTAGAAAAATTCCTTCTTGAGATATATCAGTTTGAAAGTTTGAAGGGGTTGACAACTTCAGTAGTAAACTGAAAACGAAAATAGGCCAATACAGAAATGGTATCAGATGTGCCTCTGAAACTTTAAAAGTTCAGTCATTACTAAGGAAATTAGAGTTTATCGTTTGCTTCTTTCTAAGTGATGACGTTAGAAACTTGGCCTATGGCAAAAAAGTCAACTTTTGAACTAAGACAGATAGATTTTTATTTCGACGGCAATCGATAGCTCTTGATGAGCTGATCAAAGTGTATGTATCCATTTTTTGCTAGAAAAATTTCTTCATGAGATATACCGATTTGAAATTTTAAAAGGGGTGACAACTTCAGTAGTAAGGTACATACTGAAACCAAAAATAGACCGATACCAATTGTGAGACATATAGGGGAGTTTTAAGCCAGTGGTTCCCAACCTTTTTCGGTCCGCGTACCCCTAGTCAAGGCCCAAAAAGTTTGCGTACCCCTTTCTTGAGAATCGTTGTTTTACTTTTTTCTTAACTAAAATCAGATTTTCAAAAACACGAGATTTATTGTCCAGTATGACGGTGCTTAAATGTACGTACAAAATCAATGAGAAACTTGAGGCTGCTTTTTTGCTAAAATATTATCAAATCTTGGCTCGATGTCACTAACGGCAATTATAAGGTCATTTTGTACACTCAGTCTGTTTCTGTGTTTGGTTTTGATCAATGACATTGCCGAAAATGACACTTCACAAAGGTAAGTGGATCCGAATGGTAACAAAGCAGACATGGCGATTTCACTTAGTTCCTTGTATTCTCCTTTCACCTCCAGCCAAAACTGGGAAACAGTTACATTTTGGAATTTCAGTTCTAAGGCGCGATCACTGGCAAGTTCGATCAGATTCTCTGTAAGCTTGTCACTAAGACCGGAGCTTGAGGTCACCTCTTCAACAAATGGATTTTGGATCCAATCCTGCGTTCTATCTTGGTTCATAATCGATGGGAAATATGACACAAGTTCATCTCGCAACTTTGTCAGATGCTCCCGATTACAATCACAGATTGTGTTGAGGTTATCAATTTCACTATCGTCCGCAAACTTGTCAAGGGTCGGGAAGACACTAACGCTGTTTCTTTGAACCTTTTTAAGCCAGAACTCCAATTTCTTGATGAAAGCACACATCTTCGAATTCAGGGAGAGTTCGTCCGTCCGGAAACCTTGCATTGACAGATTCAAGTCATTCAGTTTGTCGAAAATATCCACAAGATAGGCCAGCCAGCAGACCCAGTCCTGGTTTTCAAAAAGTGAACTGAATGCAGATCTTTGCTCCAGAAGAAACATATAAACTTCTTGTCGAAGCTCGAAAAGTCTGTTTAAAATCTTCCCACGAGACAACCAGCGAACTTCTGTGTGCAGAAGTAATGTTGATGTTCTGAACCCATCTCTTGGCACAGCAACTTGAACATTCTTGAGTTCAGTGGTCGGGCTTTGATGAAGTTGATCACTTTTACAGCCTCGTTGAGGGTCTCGTGCAGATGTGCGTTCATCCTTTTCGATGCAAGAGCTTGCCTGTGAATGATGCAGTGCAACCACTTCACCTTTGGATTTTTCTTCCTTATCCAGGCCATGAGCCCATTATTCTTCCCTGTTAGGGCGGCAGCTCCATCACTGCAAACTGATAGACACCAGTCCCACAAGATGCCCCCTTCTGCGAAGAATTTGTCAATCACCTTGAATAGTTCTTCTCGTGTTGTTCTTGACTGTAGGTTTTGACAAAACAGAATATTTTCTCTTATGTCAGAACAATCTTGATATCGAACAAAGACGATCACCTGGGCTTCACCTGACACATCCGTGCTTTCGTCAAGCTGTAACGCAAACATCTTCGTCAACTTTATTTGCTCAATAACCTGCATGACAATATTGCTTGCAATGTCTTCTATCCTTCTTGAAATGGTATTGTTCGACACAGGTATAGACTGAAGGGCAGTAGCAGTTTTCGTGTCAAACATTATTTCACTGACTTTCACTAGTGCTGGTAATATCAGACATTCGGCGATGGTGTGCGGTTTTTTTCTGTTTCGCACTAAATATGAAACAGCATACGAAGCCCGGAGAGCCTTTGAAGAAACTGATGCCACTTTTGCAATTTCCAAACAGTTACAAGCGAATGTTCTTATTTACGCTTGAAAAACTCTATGGGCTTACCGAGCCGGTTCATATGCGCAGGTTTCATGGAACTGTTGGCCAAGACTTGACCACAAAGAACGCACTGTGCATTCACTGGATCAGACTTTGTCGCACTAAATCGAGCCCTAGGTATTCTGACAAATATCGACGCACTTTGACCGATGATTCGTCATATTTCTTCTTCTTAGGTGCAGGTTCAGAGTTTTGGGTACCATCATTCGGCCTCTTGTTATTCCTGATCAGGAATATATCCATCTTTGTTTGCAACCACAATTCACGAACTTCGTGTTTCAACAGATGACAAGATACTGAACCCGCTGAGTTTAAATCGAGACCTTACGGCTATGGAGAAAAATTTGCGGGTTACTGAAAGCGAAAGTTTTGAAAATGAGTCTGAAATTACATACAATGGGTTATGTTATCTGATTTTGAGGGAAATGTTGGAACTGAGTCAGAAACAAGTTTTAAAGATGTAGAACCTAAATTAATTTTGGGACCTTCGCGTACCCCCTGCGAGGGTTTCGCGTACCCCCTGGGGTACGCGTACCACCGGTTGGGAACCACTGTTTTAAGCAACAGTCGTCTGTTAGCTCATAATCATCTTCGGAAATTAGGGGTTCGTAACCTTTGCTAGTTGGTATACCTATTATTTGTTTGTGGCGTATTTGATGGTAAGACCAATTTGGTTTAAGTGGTAAGACATAGTGGGGTACTTGTAAGTAATAATAGGCTGTTAGGCTACAATCATCATCAGCGATGAGGGGTTTGCAATCTTTGCTAGTTGCAATGAGGGGTTTGCAATTTTGTGATCTGGTGTACCTAGCATTTATTCTCTCTCTTTCTCTTCCTCTCTCTCTCTCTCTGTCTCTCTGTCTCTGTCTCTGTCTCTCTCTCTCTCTCTCTCTCTCTCTCTCTCTCTCTCTCTCTCTCTCTCTCTCTCTCTCTCTCTCTCCTCTCTCTCTCTCTCTCTCCTCTCATCTCTCTCTCTCTCTCTCTCTCTCTCTCTCTCTCTCTCTCTCTCTCTCTCTCTCTCTCTCTCTCTCTCTCTCTCTCTCTCTCTCTCTCTCTCTCTCTCTCTCTCTCTCTCCTCTCTCTCTCTCCTCTCTCTCTCTCTCTCTCTCTCTCTTCTCTCTCTCTCTCTCTCTCTCTCTCTCTCTCTCTCTCTCTCTCTCTCTCTCTCTCTCTCTCCTCTCTCTCTCTCTCTCTCTCTCTCTCTCTCTCTCTCTCTCTCTCTCTCTCTCTCTCTCTCTCTTTCTCTCTCTCTCTCTCTCTCTCTCTCTCTCTCTCTCTCTCTCTCTCTCTCTTTCATCATTTTTGAAACTCAGGTAAATGTTCTCAGCCTTGTCCCTTTTGATTGTAATGTTTTATTGGTAATACTTGATTAAACTTTATTTCATTCGGAAAGAGTAGGAACTCCTCCTACAGAGGCTAAAGAAGTAAGTTATCACAAAGATACCACAGAAGCTTTCAATTGCATAAATCCTTTCAAAAGATTAAACTGTACGGTTAGTCCTATATTTATCCATGTCTGTATGTGGTAGTGCTTCAGGTGCTTCAGAAGAACGGTCAAAGAGATAAGGACCTATAACTCGTTCCCAAGCACCAGTATTATAGTGATATTATTCCAAGCGAGATTTTAATGCCACTTTATTTAAGGTGATGATTCTAGTAACAGGAGCTCATAAAGCTTTGGCTTTATCAAAAGCAGTTGAAGAGGGTGTGAACCATATGTGGACAGTTTCAGCAATTCAGATGCATCCAAAGGGAATGATTGTCTGTGATGAGACAGCAACTTTAGAGCTGCGAGTCAGGACTGTTAAATACTTCAAGGTAAATTGGCATTCTTTTAATAGTTTCAAATGAGTAATTGATATTCACAGCAGTGCAATCTTAATTTCCTTTATTTACCTAAGCTACAAAAGGAGCACCTAATGCTTGCAGTTTTGCAAGCTTTGTTTACATAATATCTTTGTTTACATCGTTTTTTTCTTACTATTAAAATGACTTATAACACTTGTAATTCTTAGGTTTTTAGTATAATAAAATCATTCCATCTGATAGAAGCTATTCTGATCAAACTTGAATCTCAAGTCAAAGTGTCCCTTGGGTATATAGCTTTTGCTACTTTGCCTAAAGCAATTGGATTATATTGAATTGCATTGCTATTTTCTATTAGTTTAGCCTTTTGTTCTTAGGGTTTTTGATTAAAGCTATTTGATTTAGGCTAGTACATACCGTCGTATACTAGCAGGAGCCAAGCATTGGAGATTTAATAAATATAAAGGCTCAATGGCATCTATTTAGAAAAGGCACATGCCTGGAAGCACTAGTATTGTAGAATAAAATCATCCCATCTGTTAAAATCTATTCTGCTCAACTAAAATTTCAAATCAAATTGTCTCTTGTATTTAGTTGGATACAAAATTTTATCTGCTTGGCCTAAACTTATTCTTTTGAATTAATTGAATTATATTCCTACTTTCCTGTGGTATAAATTTTCTAAGGATTTTTTATTAAAATCATTTATATATAGACTAGTACAAACCATCATACTCAAGCCAAATGCTGGAGATCCTACAAATGTAAAGACTCCAAACCATCTATTAAAAAAGTGGAACACACCTGGAAACACTTGTAATTTTAAGGCTTCTAGTTGGATAAAATAGTCCCATCTGTTAAAATCAATTCTGCTCAGCTAAAAATTCAAGCCAAATTGTCTCTTGGATGTATCCGGAAAATTTTGTTTCGTTCTTGGCCTAAACTAATTCCATTGAATTGGCAAAATTATATTTTTATTTTCCTGTGATATAACTTTTTCTTAGGGTTTTTGATTAAACTCATTTACATATAGGCAGGTACAAACAATCATGCACAAGCAAAATGAATTTTGCTTGAAAATTTCAATATTTTTTGCCAGAAGACAAGTCACGGGGCAATCCCTCGCTCTTTACGCTAAAGTTTGACTCTTTGCCACAATTCTGCTTTTTAAAACTATTAAAAGCTTTAGCGTAAAGAGCGAGGGATTGCAGAGGGGAAGACCCATTTCATATACGGAGTAATTTCTGTTCGTTTTAAGTTTTAATGTCGCTCCTTACTTTCAGTTAAAAAAACTAGTTTTTTTTTATGTAATCTCGATAAAGACCAAAGTCAGAGTCTAAGGAGCATCCACGCGAACTGTGCTACTGAATGCCAGTGACACATGGTCGCTGAAGGCTGTAGAAGCTAAAGCTCTGGACTCGTTTGATCACATCTGGCTTCCCTTTATACTTTGAATCAGAAGATGGTCTAGAATATCCAATAGCGAAGTAAGAAGCCGCTGTGGCTAGACTGAAGAGCTATCACATACCCTTAATATACGTCACCTCAAACCTCTCGCCCACCTCTTGGGCAGCCCCAAAGTACGATATGTTGAGACGACCTTATCTGCGAGCCAGTATCATGCTGAAGACAACATTGGGGAGGACAGATGAAACAAATTTAGCAAAAACTCAAAGAGGATCTTGAGCCGTGCGGAGGCTTCCTTAGTCATAGTAGGAGATGGGATAGAGAGAGGCTGAGTATCGGTGAGGAAGCTGTAGCTGTCAGATCGAAGTTCTCGTCAGACTCAATTCTAAAGTCTACTGATGCTGGGCAGAACAGTTCTTCGTCTGGTTCCCGCCGAAAGTAAGCAAGTAAGATTTTCTCCAAAGTAAGGGATTTATGTAATTAAATCATTTTGTTTGAACTTTTTATATGGATATTCCTTTCATTATATTTGATGCTAACTGGCCGCTTTGAAAAAGTTTTACAAAGCGTTTTTGGTCACAATAGAACGAAAAATATCTCCAGTTTTAGAGATGGATAAATTACAGCTAATAATTACATAATTTGGATACTCAAGGAACATATTCATTGGGCACAGCATAAATATAATAAAGTAGCAAATTGTTTCTCCAAACATGACACACATTTCATAGCTTGTAATTAAGCAAGGTGACGGACCGTCAGAGCAATACATCTGCAGAAGTATATATGTCAGAGCCATAGTTTCAGTTGCTACTTGGTTTTCCATCGGAAACATTTGTCATTGCGCTTGCGCAAAGGCTGTGTCATAACAAGGTTGCCAACTTTCTGGTCCATGAATATGTCCCTCAACCATCCATAAATCTGTCATTTTCAGCCAAATTATATTCATATTTTATCTATCATAGGTCCAACTTGAAATCTCAAAGACTTCTTTTTAATACTTGTGTTATTGACTAAAAGACGCTTTGTAAACATCTTTCAAAGCAGCCACTTAACATCAAATATAGCGAAAAAAATTAATTTAATTCATCCGCACAGAATGAATTAGTGTGAAAACATTAAACTCATGAAAATGTAAACAATAAATAACTATTTGTGGGAGCTTAGAGTTCATCTGCCAAAGAGAATTCCTTCTTGACAAGTGTGGTCGGCATGAGGGTCAGCGGTGTTATGAATGCTTTTGGTTCCCTTGTCAACTCGCAGGCCATGTTAGAGTTGCATAGCCATGGTGTTAGTCTTGATATAATTTTCCCATTATATTATATGCATATGCATCTAAAATTTTGTTTGAAGTTGGGAAATGTACTTTCGGATAGTGAGCTCCGTTTATTCGTCGGAATAAAGCAAGGAGCCATCACATCACCAATTATCTACAACAAGGCGTCTCTTCCTGCACAGATTACCCTACCTGTTGGTTGCATTTCAAAGCGGATGGAGACATCAGTGCTTTGTTATGCGGACGATCTGTTAAATCCGTACCAGTCAATAGCTAGTCTTCAGCGAAGTTTTGATGATCTGTCGGATAGATATCTACAAATAGGACTAGAAACAGAATTAGCCCTAAAAAGGGGTAAATTTGGAAAATGTAATCTTGCGAATTGATAAACCTGAATTTCAGCTATCGAATGTATAACAAAATCGTCACCCTGCGTTGAAACATCAAAATTGCAGGACTGCCGAGGAATAAGGTTACCAAAAGCATTCACAATGGATATAAACCTTAAGCCATTTGTCTTTTTAAGGTGGAGCTGGCCACCTTATGTCAATATCGGTGACAAAATAACATAGAATAAGATAGAATAAGGGGCACCAAATCATAGAATAGGAATAGAAGCAAACCTTGAAAGTTGTTCAAGATTTTTCGAATGAGGGCAATTTTAGCTTTGATTATACTTACTATTTAAGTTGAAAAGAAGGCATCCCGGGAACAGAGACATCACTTCAGTATCGGCTTGGGCTAACTGGGCCAAAATTCAAGGATTCTCCTTGAGAGAGAGATAGAAAGAGCCTCAAACCATACTATCCCTGTTGTCATGCAGTTTTCCCCCTTTCTATACGAATTGCTTTGCTCAGGAAAAAAAATAATAATAAGTATTGCATTGTGCCCGCACCGCTTTTTACTTCAGCGGTGCTATTGTGCTGCTTATGATTTCTTGTCATTTTGAGTCTTAGATGTTCTTTGGACTATTTTAAGTGACGTTGCTACGTCAAAATTTCGACAAAATGCCTTTGGGGAAAAGAGGGCTTTGGGAGGAGGGGGACTAGTTGCCATTTTATCACTTTTGATTCTTAAAAGACAACTAGAACCTTCAGTTTCAAATTAAAAGAGCCTTCTCTAGAGTTTACACAGTCACCCTTTCCATAAAAATCTTGTATGCCCCCGGGGCAAAGCTTACAACTCTCATCCCCAGGCTCCAGGCTCCCGAAAAAAAAGATCATATGATCTTTGGCTTATTTTTAACAAAATGGCTATCTCAAAATTTGTATCGGATGCATTTGAGGAAAAGAAGACGAGAGGGTGGCTAATTACCTTCTGGACACTTATGACTCTTAAAGAGGGCACTAGAACCTCTGATTTCAAATCCAATGAGCCCACTTTGAAGTTTATACGACCATCCCTTCCAAAAAAACTTTATATGATAACAATGGAAAACTAGTATAACTCATAGGCCTTTTCCTGAGGACTTTTTTTGTGGGGGAGGGGGGTGTCACCCCCAAAAACATAGTCACCAAATCTTTCAACTATGTGAGCTGTAAGACACAGTACTCGTTTTCTTTGTTCAAGACCATTAAGCTAGGATTTTATAGGAAAAGACACTGAAAGGGGGGGGGGGAACTTTGATCATTAACCCGAGCATGAGCCACCCAAAAAACCCCAAATTTTTAATTAATGGGCTTCACTTCATCACATTATCAAACATTTTTGTTTTTTAATCCATCCTTTGTCGAAACAGAAGTTATTTTACACCCATTTTGTTTTTTATGGTATACTCATTACCCCCTATGTAATCTTTCAACTACAATTTAAGAAAAAGCGTTTGAAAATGATACCCAGATGTTTATTATTAACAGCAAAATAAAAACTAATAGCTTAACTCTTTTAAAAAAAATGTTTGGGACGTTATTTGGTAATTTTTGAAGCAATCCGTGTAGTTTTTAGTCTTCAATATACAAAATTCAGGAAGCAGCCACATCCACTCTTTTTGATAATTTCTGCCGGATAAGGCTTGAACCAAATGTAAACTTTAAATATGTCTGTTTTAGTTTTTATGATAATTTATTTTCGTTTTCCTTGAGTATTTGTTTTGACAGAGTGTTTATTAACTTTTCTTGGTTTTGGGTCTCATTTATTCATTCACTCCAATATATATAGATAGATATATTGATTGTTATATAATCTATTCTATATATATTGATTGTGAAAATATGATTGTTTCAAATTAATTCTTGTTTGTATTTCGATTAACGTTGCTTTATCATACCTGGCGAAGAAACATCCTTGGTATTTTTTACAGTTTTAGTTGTTAAAAACTAGTCTGCCGAGTGTAGTTTAATCTTATGAAGTGTCAGAACCTGTTGAGTTTTGTACTCTGTTTTGGACTCATTTCTATTTTTTCTTAGTGTCTTTTGTTAGAGTATTTCCATCTAAAGGGATCGAGCTCCACCATGGAACTAAAGATTTTTCCGATCATTTCATTAGTAGATTATTTAAATTTTAACCCTCCCCTCCTTCACCCCACCCTCGGACTTCAGATTGGAGGCTCCCATAGCGACTGAACACTCTTAGAGTTACATCTTGATCATCTAATTGATTCGCAAGGCGTTGTCGGTAAAGTATTTTGCAAATTAATTCACCTTGAATTCTAAGCGGTAAAAAAGGCTTAAAAGCCGAATCATTTTAAGGCCTATATTGAAATAAACAGTTTTAGCCTCCCCCCTCATTTCTTCTCAACGCCAAACTCAGCGAAGTTTATCTTGATCCCCCCCTAGAAGCTCTTTCAGATATAGTGCAAGTTGAATATTTTGAAAATTTGCGTGAACATATGAAACGACAATAAGGAACGAACCCTAAGAAGCGAGACTGAAGAGTTCCAACCCAATCAGAGGGCTAGAACCAAGCATACCACACTCTTATACCAAAATATGCCTCTCTGCACTGGGTAATTAGTGGACTTCGGGTCCTCTAGGACTGAAGAGACATTATACTGACTCAGGATTCATGCTACTAAGAGATTTTAATCAAAAGAGCTGTCTGAAAATTTCTGTGTGAAGCAACAGGCATATATGGAGGCACCCAAGAACCCATTTCGACTTGGGGGAGGCAATGAAAGGCTTCTGCCATAAGAACAGGCTACTAAGAATTTTATTTACATAACACTGAGTCTGGCTTCAAGTGTTCACGACAAAACTATCCACAGAATGTGACCGAAAAAAATAAGAAGGTGAGACCACTTGCCAAAATTTGGTTTTAAGTCACAGCTATGAAAAAAATTATGATTCCTTAGATGATCCTCTCTGCTATTTTTGATACTTTTTTCCAAAAAGTTTTGGTAGCCCTGAAACGCTCCTAACATGACCTAATTCTCTACTAAGAGTTGGATTCTGTACAATCCACTTTCTCAATATATTTTCTTGTTGGTTCTTAATGTATATCCTTGCCCGATCTAGGATGAGGATGGTAGGTAGAAACGTAATACTGGCGTTTCGGTGACACCGATGAGGTGATTTTCCACGGTCCTGGCGGCAAAGTAGCGCTGCCTAAGTATAGAGTGAAGTAGACTTTATGTATCATTCGTTTATTTAATGAACTTTTCATTTTGCCACTTCGTATGTAAGCAGTCTTATGGAAACTTATGAAGGGGTTCATTCGGTTGAGAAATCGACAGTTCTAGTGCTCTTTTATAAGCAAAAAGTAATTGGGAGGAGACCAAGTCCTTAGCTATAGGTCATTTTTACTCCCTCTCTTCCCAAAGACGTAAAATAAAAATTTGGAGGTAAAGATATCGTTCAACACAATCCAAAAAATATGCTTTTGAAGCTGGCATAGCCCCAAGAGCCCGTGGGATAAGGAATTTTCCCGTTGTTTACATATTAGGTTTAAGGTTTGCAACTGGAAGAGGGAACATTTTCTTACTTTGGTAATTGATAGTAACTAAACAATAACAACGACCCTTCAAACTCCTTTATGTTTACTACTGATTAGCTGTGAGTTGTGAAGTCCAAATGATGATAGCTATTAATTTTATGTGACTCTTTTCTTGTTGCAATAGATGAGCAGAGAATCCTGTTACTTTGGTATCACTTTCATCAATTGTTTCAGACAATCCAGTAAAACGGACATTTCATTGCCACGGATGTTCAGACCTTGTCAAAGCTGCTCTAGTAACTAATGACTTCCTAGTGTTGCTACTTGAGAGTGCCAAAAGCTCTGTCTTCTTTAGTAGATCCTAGAGCCAGATTCAGGAATAATGAAGAAAGGCAGTATATTGACGGACCTGTGAATAATAAACGGTCTTTGTTAATCCAGGTTCTGGAATATGTCAATAAAGACTGAACCAGTTGCAGCAAGAACGCCGAAGCGCGTTCTAAAAGGGGTTACAGGCTTTGGAATAATGATGGCAACACAGCAAGGGAAACATTCATGGAAGAAAAAGTTGGCATTATTCAGAATAGCTATATGGTTATGTTGATTGATCAAGATGGGGGTATCCATCTGCAATATATTCTTCATTTCAAAATTTTTTATTCAAGTCAAATTAGTGCTGGGTGATATTCGATATCGATTTATCGATATATCTGACCAAATATCGATATTGAATATCGAAACGTAAATCCTGTTATCGAATATGATATTTGGAAATTTCTGATTATTTACAACTTTTCCTGTCCTCTATCAATCAATCAATCAGTTTATTCAGTCAATAAATTCACAACAAAAACTCTTCAATATGGAGTCCCCCGAAAGGCTCTATGGCCAGGAGAAAAAACAGGGGAGTAAGAAAATGAAACAAATACATTGAAAAAATATATATTTTCAACATAGTACATTTACACCTTTAAGAACTCAACACAAGAGAAAAAAAAATCTAAACAAAAAATACAGTTTCTAATAGACTCAAACTTTAAGAGACTTTAAGAGACCCAAAGAAAAAACAATCCTCCTAAAAAATTCAAACAAAAAAAAATAGAAAATTCTTCCTTGAATTAAAGGTATTTCCAATTACATATTCGAGCAGAAAAGACCCAAGATACACGAATACATGTTTGGATGGGCCGTTAAAGGGTCCATAAGTTGAGATGGTACTCACACGATAGTGAGACGGATAGGTTATCGTAAACTGAAGACTGGCAGGATCGATACAAGATACTTGGGTATCCGATTTTATTGATTTTAAACGGCTTCATGCAGCCTACCATCTGTAGTTTGTAGGACTAATCTAAAGCTAAATTTAGGAAGGATAACTACCTTCCAGGAAGCTACGACGTATATAGAAAAATTTATGGAAACGATGAAAAATTCAGGAAAAATTTCCAGGAACTCTTTAATAAAATACTGGCGAGTCTAATATTTGACAATGTAAACGATGAATGGATTAATTTTTGTAAAATAGTTTATGAGGTAAACTGAAGACTGAAAGGATCGATACGAGATACTTGGGTATATAGGAACGATTTTGCTTAAACACTGTTGAAAGTGTCTGATAATGGTGTCTAAGGGAGGAAAGCCACAGTGTTATTGTGGCTAAATTTGTTTTTTTTTTTCTGAATATTGGATATTGTTGCAGAGCTCATTTGAGTTTATTATTCAACTAGTTTTCTACCCTCTAAAGATAGACGTTTAATACAGAAATATTGTCCAACTATTCATGTTGGTCTTTCCCTCTGGGTATTTTTACCAGCGCTATCTTTCTTTTCATGTAGATTAGCGCATCACTTGTATTTGTCAGTATTTTACAGCGCCATCTGTGTTATATTACAGTAAGGTGCATTAGTTCTCCCTGGGAACAAGCAAAATAGTGAAGGGAACCCACTGCAAACGTTGTAATTGTACTCACCAGTATTCAATTTCCCGTAACATGCGGGGAATAGGTGATTAGGTCTGGACGCTTCCCTTGTTCCTGGATTCATTATTCAGTCTTCATTTTCCTCACCTTGTCGTGTCTGCTTGTCACATCTGTATTACTGTACAATTTTATTGCTGTGAGTTTGCGATTACCGGAGAATTGAACTGTCCATAGCAGTGGCACAATCAGAAAATAATTCTGGGGGGATTTTCAGGATGATCCATTTTGTTCACTTTGAGCAATTTTTAATTAACGTTTTTGTCCTCTAGGTATTATGAAAGTGCTGAAAATGCCTTTTGTGAACAGACTCGATACACTTGGTATTTTATACTTAGCTTTGTTTCTTGTATAACCTTGCAAGCGTCATATATATTCCAATGATACAACCAATCCTGAGGCAAAAATGATGTGTTTATGCTCTTGAAACGTACTCGAAATGTGCCGTTACTCATATGGTTTTTTTCCTAAAACTAAGGCTTTTAACAAATTTTTTCGAGCTCGTGACCTATTTACATTGTTTTTTCAGGCCAGAAAATCTCAGGACGCCTATTTTCGAAAGAAAAATGGAACCGTTTTCAAGAAACAAAAATATACCTACTTTAATAAATATACAACTATAGCTTGTTTAAAGAGATAGGATATACCTAAGCTGTGTTTGCTCTCCAATATGAGAAATTTAGGACGCTGTTTCGTGCTTGAGGGAATATATATTCTAAGCATGGTTATTACCAAATTTTCTAAAGGTTTAGAACAAATAAGTAAAACTAGTAAAGTCAAATCTAGTAAAACCGATTAAACCTAGAATGTTTTTGACAATTTAGTAAATTTACTAAAGTTTTTTTTCGAAGCGCCCACGTTTTTAGAGCCATTCTTAACCCATAGCCATAGGCATATCCATACCTGTTTTTACTCATAGCTATAACCTGTACCTTCCAAAAAATTCTAAACTTCGAAAAAACTCACTGCTTTAGCTAAAGCTATCTTCTGCAACAAAATATAGCGATCAACAAAATAAACAGTTCCTTGACGTTTAGATGTAGGGCAATTAAAGCAATTTAGAATTAGGGCAATTCAGCAGCCCTCAGCTTAGTTTTCACGGTTACTTAGCTAAAATTCTTGCCTTCGTTCCTTTAACAGTGTTAGACTGGATATTCATAAACTTACCCAAAAACGTAAGAGTAGTAATAATCTATGATCAAACACCAGAAACAAAATCATCTTTTTGTGGATGACAGGAACACACCAGAAGAATTCCTTAGGAATATGTGCTACTCGCAAGAAAATGGCAATAACAGCAAATATAAATTATAAATTATGAATCCGTTGATTAAAAAATCCGTTGATTTTTCAATTAAAATGGAATAGCTGTGGGCATCAAGTCATGGCTAATTGTAGAAAAAGCCAAGACAAATAGTCCAATGAAGCGGGTGGCAATTCTGGCATTAATCGCCCCTTATTAGGATTGTATAAAAATGAGGTTAGTTCATTTGTCAATAGATATGTTTATCTATTATCCGTCCATGCGTCATTCTAGGGCAGTAGAACCAAAGTAGATAGTCATAGAGCTAAAATAGTGATAGAGCCTATAGTTTTCCAACTGAAAATGAATAGGTAATTATGATGTTTATATTGATGTGGGCACCCAGACACAGGATTCTAGAGATTAAATCAGCAATTTTTTTTCTAGGAGAAGGACGGAACAAATACTTGGAAATAAACTCCAGCATACCCCCTCTTGAGTTTGCTCAGGTACAATAGCGACTAATTGGTAATTTTTTTTATTTCAGAGTTTACTGGAACACAGTGTTTAGCAACCCGAGACGGAGAATCAGAGAAGTTGAAAGCCCTTGCTACTGAATATGAAAATGATAAGCCGAGGAAAACTAAAATAAAGTAGCTGTAGAATAAATCTTTCTTCAGTAAGAAGCTTTATTAATGAAAATGATTAGTTTCAGAACTACCTTTAAAGTGTCAGAAGTTTGCAAGGGACTTTATCTGGCAACACAAATTGGCACTTTACATCAATACGCAAATAACCCTAGCTTGATTTAAAAACTTTATTAAATTATCACTACTAATTTACTCTCCTTTCTTTCTCAAGCAAGGTTTTACTAATGAAAAATAAATCGGTCCTAAAATCGAAGAAAGACAGTTTTTTCTTAATTTATGTATGTTTCTTACATTCTTTTAATGGACAACATTGAATATAGTCAATAAAGCTTAGAGTGTCATCCAGAACTCAACAATCCTTAATGATAATTAATTGTTTTCACATTATTTCCGATCCAAGGCAATATATAATACACAATCACGAACAACTTGTGTCATTGTAAGTATATAACGAACTGAAATGTTAACCCCTTTTGCGTATTATAACCAAATTAATGGGGCAGCTTTATTTGTCTTCCAATCTAGACTTAAAGCAATAAAGAATTAAAGGTAATTCATAATGACTGAATTATGGAACATACCCTTAGGAAACCATGTATGAAAGCATCATATACCCTGTACAAATTTTTCACGATGTATAGTAAAGGCCCGTGGTAATTGGCGGTAAACTAAGATAATAGCTATGATTTTTACCTTCATAAACAAATGAGGACTCCTAAAAATTATGGATCTGCTTTATGAAATAAATGATAACTTAGTGAAAATTGTGTTAAGGAGATTACTATTGATTGTAGTTTCTACTTAAATTAACAACGCTTCGATTCTCAATATCCCAATCCATCTTGATATCCCTCAAGTACTGTCATCAAAACGCAGCAAAGTTTCTGAAAGGTATATAGCCAAATGCGTAAGATGTAAGATGTGTGAGAAGTGTAAAAAGAGGTTTGCCCCTGAAGAACTTCCATGCTTACTTGAAACATTACAAGCAAAAGAATTAATTAGCCTATAAGTCAAATCAAAATAATTCTGGGAATCTTTGGTTTCTTGTATGATTAATTTACAAGCTATTGCGATGCGGGCAATTTGTTAGGAAAATTACCACTATCGGGATTTCGAATCATGAAGATGCTTGACATACAGATATTTATAAGCCCACAGTTTCTGAGACCCAAAGACCCAAAAATATGGAAAATAATAAAATTTTCGAAATGGGCTTAGAAGTTCTTATTCGCTATTTCCCTTTATCATGGATTCATACCACTTTACTTAGCGCTCCAGACTAAATCTTTGTTCATCCTATGCTTACTTTATATATTAAAATTTTTTTTGCTGGTACTAAGGAGCAACAGTAATAGTTAAACCAGTAAGAATTATTCCGCACTTAAGAGGAATACCCCTTTCCAAACCCTTACTCCTTACGCTAAAGTCTTAAAGTTCTTTAGATCACTTCTAACTCAAATTCAGCGACTCTTGTATTGGAGAAGCTTAAAGGATTGTTAAAAAAAAAGTCAAAGTTTAGCGTAAACAGTGAGTGCTGAGGAAGGAGTAGTCCTCCTCATATACGGAATAATTTCTGTTCGTTTTAGTTTAATGTTGGTTCTTACTTTCAGTCGAAAAAAACTTGTGTTTTCGCTTCTAATTTCTGACCATTTTTCAAATCATGCCATGGCATCCCTTCCCCCAGTATAAAACTTGATCAAGGAAAATTCTCTCCAAAAACTTTCCTCCCTATGGATAATTATCCTCCCCTGCAAAAATATTCCCTTTAAATTTCCGTACATTTTTTGACAACAAATACAGTATTAGAACAATGGGCAAACTGCATAATCTACAGCCCTTTTCAAAGGGATATGGGGTCTTTTAATTCACAAAGGTGTATTTATTAGACTTTTCGATTGTGTTGAATCAAATGGTGATCTCAAAATTTTGATCAGGTGTCATTAGGGGAATAGAGCATGAGAGGAAGACTAGTTGTTCTATCTTATTGGTCACTTAAAAATAGTTACTAGAGCTTTTGATTTCTACTCGAATGAGCCTTTTCCTGTTCTCCTAGGACCATTGGTTTGATACGATCACCTGTAAAAATTAGACACGCATCCACGGCCTTTTTCTCTGAAAAAAAAAAACAACACAAAATTACATATTTTTGTAGATAGGAGCTTGAAATCTCTACAAACTGGTTATCAGATATCTTGAATCTGATGGTGGGCTTTTTTATTAAGATCACTTGACTTTTTGTGGGGTGTTTCCCTTTTTTTTGGAAAATCAGGCAAATATTCTAAGGCTCGTAGCTTTTAATGGGTAAATTTAAATAATAAACCTTATGAAATTTATATATTTGAAATCAGCAGAAAAAGCCAATTCTTTTGATGTACCTAGGCTATTGTTATGTATCTAGACTTTTGTATCTAGACTATTGGACCAAGTCACTCCTTACTTACAGCCCATTGCCGCGAGTTATTTGATACAATATATGGATTTTAGCCATCTCGTCCGTCTGGCGGAGTAAAAAAGAGAACAACGATAGCTTAAAAAATATGTTATTGTAAGCTATACTCCTAAGTTTCATGAATAGGGGTAGTAGTAGTAGTAGTAGAATAATTTAATTGAAAATAATCGTTTTTATATAATAGCACAACAAAAGCGGAGCTTGCAAGGATGTGCTAAAATAAAAAATAAAAAAGAAAAAGAAAAAGAGTATGGAGCAAGAGACCATTTACCGAAACCAACATAAAAATAAACAACGAAACACTAAAATATAAAACCCCCCAAAAAAACACATTAAAAAATACAGAAAAATAATCCACTGAAAATATAGTTAATCTGTTTCGAAAGCATACCTACCGAGCAACTCCACATGTAAATCAGATTTAAACTGGTTAAAATTACCATTATGGTTTGGTTTGTAGTTTTATAACGAACTACATCTGTTAATGATTAAATAAAAAAAAACAAGTTTTTTTAACTGAAAGTAAGGAGCGATATTAAAACTTAAAACGAACAGAAATTACTTCGTATATGAAAGAGGCTGCTTCCTCATCAACGCCCCGCTCTTTACGCTAAAGTTTTACTCTGTTTCTCAATTCTTCTTTTTAAAACAGTAAAAAACTTCAGCGTAGAGAGCGGGGCGTTGATGAGGAAGCAGCCTCTTTCATATACGAAGTAATTTCTGTTCGTTTTAAGTTTTAATGTCGCTCCTTACTTTCAGTTAAAAAAACTTGTTTTTTTTATTTAATCTCTGAACGTTTTTGAATCAATGCATTTTTTGATTTTGGCTCTCCGCAGAGGAATAATTAAAACGAAATTTGCATTTTTTTTTTTTTTTTTGGCTAAATGGCTTTCTCATAATTTTGATCGAATGATTTTGAGAAAAAAAGAGCGGGGGAGGAAGCCTAGTTGCCCTCCGATTTTTTGGTCAATTAAAAAGGCAACTAGAACTTTTAATTTTTTACGAATATTTTTATTAGTAAAAGATTTACGTAACTTATAAATTAGCTTACGTAAAGAACTTTTGTATTCCCATATTTTTATTGCATATATGAGGGGGTTCGCCCCCTTGTCAGATCCTCGCTCTTTACACTAAAGCTTAAATTTTGTCTCAATTCATTAAGAATGACCCCAGAATCACAAAAGCCGTAGAATAAATAGTTGAAATTACTAAAAATACTTTAACGTAAAGAGCGAGGTATTAGGAGGAGGTGAGCCCCTCAAATGGGTAATAATTTCTGTTTTTTTTTAAGTTTTAATGCTGTTCCTTACTTCCAGCTGAACGAACTTTTTCATATTTATTTTTTCATTGTGTTTTTAAATAATGCTAGTAAATCCTGCGCTCCCTTCATGGAGATTTTCTTCCCCCATGACAAATTATAGAAGGAAAGTTCCCCCAGCATATCCTCCTCTTCTCAACCCCTCCCCCAACCAAAAAAATCCACCTGAAACGTCTTTACAATTCCCAATAACCATTACTATATGTAAGCATTGGTCAAAGTTTGTAACTTGTTGCCCCTCCCATGGGGAGTGTGGGGGAGTAAGTCGTCCCCAAAGACATACTTATAAGGTTTTTCGACTACGCTGAATAAAATGGCTATCTCAGAATTTGGATCCGTTGACTTTGGTAAAATAATTAGCGTGGGAGGGGGCCTAGGTGCCCTCCGATTTTTTTGGTCACTGAAAAAGGGCACTAGAACTTTTCATTTCCGTTAGAATGAGCCCTCTTGCAACATTCTAGGACAACTGGGTCGATACGATCACCCCTGGAAAAAAACAACAAAAAAAAAAAAAAAACAAATAAACACGCATCCGTGATCTGCCTTCTGGCAAAAAATACAAAATTCCACATTTTTGTAGATAGGAGCTTGAAACTTCTACAATACGGCTCTCTGATACGCTGAATCTGATGGTGTGATTTTCGTTAAGATTCTATGACTTCTAGGGGGCGTTTCCCCCTATTTTCCAAAATAACGCAAATTTTCTCAGGCTCGTAACTTTTGATGGGTAAGACTAAATTTGATGAAACTTATATATTTAAAATCAGCATTACAATGCGATTCTTTTGATGTAGGTATTGATATCAAAATTCCATTTTTTAGAGTTTTGGTTACTATTGAGCCGGGTCACTCCTTACTACAGTTCGTTACCACGAGCTGTTTGATAACTTGGCATGAATTGGGACACTTCTGTTTGGCTAATGTTTGAGCTATACTGTTTTGTTCTAGGTAATTGGGTAGATGATTAAGGTCAAGACCTTGTTCAAGTGCTTGTTTATCTCAATTTCTAAAGTACAAAACAGTTTTTTTTGCATATATTAACCAATTAATTACCTTTAATCCATTATAATTTCTTTTTGTCAAAGCTGGTCGCTTAAACCAGCTTTTGCCAAGTGATACTGCTTAGTTATGTTTTTCGGTCGTATTCTTTTTTTTCGTATTTTTTATTATGTCTTTTTTTTATTTATTTATTTTTTAACCAATTAATTACCTTTAATCCATTATAATTTCGTTTTGTCAAAGCTGTTGGCTTACACCGGCCTTTGCCAAGTGACATTGCTTATTTGTTTTTTCAGTTGTATTCTATGGATGGAATTTAGTAAACATTTGAAGCCAGGCTGAATTGAACAAAATTAAGTTTTATAATGGGCCCTCCATATGCCAGAAGCCTTGATAAGGCCTTTAAATAGCTCCTCCAAGGCAAAATGTGTTCTTAGGCGTCTCAACTTATTTTTCAACTGACAACAAAACACAGTGCCTTCGTTTAATTATAAAAAAAATGCTTGAGTTCAATGAGTTTTGAGTATTAATCTTCTTGAAATTCCATTTTTCCACCTTTGACACAGGTGCATTAGGTATGTCCAAAAAATGCATCTGGAAGAAACCTATGCACATGCATGAGAGACGAAATGGTATTAGGGATTAGCCACTGGACCCTACTGAGGCACTAGAGTGAGGCTGGGACATCAATACTTTTGTGAGCCTAAGGAGGCTCAAGAACAAAGAATTTCCATTGAATGTCCTTACAAACCCCTAAAAAACCAAAACTGCATATGCTTTAGCTTGGTGGGGTTTTTTTTCGTTTGTTTTTTTTTGTTTTTTTTTTTTTTTTTTTTTTTTTTTTTTTTTTTATTTCGTGGTCAACATGCAGAAGCGTTGTATATTCGGTGTTCCACAAGTCTTCTTCAAAATTTAGAGTTGCAGAAACCTGCTGTGCATCAAAAGCAATAGAGGGAATCGTTGAATTATACCAGAAATGATAATTGTTGGACAAAAACATTTGAGCTGATTCAAAAAAGGACCACATGCATTGATTCATGATTTAATATGCAAACATAGTTTTTAATAGAAAGTGACTAATTTGAGCAGCAAACAGTCCGATACTTGGTGTTCAAGATTTTGCTCTCATGTTACTGATATATGCTTCAAATTTGGCTCCAAAATATATGTCTTTGAACTTTTACAGATTATCAGGCTTTGTAACGTCTATAGCAAATGGGGTAGTGCGAGCCTAAATATATACTTTGACGAAATTTGACAGTATTTCCTTCAAGTATATCATTTTCACCATATCAAGAAGTAACTGAACTTATCTTCCACTCTGAAACTCTACTTTAATTCTGTTCACAACTGTTAGAATGTAACCAAGGAACACAATGTAATTTAAAATCGTCGCATATAAGTGCGTTGTAAAGGACATGAGTGGATGATATTAATAATAATTTATTTGTGACCCACTTGAAACAGCGGAGTAGAAAACAAACACACAGAAAAAGAAACTTCTGATAACACATTAAATTACTGTAGAAAACATTTTAGAAGACCATGAAAGGGTTAATAGTAAAATGTATCGAATCGGATAGTTTCTGGTGTAGCACTTTAAGTTTATTTAATAAATCTGGAGCCCCGAAATTTGTTACCATATCACTGTTCTTGTACCAGGGAGGAAGATACAACAAAAATCAGAGGAAACGAAAATAAGATGACTTGAGAGCCTTTAAATCTTTTCTTTTTAAAACAGGATACAATCCTGAAAGATATAAAACCGAGTGATCACAAAAGCAAGAATGAATTTGTGAAAGGGCTTTGTGGTTGTATTTCCCCCTGTTCGCAACAATTTTAGAATAACCCACTTGAAGTTTAACCTTAGCATCAGAAACAATTTTATTACGAAAAGAGACTAAATTGTTAGTAAGGGTAATGCCCAACCACCTTAAAGAAGTTACGCACGGAATGCTAAATTCAGAACAGTTAAGTCTAGAAGATTGGTTAGGAGAAGGACCAAAATGAAGGAATTCACATTTATCAGGGTTAAGGGTTAGACCTACATTCGAGAAAGCAGTAGAGATAGAACGAACAGAAGCCGAAAGCCCAGACTTAGTTCTACTAATGAGAAGAATATCGTCTGCATAAGCAAGATATGAGACATTTGAACTACCTAAAAGGTAAGTTGTTGGAAGACTATTTAAAATATCAGCAATACAAATTTTGAAAATTAATGGAGATAAAACTCCACCATGTCTCACACTTTGTCTTACAGAGATCTTTAACATAGAATGATCAGAAGGAGAAGATTTAATATGAAGGAAAGAATGACCATACCAAAATTTTAATAAAGAAACAATAGAAACATTCACTCCACATTTAAGCAAAGAAAACAGGGCTTGGGAGTGAACTACAGAATCAAAAGCCTTAGATAGATCCAAAGAACAAAAAAGATCATAGCCCTTCCCGGAAGCATCAGAAAGCAGAGTAGAAAGAACTTTATGGGCATGCTGACATCCCGGACCACGCTGAAAACCAAACTGGTTACCTCCAAAATTTATATTATCTGTTATAGAAGGGGGAAGTAAATACTCAAGAACTTTGCTTAAGGTAAAAGAAACAGTGATAGGACGATAAGATGAACATGAAAATTGATCTTTCCCCCTTTTTAAAATAGAAGTAACTGTGCCACACAAGAAACTGTCCGGCACGACAGAACAACACAAACACATTTGAAAAAGTAGTTGTAAATGCGATATCAAAGGGGGGTAATCAGGTTTTAAATGATTCACTGATATTCCGTCGGTGTCAACTGACTTAGACTTAAGCCTTTTAATAGCCAGGTAAATGGAATCAGCGGATATCGGTAATATATCCTGCTGAGATAAAGCAGACGGTAGCATACGTTTCAAAACAGCTAAAAAACGTGAATGAACTGCATAATTAATTTGGGAAAAAATAGCAGTATAATGAAATTCCCAAGCTGACTTAGAAATATAATTGCCAGGACCATCACTAATAATTTTACTAGAATTTTAAACTTTCTTCCAATCACTAGGATTTGATGGAAAATCAAGACCCCGAAATCGGCTGCACGAAGATATTTCTTATAAGCAGATTTAGTGCGATTTTTAATGCTGAAAACAATACCAGAAGCAGGCCTTCTGCATTCTGACCATATACGCAACCATAACTTTGCACGGTTCTTAATCGACTTCAACTCTGAATCATTATTCCACACAGGTTGACGAGTCCCTAACCTAACTCGTTCACAAGGGACAGCACAAGACTCAGCGTTTTTCAAACACGAAATAATTTGAGAATAGTACAGGTTAATATCGGCAACCACATTTTTCACAGGCACCCGCGTCTGGAGCAAATGAAACGGAATACGAATAGAACTAAGCAGTGTAGCAAGCGTCACACTGTAAAGGGCAATATTTCCGCGATTCCAATTATACTTGTCGAAACACCGCGAGGGCTTGGGAATAGAGGAATATGCAGGAACATCATATAGGGAAAACGTAAATGACATCGGCATATGATCAATGTCTTGTTCATCCGTAAGGACATGCACTTCAGAAATACTGAGACTTGGCGAACAGATTACATGGTCAATATTTGATACACTTCCTGAATGATGAATGTAAGTTTAGGATTAATCCTTTGGCACAATTTTATAATCAGGAACTAAATTTAACAAGCAGTCAGTTCTGGCCGAGTTATCTAAAATATTGCAGTTCAAGTCACCAACAATCAGATATGTAAGTACGGAATCAGCGAATTGCTTCCCAGCTGAGCATAACGAGGAGCAAGCTTTAGCGAACCGAGTCATATAATCAATTCCACGTGCATTATGTGGCAAATAAGTGTTAATTATAACAGTATTGCCTAACTGGATGGCAAGAAAATGATCGTTCGAGCATAAGCAAGTGGGATTTAGACCACTTAAACTCCGCTTCACAAAACATGCAAGCCCTCTAGAGGGTCTGCCAAAGGTTGTGCGGGCATTTATAAGAAATAACTGATGTGATGTACTTCGTTGTAGGAAACTGGAACTGGTGGGAGAGAGCAGGTGTTCTTGTACGTAGACTATATCGTAGTCATTTATGAACTCTTCGATCACAGAGGCTTAATCCTTAGTTCCATTAATATTAAAAGAGAGTAGGGATATCGAGCGAGCCATCGCTTGGCAGCAGAAATCACTTTTTTAAGGACTTGACATTTTAGGCTAAACGACACATGCGGACCACCACAATCCGCAGGGAGTTTACAGGGAGAGTCTTTCGTAGAGACATGAGGCCCAGAGCAGACTGCACACTTTGGATTTGAACTGGAACAGGCGGACTGGATATGGCTGGGGGATCTACACTTGCGACAACATCTAGGTCGGGTCAGAAACTCAGAAACTCGAATAAATTCATAGCCGATTTTTAGTCCTGTTGTTAGCAGCCGAGTCTTTGAGAATAGATCTGTAAACTCAATCTTGACAACTGTAGAGGCACCAAGACGACTAGTTGATGCTATGCCTGGCTCACTGCAGAATTGGTCAACATCAAAGTCAAGAGAAATTCCTTTAGCAATTCCAAGTATTTTTTGTGTGACAATCTTAGTCGCACAAGATGTTACCGTATTTTTAATCGAAGAGCAAAAGTCATTCACTGCAGATTTGTCTATATGAACAATCAGTTGGTCTTTTTTTTGCTTTTACACAACTAACACGTTCATGACCAGTAATTTTATCCAGAATTTCTTTTCTTTTGATTAGATTGTCAAGTGAAGCAGGGATCTTAGAAACCACAATAGTCGCTAGGACATTTGGTTCAATAGGTTGAGTAAGGGGCGGAAAATGGTTATCATAAACTTCCGCACGCGACACAACAGCATTAAGGACTTTTTTCCATTTGCGTGAGCTTCGAGGATAGATGTGAAAACATCAGGTCAAGAACCAAAGGAACTTCATTAGCTGACAAGATAACATACGTAGGTACGGTTAAATCTTCAGAATCGCATTTCGTCAGCAGCTCAAGAATATCACGTAAATGACTCTGTGTAGCCTTATTTCCTGCATGTCTTGGGCAAATTTCTCCAGGCAAAACTTTGTTCAAAAAAGCAGACTTTGCAGCCGCAACAGCAGCTGCATCGAAGAATTCCAAGGCAAGCCGAATAATAAGATCATCATTAACATCATTATTTCGGCTAAACTGCAAAAAGTTAAAAACTGGCAAATAAACCAGTTCTTCGCTCGCCATTATTCCAGAGCGATTACACAATGTCCGTTTGAATAATCCTTTCTCGAATGCATAACGTCACACACAATTATCACAGGCAAAAATCACAGGCAAAAATTAGTCTTATCTTATCTAGTCCGTATCCAAGCCGGTTATTACAATTGTTATGATTTGGCTTAAGAACTTTCACTAATAGATACTGCTGATTGAATCCTTTTCTTCACAACTCTGTACTTATTAAGTCACTAAATCCCAGGAGATTTAGTGTCAATAGCAGTTACATAAACAATCGGATTATAAGTGTCACTAGGGGAAATCATCCAGGTAGAAGCCTCACTTTATTGAGAGGTTATTATCCAGAAATAATGTGTCCACACAACAAACTTTGGATCAAGACTTATCTTGATTATCTGCAAGATAAGATTGAAAATAACGATAACATAACTGCAAGATAAGATTGAAAATTAACTGTGCCATTTGCTCTAGAAGACGTTAAGCCACCTCAGCTGTATCAAGAAATGCTTGGCACTGTCTAAACTCTATTTTCCCCTTTGTACTAAACGCAATAAAACTGGAAAATGTCATGACTGAGCTCCAAACACACAGGTCTAAGAAATCACACGCAGCAGCTTGGCGAACGGTAAACGAATGGTAGATACAACCGACAGTTGCAAGCCATGGAAGGTCATCCTTCAAAGACTTTTCCAAGCCATTTTTTTATCCTAGCATGGTACTTGCTTTGTCAAAGAAGCAAAAGCAACTATGGTCGTCAGCAGTATTTTTTTTTTTTTTTTTTTTTTTTTTACTGAATTCATCAAGAGAATAATAGCGAACAATTATTACAAGAAATTTTGTTGCTGTTATGTCTGTCGATTCATCAATGATGATTGAGATCATGGTCACTTTGAATTCTGCAACTATCTCGTATTTGAATCAAAATCGAATAGTTGTGGTCGTCAAGCCATGGCTAATTGTAGAAAAGCCATGACAGATAGTCCAATTTAGTGAGAGGCAAATCTGGAATTAACCCCCTTATTAGGAATGTATTAAAATGATGTTAGTTCATTTGTTAATAGATATTTCTATCAATTATCCGTCTATGCGTCATTCCTAGAGCAATGCGTTTTTTATTATTGCAGTTGTATTTGTCCTTTCCGAGGCCATAAAGGGAACGGTAGGTTTGTCTCTTTCTTTTTTCCTGATTGCTTCATTTACTTCTTAGCTTTCACCACAACTGGTGTCCTCAGCCAAGTGTCTTGCTTTACAAGTGAGTGGCAGTTTCTTCTCTGGACGAGCCATAACAGATTCATCTGACTCTTCAAATGAGTTAGTATTATTAACACCATTAATGTTGAAATCACTTTCTGGTCCAGAATTTTCTTGAGTATGTGTTTTAACTACATCGCACCTTTGATTTCCTGAATGTCTTCTTGTGACGAAATAGACAGAGATATAATGTTTGGGCTAGAACTCTTTATAACTGAAGCACCCTACATCACAAATGTCTGAACATTTGCATTTACAAATTTTTCTTCAACATAATGAACTATCTGTGTCACTTCTTCAGCAGTCTCACTTGCAGATTTTTCCCCAAGTTGACCGTGCAAAGTTGGACTCCCGGTTTTGCTAGTTTGGACACTTCCGGATAAGCTAGGACGATGAAAGTTGGCACGTATATCAGGGACCAGACCAGATTGAATTATAAATAGTTTCTTTTTCGGAAAATTAGAAAAAAATGAGGTATTTTGAACTTTCCACTCTAATGTACTCATTGTATATTTTCAGTTTCTTTTCGACAAGTAATAGCAAACAAAAGAATAATACCGTTTGTACTAAATTTGAACTCTTGATAGCATACACAAGCTTCCTTAAAATCATGTCTGTAATTTGGTATGTAACGAAGGACCTTAAAAGCCTTAAAGATCATGTAAAGTGGAATTTTAAAATAAAAGTGTTGCTTCTAACGAAAGGTGGACTCCATAATAAACAAGAGCTAAGAGCTCATATGGCACTTGTGACGAGGCCGGAAGAGCCAAGAGCTCATATGGTATGAGTTCTAGCAAAATTCTAAGAACAAATAGATTGATTTAAAAGGAAAATCGGAGTCTTAATGCCGGTCGGGATTTAAAATAAGAGCTCTGAGTCACGAGCTCCTTCTAAATATCAAAATTCATTAAGATCCGATCACCCACTCGTAAGTTAAAAATACCTCTTTTTTCTAATTTTTCCTCTCCCTTCAACCCCCCAGATTGTCGAATCGGGAGAAACGACTTTATCAAGTCAATTTGTACAGCTCCCTGACACGCCTACCAATTTTCATTGTCCTAGCACGTCCAGAAGCACCAAACTCGCCAAAGCACTGAACCCCACCCCCTAACTCCCCCAAAGAGAGCGGATCCAGTGCGGTTACATCAATCAAGTATCTACAACATTTGCTTATTCTACCCCCCAAGTTTCATCCCGATCTCTCAACTGTAAGCGTTTTCCAAGATTTCCGGTTTCCCCCCTCCAACTCCCCCCAATGTCAACAGATCTGATCAGGATTTGAAATAGAGCTCTGAGACATGAGTTCCTTCTAAATATTAAATTTCATTAAGATCTGGTAACCTGTTTTTAAGTTAAAAATACCTCCGTTCCAATATGTCAATCACGTATCTATAACTTGTGCTTATTCTTCCTATCAAGTTTCATCCCGATCTCTCCATTCTAAGTGTTTTCCAAGATTTCCTCTCCCCCTCCCAACTCCCCATGAAGCAGAATCGCTGAAAAATTAATCAAATAAATATTTTGAAGTTTGAAGAAAGTAAATGATTTTTGAAATGTTTAGTTGATCGAAGATAGATATAGGTTTACCACTGAACCTATTACAAAATGACCATTTTCTCTTAGAATAAATCACCAAAAGGAGAATTGACTTTGAAACCGAGGTTGCCGCCTTTCATGATTTATCACCAAATTTGTGACTTTATTTTCGGTTTGTGATTTTCTAGTGATCTGCTGATTTTACCTAAATTTGGTGATTTTATTAGTAGGATTTGTTGGTTTTACTGTGTTTGCGTTCCAGCTATTTGAATACATTGAGGCAAATTCTGATGAAAATGCTATTCAACGGAAGTGATTGTCAGTGGATAGTAAATTTAGTGCATATCAAAATGGCAGATTAGGGAGATGGCCATAAACCGTTAAAACTGCATAAATAAAGAAAAAAAATTAAGGAAAATGTAATAGAGAGCAGTCGTAGTATCTACGAAACGCGGCTCGATTTTAGGTTTCTTGCAGAAGCAGAAAATATATTATATTATTTCCATTTTAGTCTATATTCACACTCTAACGTCTAAGTAGGTGGGTTATATACATTTTTTTAGTCGTCAACTACTTTAATAAGTAGAGGTGGGCTATACTCTGAATGAGGTGTAATTTCAGCTGAAGGGAATTTCACTATCTTGGAATATAGTCAAACAGTTCGTGGTAACGAACTGTAGTAAGGAGCGACCCGGCTCAATAGTAACAAAAACTCTAAAAAAATGGAATTTTGATACCAATAGCTACATCAAAAAAATTGCATGAGAGCCTGAAAAAGAGCCTGAGAAAATCTGCCTCATTTTAGAAAATAGGGGAAAACACCCCCTAAAGTCATACAATCTTAACGAAAATCACACCATCAGATTCAGCATATCAGAGAACCTTATTGTAGAAGTTTCAAGCTCCTATCTACAAAAATGTGGAATTTCGCATTTTTTGCCAGAAGACAAATCACGGATGCGTGTTTATTTTTTTTGTTGTTGTTGTTTTTTTCCCCAGGGGTGATCGTATCGACCCACTCGTCCTAGAATATCGCGAGAGGGCTCATTCTAACGGAAATTAAAAGTTCTAGTGCCCTTTTTAAGTGACCAAAAAAATTGGAGGGCACCTAGGCCCCCTCCCACGCTCATTTTTTCCCAAAAGTCACCGGATCAAAATTCTAAGATAGCCATTTTATTCACTATAGTCAAAAAACCTAATAACTATGTCTTCGGGGACGACTTACTACCCTGCAGTCTCCCTGGGAGGGGTTACAAGTTACAAACTTTGACCTGTGTTTACATATAGTAATGGTTACTGGGAAGTGTACGGACGTTTTCAGGGGGATTTTTTTTGGTTTGGGAGGGAGAGATAAGGTGGGGGGAGTTATGCGGGAGGATCTTTCCATGTAAAAACCTCTCATTTTTTGCATTATTTAAAAAAAAAACAAGGAAAAAATAAATATGAGAAGTTTTTTCTACTGAGTGAGGAGCAGCATCAAAACTTAAAACGAGGAGAAATTATTGCGCATACGAGGGGTTTACCTCCTCGTAATACCTCGCTCTTTACGCGAAAGTATTTTTAATAATTTCAACTATTTATTCTACGGCCTTTGTGATTCAAGGGTCATTCTTAAGGAATTGGGACAGAATTTAAGCTTTAGTGTAAAGAGCGAGGTATCGACGAGGGGTGAATTCCCTCATATACGCAATAAAAATATACGAATATAGAAGTTCGTTACGTAAGTTAGTTCGTAAATTACGTATATTTTTTACTAATGAAAATATTCGTAAAACAATTAAAAGTTCTAGTTGCCTCTTTAAGTAATCAAAAAAATAGAGGGCAGCTAGGCTTCCTCCCTCTCTCCTTTTTTCTCAAAATCTTCCGATTAAAACTATGAGAAAGCCATTTAGCCAAAAAGAAAATTAATATGCAAATTTCGTTTTAATTATTTATGTGCGGAGAGCCAAGATCAAAACATGCATGAATTAAAAACGTCCAGAAATTAAATAAAAACAAGTTATTTTAAATGGAAGTAAGGAGCGACATGAAAACTTAAAACGAACAGAAATTACTCCGTATATGAAAGGGGCTTTTCTTCCTCATCGCCCCGCTCTTTACGCTAAAGTTTTTTCCTTTTTTAAAAAGTAGAGCTAAGAGAAAGAGTCAAACTTTAGCGTACAGAGGGAGGCGTTGAGGAAGAAAAGCCCATTTCATATACGGAGTAATTTATGTTCGTTTTAAGTTTTAATGTCGCTCCTTACTTTCATTTAAAAAAACTTGTTTTTTTTTATTCAATTGCACTAGAAGAAACAAACTTTCAGGAATTAACTCAGACCCTAAATTATGTCCCGGAAAGGTATTTCTAGTTCCCATGTTATGGTCATTACTGTATTATTTGTCTGGAAGTTCAGATGAGTCTGGTTTAAAGGCTGTAGGTTTCACAATCCTCGATGCATTTAGAATGTCCAGACTTCGGATTGAAAATATGAATACTTGTGTTTCAAACCTTGCTATATCTGAAGTTCTTTTAGAACGTAGAGTGGATGGGAACCTAACTGAAACAGAGGAAATTATAAAAATACCCTGTTGCTATTCAAAAAGAGCTAAGAGCTCATATGGCACTTGTGACGAGGTCGGAAGAGCCAAGAGCTCATATGGCATGAGCCCTAGCAAAATTCTAAGAATCAACAGATTGATTTAAAAGGAGAATCAGAGGCTTAATGCCGGCCGGGATTTAAAATAAGAGCTCTGAGACACAAGCTCCTTCTAAATATCAAATTCATCAAGATCCGATCACCCACTCGTAAGTTAAAAATACCTCATTTTTTCTAATTTTTCTTCTCCCTTCAGTCCCTCAGATGGTCGAGTCGGAGATACGACTGTTATCAGGTCAATCTGTGCAGATCCCTGACACGCCTACCAATTTCCATCGTCCTAGCACACCCAGAAGCACCGAACTCGCCAAAACACTGGACTCCCCTAACTCCCCCAAAGAGAGCGGATCCAATCCGGTTACGTCAATCACGTATCTACGACATGTGCTTATTCTTCCCACCAAGTTTCATCCCGATCTCTCCAATCTAAGCATTTTCCAAAATTTCCGGTTTCCCCCTCCAACTCCCCCCAATGTCACCAGGTCTGGTCGGGATTTAAAATAAAAGCTCTGAGCTCTGGATTTAAAATAAGAGCTAAGAGCTCTAAAATGAAACCTGTATCTATCTTCGATCAACTAAACATTTCAAGAACTATTCACTTTTGTCAAACTTCAAAATATTTGTTTAATTAATTTTTCAAGGATTCTGCTGCATATGGAAAAAGTTGTACTAGAAACTTCAATAGGAGCCAATGCGGTTAGAAATTGAACATTCTAGTGGCCTCTTTTTAAAGTCAAAAATGACTGGAGGGAAACCGAACCCTCTTCCGTGTCCCTTTTTTACTTTCCTCCCCCCAAGATCTATGAAAATTTTGTGACAGATATTTTGTTCAGTATATTTGAAAGGTCCAATAATTTTACCTCTGGGTATGCCATGAACTCCAATAGCCTTTGTGAAAAGGAGTTTTCCCATTGTTCAAATGGTTTGGGGAAATGAATTGTAAGTAAGGAGTGAGGCGACTCAATAGTAAGCTAAACTCTAAAAAATGGAATTTGATATCAACAGATATATCAAATAAAATGACTTATTGTGCTGATTCCAAATAAGTAAAATTCGATAAGTTTAGTTTTACCCATCAAGGACTACTAGCCTGAGAAAATTTGCCTGATTCTGGAAAAAGGGGGGAGCGGCCCCTCAAAATCAAGGAATCTTAATGGATAAAAGTCACAGAAAAGTATTTATTTATTTGTGTTCCCCAGTGTGATCATATCAAACCAATTGTCCTAGAAAATCAGAAGAGGACTTATATAAACAAACTAAAAAGTTAGAGTGCTCTTTTTCAGCGACCAAAATGGAGTACCACTACCCCTCTCCCACGCACATTTTTCGCCAGAATGGCTCTTTTGTTCATGGAGGAATACATAATAATTTCTACAAATTCTTGGGGCACACAGAAGGCAATATTAACTGTAATAAATAATGAAACTGATTGATTAAACAGAGATATCCATCTCAGAGCAATTCAACATTTCAAAAACTACTTACTTCTGTAAAACTTCAAAAAATATTTGATTATTCGTAATTTTGTATTATAACAATTCCAATAATAAAGCTATACTAAAAATGATTGTCATCTATTCTTTATTTTTTATAGATTCATCGAAGTGCGTTAAATGTTTCAAAAGCATGTTTAAAGGAAATCATTGACAATGCATCACATCAAAAAATCCTTTTCGAAAAAAACTGCTTTTGAATTTGGAGAATTGCAAAGACTGACTGACACAAACCAACGCAACTGGGAGTGCTTTATTAAAGAATTTTCATCCAACCAAACATTTTGCCATGGAACCAATTTTCTACAATTATTTCATTAGTAGATTTTGAATTTTTTCACCAGCTTTTCCCAAGTTCAAGGCTCTCACATCGACCTAACGATCTTACAATAGCAATTTGACTATCAGATTAGTTCCCAAGATGTTCTAGATAAAGTATTTTGTAAATATGATCACATACCTTTCAATTCAACTGTATACTGTACTGTTAAAAGGGGTAATAGAAGACACTTTAGACCAGGGCTTCTTAAACTTTTGTAATTCCCAACCCCATTTATGATTGCGAGTTTCTTAACGACTCCAACAAATATAAAAGAAAAATAGATTAATATTTTTTGATGATATATTTATTAGGTAACAATATACATGTGCATATGAAAATAAATAAATTTAGAATTCGTTTTGAAACATATAAAAATCTAAAATTGAAATTTGAAAAAAATGTTATAGAAATGTTTTTATTAGTTTCAAAAACAAAAGTGGATTCTGACCGTCTTAATTCTCTCGAACATATCCAAGTAGTTGCGTGGTAAATATTAAATTAAAGCTTACGTTAAAAATTTAATGAGATGGATGTGCCTGTTTTTTATTGCATAACAAATCAAATCTTGGTGTAATGTTTGAAACTGCTGGACGTAAGACCTCTTCAACAATTTTTATCGCTGAACGATATTGGGATTTAATGTGTGTTATAGCTGAGGAAGTAACTTTATATAGATATATGGTGTTGAATGGCAGAAGTACATTTAACACCATATCGGCGATTGTGGGAAATTCAGTTCTAGTTCCGATCCAGAATTCAGTCAAGGGCTTTTTTTGGAATTGTAGTTTTAAGTTTGAGTCACACGAAAGCTCAGCAAATTCCTCTTGAGCTTTAAGTGGCAGATGATCAAACTCACTTAAGCCAATCCAAAACGGCTTTTGAATCCAAACTAATTTTTGTAAATCAATATTTAATATAAAATATGTTCGGAACTGTATTTCTAGCGTTTTTAAGTGATCTACAATAGTTTTTGCAATACAAGTTTTACGATGAATTTTCTCAATTACAAAATTGTCGACACTGGAAAACATTTCGAACGAATTTTTTTCAGCCCTACTTTTCCAAATGCTGATCTTTTTAATAAAACTTTCAATTTTATCGTTTGAAGTAAATATATCACAATTTTTTCCTTGAAGAGACAAGTTATGATCGTTTAACTTCGCAAAAATATCTGACAAATAACACCGCTAGGATAGCCACAAGTCATTTTGAAAAAAAGCAGCAAATTCACATTTTCGTTCAGTTAAAAATATTTCGATCTCGTCCTAACTTTGACCTCTTGACAACCATCTTACTTCTGCATGTAATAACAAAGTTTTGTAGTTGGAATCCGTATCCTTACAGAAATTTGAAAATAAGCGAATGTTAAGGGCATGGCTCTTAATAAAATTAAATATATAAAAAAAAGTTTTTTTTAACTGAAAGTAAGGAGCGACATTAAAACTTAAAACGAACAGAAATTATTTTGTATATGAAAGGGGCTGCTTCCTCATCAACGCCTCGCTCTTTATGCTAAAGTTTGACTCTTTCTCTCAACTCTTCTTTTTAAACCAGTAAAAAACTTTAGTGTGAAGAGCGGGGCGTTGATGAGGAAGCAGCCCCTTTCATATACGAAGTAATTTCTGTTCTTTTTAAGTTTTAATGTCGCTCCTTAATTTCCGTTAAAAAAACCTTTTTTTTATTTAATTTCTGAACGTTTTTGAATCAATGCATGTTAATACTTTGGCTCTCCGCAGAAGAACAATTAAAACGAAATTTGCATATTTATTTATTTTGGCTAAATGACTTTCTCATAGTTTTGATCGAGTGATTTTGAGAAAAAAAAGAGCGGGAGAGGAAGCCTACTTGCCCTCCGATTTTTGGGTTACTTAGAAAGGCAACTAGAACTTCCAATTTTTTATGAATGTTTTATTAGTAAAAAATATACGTAACTTATAAATTAGCTTACGTAAAGAACTTGTGTATTTTCATGTTTTTATTACATGTATGAGGGGGTTCACCCCCTCGTCAGTACCTCGCTCTTTACACTAAAGCTTAAATTTTGTCCCAATTCACTAAGAATGACCCCTGAATCACAAAAGCCGTAGAATAAATAGTTAAAATTACTAAAAATACTTTAGCGTAAAGAGCGAGGTATTAGTAGGAGGTGAGCTCCTCATAGGCGTAATAATTTCTGTTCTTTTTAAGTTTTAATGCCGCTCTTTACTTCCAGTTGAAAAAACTTTTTCATATTTATTTTTTCATTGTTTTTTTTTTAATATTGCTAGAAAATCCTGCGCTTCCTTCATGGAAATTTTCTTCCCCCATGACAAATTCCTCGATTGAAAGTTCCCCCAACATATCCCCCTATTCTCAGCCCCTCCCCCCAACCAAAAATCCCCCTGAAAACGTCTGTAAACTTCCCAATAACCATTACTATATGTAAGCACTGGTCAAAGCTTGTAACTTGTAGTCCCTCCCGCGGGGACTATGGGAGAGTAAGTCGTCCCCAAAGACATAGTTATAAGGTTTTTCGACTACGCTTAATAAAAAGGCTATCTCAGAATTTTGATCCGTTGACTTTAGGAGAATAATTAGCGAGGGAGGGGTCCTAGGAGCCCTCCAATTTTTTGGTCACTTAAAAAGGGCACTAGAACTTTTAATTTCCGTTAGAATGAGCCCTCTCGCAACATTCTAGGACCACTGGGTCGATACGATCACCCCTGGGAAAAAAACAAAAAAAAACAAAAAAAAACAAACAAATAAACACGCATCCGTTTTGTTTGCCTTCTGGCAAAAAAAAACAACAAAATTCCCCATTTTTGTAGATAGGAGCTTGAAACTTCTACGATAGGGTTCTCTGATACGCTGAATCTGATGGTATGACTTTCGTTAATATTCTGTGACTTTTAGGGGGTGTTCCCCCAATTTTCTAAAATAAGGCAAATTTTCTCAGGCTCGTAACTTTTGATGGGTAAGACTAAACTTGATGAACGTTTTATATTAAAACTCAGCAATAAAATGCAACTCTTTTGACGTAGCTATTGATATCAAAATTTCATTTTTTAGAGTTTTGGTTACTTTTGAGCCGGGTCGCTCGTTACTACAGTTCGTTACCACGAACTGTTTGATTTATGACCTTAACACCATCCTGAAGCACATCGTTCAATTCTGGTGCTATCAACCAATTAAGAAGCGCCCAAAGGATTTTTACATGCCGGGACTGTAGCTATTGATATCAAAATTTCATTTTTTAGAGTTTTGGTTACTTTTGAGCCGGGTCGCTCGTTACTACAGTTCGTTACCACGAACTGTTTGATTTATGACCTTAACACAATCCTGAAGCACATCGTTCAATTCTGGTGCTATCAATCAATTAAGAAGCGCCCAAGGGATTTTTACATGCCGGGACTGTAAGGTCCCGTCAGTCGCGAAAGGGTTAAACTGACTAATTCGGGATAACATGCACCTCGTTCACAATCATACAATGGCTAAATGAAAATAACACGGAATGTTTATATAGTTTCTTCGAAATAACACTTAGAAATTTTGTTGATAATGTTTGTCAGGATTATTTCGGTTTTAAGAGATTGACAAAAATAAATCTACATTTTTTCTTAAATTTCTATAACATCTTCTGATTCATAGTAAATTTATACAAGATATTATAATGATCGGAATAGAAATACTAGTGTAAACAGTCTTTCCGAACCAGAAGATTTTATGATATATTTACCTACGATGATTGTTATTTTTCTTTATAACAATAATTTTACAAGTTCAAAAACATTGTTTGTTAAATTGTATTTTTTATCACTCGCGACCCCATAATTTTGCTACGCGACCCATAGTTTAAGAAGCCCTGCTTTAGACCTATATCAAAATAAATAGTTTTAGCCTCTTCTTCACTTCTTCCTAGCAGTACAATATTAATTTCAACTTGATCTAATAACAGTAGGGCTAATAACAAAACACTTGAGACCTACATCAAATACGTATTTTAATCACCCCCCCCTCACTTCTTCCACCAATACAATATTTGAAGCCTCGTGCCCCTTCATATCAAGTGAAAGTTCTATCTTTGCCCCCCCCCCTTTGTGCTATTTCTCAGATTTTCAAAGTTAAATATTTTGAAAATCTTTGTGAACATAAGATATTTTGACGTTTTCAAGGGCCCGGGTCATATCGTAAGTATATATTTGATAAAACTGATGGTCGTCTCCTAGGGGACGACATCGGAGAAATCTGAGCCTATGGGAGAGCTGAGAACAAAGATACCCCTCTGCTCTACCAAAATTTGTATGTCTACACTGGAAAAATAGCGAACTTAAAATCTCCTAGGACTGACGAGGGGCTATACTAGCTGAGAATGCATAAGTCTTAAACATTTTATTCATTTTGAATGAAGGGGCTATCTGAAAGCTACAGTGTGGAGCAAATGGTGTATACGGCAGTACCTAGAAACATATTTCGCATTGAAGGAGCCGATGATATTCCCTAAGAATAAACATTCCATACGTAAAATATGAACGAAAGAAAATAACTAAGTGATGTCACTTGGCAAAAGCTGGTTTAAGCCACCTGCTTTGACAAATAAAAATTACTATTCCTCAGACGGTTCCGATCGTCCGTTCTGGTGATTTTGATATTTTTTTTCAAAAAGTTTAGGTAGCTCTGAAAGGCTGCTAATATGACCTAAATTTTCACTGAAATCTGAATTCTGTAAATATGACATAAATTTCCGCTAAAATTTGAATTCTGTAGAGCCTGCTACATCATGATTGTTTTTGTCCCTAGTATACACCATTACCCCAACTTCAGGGAGGAGGTGGGGGAGGACATAGGGACTGATATTTTCGTAAGACCTATGAAATTATTTTCCGCGGTCCTCGTTACGCAATAGCACTGCCTAAGTAAAGAATGGAATAAAGTGGACTAAGTTTGTTTAATTAACTTTTTTCCAAGTCACCTCGTATGGAAGAAGTTGTCATAAGAACTTCAGAAGTTTCCCATTCGGTTGGAAATTGAATATTCTAGAGCCTTTTTCATAAGTAAAAAAAGAGACGGGAAGGCAGCCAAAACCTCATCCGTGTCCCTTTTTTACATCTCCCAAAGACATCTGATAGAGAATTTTGAAACGGGCATTTTGTTCAGTTTAGTTGAAAGGTCCAATAACTATGCCTGTGGGTATAGATAACTTCAAAGACCACACTGCCTTTCCGTGACGAAAATACAACAGTTCAAAATAGGGATGAAACCTTTTAATTGACAGTGAAACAAATATAATTTTCTTTTAACTGGATATTACGGACACATATAAAGTGTCCATCATCAGTAGTAAAACTAAAAGACATTGATAAAACAAACAAAATTTATACCCAATAAACTAAATACATTAAACATTATATTGCTCATATTTTTCAATGCAACAGCGGAAGCAAATCTTCTTGACCTTTTTGGTTCCGGTTCATTAGATTTATCTGACATATCAGGTGGACAGGGGTCAAAGCTCTTAGACAAAATGAGATTTACTTTATTTACTTTATTATGATAATTTACTATGGTCAAATAATTAAATCTCATTTCACCTAAGAGCTTTGACCTCTGTCAGTGGTTAACGTAAGTTAATTCGTAAGTTACTTATATTTATTACTAATAAAAACGTTCATAAAAAATAAAAAGTTCTAGTTCCCTTTTTAAGTAATCAAAAATTGGAGGGCAACTAGGCCTCCTCCCCCACCCCCTTTTTCGTATCAAAATCTTCCGATCAAAACTATGAAAAAGTCATTTAGCCGAAAAAAAATAATATGTAAATTTTGTTTTAATTATTTATATGCGGTGAGCCAAAATCAAAACATGCATTAATTCAAAAATGTTCAGAAATTAAATAAAAAAACAAGTTTTTTTTAACTGCAAGTAAGGAGCGACACTAAAACTTAAAACGAACAGAAATTATTCCATAAATGAAAGGGGTTGTCCCCTCCGCAACGCCTCGTTCTTTACGCTAAAGTTTTTTCATTGTTTTAAAAAGTAGAGCTGTAGAAAGAGTCAAATTTTAGCGTAAAGAGCGATGCGTTGAGGAAGAGACAACCCCTTTCATATACGAAATAATTTTTGTTCGTCTTAAGTTTTAGTGTTGCTCCTTACTTGCAGTTAAAAAACTTGTTGTTTTTAAATATTTATTTTTAAGGAAGGAACAACCTCCCTCAAGTACCTAAAAAATAATGTTTGTTTTAAGTTTTAATGATGCTCCTAACTTTCAGTTGATTTTCCGCTCAATTTCAGCAGATTTATAATATGGAAAGGGGACATATACTTTCTAACTTTAGTAACTGATAGCAACTAAATAGTAACTACGACCGTTTGCACTTTTTCTTGTCTAAATGGGAGTTTTTCTAGCTTAAACAGAAAAGCAGATAGGGCTCTTTATTCGGTATCACTGTCATAACTTCTTTCGCATAATAAAGTAAAATAGATATTTCTTTACTCAGCCGTTCAGACGTTGTAGCACTCTAGTAACTAATAAGGACCTCGCGTTGCTGCTACAGAGTAAAAAAAAATTTCAGTATTAATAGACAGATTCCGAAACAATAAAGACTGGTAGTATGTTGACGGGCCTGCCATAAAACGACCGGTCTTCATTCGTCCAGTTCCACTGGTCTTCATTTGGAATCTTTCAATGAAGGCTGCACTAAAAATAGACCGTACTAAGAAGGTCGGAACTTGTTCTAAAAGAGATGACAGGCCTAGGAAATATTTTAACCTGTGTGAACTAATAAAAACCTGTGATATTTCACAGAAAAGCTGTAACGCTGATAATTGAAAGGGGCATGGGAGGGTGCAAACTACCCTGTTATCTGTTTTGTCACTTAAAAAGCTCACTTAAAAAACAGGCTCTTAATGTTTGATCGAATGGGTCCTCTCCCGATATTCTAGGTACCAGGTAGAAATATGGTGGTTTTGCTAGGAGATTTTAATGCCCAGGTTGGTAGAAATAGGGATAGATGGCATCCTAGCCTAGGTAAATTTGGTGTAGGAAAAGAAAACAGTAATGGCTATAGGCTCTTGCAATTTTGTAGGTATAACAACCTAGTTATAACCAATGCGGTGTTTGGTTACAAAATGGCCCATAAGTTGACATGGTATTCACGTGATGGTAAGACAGCAAACCTCATTGATTATCTTATTGTAAACAGAAGACTAGCAGGATCAATACAAGATACTAGGGTGTATAAGAGTGCCGTTATTGATGTTAAAAGTATTAAATAAAAAAAACAAGTTTTTTTAACTGAAAGTAAGGAGCGACATTAAAACTTAAAACGCACTGAAATTACTTCGTATATGAAAGAGGCTGCTTCCTCATCAACGCCCCGCTCTTTACGCTAAAGTTTGACTCTTTCTCTCAATTCTTCTTTTTAAAACAGTAAAAAACTTTAGCGTAAAGAGCGGGGCGTTGATGAGGAAGCAGCCTCTTTCATATACGAAGTAATTACTGTGCGTTTTAAGTTTTAATGTCGCTCCTTACTTTCAGTTAAAAAAACTTGTTTTTTTTATTTCATTTCTGAACGTTTTTGAATCAATGCATGTTTTGATTTTGGCTCTCCGCAGAGGAATAATCAAAACGAAATTTGCATATTTTTTTTTGGCTTAATGGCTTTCTCATAATTTTGATCGAATGATTTTGAGAAAAAAAGAGCGGGGGACGAAACCTAGTTGCCCCCCGATTTTTTGGTTAATTAAAAAGGCAACTAGAACTTTTAATTTTTTACGAATCTTTTTATTGGTAAAAGATTTACGTAACTTATAAATTAGCTTACGTAAAGAACTTTTGTATTCTCATGTTTTTATTACATACTAGCTGTTGGGGTGGCGCTTCGCGCCACCCCAACACCTAGTTGGTGGGGGCGCTTCGCGCCCCCCCCAAGCCCCCCCGCGCGCGTAAGTCGTTACGCGCCATAATAGTTACGCGCCATTGTAGTTGTGTCCCTATGTCCCACCTGTGAATATAGATATATATATATATATATGGTTTTAACTACGTAAAACTTGCGAATATACAACATTCTTTGCTGTCCCATTGTCTTTGCATATAAATAGATTGTCAGGTTATCCCCCTGTTTCCCCCGGTGTCCCCGTTGTAGTTGTGTCCCTGTGTCCCGGTCGTCATTTATATTCCCTGTGTCCCGGGTCCCGGTCATCATTTGTATCCCGGTGTCCCGGTCTGTATATACATTCGTTTTTTAGTTTTGTTTTTCTCCTTTATTTTTTTCCTTTTTTTTTCTTTTTTAGCTTATTTAGATTTTTAGATTTTTTAGTTTTTTTTATTAGTTTTTAGTTTTTATTTCTTTTTAGTTTTTTTGTCCCGGTCGTCATTTATATCCCCCTGTTTCCCCCGGTGTCCCCGTTGTAGTTGTGTCCCTGTGTCCCGGTCGTTATTTATATTCCCTGTGTCCCGGTCGTCATTTGTATCCCGGTGTACCGGTCTGTATATACATTCGTTTTTTAGTTTTGTTTTTCTCCTTTATTTTTTTCCTTTTTTTTTCTTTTTTAGTTTATTTAGATTTTTAGATTTTTTAGTTTTTTTATTAGTTTTTAGTTTTTTTTTCTTTTTAGTTTTTTTGTAGTTTTTACCTTCTTTTTAGTTTTGTTAATTTTTTTTTTTACTTGTGTCCTGGTCGTCATTTATACTCCCTGTGTCCCGGTGCTTTGTTGATTGCTAATCGAACATTCCTTTTGTCCTGGTCGCTTTCTCTTTGAGTGTCGTCATTTATTTTTTTCTTTTTTAGTTCTTTTAGTTTTTACCTTTTTTAGTTTTTTTTTAGTTTTTAGTTTTTTTAGTTTTTTACCTTTTTTTAGTTTTTTTAGTTTTTTAGCTTTTTTATTTTTTTTATTAGTTTTTAGTTTTTTTGTAGTTTTTGCCTTTTTTTTTAGTTTTTTGTCCTGGTCGCTTTCTCTTTGAGTGTCGTCATTTATTAGTTTTTTCCTTTTTTTTTTTAGTTTTTTATTGGTTTTTACCTTTATTTTAGCTTATTTTTCAGTTTTTTCCTTTTTTTTAGTTTTTTTTTATTTTTTATTTTTTTTAGTTTTTTACCTTTTTTTAGTTTTTTTAGTTTTTTTAGTTTTTTAGCTTTTTTACTTTTTTTATTAGTTTTTAGTTTTTTTTTGTAGTTTTTGCCTTTTTTTAGTTTTTTCAGTTTTTTTTTTAGTTTTTTATTGGTTTTTACCTTTATAGTTTTTTTAGTTTTTTAGCTTTTTTATTTTTTTTATTAGTTTTTAGTTTTTTTTTGTAGTTTTTGCCTTTTTTTTGTTTTTTCAGTTTTGACGTCACCTAATCCAGTTTTTTCAGGTGACGTCACCTGACACATCCATCCACACATCCATCCACACATCCACAGACAGACAACTTATTTTTATATATATAGATAGATAGATATGAGGGGATTCGCCCCATCGTCAGTACCTCGCTCTTTACACTAAAGCTTAAATTTTATCCCAATTCATTAAGAATGACCCCTGAATCACAAAAGCCGTAGAATAAATAGTTGAAATTACTAAAAATACTTTAGTGTAAAGAGCTAGGTATCATAAGGAGGTGAGCCCCTTATATGGGTAATAATTTCTGTTTGTTTTAAGTTTTATTGCTGTTCCTTACTTCCAGCTGAAAAAGCTTTTTCACTTTTATTTTTTAATTGTTTTTTTTTTTAAATAATGCTAGTAGCCTATATCCTGCTCTCCCTTCATGGAAATTTTCTTCTCCCATTACAAATTCTCTAAGGAAAGTTCCCCCAGCATATCCCCCTCTTCTCAACCCCTCCCCCAAACCAAAAAAATCCTCCTGAAAACGCCTGTATACTTCCCAATAACCATTACTATATGTAAGCACAGATCAAAGTTTGTAACTTGTTGCCCCTCCCACGGGGACTGTGGGGGAGTAAGTCGTCCCCAAAGACATAGTTATAAGGTTTTTCGACTACGCTGAATAAAATGGCTATCTCAGAATTTTGATCCGTTGACTTTGGGAAAATAATTAGCGTGGGAGGGGGCCTAGGTGCCCTCCAATTTTTTGGTCACTTAAAAAGGGCACTAGAACTTTTCATTTCCGTTAGAATGAGTCCTCTTGCAACATTCTAGGACAACTGGGTCGATACGATCACCCCTGGGAAAAAGAAAAAAAAACAAAAAAACAAAAAAAAAACAAATAAACACGCATCCGTGATCTGCCTTCTGGCAAAAAATGCAAAATTCCACATTTTTGTAGATAGGAGCTCGAAACTTCTACAGTAGGGTTCTCTGATACGCTGAATCTGATGGTGTGATTTTCGTTAAGATTCTATGACTTTTAGGGGGCGTTTCCCCTATTTTCTAAAATAACGCAAATTTTCTCAGGCTCGTAACTTTTGATGGGTAAGACTAAACTTGATGAAACTTATATATTTAAAACCAGCATTAAAATACAATTCTTTTGATGTAGCTATTGGTATCAAAATTACATTTTTTAGAGTTTTGGTTACTATTGAGCCGGGTCGCTCCTTACTACAGTTCGTTACCACGAACTGTTTGAAAGATCACCATCTAGTAGTGTCTAAGGTTAATTTAAAGCTGAAATTTCGGAAGGGTAACTCCCTCCCGGAAATTTATGAGGTTGGTAGACTTCAGGATGAAAATTTTAGAAAAAAATTTCAGGGACAGTTGAGTACTAAACTTGAGGGTTTAAAATTCGACAATGTGGAAGATGGCTGGAATAATTTCAGAAAAACAATTTGTGAAGTTGCTGTTCAGGTGACATTAGGTAACGAAAAGATTGATCAGGTTGGGAGCTTCAGTTACCTTGGTAGTATTATTAGTAAAGATGGTGGGAGCAGTGAAGATGTTAACAGTAGAATAGCTAAGGCTTAGGGTGTTTTTTCACAGTTAAAAAAAGTTTGGAAGAATAGAAAGATAAGTCTTCAAACCAAGATTAGAATATTGGAAGCTACAGTGATAACAGTGGTCAAATATGGCTCTGAAGCATGGGCACTCCGAAAAGCAGATGAAAATTTACTAGATGTTTTCCAGAGAAATTGCCTACGGATTGTTCTGTGTACCCGGCTGACTGACCGTATTTCAAACAGTAGGTTGTACGAAAAGTGTGGTTCAATCCCGCTTTCTGGGGCTACAATGAAAGAAAAGTTGATATGGCTAGGCCACGTTCTACGAATGAAGGATTACAGATTACCGAAGATTGTCCTTTTTGGCCAACCGTCTGGGGCTACACGGAAAGCAGGTCGCCCTTGTCTGGGTTGGGAGGATGTCATAAATAAAGATTTAAAGGAAATGGGAACTTCCTGGGAGGGTGGAAAGAGGGAGGCTTTAAGTAGATTAGGTTGGAGGAGGAGCTTGCGTAGCTGTGTTGGCCTCAGGCGGCTTGGTGCTGCAGTGAGTTATTAGTAGTAGTAGTAGTAGTAGTATTGGTTTGATATGATCGCTCCTGAGGAAAAAAAGAAAGAAATAAACACAGATTAGTGATCTTTCTTTTGGCAAAAAATTTCAAAAGTCTACAATTTTAAAGATTGGAGCTTGAAACCTCTACAGTAGAGTTCTCTGATACACTGAATCTGATGGTGGGAGTTTTGTCTTTTTCTTTGACTTTTAAGGGGTGTTTCTCCCCTTTTTGAAGATCAGTGAAATTTTATCTGGCTCCTATCCTTTGAGAGGCAAAACTAAACTCAAGGAATAATTTTTTTTGGTATAGTTACTACACTTACTATCAGCTACTAAAGTAAGAACGTACATGTCCCCTTTCCCATTAATAAATCCTAAATGTAAACGATGAGAATATTCCTTTCCACAAGGGCTATCATGTCATACAAAATATCTATCCCAAATTTCTTATCAGATGTCTTTGGGGGACGGATGTAAAAAAGGGACACCGGTGAGGGTTTGGTTGTCTTCCAGTCTCTTTTGACTTTGAAAAGGGCTCTAGAATATTCAATTTCCAACCGATTGAACAACTTCTGGAGTTTCTATGACAAGTTCTTCCATACGAGGTAACTCGGTGAAAAGTTAATAAAATAAACTTACTTCACGTTACTCCATTCTTTACTTAGGTAGTGCTGTTGCGTCATGAGGATCACGGAAAATAACCTAATAGGTCCTACGAAAACGTCAGTCCCTACGTCCTTCCCAACTTCCTCATTGAAAATGGGGTGAAGATATAGAATAGGGACAAAAAAAGTAGCCTATGATATAGCAAGCTTTACAGAATTCAAACTTCAGCAAAAAATTGGTTCATATGAGTAACTTTTCAGAGCTACCTTAAACTTTTTGGAAAAAGCATCTAAATCACCAGAACGGACCGTCTGAACCATTTGAGTAAAAATAATTTTTCAAACGGTTCGGGGTAACGAACTGTAGTAAGGAGCGACCCGGCTCTATAGTAAACGAAACTCTAAATAAAGAAATTTTGATGCTAAAATATACATCAAAAGAATTGGATTTTCATGCTGATTTTAAATATATAAGTTTCATTAAATTTGGTCTTTGTCATCAAAAGTTACGAGCCTGAGAAAATTTGTCTTATTTTAAAAAATAGGGGAAAACACCCCCTAAAAGTCACAGAATCTTAACGAAAATTACACCATCGCATTCGGCGTGTCAGAGAACCCTATATCAAAATTTTCAAGTTCATATCTACAAAAACCTGGAATTTCGTATTTTTTGCCAGAAGACAAATCACGGGTGCGTGTTTATCTGTTTGTTTTTTCTTTTCCCCAGGGGCCATCGTATCGACCAAGTGGTCCTAGAATATTGCAAGAGGCTCATTCTAACGGAAATGAAAAGTTCTAGTGCCCTTTTTCAGCAACCAAAAAAATAGGAGGGCACCTAGGCCCCCTCCCACGCTCATTTTTTCTCCAAAGTCAATATATCAAAATTTTGAGATAGCCATTTTGTTCCGCATAGTCAAAAACCATAATAACTATGTCTTTGGTAATGACTTACTCCCCCACAGTCCCTGGGGGACGGGCTGCAAGTTACAAACTTCGACAAGTGTTTACATATAATAATGGTTATTGGGAAGTGTACAGTCGTTTTCAGGGGATTTTTTTTTGGTTTTGGGGTGGGGTTGGTAGTTGGGGGGGGGGGGGGGGGTAATTCTGAAAAATTAGAAAAAGGGAGGTATTTTTAACGTACGAACGGGTGATTGGATCTCCATGAAATTTGATATTAGAAGGATATCGTGTCTCAAAGCTCTTATTTAAATCCTGACCGGATCTGGTGACATTGGGGGAAGTTTGGGGTGGGGAAACCTAAAATGATGGAAAACGCTTAGATTGGAGGGATTGGGATGAAACTTGGTTGGAAAAATAAGCAGAAGTCTTGCATACGTGATTTACATAATTGGAACAGATCCGCTCAATTGGGGGGGGGGGGGTAATTCTGAAAAATAAGAAAAAATGACGTATTTTTAACTTACGAAGTAGTGATCGGATCTTCACGAAACTTCATATTTAGAAGGATCTCGTAACTCAGATCTCTTATTTTAAATCTCAACCGGATCCAGCGTAATTGGATGGGAAGAATCAAAATCTGTCTAAGATACGTGACTGACATAACTGGACCGGATCTGCTCTCTTTGGTGGAGTTGGGGGGGCGGGTAATTTTGAAAATTGAGGCATTTGTAACTTACGAAAGGGTGACCAGATCTTAATCAAATTTGATATTTAGAAGGATCTTGCGCTTTAAAGCTCTAATTTTAAATACCGATCAGATCCTATGACATTCGAGGGAGTTGGAGGAGGAAACCGGAATTCTTGGAAAACGTGAAAATTGGGGTATTTTTATTTTACGAATATATGATTGGATCTTAATGAAATTTGATATTTAGAAGGAATTCATGTCTCAGAGCTCTTATTTCAAATCCCGACCAGATCTTTTGACATTGGGGGAAGTTGGAGGGGGAAATCTTGGAAAAACACTTGGAGTGTAGGAATCGGGATGAAGCTTGGTGGATAGAATAAACAAATGTCCTTGATACGTGATTGACTGAACCATACTGGATTCGCTCTCTTTGGGGGAGTTGAGGGGAGGGGTTCAGTGATTTGGCGAGTTTGGTGCTTCTGGACGTGCTAAAACGATGAAAATTGGTAGGCGTGTCAGGGAGCTTCACAATTTGACTTGATAAAGTCGTTTTCCCAGATTCGACCATCTGGGGGGCAAAAGGGAGAGGAAAAATTAGAAAAAATTAGGTATTTATAACTTACGAGTGGGTGATCGGATCTTAATGAATTTTGATATTTAGAAGGACTTGGTGACTCAGAGCTCTTATTTTAAATCTTGACCGGCATTAAGCCTCTTATTTTCCTTTTTAAATCAATCTATTGACTTATAGAATTTTGCTAGAGCTCATACCATATGATCTCTTGGCTCTTAGCTCTTCTTGCCTCGTCACAAGTGCCATATGAGCTCTTAGCTCTTGTTTTTTATTATTTATGTTTTTTCCTTTGTTCAATTCAGCGTCAACATTTCTTAACTGTGGCTACTTGGTGATGTGAGTCACTTTTTTAACAACAAAGTTTTTTTTACTGATTAATTAGTCATTAGAATACTAGGCAATGCAGAACAAGCAAAATGAAATAGGTAAAATAGGTAGAAATAATGCCATAGTTTTTTTTTCTCGTTGGCTTTCTGTCCAATTAACTCTTTCTGTCCAAGATACTCTTTCTCTCAACTCTATTTTTTAAAAGAATAAAAACTTTAGCGTAAAGAGTAGGGCGTTGAAGAGGGAACAGTCCCTTTCATATACGGGGTAATTTCTTTTCGTTTTAAGTTTTAATGTCACTCCTTACTTTCAGCTGAAAAAGATTGTTGTTTTTTTTATTTCATTTCTGAACGTTTTTTTAGTTAATCCATGTTTTGATTTCGGCTCTCCGCAGATGAATAATTAAAACGAAATTTGCATATTTATTTATTTGGCTAAATGGCTTCCCCATAATTTTGATCGAACGATTTTGAGAAAAAAGGAGCGGGAGGAGGCCCTGTTGCCCTCCAATTTTTTGGGTATTTAAAATGGCAACTAGAACTTTTAGTTTTTTACGAACGCTTTCATCAAACAGTTCCTGGTAACGGACTGTAGTAAGGAGCGACCCGGCTCAATAGTAACCGAAACTCTAAAAAATGGAATTTTGATACCAATAGTTACATAAAAAAAATCGCATTTTAATGCTGATTTTAAATATATAACTTTTATCAAGATAGAGGAAAACACCCCCTAAAATTCATACAATCTTAACGAAAATCACACCATCAGATTCAGCGTATCAGAGAACCTAATTGTAGAAGTTTCAAGCTCCTATCTACAAAAATGTGGAATTTCGCATTTTTTGCCAGAAGACAAATCACGGATGCGTTTTTTTTTTTTTTTTTTTTTTTTTTTTTTTTTTTTTTTTTTTTTTTTTTTTTTCAGGGGTGAGCGTATCGACCCAGTGGTCCTAGAATGTCGCGAGAGGGCTCATTCTAACGGAAACTAAAAGTTCTAGTGCCCTTTTTAAGTGACAAAAAATTGGAGGGCACATAGGCCCCCTCCCACGCTCATTTTTTCCCAAAAGTCACCGGATCAAAATTCTGAGATAGCCATTTTATTTACCATAGTCGAAAAACCTAATAACTATTTCTTTGGGGACAACTTACTCCCCCGCAGTCCCCGTGGGAGGGGTTGCAAGTTACAAACTTTGACCGGTGTTTACATGTAGTAATGGTTACTGGAAAGTGTACGGACGTTTTCAGGGGGGATTTTTTGGTTTGGGAGGGAGAGTTGGGGGGTTACGTAGGAGGATCTTTCCATGTAAAAACTTCTCATGGGGGAAGAGACTTTCAATGAAGGGGGCGCAGGATTTTTTAGCATTTTTTAAAAAAACAATGAAAAAATAAATATGAAAAGTTTCTTTCTACTGAAAGTGAGGAGCAGCATTAAAACTTTAAACGAGCAGAAATTATTGCGCATACGAGGGGTTTACCTCCTCGTAATACCTCGCTCTTTACGCTAAAGTATTTTTAGTAATTTCAACTATTTATACTACGGCCTTTGTGATTCAAGGGTCATTCTTAAGGAATTGGGACAGAATTTAAGCTTTAGTGTAAAGAGCGAGGTATCGACGAGGGGTGAACTCCCTCATATACGCAATAAAAACATACGAGTATAGAATTTTGTTACGTAAGTTAATTCGTAAATTACGTCTATTTTTTACTAATGAGAATGTTCGTAAAAAAATTAAAAGTTCTAGTTGCCCTTTTAAGTAATCAAAAACTCGGAGGGCAACTAGGCTTCCTCCCTCTCTCTTTTTCTCGAAATCTTCCGATTAAAACTATGAGAAAGCCATTTAGCCAAAAAAAGATTAATATGCAAATTTCTTTTTAATTATTTATGTGTGGAGAGCAAAGATCAAAACATGCATTAATTAAAAAACGTCCAGAAATTAAATAAAAAAAACAAGTTTTTTTAAATGAAAGTAAGGAGCGACATTAAAACTTAAAACGAACAGAAATTACTCCGTATATGAAAGGGGCCTTTCCTCCTCAACGCCCCACTCTTTAAGCTAAAGTTTTTTACCGTTTTAAGAAGTAGAGTTAAGAGAAAGAGTCAAACTTACTTCGAAGTTTGCATATTTTTTTTAGTAACAAACTTACTTCGTATATGAAAAGGGCTGCTTCCTCATCAACGCCCCGCTCTTTACGGTTATTTGAATGTTAAGTATGTTCAGTTGAATTTTTGGATCCTTGATAGAAGGAGAGTTAATTTGAAAACAGGAATGTGAGTTCAAAGAGCTCATATGGTAAGAGCTCTAACAAAATTCTAAGAATCAATAGATTGATTTAAAAGGAAAATCAGAGGCTTAATGCCGGTCAGGATTTAAAATAAGAGCTCTAGGTAACGATGTCCTTCTAAATATCAAAATTCATTATGATCCGATCACCCACTCGAAAGTTATAAATACCTAATTTTTTCTAATTTTTCTTTTCCCTTTGGCACCCCAGATGGTCAAATCTGGGAAAACGACTTTATCAAGTCAATTTGTGCCGCTCCCTGACACGCCTACCAATTTGCATCGTCCTAGCACGTCCAGAAGCACCAAACTCGCCAAATCACCGAACCCCTCCCCCCAACTCCCCCAAAGAGAGTGAATCTGGCACGGCTACGTCAATCTATCCACCAAGCTTCATCCCAATTCCTCCACTCCAAGTTTTTTCCAAGATTTCCCCCTCCAACTTCCCCCAATGTCAAAAGTTCTGGTTGGGATTTGAAATAAGAGCTCTGAGACATGAATTCCTTCTAAATATCAAATTTCATTAAGATCCGATCACGTATTCGTAAGATAGAAATACCAAAATTTTCACATTTTCCAAGAATTCCGGTTTCCCCCTCCAACTCCCTCGAATATCACAGGATCTGGTCGGAATTTAGAATTAGAGCTTTAAAGCACAAGATCCTTCTAAGTATCAAATTTCATTAAGATCTGGTCACCCTTTCGTAAGTTAGAAATACCTCATTTTTCTAATTTTTCAGAATTAACGGGAAAAATCGGGAAAAGACTATTTCTAATTTAATCTGGTCCGGTCCCTGATACGCCTGCCGAATTTCATCGTCCTAGCTTACCTGGAAGTGCCTAAAGTAACAAAACCGGGACCGACAGACAGACCGACCGACAGAATTTGCAATTGCTATATGTCACTTGGTTAATGCCAAGTGCCATAAAAAGGGTGGTGGAAATGAACTTTTCCTTTCTCCCTAAATATAATCTTTTTACTTTTGTAGCCCCCTACTCTTCCTAACTAACGAGGCCAAATTTAGCTATAGAAAATATACAAAGTCAGAGAATAGGGTATTAAAACGAAAGCAACCCCAAAAATATGATTCTTAGAAAGAGACCGCTACCTTATATCTGTCTTTGAAGATTGACCAAACAGTTCGTGTGAATGTAGTGAAGTAATGAACGACTTGACCCAAAAGGAACAAAAACTCTAAAAAAGGAATTTTGACAACAACTAGAAATTTTTATCACAACTATATTTCTAAAATTCATCATGTTTAATGTTGCCCATCAGAAGTTATGGGCCTCAGAAAGTGTATGTGCCACTCGAAAAAGGGGTTAAATACCCCCGAAAATTAAAAGATCTTTTGAAAATAACACCATCAAATTTACTATATCAGAAAACTCTATTGTTGAGGTTTCGAGCTCCTATCTAGAAAAATGTGGAATTTTGAATTTTCTACCAGAAGAAAGATCACGAGGGTGTTTTGTTCTTCTTTTTCTTTTTTTGTGTTTTAGGAGCGGTCATATCAAACTAATGTTTCTAAAAGGTCAAGAGAGGACTCATTTACAAAAATTAAAATGTTGCAGAGCTCTTTTTAGCCTACATAATCCAATGTCAGCGTTACCATTCTCAAATATGACGACAGAACGCTACTTCAGCACTCTCAATGATTTGAAAACGGACACACGAAACTCTTTGGCAACATTTGCAGTGACATCTATTATGCAAACCTCATTGGGAATGAAGCTATTGGCTGGCGATTCCTCCTCTTTTATCGTGAACAGAGAGATGACAAAACTGTCATCATGTGTTGAGGCTAATGTGACTGTTGAAGAAGCAGCTGTGGCTATTTCCAGATCCCCAATTTAATCGTTCGCCAAGTTTACTGATCTTTTCTAGCTTTTCTGGTTATTCATCATTTTTCCAGTCGCTCCATTCCTATCTTGGTTTCGACATACCCCAACAAAAATTATTTTGAAGCAATTTTTGTGGCTTTATCTCATGGGACAATAAACCAAATACATCATCATTTTTATCTCAGTTTACCATTCAATGCTCTATCTCAATATGGAGGCCAGTCTTTACCCAACCTCCCCTGGAAAATACCCCTGGAAAAAAAATAGTCCACACGGAAACGCTCCCTCGGAAAATATTCCCCCGCCCTTGCGGCTGGTTGGTCTCTGATCACTTTTGACTTGTAAAAAAAGACTTGAACTCTCAACTTCTGATCTAATGAGCACCCTCGGAAGTTTCTGCGACTATAAGGTGGAGGTGTAATGACGATGGGGCAGTCCCCCTCTTATACGGAATAAATTATGTGGTTTAATGTTACTCTTTACTTTTGAAATAATTCCGTAGAGAAGAAACATTACCAGAAATCATAAGGAAGTAGATATCAATTTCATATTTTCGATGTATTTTTTTAAAGTTTCTTTTGTAACTAGAGTATCAAAATGTATTTCAGCCATTTTTTTTACTTTAAAATTTTTTTTGAAGTATTTGCTGCAATAACAGCCCAAAGTGTTTTCAGCTAGGATCAATGGTGTGAGTTCGTCAAAACCGGAGGGGGGGGGTAAGCTGGAGCCAATTTTCCCAAATCAAGTGAAACGGACAATGTAAACTAACAATAAGTAATATATTACCATAAAGGCCAAAATATATTAAAGATAACTGACCTGTTTCTCTTGATACTTGAATTATGCAGGCTTGTCTTAATTTTGACTAGATATTTTAAGTAAGAAGTGACGCGACTCAATAGTAATCAAAACTCTAAAAAATGGAATTTTGATATCAACAGATATTTCAAATAAAAATGACTTATTATACTGATTCCAACTAAGTAAAATTCGATAAGTTTAGTTTTATCTATCAAGGACTACTAGCCTGAGAAAATTTGCCTGATTTTGGAAAAAGGGGAGAGCAGCCCCTTTAAATCAAGGAGTCTTGATGGACAAACATCACGGAAGAATGTTTATTTATTTGTGTTCTTCAAAGACATCTTCAAAGACAGATATAAGGTAGCGGTCTCTTTCTAAGAATCATATTTTTAGGGTTGCTTTCGTTTTAATACCCTATTCTCTGACTTTGTATATTTTCTATTGCTAAATTTGGCCTCGTTAGTTAGGAAGAGTAGGGGGCTACAAAAGTAAAAAGATTATATTTAGGGAGAAAGGGAAAGTTCATTTCCACCACCCTTTTTATGGCACTTGGCATTAACCAAGTGACATATAGCAATTGCAAATTCTGTCGGTCGGTCTGTCTGTCGGTCCCGGTTTTGTTACTTTAGGCACTTCCAGGTAAGCTAGGACGATGAAATTCGGCAGGCGTATCAGGGACCAGATCAGATTAAATTAGAAATAGTCTTTTCCCGATTTTTCCCGTTAATTCTGAAAAATTAGAAAAAATGAGGTATTTTTAACTTACGAAAGGGTGACCAGATCTTAATGAAATTTGATATTTAGAAGGATCTTGTGCTTTAAAGCTCTAATTCTAAATTCCGACCAGATCCTGTGATATTCGAGGGAGTTGGAGGGGGAAACCGGAATTCTTGGAAAATGTGAAAATTTGGGCATTTCTATCTTACGAATACGTGATCGGATCTTAATGAAATTTGATATTTAGAAGGAATTCATGTCTCAGAGCTTTTATTTCAAATCCCAACCAGAACTTTTGACATTGGGGGGAGTTGGAGGGGGAAATCTTGGAAAAAACTTGGAGTGGAGGAATTGGGATGAAGCTTGGTGGATAGAATAAGCAAATGTCCTTGATACGTGATTGACGTAGCCGTACCAGATTCACTCTCTTTGGGGGAGTTGGGGGGAGGGGTTCGGTGATTTGGCGAGTTTGGTGCTTCTGGACGTGCTAGGACGATGCAAATTGGTAGGCGTGTCAGGGAGCGGCACAAATTGACTTGATAAAGTCGTTTTCCCATATTTGACCATCTGGGGTGCCAAAGGGAAAAGAAAAATTAGAAAAAATTAGGTATTTATAACTTTCGAGTGGGTGATCGGATCATAATGAATTTTGATATTTAGAAGGACATCGTTACCTAGAGCTCTTATTTTAAATCCTGACCGGCATTAAGCCTCTGATTTTCCTTTTAAATCAATCTATTGATTCTTAGAATTTTGTTAGAGCTCTTACCATATGAGCTCTTTGAACTCACATTCCTGTTTTCAAATTAACTCTCCTTCTATCAAGGATCCAAAAATTCAACTGAACATGCTTAACATTCAAATAACCGTAAAGAGCGGGGCGTTGATGAGGAAGCAGCCCTTTTCATATACGAAGTAAGTTTGTTACTAAAAAAAATATGCAAACTTCGAAGTAAGTTTGACTCTTTCTCTTAACTCTACTTCTTAAAACGGTAAAAAACTTTAGCGTAAAGAGTGGGGCGTTGAGGAGGAAAGCCCCCTTTCATATATGGAGTAATTTCTGTTCGTTTTAAGTTTTAATGTCGCTCCTTACTTTCATTTAAAAAAAAACTTGTTTTTTTATTTAATTTCTGGACGTTTTTTAATTAATGCATGTTTTGGTCTTTGCTCTCCACACATAAATAATTAAAAAGAAATTTGCATATTAATCTTTTTTTGGCTAAATGGCTTTCTCATAGTTTTAATCGGAAGATTTCGAGAAAAAAGAGAGAGGGAGGAAGCCTAGTTGCCCTCCGATTTTTTGATTACTTAAAAGGGCAACTAGAACTTTTAACTTTTTTTACGAACATTCTCATTAGTAAAAAATAGACGTAATTTACGAATTAACTTACGTAACAAAATTCTATATTCGTATGTTTTTATTGCGTATATGAGGGAGTTCACCCCTCGTCGATACCTCGCTCTTTACATTAAAGCTTAAATTCTGTCCCAATTCCTTAAGAATGACCCTTGAATCACAAAGGCCGTAGTATAAATAGTTGAAATTACTAAAAATACTTTAGCGTAAAGAGCAAGGTATTACGAGGAGGTAAACCCTTCGCATGCGCAATAATTTCTGCTCGTTAAGGTTTTAATGCTGCTCCTCACTTTCAGTAGAAAGAAACTTTTCATATTTATTTTTTCGTTGTTTTTTTTAAAAATGCTAAAAAATCCTGCGCCCCCTTCATTGAAAGTCTCTTCCCCCATGAGAAGTTTTTACATGGAAAGATCCTCCCACGTAACCCCCAACTCTCCCTCCCAAACCAAAAAATCCCCCCTGAAAACGTCCGTACACTTTCCATTAACCATTACTACATGTAAACACTGGTCAAAGTTTGTAACTTGCAACCCCTCCCACGGGGATTGCGGGGGATTAAGTTGTCCCCAAAGAAATAGTTATTAGGTTTTTCGACTATGGTAAATAAAATGGCTATCTCAGAATTTTGATCCGGTGACTTTTGGGAAAAAATGAGCGTGGGAGGGGGCCTATGTGCCCTCTAATTTTTTGTCACTTAAAAAGGGCACTAGAACTTTTAATTTCCGTTAGAATGAGCCCTCTCGCGACATTCTAGGACCACTGGGTCGATACGCTCACCCCTGGAAAAAAAAAAAAAAAACGCATCCGTGATTTGTCTTCTGGCAAAAAATGCGAAATTCCACATTTTTGTAGATAGGAGCTTGAAACTTCAACAATTAGGTTCTCTGATACGCTGAATCTGATGGTGTGATTTTCGTTAAGATTGTATGAATTTTAGGGGGTGTTTTCCTCTATCTTGATAAAGTTATATATCTAAAATCAGCATTAAAATGAGATTTTTTTAATGTAACTATTGGTATCAAAATTCCATTTTTTAGAGTTTCGGTTACTATTGAGCCGGGTCGCTCCTTACTACAGTCCGTTACCAGGAACTGTTTGATGAAAGCGTTCGTAAAAAACTAAAAGTTCTAGTTGCCTTTTTAAATACCCAAAAAATTGGAGGGCAACAGGGCCTCCTCCCGCTCCTTTTTTCTCAAAATCGTTCGATCAAAATTATGGGGAAGCCATTTAGCCAAATAAATAAATATACAAATTTCGTTTTAATTATTCATCTGCGGAGAGCCGAAATCAAAACATGGATTAACTAAAAAACGTTCAGAAATGAAATAAAAAAAAACAACAATCTTTTTCAGCTGAAAGTAAGGAGTGACATTAAAACTTAAAACGAAAAGAAATTACCCCGTATATGAAAGGGACTGTTCCCTCTTCAACGCCCTACTCTTTACGCTAAAGTTTTTATTCTTTTAAAAAATAGAGTTGAGAGAAAGAGTATCTTAGACAGAAAGAGTTAATTGGACAGAAAGCCAACGAGAAAAAAAAACTATGGCATTATTTCTACCTATTTTACCTATTTCATTTATCTTGTTCTGCATTGCCTAGTATTCTAATGACTAATTAATCAGTAAAAAAAACTTTGTTGTTAAAAAAGTGACTCACATCACCAAGTAGCCACAGTTAAGAAATGTTGACGCTGAATTGAACAAAGGAAAAAACATAAATAATAAAAAACAAGAGCTAAGAGCTCATATGGCACTTGTGACGACGCAAGAAGAGCTAAGAGCCAAGAGATCATATGGTATGAGCTCTAGCAAAATTCTATAAGTCAATAGATTGATTTAAAAAGGAAAATAAGAGGCTTAATGCCGGTCAAGATTTAAAATAAGAGCTCTGAGTCACAAAGTCCTTCTAAATATCAAAATTCATTAAGATCCGATCACCCACTCGTAAGTTATAAATACCTAATTTTTTCTAATTTTTCCTCTCCCTTTTGCCCCCCAGATGGTCGAATCTGGGAAAACGACTTTATCAAGTCAAATTGTGAAGCTCCCTGACACGCCTACCAATTTTCATCGTTTTAGCACGTCCAGAAGCACCAAACTCGCCAAATCACTGAACCCCTCCCCTCAACTCCCCCAAAGAGAGCGAATCCAGTATGGTTCAGTCAATCACGTATCAAGGACATTTGTTAATTCTATCCACCAAGCTTCATCCCGATTCCTACACTCCAAGTGTTTTTCCAAGATTTCCCCCTCCAACTCCCCCCAATGTCAAAAGATCTGGTCGGGATTTGAAATAAGAGCTCTGAGACATGAATTCCTTCTAAATATCAAATTTCATTAAGATCCGATCACGTGTTCGTAAAATAAAAATACCCAAATTTTCACGTTTTCCAAGAATTCCGGTTTCCTCCTCCAACTCCCTCGAATGTCATAGGATCTGATCGGTATTTAAAATTAGAGCTTTAAAGCGCAAGATCCTTCTAAATATCAAATTTGATTAAGATCTGGTCACCCTTTCGTAAGTTACAAATGCCTCAATTTTCAAAATTACCCGCCCCCCCAACTCCACCAAAGAGAGCAGATCCGGTCCAGTTATGTCAGTCACGTATCTTAGACAGGTTTTGATTCTTCCCATCCAATTACGCTGGATCCGGTTGAGATTTAAAATAAGAGATCTGAGTTACGAGATCCTTCTAAATATGAAGTTTCATGAAGATCCGATCACTACTTCGTAAGTTAAAAATACGTCATTTTTCTTATTTTTCAGAATTACCCCCCCCCCCAATTGAGCGGATCTGTTCCAATTACGTAAATCACGTATGCAAGACTTCTGCTTATTTTTCCAACCAAGTTTCATCCCAATCCCTCCAATCTAAGCGTTTTCCCTTATTTTAGGTTTCCCCACCCCAAACTTCCCCCAATGTCACCAGATCCGGTCAGGATTTAAAATAAGAGCTTTGAGACACGATATCCTTCTAATATCAAATTTCATGGAGATCCAATCACCCGTTCGTAAGTTAAAAATACCTCCCTTTTTCTAATTTTTCAGAATTAACCCCCCCCCTAACTACCCCAAAGAGAGCGGATCCGTTCTCGTTATGTCGATCAAGTATCTAGGACTCGTTTTTTTTTTCGCCACCAAGTTTCATCCCGATCCCTCCACTCTAAGTGTTTTCCAAATTTTAGGTTTCCCCCTCCCAACTCCCTCCAATGTCACCAGATCCGGTCGGGTTTAAAATAAAAAGCTCTGAGCCACGATATCCTTCTAAATATCAAATTTCATTGAGATCCGATCACCCGTTCGTTAGTTAAAAATACCTCATTTTTTTAATTTTTCAGAAATACCCCCCCCAACTACCCCAAAGAGAGCGGATCTGTTCCGTTTATATCAATCATCTATCTAGGACTTGTGTTTATTTTTCCCACCATGTTTCATCCTGATCCCTCCACTCTAAGCGTTTTCCAAGTTTTAGGATTCCCCCTCCAAACTCCCCGCCCCTATCAGCAGATCCGGTCGGTATTTAAAATAAGAGCTCTAAGACACGATATCCTTCTAAACATCAAATTTCATTGAGATCCGATCACCCGTTCGTAAGTTGAAGATACCTCATTTTTCTAATTTTTAAGAATTACTCCCCCCCCCCAACTACCCCAAAGAGAACGAATCAGTTCCGATTATGTCAATCATGTATCTGGGACTTGCGCTTATTTTTCCCATCAAGTTTCATCCCGATCCCTCCACTCTAAGTGTTTTCCAAGATTTTAGGTTTCCCCCCTCCAACTCCCCCAATGTCATCAGACCCGGTCGGGATTTAAAATAAGAGCTCTGATTCTAATTTAATCAGGTCCGGTCCCTGATACGCTTGCCAAATTTCATCGTCCTAGCTTACCCGGAAGTGCCTAAAGTAGCAAAACCGGGACTTTAGGTTTTCCCCCTCCATCTCCCCCCAACGTCATCAGATCCTGTCGGGATTTAAAATAATAGCTCTGAGACACAATATCATTCCAAACATCAAATTTCATTAAGATCCAATCACCCGCTCATAAGTTAAAAATACTTCATTTTTTCTATTTTTTGCGAATTAACCGGGCCCCCACACCCCCCAGATGGTCAAATCGGGAAAAAGACTATTTCTAATTTAATCTGGTCCGGTCGCTGATACGCTTGCCAAATTTCATCGTCCTAGCTTACCTGGAAGCGCCTAAAGTAGCAAAACCGGGACCGACAGACAGACCGACAGACAGACAGACCGACAGACAGACAGACAGACCGACAGAATTAGCGATTGCTATATGTCACTTGGTTAATACCAAGTGCCATAAAAAAAACAAAGAAACTAGCATTGCAATTAAGAAATAGTTAGTTTTACTGAAATCCCCTTTTCTCCCAAAAAATAAATCTTGTGTATGTGCCTGAATCTTTCATCTTGTTCATTTCATCTGTTTTTCTCTTCTTAATATCTTAATCACTAATTAGAAAAAGCTTATTGTTCAAGGAAGTGGCTTAAATCCACAAATAATCAAAGTTAAGGAATGCTGACATTAAATCCAACTAAGAAAAAAGACTAAATAAAAACAAACTAAGATTATAATTAACAAATGGTTAAATTGCATGAAAATAATAAGAAAAAATTTACATTATTATTGCTGACGCTAAATTGAATATAGGAAAAAAATATATAAAAAAAATAACAAACAAAAACAAAAAACTAGCATTGAAATTAAGAAATAGATAGATTTACTGAAATTACCTTGTCCCCCCCTAAAATAAATCTTGTATATGTGCCTGACTCTTTCACCTTTTTCATTTCGTCTGTTTTTCACTTCTTAATATCTTAGTCACTAATTAGAAAAACCTCATTGTTCAAGGAAGTGGCTTACATCCACAAAATAATCATAGTTAAGGAATGCTGACATTAAATCCAACTAAGAAAAAAAACTAAATAAAAACAAACTAGCATTATAATTGACAAATAGTGAAATTACATGAAAAATAATAAAAACAATTTACATTATTAATGCTGACGCTAAATTGAATAAAGAAAAATACATCAATAAAAAACAACAACAAAGAAACTAGCATTATAATTAAGAAATAGTTAGATTTACTGAAATCACCTTGTCCCCCCTAAAATAAATCTTATGCATGTTCCTGACTCTTTCGCCTTTTTCATTTCGTCTGTTTTTTCACTTCTTAATAGTTTAATCACTATTTAGAAAAACCTCATTGTTCAAGGAAGTCGCTTACATCCACAAATAACCATTGTTAAGGAATGTTGACATTAAATCCAACTAAGAAAAAAAAAACAAACAAACTAACATTATAATTAACAAATAGTTAAATTGCATGAAAATAATAAGAAAACAGTTTACATTAACGGTGCGTTTTCGCCTCTTCCGTTTTTTTATTCGCCATTGTCCAATCTGTTTCGCCGAACAGGGGGAGGGCACTTTTGACTCCCTCATCTGTATTAGAAAAAAACAACAACTTGTTTTTGGAACTTTAATTGAAAAATATTAAAAACAATAAAATAACCATCCTTACCCTATAGATTTTCGTGAATTAGAGACACGGTGCCTTGGCCAAATTGCCCAAACGGGGTGGGAGAATGTTGTAAGGAAAGAATTAAGGGAAATAGAAACTTCTAGGGAGCGTGTACAGAGGGAGGCTTTGAATAGATTAGGATGGACTAAAAGCAGGCGTAGCTATGTTTGCTCAGACGCCGTGGTGCCGCAGCGAGTTTTTAGTAGTAGTAATAGTGCATAGGCTAAAATTCAAATTACAACTTATCCAGTAAAAAAAAAAAAGTGTTCAAAGAAGTGGGTTGCATCACCAAATAATCACGATAGGGGAATGCTTTCGCTAAATCAAACAAAGAAAAAACATAAATCAAGTAAAAGTAATAAAACAAACTAGTAGACTAGCATTATAATTAATAAATAGCTAATTTGCTGAAGATAGCATGCCATGCCCCCCCCCCCTCAAAAAAAAAAGTCCTATGTACATGCTTGACTCATCGCCTGTTTTTCACTGCCTAATATTTAAATTACAAGTTAATCATTAGAAAACCTCATTGTTCAAGGAAGTGGCTTACATCGCCAAATAATCACAAATAAGGAATGCTTATGCTAAATCGCCTCCGGACTGTACCCGGATATCCGCCTTTGTAAAGGCAGTTGCAGTCTGTTCAAAAATCTTGAGGGAACTTTTCGTAGAGTCTAAGCCAGATTGTGATAGAGAGAACAGGTGTGAACGAATATCAAGAGGCTGGTACTGCATTGAATTAATCATTCTCATAGCTTATTTTTGTGGAATTTAAATACTTCAAAGTGGAAGGTGAAAGGTAGGCCAACTCTTTTGGTGGACTATTAATTGGGAATGGCGGTAAAGTGCTATCTTGGAAAGGGGTTAAGCTAAGAAAATGAAACTTATAGTAATGAATCCTGTAGATCCTTGAAAATGACGTCTGTAGACCCATCCCTGAAAGTTTTATTGGTAAAATTCTAGTTAATTGACTTCTTGCTTTCTCGGAAAGGGTTTAGGTTAGGAAAATGAAACTTTCAGGGGTGAATTGCATACAAAATGTAACTTAACCAAAATACCAACTAAATATTTATTAAAACATAGCTGCAATGTAGTTTTCCACTGAGCCGAAGCTAATTGTCTCCATATACAAACAGCAATACACCGGCTTATCGTCTGATTTTATAGATCCAAACTCTCGAGCGTGTACTGGCTAACTGTTTTCTTTTCCCCCCTTCCATCCCAAGTCAATAACCAACCTTAGTTTGCTATAGCCTAAGCCTACTTCGAGGCCTAACCAAGACAAATAGTGAAATTTGAGACTAATTTTTAGCAACAAAGTTGATTTTCAAAGCAACTCAACAGCCACATTTAAAAAAAAGTAGGTCAATAATAGTTTATAAACTGAGAACGTCTTTGTTTTGTCAATTACCTCGGTTATATTCGTCTGATTAGACCAGCTAAATCGCACATCTACCCAAATTATGTCTTCAACCTAAATGACTTGTTTTCCCGAAGCTTTTTTTAATTGACCAAGGCTAGTCAGTCAGGGGTTTCGATGGAGGGACCTACCCCCTCTCTAAGTAACTCCCTTTGAACCTAGTGTTTTCTTGCCAATAGAAATGGAAGTTTCACGTGTCAGCCTCATAAGGTATATTAAATAAAAAAAACAAGTTTTTTCAACTGAAAGTAAGGAGTGACATCAAAACTTAAAACGCACAGAAATTACTTCGTATATGAAAGAGGCTGCTTCCTCATCAACGCCCCGCTCTTTACGCTAAAGTTTGACTCTTTCTCTCAATTCTTCTTTCTAAAACAGTAAAAAACTTTAGCGTAAAGAGCGGGGCGTTGATGAGGAAGCAGCCTCTTTCATATACGAAGTAATTTCTGTGCGTTTTAAGTTTTGATGTCACTCCTTACTTTCAGTTGAAAAAACTTGTTTTTTTTATTTAATTTCTGAACGTTTTTGAATCAATGCATGTTTTGATTTTGGCTCTCCGCAGAGGAATGATCAAAACGAAATTTGCATATTTTTTTTTTTTTTGGCTCAATGGCTTTCTCATAATTTTGATCGAATGATTTTGAGAAAAAAAGAGCGGGGGACGAAGCCTAGTTGCCCCCCGATTTTTTGGTTAATTAAAAAGGCAACTAGAACTTTTAATTTTTTACGAATCTTTTTATTGGTAAAAGATTTACGTAACTTATAAATTAGCTTACGTAAAGAACTTTTGTATTCTCATGTTTTTATTACATATATGAGGGGATTCGCCCCATCGTCAGTACCTCGCTCTTTACACTAAAGCTTAAATTTTATCCCAATTCATTAAGAATGACCCCCTGAATCACAAAAGCCGTAGAATAAGTAGTTGAAATTACCGAAAATACTTTAGCGTAAAGAGCGAGGTATTAGAAGGAGGTGAGCCCCTCATATGGGTAATAATTTCTGTTTGTTTTAAGTTTTATTGCTGTTCCTTACTTCCAGCTGAAAAAGCTTTTTCACTTTTATTTTTTAATTGTTTTTTTTTAAATAATGCTAGTAAATCCTGCTCTCCCTTCATGGAAATTTTCTTCTCCCATTACAAATTCTCGAAGGAAAGTTCCCCCAGCATATCCCCCTCTTCTCAACCCCTCCCCCAAACCAAAAAAATCCTCCTGAAAACGCCTGTATACTTCCCAATAACCATTACTATATGTAAGCACAGGTCAAAGTTTGTAACTTGTTGCCCCTCCCACGGGGACTGTGGGGGAGTAAGTCGTCCCCAAAGACATAGTTATAAGGTTTTTCGACTACGCTGAATAAAATGGCTATCTCAGAATTTTGATCCGTTGACTTTGGGAAAATATTTAGCGTGGGAGGGGGCCTAGGTGCCCTCCAATTTTTTTGGTCACTTAAAAAGGGCACTAGAACTTTTCATTTCCGTTAGAATGAGCCCTCTTGCAACATTCTAGGACAACTGGGTCGATACGATCACCCCTGGGGAAAAAAAACAAAAAAAAACAAAAAAACAAATAAACACGCATCCGTGATCTGCCTTCTGGCAAAAAATGCAAAATTCCACATTTTTGTAGATAGGAGCTCGAAACTTCTACAGTAGGGTTCTCTGATACGCTGAATCTGATGGTGTGATTTTCGTTAAGATTCTATGACTTTTAGGGGGCGTTTCCCCCTGTTTTCTAAAATAACGCAAATTTTCTCAGGCTCGTAACTTTTGATGGGTAAGACTAAACTTGATGAAACTTATATATTTAAAACCAGCATTAAAATGCGATTCTTTTGATGTAGCTATTGGTATCAAAATTCCATTTTTTAGAGTTTTGGTTACTATTGAGCCGGGTCGCTCCTTACTACAGTTCGTTACCACGAACTGTTTGATAGATCAGTTTTAATATTTTCTGATGATCTATCCATTCATAATTTTTTTTTAAACTTGTCCAGCTATCAAGAAAATGACTCGCTCTTTAAATAGTGTACTATTTAATAGTTTCGATGGTACTTACATATTATATCGACCACACTCAAGGAGTGAAGCTGGGTTAAATATAATGATATATACCAAAATATGATGACAATATAATACTTTAGTACTAAAATTATTCAAAACAGGCCGCCCAGAACGTATTATATTAAATACCTAGCCTAACCAACTCTATAGGCCTAGGTTAAATATTTGATTAAAATATACGTGTATAGTAGTTTATCTCACTCAGGCTAAGCTAATCATCTTCAAGTGCACACAGAGAAACCGGTTTATAACAGATCAAGAACAACATTGTGGGTGATATAATACGTAAGCAGCGTTTGGATATGCCAAATAGTTGGCAAATTTTATGGGATTGGGGAGCTGCTAAGGTAAATTCCAAAGGTGAAAGGGGTTGTGACACCTCAGAATTAAGCTAATCAACGTGAGGTGAGTGATAAATAAATTGTGATGAAACGAGGTAATTCATTGAAATGAAACAAAATTATTTAAAAACACGTTTTTAATGCCAGCCTACCTTTTTTCGCTGCTGATCTCATAGGTCCATTTTCTTTCATTTCAAGGAATTGCCTCGTTTCATCACAATTTATTTGTCAGTCCTGGTTGAACTTCGCTGAAGTAAGGATGCTGGGACGGTTTTGAAAAAATTTTCATTTTAGTTTTATTGATTTTATCCTCTTGTAAGTTGTTTTTTCTTACTTGTAATGCTGAGGACGGGCCTTGGACATAGGGCAGAAATATTCATTCGAATTTGTTTCCCACTGTCTTGAGAAATTCCCTATTGTTCTTTTTATTTTTGGTGTTTATGATGGAAATGCAGTGTGGTCTTCGTTATATATATATATATATATATATATATATATATATTCTTTCTCATGTTGTGCTGAAGACGGCCCTTGGACATAGGGCCAAAATATCCACTGTCTTGAAAAGAGTTTACCTATTGCTTCTACTTTGTGTTTGTTTGTTATGTAAAGGCAGTGTAGTCTTCTTCTTTATTTCATAGTAATAAAACAAAATGCTCCCAACCAGTAGGTGCGATTATGTTAACACCGATTTTACAAATACCGCCAAGTCGCAAGAATATAGGACGGCAAGGAGTCTTTTGTCTTTTATTCTAAGTAACAAAGGTATTTTTCAAAAACTAGGGGGTCTTTCCGTTTTTTTTTCAAGTTAAGCTGTAAAAGGTACTTTTCAAAGCCTCCCTGTTCCTCTCCTAATTTGAGCCACTGCAATGTTATCAATGTACAGGGCTCTTATCCAAAAATTGATACTCTTCTCTTGGTTCTGTCTTTTGTTTAAACTTGCGAAAGCAAATGCAAAAACATCCTAATGACACTAATCCATTCATTTCTTAGAAATCAGACAGTGAAAATCCTTGTTTATGGTTTTCAGAGCAATAAAACCATAAAACTAGAACCACTGATTTCCAACTTAACTTCGAATGCAGATAACAACAAATGGTATCCAAATCCACATTTTAAATTATCTTATCCGGAAATGAAAAAAGCTTGGGAATTCGTTCCAAAGGCTGTTTTATCGTTATTCTTCTGGGTTTAATAACTTTATTCCTTTAAATCATTCTAAATGAGACAAAATAAAGGTGTAAAATACCAACAATTTCTGTTAAATGCCGTCTTTCCGCATATATAATTCTTAACTTTTTTCTTTCTATGCTTTTAAAGAGAATGAAAAGGAAGTGGAAAAAGAAAAGGCTCGGTGATTTAACAGTTCCAGATACGTGCAAATCAAGTATCCTATTGGGAGGAATTTTTGGAATCCCGAAAATACACAGATTTTGCAAAAGAGAAACGAATTTTTTCAGCCTAGAGAAAACAGTCGTTTATGGCATTTCCCTTTTCTCACCGTACAACTCCAATATCCCCAGTCCCCAGTCCCTACAAAAAAACTGGCTAAGTTACCAAGGGGTTGGGATCTTCCTGTAATAAGGATTTGCTTTTTCCAGGGTCATATCCAGGGGGGAATGTTACCAGATTTGCTTTTTCCAGGGTCATATCCGGGGGAGGGGAAATGTTACCAGATTTGAAGTATCTCAACTGTAAATGAAATTTTTATCCAACTCGGTAAAAAAATAGGAAGAAAATCTAGGCAGTTTTTCTCACGGTAAACAAAAGTCAAGTAAGTATTTTTGTAGTCTGGGTCCTAATCTTTCTCAGAGTCTTAATGTCCACGAGAAGTTTTTTTATTTTTCTCTCGTATAAATGCAAATCCTGAATGTGGCCCTCGTTATTAGACTTTTATGTAAATGCTTGGTAATGAAATAAGCCTATTCAGCTTTTGTAATTTAATGTCAAATATAAAAGGTAGTTATCGAGGGATCGCCAACTTTTAAAAATCACGTCGAAGGGGTCAAAAATCAGGGAATGGAGCTAGATCTCTAAAAATTGAAAACGGATGATTACTAAGGCAAATTTCGGGAATGATAGAACAAAAATGTGTAAATCTTGCGACTGGAGAGGGGGGGGGGTCAAAGAACCACCTTTTTCGTCTTGTGCCTTAGTCGTTGTTCTTAACTATGTTCTTGGCTTTCACGGATTTCTATTTAAAGAAGGACTAGACTTGTGTATCTTCCGGCGGAAATTGATCTAGGCAAGTAAAACATTTGAATCATTGCATGACTTTCTTTTTTTATTTGATTTAACGGTGTTATTTAAATAGTGAGGAAATTTTCACGCTTGTCCCTTTCCGTTTGTGTCCAACTTAGTCATAATGCCCCGTATGCTTTCTCTCTTTTATTGCCGGAATCGTAAAACACGTTATTCTAAAGTAACACTGAATAAATGGCTGCATGGTTCTGCATGGTTCATGGCTGCACTGATGGTTCTCGTTCTTTTCAAACAATTCGACCGTGGTAACGAACTGTAAGCAAGGATCTGCACCTGGCTCAATAGTAACCGAAACTCTAAAAAACGGGATTTTGATACCAATGGATACATCAAAAGAATCGAGTTTTAATGCTGATTTTAAATATATAAGTTTCATCAAGTTTAGGGTTACTCATTAAAGTTACGAGAAAATATGCTTGAGAAAATATATCTTATTTTTCGGAAAAAGGGGAAACACCACACAATAGTCATATAATCTTAATGAAAATCACACCATCAGATTCAGTGTACCAGAGAACCCTACTCAAGAGGTATCTAGCTCCTATCTACACAAATGAAGAATATTGTATTTTTTGCTAGAAGATCACGGATGCGTGTTTTTTTTTCTATGCGAGAGGGCTCATTCGAACTGAAATTAAAATTTCTAGTGCTCTTTTAATTGACCAAAAAAAAATGGAGGGTAACTAGGCCCCCTCTCATGCTCATTTTTTCCCAGACTCACCCGATCAAAATTTTGAGATAGTCATTTTTTTCAGCATAGTCGAAAAATCTAATAATTACGTCTTTTTCTTTGAGGATGACTTAATCCCCCAGAGTCCCCGGGGGAAGGGCTGCAAGTTATGAACTTTGACCATTGTTTACAGATAGTATTGGTTATTGGGAAATATACAGACGTTTTCAGTGTGGATTTTTTTGGTGGGGGGAGGGATATGTGGGAGAATCTTTTCATGGAGGAAGGGAATTTTCCATGAAGGGAGTGCCGGGTTTTCCAGAATTATTTGAAAAACGACCAGAAACTAAATAGAAAAAAAAGGAGTAACATTAACACGTCAAACGAACAGATATTATTACGTATATGAGGAGTTTGCCCTATCGTCGATATCTCGCTCTCTACGCTAAATTTTTTAGTACTTTCAAAAGATTTATTCTATTTAAATGGCCTTTGTAATTCAGGGGTCATAATCAAAGAATTGAAACAAATTTCGAACTTAAGCGTAAAGAGCGAGGTATTGATGACTGGGCGAACCCCCTCATATACGTAATAATTTCTGTTCGTTTCAAGTTTTAATGTTGCTCCTTTCTTTCATTTGAAAAGCCTGTTGTTTTTTTTTTTTTTTTTGATTATTCAATTCTGATATGGATTCGAGAGGATGTGTGCAGTAGGTAGTTTTTTGTTCACTCGAGACATAGATGTCAGGCATTAGATGAAAAAAGAACATGCTTACCCTCCCTATTGATTTATCGCGAAATCTGGTGACTTTTTATTTTGCCTAAAAAAACTAAATCAGCACATAAATCACTAGATTATTGAAGAAAACACCTGAAATAAAAAAAATCACTATAATCTAGTGATTTTGTTTTCGTCGGGTGGCAACCCTGAATAACAATAAATGAAAATTGGTCGAAGTCGAAAGCGCGATTTTTCAAGTGAAACTGGACTAAAAGCGCTAATTTTTGAGCGAAAATGCGCCGAAAGTGTACTTTTTCAAAACAGATTCTTCTTCAAAAATGCACTAATTTATAGAACTAAATTTATAACCCCTCTAAAAAAAACTCGAATAAAATAGCTAGTCCTAAATATTAACCTCGTTTCTTTTATTTACTTAATTAATTGACAATATTAATTGTGCCTTGATCTTGGTTATGCAGACTTTTCTATAATGCGTTTTTCCATAAAGTTGTCAACTTACAGAAAAAATCATAGCCTATTTAAGAGCCATGACGGTAAAAATTTAAATTTGAGGCTAGAAACAACCCAAGAACAAATCCTACTTGTGGCCTGGATTCGCTTAGATTCTAGTCTAGCTAATGCCCGGCCGCAGTGTAGGTACAGCCTGATTAGTCTGTCTTCTCGGTTTGTTTAAATGGCACAATTTGGCTACAAAATACAGAAAGCTAAAATCGCAAGAACTCGGTTCGAAAAGTCTAAGCTCATTAAGAGTATTTTTTTCTCATGTAGTTTCTACTAATTGTGTTTCTATCTTTGGTTCGATAAGGCATACTGTGTGGACAGCGGCTCTTTCAAGCTTTCTTTTTTTTTTCTAAAAAAATATCTAATTTAGATCTTACTTTGGTTGGTGAACTTTATTTACAAGACCGACATAGCGAGGCACGGTATAACTCTTACCAGAGCATTAATGTCGGCCTTTCAACTTCCATCCAGGTGACCAAAATCGCCCTTAAGCAACCCTCAGTTTTTTTTTCAAAATTCAAAATATTCTTATCTATACTCATTGGGTTTTAGAAAACTTACTGATCAAAGAAGGCTATTAGTTTCGAAAAATGGGAGCTACCTGTTAGCTCGAATGTTATCTTGAGGAAAAATAACAAATATACAAACAACATCACATGAGATAATGATTCACAATTGACATAGGCTAATAAAGCCAAATTCGCCTTCCAAGTCAGACAATATTACAACCGAATGAAGCATAAATTGGTTCCAAGTAAAACAGCAACAAACGAAGTAAGGTCAAAATCAGGTTATTAGAACAAAAAAGGACATAAAAAAGAAATATAAGTAGATATAGGTAACCTATTTTTTAACATAAATTATAGGTAAAAAGGATAAAATTGAAAACGTAAAACTAGAGCTTAAAATGTCGGAAAATTAAATATAATTAAAAAAAGTGAAATAACTGACACTGAAAGGGACAAAAACGAAGGAGAAACAATATTTATTTAGGTAAAGATGTTAAATTTAGGGGTGAAACATTTTCTGCATATATCCATAAGAGCCTGGATTCGTAGGTAAGCTGGGCATTAGAAAAGGGTAAGCAGAAAAAACGAGGTTTTGAAACTGTAGGAAAGTAGGTACGGGTGTTCGCGATGGCGAATTTGGCTAAGCATAAGCAGATATGTTGCATCTCCTATTTTGTGAGGTGGTATTTCATGAGGCATTAAGGAGGAATGGGTATTGGGTTTCACCCCTTTGTGTATCAAATGAAGGGAGGATGCTAGGCTCGAAAGAAGGTTTGCACAAAATTGTATGTAGAATAAGACCACACCTTTTACTAGCTGTGCCTCAGTTAAGACTATCTGAAATCCTGAGACACTCCACTGTCTGTAAACTATTTTTGAAGTGCTAAAGGATATTGACGTTCGGTGATCACATAGTGATGACAGTGATGAAGGGAGCTCATGGACACAGGGAATGCAGGGGGTCATGGTTACAAGTCCCTCTAATGGTAAATTCGTTGCAACCAATTTTCATTATAATTGAAATAAAAATAATTATTAAGAAAATATTATTAAAAATGGACTATTCATTTGCAGTAAGAAGTAAACAACTTTCGTGAAAATGACTTTTGGATGATCCCATTATAATAAGATTGCATTATACGGGACACACACTCACATACTCAGAGTTAAACTCGTAGAGAGATACTTACATAAAAACCGCCGTTATTATAAGTTCCAATTTCCTCCCCAATTTTGCGGGGAAAATTCTGACAGTAACGTGGGACAGGAAGGGACTGACTTTTTTTAGGAGGAGGATTTACAACCTGGGAAAATGCTATCTAGGTCAACACTCTTCAATTTTGTCCAAGTATTCTGATTACAAAAGCACCCACACAGTCTTACGATAGGTCATTCCAGTTTTGTTAATTTCCTTAAGAATGACCTCACCCAATTTAAAAGAAATAGAAATTTCCTGTAAAAAACAACAATTTCCTTGTTCCTTCTTTTTTTTCCGGTTTCTAGTCTAAGGCTTTTTCCCTCTTTTCCTTCCTGGCTGTGATCACTCAAGCAATTGAAAATAAGCTTTTCTTTATCAGTGAACTGTACAGCGTGAAGCGTGACAAAATGGCAAGAGAGACTTCTGTTATTTCCGTGTATGATAAAAAAATTAATTGAAATGAGGATCCTATTGTAATAAGTAATCTACTGGTATCTTTAAAAAAAATCCCGTTCAAGATAAGATCTTTTTTGTATATCTGCACAGGGGCACCCCTGCCCCGTCAAATTAGTTTGAACCTTCCCGGGTTCAAGAATATTCAGAAACTGGTGGCCAAAAGCGTACATTTTGAGGTTCTAAACCGCTCCCTCTTTGAAAAATTCTCTGAAAACCCTCCCACCGAAGCTCAAATATATTAATATACTTTATCTTCGCTAAATTACTATTTCGCCAGGGATAGAACAATATTTATTCTTAGAAATAAAAAATGGTGACAATGTTTTGTTTAGGGTTTGAGTCATAGATCTATATCCCGGGATGGTAGGGAGGGGGGCTATGTGTAATTTACACTGTTGGAATTTTTTTTAAGTGCATTAGGATGGATTGAAAGTTATTGCCTATTAATGGCAACAATTCCCCTTTTTAGAATTTTAGAATTCTCCTTTAGAATAGTCAGCTACCCTAGAAGATCCAATATGCGCTCCTATTTGGATTAAATAAAAAAAAAAAGTTTTTTTAAATGAAAGTAAGGAGCGACATTAAAACTTAAAACGAACAGAAATTACTCCGTATATGAAAGGGGCTTTTCTTCCTCAACGTCCCGCTCTTTACGCTAGAGTTTGACTCTTTCTCTTAACTCTACTTCTTAAACAGTAAAAAACTTTAAAGTTTTTAAAAAGCATTAAAAACCACACCTTTTGATGTATTATAGTGTAGTGCAAAGCTTTCTGGGGGATGGGGCGAAATGAAAGCGTTTAGAGGAGGGACGGAGTAAAATCAATCTTGATGTTCAGATGATAACTCTAGTAGGTAGGATGACTGGAAGGTCTTTAAACAGAATTTGAGAGAATTGAATAATTCGAAAAGAACATTTCGCACCAAGTTCGGAATTTTCAAGAAACCTTTACATTTCCTGTGCTCGTTGGGGATTTTCAGGAAACTTTTCCATTTCCTCTGTGAAGGAATGTGTCCTTTGTTATTTGAGAAATATTCGAAGAGAGACAAAATTACAAAATGCCGATTTTCTGTGTTAGTAGTTTCCATTATATTAATAGCTGGCATAATTTCGTACACAGACTGGGGAAGTATCCCAAGAATCTTAGGGTTTACGAGTTTTTCCATAATTTTGTGCATTACGAATCATCCTGTGTTAAGTAACACGATTTGTGTATGACCTTCAGTAGCTTCACAAAGTGGCGTATTTAAGTTCTGATTAACAGGTACTAACTGCGACCAAGTCCCCCCTCCTCTTAACCAAAGGCATTACAAAAAAAATGAGAGATACCAAAAAATGGCTGAAAATTTACTTCTTCATCATATGTTTTTGAATATGTTGGTATATACGTTAAAATTTTTTAAATCGATTATAAATGTCTGAAAAATCAGGATGATCACAATTTGTCTAATGATAATAATGTAAATTCAATTGCGAACTGCCGTAAACATCATTTTTTATTTCCCCTATTTATAGGGCTGTAGCAACAAAAACCATGAATAAAAGGGAACATCTTCGTATTATTGGTTATTCTCAATCGTGCTTTTAGTCCTCTTATACAGGGACGCTAATTGAGATTATTTAGTTTTCCTCTTTCATTATTTTTACTTCAGCGGATCGAATTTAGATGTTCCTTTTTTTCCTTATGGAAATCAACCCTTCCTGGTGAATCCTATTTTAGGCCCACTTATATTATTTTCATTGTCTATTTTTATCGTTCTGGGTTCTGTTTCTTCCTTATACAAATCGTTCCTGTTCAGTTTCATCGAAACGCGTTTTGAATTTGAATTATTCTGTCTTCCTAGTGCCGCCTCTACCCGGAATTGTGTATTCGTAAATCTAATTGTACCTCGTAAATCGGCATTCTAGTTCAATTGACAATCCTCACCCGGCACTTCTTTCGGTGTGGAGGGGGCTGCGGAAATGTGAGTACCTTAGAATCAATTTCTGTGTACGCACCTACAGCAGAGGTTTAATATCGTATTCGAACCGAATAAAGACTCTTGGCATAATGTCCCGTACATTAGCGGTGTGCACCCCATTGAGCAGGCACACAAACAGATATTCCTTCGTGTCTCAGGGGACAAACTGGTGAAAAACTAGCGAATTGTGTGGAAATGTATATGAAATTACAAACAAAGAGTAATCATCTTCTAATATCGAAAGGATTCCTACATGAAGCTGTTTTTTAAATATATTTTTAATATTCAAATGTGGGAACAAAAGTCTAGAACCGTGATTCTTAAAATGGGGTGCAGGCCCCATTGGTGGAACATGAAAATATTTTGGTGGGTCATAGGCAGGACGTGCACCCTTCGACTGACTACTTCAGAATCAATGTGAATGTATGCAGTGGGAATATTGGGTTCAATGGTTTGAAACATGAAAAGGAGTTTTTGTTAGGTTTGGGGAAATAGATAGTTAGTTAAAAAAGAAGTGCCTTTTTTTATCTGAAAAAATTAGTATTTAGCTTTTATCATCATTGCAACAGAAAATATCCATACAAATGAGCTCTACTCCAAGCGTGAAACATTGTGTGCAGATTTGTGGAGTTGAGATGACCAAATGAACACATTGAAACTTTTCCCTTGTTTTAAATAGATTTAACGTCTGATAAATTAAAAAAAAATTGATACTGAATTCATTTTTTTCCGAGTGAGCGACCTTCATCCCCCTTTTTGGGGGGTCTCCCGAACTCAATCCCCGCTTTACTTTTCTGGTGCGTCCCTTTCCTTTGGTTGAATCATGCAGAATTTCTAGGTAACATTTGCATGTGTGGGTAACTCTAATCCTAGTTACGGTTGCTTATTTAAAACCGGAATAAAAGGTAGAAAGTTTTTGATTATGTATCTACCCCCTCCAAACATCCCCCTTCCACCATGCTATCCATAAATTTTACACACCGCTATAAATGTTTAATTTGGCTTAAGATGGAACTAATGATACATCTCCGTTCAAATGAAAAATACATATTTGGTGCCATGTTTCTACATGGATTTTCTTGAATAAAACCATTCGGCTGCTGAGCCACTATTGCCACGTAGAAGTCTTTTTAGATGCTGAAAGTGATGCATTTCTGCACTCAGTTATTTTCTGGTTGAAAGCTTTTGTCGCATGTCCCACCAAATTTCAGATTTTTGCTATTTCCTCGATATATTTCGCCTTTTATGGTACTTGTGTAGTATCCTTAACACAATCAAGAAATGGATTCAGTTTAATCATAATGAAATATACAAGATAATATAACACTAGTAACAGAATTATGGAAACTGCAACAAAGAATCATGAAAAGCAGATGGTCCAGAACGCATTATATTAAACACCTAACCTAACAATCTCTATAATATTTAATGAAGTATACGTGCATTGCAGTTTTTGTCACATAAACTAAGCTAATTATAACTGAATGTAGACTGAAATACCGGTTTTACTCACATCATACAGATCAAACTTCTTGAGTGTGTTTGGGATAATACACAATAACGTCTTTATATTGTCTATCGCATTTCAACAATTAGTTGGCAAGTTCGTTTTTGCATATCTAAAATTTGGATACAATAACAGGACAACCCACATCTGTTACATTTTAGCTATTAAAAATGCAAATTAAATCTCTTGGTTCTATACAAAGCAAAAAGTCTCCATCAAAGAAGCCATTAACCACTGTGAATATATTCGTCATTTCGTCCGTCAAGGATGTTTAAACATCAAGACTCCGGAAGTAATACAAAGATGGTAATACAACCACAGATGACTGTATTTACTGACTATAAGCCAAAACCGAGAAAAGAAAAAAAAAGAAACATGTTCTGCTGTGTTTCCTACTCACGAGAACTGGGGGCCGTGACGATTTTACGGTGTACTTGGGGTCGGTGCTTCTTCCGGTCTGAATATTTTTACGTTTCATCGAGATTTTAAGATGGCATTTGGTTTCTTTGAGGTTTATATTATTGGCTAGCTGTTCCGTTAAAGATGTGCGATTATTTTTTGAAGTTAAATCATTTGTGACTGATACAGCAGATGTGCTGCGATTACTTTTTTATTTCTATCTAGGTCACACTGATAAAGGCAAAAGGAATGTCAGGAGAAAGGAAAGTGTTGTCGGCTTTCCACTGTGCTTTTGGGTGCAACAGCCCCCTTTCTTTGATTTTTCCTTTAGTTTCTCTCATTTCCATGTAATTTTCCTTTTTTCGCAATTTCTTTAATTTGTGGAACCTCTCTCGAAATATATTCCTGCATGTGAACCTAATCATTTCCAAGCTTTTGTTTTTTTAAAGAAAAATCAAGTTTTTTGGCACTTATGGAAAATTGGGAGCCCCATACTCTCCTTTCAGAACAAACGGCTCTGTGGAATATTATCTGCATCGTAAACAGTAAATGTTTTAATTTTAATGTCCTTGGTACTTCGTGTCAAATGCAACAGAAAAGTCCTTCCAACTAAGCTTTCATATTGAATTATCTAACACTGAATAAAGGTAAAAGGTAAAAAACACGGTATTGGACTTGACAGTCCCTACCGACCGTGCTAATCCCCGTTTTATGGCCCTTCAGTCAGAAAGTGAACTGAGGGCTTGGAGCTGGCCATCCCGTGCTTTCGCAAATTCTTCTTGTTTACCTTATCCAGATTTCTCCAGGTCCATTTGGAGGTGGGTTGACTATGGCTGGCAGAGTCACGCCACCGACCCTCGTTTTAAAACCAATAACCAGCGACACCAGAACTCGAACCCTTGTTCTCACAGATAAAGGATATTAAGTCAAGAGTGCTAACCACTCGGCTAGAACAGCATCTAACACTGAATACGCTTAAGAATATACGAAAAAAAACCTATTACGTAAGTCACAGCCTACCTTTTGAATCCCTTTAAACAGATTATTAAAGAGGACCTTTAAATTCCCGCTTATAGGGAATTCCTTCCGGTTTCAAATAACTGGTGGTTAAACGGTTATCCCGTATTTAAGGATCCGAACAATGATTGAACCTTTTAAACAAGTTTAACGTTTGCTGGAGCTGGGGTTTTGTCTCTCTTTACAATGTATGAAAAGAATGAGCCCGGAGAATTTCATTTGTAAGTCCTTCGAATAACGGCACAAGAAAAAAAGAAGAGCTTTTGTTATGCTTTTAAACACTTTTACTGTCTAAAAAAATTGTCCACTTGTGAAAATTATATATTATATTTCATTGGGGATTATTTATGAGGCTAGATGGTAGGAAAGTCACCATATCCAACTATACGGATATCAAGTTGCAGTATTTATCCTGTAAGTAAAGTTGTGTTTCCATTTAATGTTTTCAACAAACTGGAAAGTAAATTGAATTAACTAGTTTTCACGTAAATCCAGTGTTTCTAATATCTCTAGTTGTTAGTCATCTAAGGATACCTGGAAACAGCACATGATCTGCGCTATTAAATTGTGCTATAAACTTTCCTTTAAGGGGCGTCTTAAAAGACGTAGTATCAGCTTTAAGGATTCAAAACCTATATGCTTTGTTGGGGGCATTTCATCCGACGCATCCCCTTAGCTCCCTAGAGTCACTCTACTAGCCATGTCAAGCTCACACCCTGGAAACTTCTGCATAGATTGTAGATGGCAGATTTTGCCTTATTTTAATTTTTAAGTCGATTATGAAGATACTATGCCGTACCTTTCTTTGTTAAACCTTTTCCTCGCTAGTTTCTTTGCTTCCTTCCTCTCCTCTTAGTAAATCTAAGGTCATTAGCAAAGACCACGCCTTCTTCTCCATCCTAACGTGTAACATAGTTTGCTTCGATACATAAATTAATAAAAAGAAGTGTTCTACTTTGTAGTGTTATTAACACTGTTCACTTTTTTCCTCTTATTGTCCACAATCAAAGGGTCCTTAAGACAGTTCAGATCCCTAAACAAGTATTCTTCCTAATTCAACGTGTGTAAATCTCCAAGATAGCCCTTGGAATCCATAGAACCTTCTTGGCTCCCACGGCAAGTGGGTTTCCTCACAAAAAGTGGAAAAAGGAGGAAATAAAAATAACATCCTCTAGCACGAAATACAGCATTTAACAATGTGAAATAAAGCTTAAATCTTGACTAAACCTTATATGCAGACCGTAGGTGGAGTTAAGAGACAATTCTCCCCAAGAACTGTACAGTAACATCGTTTCCCCGTTAGGAAAAGGTGATAGTCTAAAGTTGCAATTTTTACGGCCCTTTCCTGATAGATAGCTTAATTTCCATGAAGTTTAAGCCTGTATGATTATGAATAACATTGAAAAGAGTTAAGTGCTAACTAACAGAGAACATGTTATTGCTTAAGTATATAAAGGCAGCCATTTGCACTTGATATTATATTCGTATAAATAAACATGCGTTATTATTTTTTTTTAGTATTTGCATAGAAAGGTATTAAGCGACAGATTTATTCTCACACCACCTGTATGAAAATTAGGCATATCCTGGAAGCCCGCATATCTTTGAATATAATGGTAGGAAATAAGAAAACCTTTACTTCCTTTCATTGAAGCTTACCCGCAAAAAAAGAAGTAAAATTGAGGATGCGGAGTGACATATTGGAGCAAAGTTCTAGCCGCAGAATAACGATCTTTGAACTCACATTGATTTCAACTTCCGCTTTTTTAAATGCCACTTTCTTTAGGAACAGTTCATGAATAATGATGAAGACAATTTGACATGCCCAAAATATATTAATATAAAATGTTTTGTTACCGGTGTTTTTTTAATTGCAACCTTAAGTTGTCAGTGATAAAGGAAATTGTCGGCTCTTCAAACAATAAACGGTAAAAAAAAATCCTTAAAAATTAAGTCAGAACCTGTTCTGTGGTTTGAACTATGTCACTGGCTCCATCGGCGGATTTTTAAATGTTGACCCTAAAACTATCAAAAATTGTGATCTAAGTCTGAAAATTCTCCAAGTCCGGGAGATCTTGGTTCTATTTATGGGAGTTTTACTCCCCCGTTATTCCTTTCTTTAATTGTAAATATTTCATTTTGACAGTTAATTTGATACTGATTTTAATTGCTTTTGATTTTAAAGCATTTGACTTAGAATACGAATTCGGCTTTTTTTTTCTGTTTTAGTCTGTGATATCGTTTTATCTCATACCCTTTCTGTTTCTGTTTTGCCATTAATCGCTTAAAGTTCATTTTAGTTCTTGGACTTGGATTTTTTTTTGCTTGAAATTTTTATTCACTACTTATTTTTGCTTGATTGGTGTTTCTTTTACTTTTGCCTTGAATTACCTTAAATCGCACTTGCTAGCGATATGGACGAGTTAGTGATGATGGGGCCGAGGGACATCGTTAGTCTTGCTGAATTATCTGGTTCTTTGTATTAGAGCTTGTGATAGTCTTTTTAAGATAAATCTTATCTCTTATCTTATTCCGATATACCCATAAGAAATCGTTATCGCAGTTATTGATCTGAAGGGGGGGGGGGAGTAAAAAGCAAGTAAAAGATAAAATCAAATAAAAAAAGGAGAGTATTGAATTTTCTAATCTCGATGTTTAGAAAAGGGGCGAGGTCTTTATGTTATTATTTGTTTACGAAAAATTTCTTAGCTCTTTTCTATCTCAACTATCAAAGGAAATACCTTCCCTCAGCAATGAGAGTACCGGAAACAGTTTTTTATGTTAATATTGAAAAAAGAAAGTCCCCATGTTTGATATAACAGCGCAGATTAATGTGCATAAAAATAAAATGTCACAAAAGCAGGAAATACGACATTCGAAGATCAACCCTTAATACAGGTACCACGTCCATTGTTACCTGTTCCGTCTTCCCATGTAACCCAACCGTACCTTGAATCGATTCCTTGCCTTTCCATTGTAACTATTCAAAGTTAGATTAGTGTGAAATATTGCTGCCAAGAGGTATTGTAAACTACATGAATTATAGTCATCCATTGGACTGGGCTATCTGTTGGAGGATATATGTGAATTTGTCTTTCCCATCTTTTCTGAAAAAAGAGAAAAGCACACATTGCCGCTTTGACTGAATAGCAGGTGTCGAATAAATTACAAGGTGGATTAACCAGATGATAAATGGATGATGAATAAGAACTATGTGACTTTGTCAATTACCTGCAAACATCTAATGTACTGGACATCGGCACTACTCTACTTGTCGTCTGGTTGAGTTGTCACTGTAACGCTGTAATTACTTCTATAACGTGCGAAATGTGATAGCCTGGACAGTTTTTGTCCAATGCTGGTACCACCGCAATGTGGCGCCGTGACCCACGAAATTTAGGGTGGGAATTTATGAAAATATAAGAGGGGGAAAGTATTTTTCAAAAGAAAAATTCCTGCGAAATTTTCCTCCAAAAATTTATTTTTGAAAACATAGACGGTAAAAGTCTGGAGGTGTTAAATGCCCTCTCCCATAACTGAAGACAGTGCCCCGTTGTCCCTCGTGTCTTTTCAATCCCTATTTCAACTGACTGGTACAGGTCGAGTCTGCTTTGGGCCTCTGAATTTTTATGGTGCATTTGTAGAATTTGCTGCTTGTATATCAAGAACATCTTGGGATCTAAGTCACTTATTCAGTTGCTCTAGAAATTTCTTTATAGCCGGAAATTGGCATGTGGAATATATAAGAGTGATTCATAACTTCCAAATTTTGTTCGTTTTATGATCTTTGCACTGATTGTCAAGGCGCCAGTTGACAAAAAGACACTTAGTTTTAGATCGTCGTAGTACGATTCAGATAATAGGCAGTAAGCAAGCTCATACTTGATATATTCCAATAAACCACTCTAATTTTGAACATGCTTGGAATATGCTCCTCCAAGTGGTTCTTCACCCTTAAGGCCGTGATTAAGTGAACTTGAAAATATCGAGCTTCAAAATTGAAGTTAGGTTAGCCTTCTGTCTTTTAATTCTCTAGAGACCGTCGATTGTCAAAACTTCAAATAGCACCAATTATCAAGTCTTGTGAGAGGTTTTGATAGACAGCTTCTTTTGGCGAGATGCTTCAGCCGAGAAATAGTAATATATTTGGCTGCATCTTGCAAAGCTTGCTTACCGACCAAGGGAGAAGAGAAAATGAGCAAAAGAGTACTATCATTCTCAAGTACAAATGTCCATGTATATGAAACTGTGACGACATGCATAGAGTGCATTTTATGATTTATTGTTTTTTCCACTTTTTTTCCTAGGATACCTCAGTTGATTAATTCGAAACTAAATACCAAACTTAGTTGAAATCTTTCTTCGAGGATTCTTAGAAAATCAAAGTTTTCTTATGAATTAAAATGAAAAAAAAATTAACTGAAAGAAAGGAGTGACATTAAAACTTAAAACGAACAGAAATTACTTCGTATATGGAAGGGGCTGGTCTCTCCTCAATGCCCCGCTCTTTACGCTAAAGTTTTATTACTGTTTTAAAAATAGAGTTAAGAGAAAGAGTCGGACTTTAGCGTGAAGAGCGGGGCGTTGATGAGGAAGCAGCCATTTCATATAGGAAATAATTTCTGTTTGTTTTATGTTTTAATGTCACTTCTTACTTTAAGTTAAAAAACACTTGTTTTTATTTAATTTAATTTCTAACCGTTTTTGAATCAATGCATGTTTTGATTCATACTCTCCGCAGATGAATAATTAAAACAAAATTTGCTTCTTTTTTTTTTGCTAAATGGCTTTCTCATAGTTTTGATCGAATGATTTTGAGAAAAAAAAGGAGCGGGGATGGAGGTCTAGTTGCCCTCCGATTTTTTGGTTACTTAAAAAGGCAACTAGAACAGTTAAATTTTTATGAATGTTTTTATTAGTAAAAATAAATTTTATTAGTTAAAGATATACGTAGCTTACAAATTAGCTTACGTAACGAACTTCTGTATTCTCGTATTTTTATTACATATATAAGGGGGTTCACCCCCTCGTCAGTACCTCGCTCTTCACGCTAAAGCTTAAATGTTGTCCTAATTTCTTAAGAATGATCCCTGAATCACAAAAGCCGTAGAATAAATAGTTGAAATTTCTAAAAATACTTTAGCGTAAAGAGCGAGGTATTAGGAGGAGGTGAGCCCCTCATATGCGTAATAATTTCTGTTCCTTTTAACAGAAATTAATTTCTTAAGAATGACCCGTGAATCACAAAAGCTGTAGCATAAATAGTTGAAATTTCTAAAAATACTTTAACGTAAAGAGCGAGGTATTAGGAGGAGGTGAGCCCCTCATGTGCGTAATAATTTCTGTTCCTTTTAACAGAAATTATTACAGAATATTTAAAGGAATTAATATTTACAGGAAAATAATAACAGGATTATTTTGTTCCTTTCAGTTAAAAAAACTTTGTCATATTTATTTTTTCATTGTTTTTTTTTAAATAATGCTAGAAAATCCTGCGCTCCCTTCATGAAAATTTTCTTCCCCCGTGACAAATTCCTCCATTAAAAGTTCCCCAACATATCCCCCTCTTCTTAACGCATGCCCCCAACCAAATGAAAACGCCCCTGAAAACGTCTGTACACTTCCCAATAACCATTACTATATGTAAACACTGGTCAGTGTTTGTAACTGGTAGCCCCTCCCACGGGGACTGTGGGGGAGTAAGTCGTCCCAAAAGGCATAGTTATAAGGATTTTCGACTACGCTGAATAAAAAGGCTACTCAGAATTTTGATCCGGTGACTTTGGGAAAATAATTAGCTTGGAACGACCTAGGTGCCGTCCCACTAAATCGGAGGGCCTAGGTGCCCTTCGATTTTTTGGTCACTTAAAAAGGGCACTAGAACTTTTCATTTCCATTAGAATGAGCCCTCTCGCAACATTCTAGGACCACTGGGTCGATACGATCACCCCTGGAAAAAAAATACACACGTATCTGTGATCTGCCTTCTGACAAAAAATACAAAATTCCACATTTTCAAACAGTTCGTGGTAACGAACTGTACTAAGGAGCGACCAGGCTCAATAGTAACCAAAACTCTAAAAAATGGAATTTTGATACCAATGGTTACATCAAAAGAATGGTATTTTAATGCTGATTTTGAATAGATAAGTTTCATCAGGATTAGTCTTGCCCATCAAAAGTTACGAGCCTGAAAAAATGTGCCTCATTTTAGAAAATAGGGGAAAACACCCCCTAAAAGTCATACAATCTTAACGAAAATCACACAATCAGGTTCAGCGTATTAGAGAACCGTTTTGTAGAAGTTTCAAGCCCCAATCTACAAAAATGTGGAATTTCGCATTTTTTGCCAGAAGACACATCACGGATGCGTGTTCATTTGTTTTTTTTTTCCAGGGGTGATCGTATCGACTCAGTGGTCCTATAATGTCGCGAAAGGGCTCATTCTAACGGAAATTAAAAGTTCTAGTGCCCTTTTTGAGTGACAAAAAAAATTGGAGGGCATCTAGGCCCCCTCCAACGCTCATTCTCCCCCAAAGTCAGCGGATCAAAATTCTGAGATAGCTATTTTATTCACCATAGTCGAAAAACCTAATAACTATGTCTTTGGGGACGACTTACACCCCCGCAGTCCCCGTGGGAGGGGCTGCAAGTTACAAACTTTGACCTGTGTTTACATATAGTAATGGTTACTGGGAAGTGTACAGACGTTTTCAGGGGGATTTTTTTGGTTTTGGAGGATATTTGAGGGGGAGGGTTACCGGAGAGGATCTTTCCATGGAGGAACTTCTCATGGGGGAAGAGACTTTCAATGGAGGGGGCACAGGATTTTCTAGCATTATTAAAAAAAAAATGAAAAAATAAATATGAAAAGTTTTTTTCTACTGAAAGTGAGAAGCAGCATTAAAACTTAAAACGGAAAGAAATTATTACGCATATGAGGGGTTTACCTCCTCGTAATACCCCGCTCTTTACGCTAAAGTATTGTTAGTAATTTCAACTATTTATTCTACGGCCTTTGTGATTCAGGGTCATTCTTAAGGAATCGGGACAAAATTTAAGCTTTAATGTAAAGAACGAGGTATCGACGAGGGGTGAGCCCCCTCATATACGCAATAAAAACATACAAATATTGAAGTTCGCTACGTAATTTAATTCGTAAGTTACGTATAATTTTTACTTACGAAATGTTCGTAAAAATTATGTTATAGTTGCCTTTTTAAGTAATCAAAAAATTGGAGGGATATTAGGCCTCCTCCCGCACTCCTTTTTTCTCAAAATCTTACGAATAAAACTATGAAAAAGCCATTTAGCCCCCAAAAATTAATATGCAAATTTCCTTTTAATTTTTTACGTGCGGAGAACCAAAATCAAACCATGCATTAATTGAAAAACGTCCAGAAATTAAAAAAAAAAAGTTTTTTTAAAATGAAAGTAAGGAGCGACATTAAAACTTAAAACGAACAGAAATTACTCCGTATATGAAAAGGGCTTTTCCTCCTCAACGCCCCGCTCTTTACGCTAAAGTTTAACTCTTTCTTTTAACTCTACATTATAAAACAGTAAAAAACTTCAGCGTAAAGAGCGGGGCGTTGAGGAGGAAAAATCCCTTTCATATACAGAGTAATTTCTGATCGTTTTAAGTTTTAATGTCGCTCTTTGCTTTCACTTAAAAAACTTGTTTTTTTGTTGTTTAATTATAGATAGGAGCTTGAAACTTCTACAGTAGGATTCTCTGATACGCTGAATCTGATGGTGTATATTTCGTTAAGGTTCTAGGACTTTTAGGGGTTGTTTCCCCCTCACCTCTGCTTCCAAGCTTTAGTCTCTAGATCGCGCATGAACAATGGAGGATCAAAAATCCGTCGATAATCCTTCAATTCGTTGCAATCCAAGTTTCTACCACCAGTCACGATCCGGTAGGGCAACGGGGAAGAAGCTATAGGGTTCTGCTCCGCCTCAATGTTTGTCGCTTGACCGAAATCTCTTGACTTGTCTAGTTCTTCGGCGTACCGCATTATTAGGTATTTTGGATATTTGCATCTACCAAGCTCCAAATACTTTTTACAAAGGCGCTGTCTATGTGTGGTAACACTTTTAAGATGTATACCTCGCTTTGATTTAACTTTCCCCATGATTTCCGCTTTGTGTGCACAACTTTACTGAAGGCTCCTGACTATTTCTCATTTCTAGGTTTCTTCATTGCATTGAAATAATTTATGAAAATTTCACACTCCATTAACAAGCTGCTGATTATACCAGCTTGTCATTTTGGTCTCTAGGGGGTATTATCGGCGATCTGAAACGATTCTTTCTGGCAACTGACTTGTAAAAATTTCAGGTAGCTGAAAATATTTTAGGGGACTGTTAGAAAGCAAGAAAATACATCGAAAAATGGTTCCAATCATCTTACAGGTTATTGTCTTCTGATCATGATAGTATCGATTTTGTTCTAAAAGCAACATCCTTCACAGAGTACACTTATGAAAGAGCTAGACATTTTCTAAGATTTCTAAGCAATTAGAAGAAATAGAGCAAAATCCTTTCAACATTTTGTAGCATCTTCAAGAAGCTATGGCCTGATATTAAAAGCGGCATCATCCGCCAATGAATACTTGAGTACTTTTTGAATATAAATTTTCAATTTAACATAGGATTTTCGAGTTCCATCAGTTCACTTAATCACGGCCTTAAAAATGACATGAACAATTGAAGTACAATATAGGCCGAAAACAATGTACCTTATTCACTTACCTCTTTCATACGGTCTGAGAAGACGTTTTAGTCTTAACAAACCCATTGACAACAAAAATAATCATGAATAGGTCCCTTAGAGTCGTACTTGGTCCATAGAAACTAAACCCGCTGATTACAAACTTAACCAGGAATAGGATCTTGCGACTGGAAAGTTACCTGAAAGATTGAAAAGTACCATTTAGGCCCAAAAAACATACTTATTACTTCACTGGCACTTGTTTTTCCCACGATTCGAAAGGACTTTGCAGTGATATTAAACGAACCCGCTGATTACAGACGTTATGGCTGGCTACCATTTTTACGAGTTTGTTCATTTTATCAGAGGGAAGCCTTAATATAATTAAAGGGAATTTTTAGGCATTTTATTTTTATTTTTCTAAGAATATACTGGTCATTCATATAAAGTAGTTTAAAGCAATCCAAATTCTAAACAAATTCATAGCCCCTTGGCATAACCAGTAAAATTAAAAATGATCAGTTAAATGGAAGACTGAAGATCCAGAGACTGCAGCCATATTCCGCTTGTAGAAATTTCTTCAGGTCGCGTTGTGCTTGTTCACTTGTGCAAGACTAAAGAATTTTAGTTCCCAATGAGGTTGTGAAGGTGCATTTGTGCTGGAATACAACATTGATCACTATATTTAGTATTGATTTCATGATTCATATAAGTCTTTATGCAGTGTCGACTTCCGGATTTCACGTCCCGAAGTCTTTATCAACAAAAAACAAAAACAAAAAACGAACGAATTAAGCTAAATTAAACAAAATATATAAAGAAAAAAAAATACTCACATTTTAATAACTTCCAATTTTGATATTTGAAGTTATTAAGATGCGAGTTTTGTTTACTGTTTTGATTTTTTGTTGTCCCTTTATTTATGTTTTGTTTAATTTAGCTTAATTCATTTTGCTTTTGTTGTGTTTTTTTTTCATTGATAATGGATGGATGTTCTTTTTTTTTTTTGACAGGCTTAGGGCTCCCCGAGTTCCTAAGTATTCTTTAATTTCGTAGCACTTCTTGTTTAAATTATAAGATAATTTTTTTTTCTTATTCTTACTCAGTCCCCCTCCCTCGCAAAAAATATTGTTGTCCCCTCTTGCGAAAAAAATCGCGTATGTGCCTCACTCGTAAGCAGCATTTTTAGATTTTTCTAAAATTTGTTTTGATATTATTAGTAGCAGGTGTTTGCAAAAGAAAGACTCGCAAAGGCATACAAGATATGAAAAACAATTCTGGTGTATCGGAAGTTCAGATTTCTAACTATTTTTCTGAGTGAAAAAGAGGACTTAACCCTTTCTGGAAGAACTTCTAAACGTCAAACCAAGAGAAGACTAGGCATACACTTTATAGAGACAAATAAAAATCAGGCTTACAATGCACCTAAACAAAAATAGGCTTAAGCCTTTTATTTCAGCGTGGAAAATCCCTTGTCTTAGAGATTTGTTTATTTTTCCTTTCAAAGAAGGTTGGGTTGTCGACAGCGAGCAACCCGAAGGGATTTCAAGTGCTCAGGAAACGCACATCCTGAGTCGACTTGTAGGAAGTTGAAACCTTATCACCTTGCTTCGAGGCAATTCTTTTGAAGAGTTATTTAGACTCAAAATGAAACAGGTGCTTAATTTTAGGGTATGATTATGACAGGATGTTTTTATTGTTGTTTGCGATTTATGTAAATTAAACTGATTTGTTTGACTACCATATAAAGGGAATCCGTACTTTAGCTGGAAAGCATTCACTATGATAAAGGTGCTAGAATTGACCTGAATGTGAGTTGAAGGTGATTACTTGCCCCATTTTTATGGGTTCTGTTCCTTTTAGGTCTTGTAAGAATACAATCTAATGAAGAACCTGAAGAAAATATTTGAGAAACTGAATAGAATCTAAATAAAATAAGTAAATATATGCTACAGAAAACAATTTTCTAATGAAAAAAAGAAAACGCACACAAAGTTAGAACAAAAAACAATTCTGGTTAGTCGTAGTTACGAACTCAAACTAGTAAGTGCCATGAGGGACTATTTGGGATTTTGGACTTATTTTTAACTTCTGGAAAACAGTTATAAAGTGAGGCCTGAAATTGAAACATTGATAAAAGTACAACACGTTTGATTCACAAAACACAAAAAACAACAATAATAAATGGTACTGATGTATTATTCAGAACACACTCAATAAGTGAAGTTAGGTTCTTTCGTGAAACAACTACGATGCAGGTACATGTTAATTAAATATGTTATATATAGAGGTGGTTAGGTTAGGTATTTGATATAATGCACCTTACCCCCCCTAATGTGCAATAATTAGGGGGCCTAATAGCCCGGATTTTTGATACAGCTAAAGGAATAAAACAAAACATGATGAAAATATAAAACTTTATTACAAAAATTGTAAAATTACAATTTAGAATTCTAACCTAACCTTTTGTCTTTGAGGAAACCGGATTTTCTCATAAAATGTACATGCATCGTAGTTTGTTTCACGGAAGAACCTAACTTCACTTATTGAGTGTGTTCTGAATAATGCACAAATACCTAATAAATAATATAAACTGAAAGTTAAATCCATGCGTTGAGCCCCTTGATTAAAAAAAAGAAAGAACTGTTCGAATTCAGTCTAAGCTCCTTTTCAGAGGCCCAAGTGCACATAATTTACGACAAATTTTAAGATGATTTTTATAGAAGAGTCTATAGAACTTATTGCGGCTATTCCTTTAACGTAATGTTTACATTCAATCTATTTTGGAAAGTTTAGAATTAAAATATTCCATTGTAGAATCCTACGGGTTTTGGCATGGGTCTCCTCTGGGCCCGGCTGCCGGCTATTATACAGCCAGACGTGACTTTAATAGAGTTGTTATAAGATATATTCTATCGGGGCGACTCGGACCCCCAACATTCAGCACACTAAGCAGGCAGCCATCAATGACAGTTATTTGAATAAGTCTTGAACACATAAACTTATCTTTAAAAGTACCTAAGTTTGGAATTCTAATTTTGAGTTTGATGCTCTTTGGGTGAGGTTCCATATATATTATATAGACCCGTAAACTGGCTATTATGTAGCCTTACTGCTTTAGGGGAGAATTCCCATAAAACATTTGCCACCGATGCGACTCGAACTGAGGGCCTCCTGATCCCTAAAGAGTTGACTCTGCTGCTTAGCAGCGACACCAAGTCCTCTGCGACATCTTTTTATATCCGAGCTTAGGAAACTCGTCGATTTGCTCTTCGTCACAAAAATCTTTAACGCAACTTTTATGTTCAACATACTTGAAAGAAATTCACTTCCGATGAGTTTTTGCAACATTTTTTCTATATCTTCGTTCCTTATTAAACAAAAAAAGTTTTTTTTTAACTGAAAGTAAGGAGCGACATTAAAACTTAAAATGAAACAGAAATTACTCCATATATGAAAGGGGCTGTTCTCTCCTCAACGCCCCGCTCTTTACGCTAAATTTTGACTCTTTCTCTCAACTCTACTTTTTCAAACAGTAAAAACCTTTAGCGTAAAGAGTGGGACATTGAGGAGGGAACAGCCCCTTTCATATACGGAGTAATTTCTCCGAATTTTCTAAAATAAGGTAAATTTTCTCATGCTCGTAACTTTTGATGGGTAAAAACTAAACCATATTGATGAAACTTATATATATTAAAAATCAGCAATAAAATGCGATTCTTTTCATGTAACTATTGGTATCAAATTCCATTTTTATTAAGTTTCGGTTACTATTTAGCGGGGTCGCTCCTTACTACAGTTCGTTACCACGAACTGTTTGATATTCTGTAGGCTGCTTCAGCTCTTCTGTCTCAAGCAAAACTGGAGATATTATCATCGCATAGTTAGGTATGAACGAACAAGTGTCATTGCTTTTGATTTGGAGGTTCAAGAGGGGAATTACTCGTTTAAATGCTCATTTCTTCTTCGTATTTTTATTCACGCACAGACTTGCTAATAGTGTTCAACGTTTATCTTGTCTGAACAGTCGTATATACTTAGCAGCGTCTGTCATAAAGAGACCCCCCTTTCCACTCAGATCTTTGACCCGAGAAGTTGGAATTTTCTCGTGAACTTCATGGATTCAATTTCAACAAGTGTTTCTAAGTGTCATATTTCCTAGGTCCCTAGCGGAAGCTATGCAGTCCAACCGTATCGGCAATCTCATATAACCGCATTAATTTATTAGACACGGAGGAACAACTAACAGGTTTTCCAGACAAGGGTTGGAATGTAACTTTAGATTTCAATCTTTAAAGAGCCTTGTTTTTGATAATTGGCATAGTCATCCCTATGCCATTGCATTTTTTTTTTCTAGAAGTAACAAACCAGCTTTATATATAATCAACTTTGTAATTAACTTGTATTATCAGTGGCGCCAATTCAAAAAAAAATATGTGAGGAAGGGGGGAAAATGTTTACAAAAAATGAAGTTACAAAAAACAGGTTTTTTTATAATTTAGGGGAGGGATATTTTTTTTAAAGGGGAGATACAAATAATTGGTGTCTTTCAAAGTCTAGGGAGGTAGTTGTTCGAGTTCTTGCAGCCAACTTTCCTACCTCTTGAAAAATCATTTTCCTGTTGTTTCGAAACCAACAGGTATTCCAGACAAGGGTTGGGATATAACATTAGTTTTTGATCTTCAAAGACAGTCTCGTTTTTGATTATTGATTTGATCATCTTTATCTAATGACACATTAGTGATAAATTAGCTATTGTGTCATTAACTCCGAGATTATTTCATTCTACTGAAAACATTGATCTGTTGTTTGATCTGTGTCATCCATATTTTGAGCAGCTGCAACCAAAAATTAGGCATTGAGACAAACGCTACCATTAGGCAATTGCAGCTCCCTTCCCTGAAAAATCGTTAGTTTCTTGCATTTTCATCATTTTTTGAAAGAAAGGTTAAGATGGTTAGGGCACGTTTTACGGAGGGAGGATGACATGTTGCCAATAATGGTGCTTTTTGGGCATCCATCGGCCAAATGAAAAGCAGACCCTTCCGTAGCGGAGTGGGAAAAGGTTGGGAGTGAGTGTTAGGGTGAGGAAGGATTTAAAGGAAATTTTAATTTCATGGAAAGGGATAAAAAATGAAGCTTTGAATATATTTGGGGAGGGAACTATGCCCAGCTGTCTTTGCCTCGGGTGGATTGGTGCTGCAGTAAGTTGTTAGTAGTAGTAGTGGTAAGCTTTTGAAGCTATACCCTCTTCTTAAGGAAATTCTATCGTGTATATTGTGCATAATATATTCGCTGCTGATATGCACTCTTTGACTCCTTCAAAGTAATACGATCATGAAAAACTTCACTACAATGATGTTGCTACGATAATCGTAGTCAAAACCTTTAAATTCCAGGATTATAACTTGAAAAGCAGTAAATTATATTTTTTCTTAATATTGTTGACATTAGTCTCCTCATCAAAAATTCAATCCCCAAGAGAAAGGAAAAAAACGGACAGATGAAGTTGCCAAGGCTCCAGAATGTAATTGCAGTCCAAGCTTCACGCAGCCCGACAAGTGCATGAATACCGTATTTTTAATTTGCATAAATAACCGTAACTTTAATAGCATCACAATTAATCATCATGTCCAACAATGCAAGAGCATTGCCCGTCTTAACAACAGCAGAGATGAAAAATCAGCATCCGTCATTGGAAAGATTGGCCGTTTTTTTGTCGCCAGCGGCTACTTACTCTCTATCCGTTTCCGGGTTAATATGCGCAGTTTACGCGACTTCAAGACCCTTAGGACGAGTGCCAGAAACGACCTTCCTTGATAGAACCGGTCCAGCGTTAGTTTGGTTGAAATTCCAGGATTTTAATCTTGACCGATTGCTTAGAGCAACTATGAAGATTTAGTTACCGTTTATGCATTTTAGAATATATTACGGCGTATCTAAAATCGAAACGTGTTAAGTAGATTTTTTTGCGGTTTTGAGTTAGGTCATCCATTAGAGAACTATAACGCTTGGCATTGAGCTGTATGCACAATAAGGAGAAAGGATCTGAAAAATAAGTATTATACGAGAAACACTCGAGAAGTGAAATTTGGTTAATGCTAATGAAACATACCTAAGTAAGATAAAAGTATAATGGTTTAAAAACAAATTTTGGCTTTATATTTGTACATTAGGGGTGGGGGGTAAAGCATAGCATATATTGAATAAGTAACCTAAACTAACCTAGCCTAACCAAAATACCAACTTAATATTTAATTGAAATATAGCTATCCTTGGTCAGACACTATATTCCATCAACATTGCAAACTAACCGGGATGAAAACCGGGTAATGTCTTGAGTGTTTTTCCCATAATACTTAAGTACCGAAAACGAAACTGAGAAAATTGGCGATTATCAGACAAATATGGGATATCCTGGGAAAATCGTAAAAATGAGGGAACGTCCACTTTCAGAAATCACGCACACCAAGTGGTCCATGCCATGTGGCACGGAAATCTGTGGCACATGTGGCGTTCTGATATGGAGAACAGGTGCTGGGAAGTGGGAGCCCTCTTGCATAAACTTATCAAGAGTTTTGGAAGGGACATTAACCCCAGAGGTCCACTGCTCCTTAGTAATTTTATGATGGCTGGATTTTCCAGTTTTTTTCCAGGAATCTTTGTTTTGTTGTCACTATCGATTCGAGAAAAAAGCAGAACCTCTACACTTTTTCTATTCGTCTCATCAAAACATTTGCTACTATTTCCTTACCTTCAATAATTGATCTAAGTGTTTTTTTTTCAAGACAGGCCTTGGGCTAATATTCCCCCTTTAAACTGTGAAGTTCCTGAGGATTTAGCCTACAGCGTCTTCCATCTTCCCCCAAAAATTAGCCAACTGCTATTGGAGGTAGATGCTACTTATATGTAACAATTTGATAAAAAAAAATACTTTTTTTAACAGTCGAAAAAAGTACGAATTGCCTATCAAGACGATTTATACATCGCATGAAGTGTTTTTTCTTCTTCTTATAATACTAGAGTTACAGTATTAAATTGATGAATAAAAATTTAAAAAGAGAAGTTTTTGCTTGTGGAGTATCACTTATCCCTTATTGGAAGCTGAAATTACCCCTATATTCTCATATTGGAAAGTATCAGTTGAATTATCCGTGCAATATGCTTCCAACTCAGTCATTATAGCAAATGTCATTAAAACAATTTTCGCAGGTAGTTTCTTTTCCATCACCAACTCCTTCCTAATTAACCGTAAAGAGTTATTACGATTCTTCCTCTACTTGGCAACGTCAATGTTTTCCTAGTCTCCCCATTTCATGTCGCTTATACCATCTTTTATTTATAGTTATCAGTAAACCAACTTTAAAAAAAAGCTGAAACTAAACCATTTAATACACACAAGAGAATAAACTGGCATATATGAAGGTATGCTACCAATAAGAAACCATAAAAAATGACTATTACTCCCAGGTACAAACACAGGGGCTGTGGAACCGGCCCCTCAAAAACCTAAATTCATCATAATTTCTGGGTAGGTTCTATTCAATTATTTTCAATTATTATCGAGGCCCCAAAAAAAAACAACCCGTTTACGTGTCTAATTCTGCCCTTCTCTTTCAGGGCTCCCTTCCTACTTGGAAAACCCCAACAAGCATTGCATTAGTCAAAGCAAGATTTTACAAAAGGAAAAATCCAAGCATAATTCATGCGATTGTCATAATAGTAATGACGGAAAAATAATTCCTGGAAGAATTAACACTTCCCTTCTCCGTCCGTTTAATTGTTTTCCAGAATTAGCGAGTGTCCATTTTCGTCTCAAACCTGGCACAAGCCATAAATTGTGAGCAACAATTTCCTGGAACGATTTCTTTGCATTTGGTCTCATCTGTATGAGATTAAAACCGAATCAAGTTTTGATCAGTTGTAGTTTATTAGAGCTCACCCCACACACTAGGAAATCGATAGGATCTATATTGCATTCTATATACCACAGTTCCTTAGTCGGGTGTCCCAAGAGCCCTTTGATTCTTCAGAAGATACCCAGACGTTCTGAGTGAAACCGTAAACAATGATGCGAAATATATGAATCAAATATTAATAACAACTTTAATGGCCATAAGAGACAAATTAAATGACAATGTCCACTAGTCTAAGCGTCACTTTTTCACAAAGAAATATGTTTTTAACTTAAGTTTTTTTAAACTTGTTTTTTAGAAAAAAGAACTGTTGAAATACAATGGAATGAAATAATTCCAGGACGGCAATGTCAACAGCAACTTTTTTGTTAATACGTAATGAAAACAGTACGAATGTAATGTTCGTGGCAACCCTGGTAGCCACCACTACTCTAAAAGAGAAAGGTGTTGCAACAAGCAGAACTGAACCATATTCCCAACAGCTTTTTGACACAACATTATTCACACTGCGCTGTCACATTTTGTGAAATAAAGGAAAATAGGACATGACTTCGGATTTTGTAGAGGTTCTATGAGTTGCTTACCTTGTTTTAAGGGTTCCGCATTGGCAAAAAAACGGTATGCTATGCTTTTTTAGCCCAGGGACAAGTTTCTTGTGACCCCTTGTTTATTTTTAACAACTCAACATGTAACATAAGTTTTAACATTTAAAGGCATGAACACTGGGGATTTCCGCCCCCTCCCTCCCTCCGAGTGATCGTGCGTACATTCATCGCCATATGCTGTTACTAGCACTTGTCTGAATTAAGTGCATCCACAATCACTTTCTTTACCTCATTAAAATTCCAACTTCTTTGTGACTATAATTCAACCATAAAAATCAGAATCGTTAAATTGCCAAATCACATGCCGTAATCTCAGAGTGTATCCCGTATCTATACCCACAAGGGTTTTGTTAATACCATGGTAGTCAGGGTAGAAACCGGGCGTCACGATGGTATTTCCGGTGTTGTATCTCATGCTTACATGATTTCTTAGCTTGAAGAAGAATGGTAAAAAAAAGAGATAGCCAGATGGTACAAAAGAATTTCAATTTAGTTATATACGCTTGTTGAAGTATAATATTTTGAAAGACGGAAATGCAAGGTTGGGCTTCCTGTTTTATGAAGTGTTGTCCGACAGCGTGATTAAGAAAATAAAGCCTGTAGAAATAGCTTTATTTTTCCTTAAAATGTTTTTTCTTTTCATATTGAATTAAAAAAAAGACAAGTTTTTTTGTACTGGCAGTAAGGAGCAACATCAAAACTTGCAACGATCAGAAATTATTACGTGTATGAAGGGGATTGCCCCCTCCTCAACACCTTGCTCATTACGCTAAATTTTTTAAATACTACTTTTAGAAAAGCTTCTTATTGTTCTAATCAGACCCTTGTGTTTCAGGAGTCGTTCTTAAAGAATTGAGACAAAATTCTAGCTTTAGCGTAAAGAGCGACGTGTTGAGGAGGGGGAAATCCCCTTCATACACGTAATAATTTCTGTTCTTTTTAAGTTTTACTGTTGCTCCTTACTTTCAGTACAAAAACTTTGTTTTTTTTAATTTGATTTCTGATCGTTTTTAAGTAATGCCAGGAAATCTGGTCCCACTTTCACTGAAAAATTCCTCTCCATACGGAAATATTCTCTAGACAATTCAATCCCAGTGAGAATTGTTTAATACTTTTAAAAAAGCTTCTTATTGTTCTAATTAGACCCTTGTGTTTCAGGAGTCGTTCTTAAAGAATTGGGACAAAATTCAAACTTTAGCGTAAAGAGTGAGGTGTTGATGAGGGGGCAATCTTCTTCATACACGTAACAATTTCTGTTCGTTTTAAGTTTTACTGTTGCTCCTTACTTTCAGTACAAATAACTTGTTTTTTTTAAATTTGATTTCTGATCGTTTTTAAGTAATGCCAATAAATCTGGCCCCACCTTCACTGAGAAACTCCCCTCCCAACGGAAATATCCTCTAGACAATTGAATCCCAGTGAGAATTTTCCCTGGACAATTACCCTTAACAACTCCGTGCGTAAAATTGAGACGGAAAAGAGAAAGCAAGACATTTGAAAAAAATTTGTATAGAAATTTTGGTTAATTCCCCTTGACAAGTTCACCCCCTTCCCGTAGAAAATTCCCCCGAGGAACAACCCCCAGCAAAAAATTCGCCCCCACCCGAAAATGTATGCATACTTTACAATACAAATACTATGTGTAAACAATGGGAAAATTTTATGACTTAAAGACCTGTCCCCTGGGGCTGTAGAGGGGTCTTGTTGTATCCAAAGGCATATTTATTGAGTTATTCAACTATGATGAGCAAAATGACTATCTCAAAATTTTGATCGGATGAATTTGGGGGAAAAGGTGGGGGAGGTGGCCAGGTTGCCCACCAATTTTTTTTTCACATAAAAGGGCACGAGAACTTTTTATTTATGTTCGAATCAGCGCTTTCACGATATTCTTGGACCACTGGGTCGTTACGATCACCTCTGGAAAAAAAGAAACAAATAAAAACACATCCGTGGTTTTTTCTTTCTGGCAAAAAAAAATTTAACCACTGAGGTAGGGTTTTCTAATACGCTGGATCTGATGGTGGGATTTTCATTAAGATTCTAATACTTTAAGGGAATATTTTGCCTTTTTTTCGAGGCAAATTTTCTCAGACTCGTAGCCTTTAATCGGTAAAACTAAACTTAATGAAAGGTATTTATTTAAAATCAACATAATAAGCAGATTCTTTTTATATATGTATTGGTATCAAAACTCCGTTTTTAGAGTTTCGGTTACTATTAAGCCGGGTCGCTCCACACTTACAGTTCGTTACCACGAACTGTTTGATTCTTTTAGGCACTTTTACTCATAGGGTGGAAATTTGACAACATTTTCCGAGTATATGGACGGAAAAAGTACTTTTGTAATCCCAACATGAAGAAAATCACCAAATTGGTAGGGAGAAATGGGTCAGTGTAACTATGCCCTCTCAAAAGATGAAACAATTTTACGTTTTTTATATATTTTAAAACAATTTGACGCTACTGTAATACCTTTTTAAGGCTTTTCTCTTTTTTAAGTTATTATCTGAAGCTTGGTAGACCAGCTCTTCATAACTCCAGTCAAAAAACACTTTTAGGCGCCTGTTGCAAATTAAGTGAAATATTCATCTACTAGCCAAATAGCCTGTCGGATAACAGGTATGATAAAAACTGCTACGTACACCCGTTTGTGAAGACTGATGGAAATATTTTTCGGTACTCGTGTATTGTTCAGAACACACTCAATAAGTGAAGTTAGGTTCTTTCGTGAAACAAACTGCGATGCATGTACATTTTAATTAAATATTTTATATGTAGAGGTGGTAAGGTTGGGTTAAGTTAGATTTTTGATATAATGCAACTCCCCCCCTAATGCGCCGTTATGCAACCCAAACTTTAGATAAAGCTAATGAAATAAAACAAAATATGATGAAAGTATAATACTTTATTAGGAAAATTGTAAAATTACAACTTAGAATTTTCACCTAACCTAACCTTTTGTCTCTGAGTTTTATCTTTGTGGCTATGGAACCGGATTTTCTCATAAAATGTACCTGCATCGTAGTTTGTTTCGCGAAGGAACCTAACTTCACTTATTGAGTGTGTTCTGAATAATACACAAGTACCGATATTTTGCCCTCTTCTCACAAACACAAAATTACAAACCCCATCCCAAAAAAACCTTTTTCCTGAAAGCTTCAGCTTGGTCCAGCAGCCTTGAGACAAAAGAGGGTATACTCTCTTGTGATGATCGGACAACAGCTCAATTCTGATTTTTAATAGTGCTTGGGAGAATTACTGGCTTTGGTTACTAATGATTGGCTATGACTTCTGAATACTTGCCATTTATATAAAGCTAGATGTGTTCGTGTTTAGAATTCACAGTCTCTCTGCTAATATTATTTAAACGTTGGTTTGAATGTCAAACTCGAAAGAGCCTTTACAACTTATTTACAAAGATCTCCTTCCTTAAAACTTTTAAAACAATCCTTTTTTTTTACCAAAATATATATCCTTGTAAATATCTCGCAAGTTAAGTGAAGTTTCAGTAGCTTCATGAAGCTTCAATTTGTGTTTTTTCTCGCTTTCTCGTCATTCATTTAAAGATCTTATACAACAAATCTTATCAAGCGACAATGCCTAAGTGACGTGACTATATGCGTTCCAGTCTTAACACAGTTGAGGAATTTGGCAAATCTTTTTTCTAGGCAGGTCAAAAAGATGAAAGTGCCGGCGGTAAAACCTCCCCCCTTGAAGAATCCTGGGTTAATTCCGAATGGTTTACTCCCGCTATCGCCGCTTCATCTCGACCGACTCGGGCTCTTTAACCCTGATGTGATGTGGCGGTATCAACAGCTTGGAGCTTCATCTCACCCTCCTGTTTCACCACTTATTGATGTTAAGTCAAGACTGCCATCCTGTTTAGGTAAATATCCTGGTCATTCTTGTCTTTCATGTTTTTCTATTATTTTTCTTGTTCTTTTCACTTTCAATCTGATCTATTAAAGACAATATTTTCTTGTGGCTGAAATTGAACCTTGCAACTTTTGCCCAAAGTATCAAGGAAATTAAAATATCCCCCTCTGTCTCTCCTCCCTGAGCTCATAGGTCAATTCATACTTAAAAGCCGTGATTTCCTTAGATTTTTCTTTTGGTTTAAAAATTGTAAAGTTTTTCGGACAGTATCAAATTTTTGTCAGTGCTGCCACGTTGAACCATGGTGATAAATAAGCAAAACTAGCATAATAAACTAGATTTGACAAACTTTTTCTCTTGTGAAAATTCTAACATTAACAGTCTGTTGATTCTCAAAGAAAACTGCAATTTTAAAGAAAAGCTACATCTGTTTGAGCTGCTACCTTATTTTTTCTAATGCTTCTCTCAGGTTCCTTTCCGTTAAATTTGGTGACTTTCAATGCCAGTATAGTGTTGCCAGTACAGGGTTTTCTGTTATGGCTCGCATGATGAATGTCATAATATCGCCGGCAGAGCTAAATTTGATGAGGCAAGAAAAATTCAAAGATAGTGAGAAGGCTTAGGGATGTTGACGTATCGTGCAATGTTACTGAGTTCTAACGTTCGCTTAGAGATTCAAGTGGAACCATCATTGGTGAAAGTTATTATTTCATCTCTTAAAATGTACTAAATTTGGGATGATAAAGCAATCTCTTAACCACATCCGTCAAACGAAAATAAAACACTATGAACCAGAAATGCCCGTAGATAGTGTAGATGTTCAAGTAGTAATGTAATCGCATGGAGCCGTTGCCAGCTTAACTGCTTCCATCTTAGATGCAGTTAAAAAACTAAAGCAAACTAATGATTTTGTCGATACAACATTCCTGCACATCTACCGTTTTAGAGAAGCTAATCAGCCTAATAATCTTGCTACTAAAGCTGCCCCGGTTTTAGACAAACTGTCTAATAAAGAGACAACTAGAATCCGTGGTCAAATCCAAACTAGCAAAATCTTGTTTTTGGTTTTGTTTGTTTGTATTTATTTTAATTTTGTAGTCCGTTCCATTAAGACCTGCAGAACTTGGTTTAAGTCATATTTGGTGCTAAAACTGTACGGTCAGAATAAAGTCATATCCTTGCAGAATTGCCAGTGGGTTCATCAGTGAGAATCAATGGAATGTTTTCATCCCCCCCCTTCTACCTTTCTTTTTCTCGTGCCGAATATTGTGGATGTTGTTATATCAATTACCATGGGACTTTATTTAGAGATTCAAGTATATTTCTTCTTCTTTTTTTTTCAAACTGGCTAACAACTGAGACCAACCCCTCCATTTTTCAAGCTAATGTCATCATACCAATAGTACACCTTGTTCAATTAATTATTTTATGCTAAAAACTGTGGAACGTTTTTATGTCGATTGTCGTTGAATTTTATTTAGGGATTTAACATTGATTTTTTCAGGCTAGCTAGAAGCTTAGATTTAATGATATTTCGTCCCATGTTTTTAATCTTATGTCATAATATCAATAGCGGACCTTCCGCAATTATTTCTGATCATTTGATAGGCATTTGAATATTTTGCATACGATTAATTGTGTTTGACAAGATGATAGGATAAGCTCCAACTATTATTATTGTTATTTTTTTATTGGATGAGTGTTCAATGTTCGCTGTGTGATCAGTTTATATTATTTCATAATATATTTAATTGGATTAAGTTGATGGTTGTATATTTTGATGGAATATTTTGAGGAAATCTAATTTCTTTCTCTCCTTTCCGGAGGAAAAACACATGTATGACCACCCATTTTTGGGCCACAATTTGTTTTGCACCACCAGATGGGAGAGAACGCCATTTTACTTTAGCACAATCTCTGGCTACTTAAAATGGACAATAGAACTTTGAAGTTCAGTTCGATTGAGCCATCTCCTGGTGTTGTGGATCCATTTGGTCGCTACGATCCCCCCTGGTAAAAAAAACAACTTAAACCAAATAAACACGCCTCCGTGATCATCCTTCTCGAAAAAATAACAAATTTCATATTTTGTTGGTAGTATAAGGGAACCTATGCAACAGGGTTCTCTATTATGTCGAATTTGGGGATGTAACTAGTAACCAGATGATGCCCCCTTTAGGGAAATTTTTGGTGCTTTTTAGAGTACAGAGCACATTTTTAGGTTCATATCTTTTGGTGGGCAACCTTGCTTAGTGTATTGTTCATATTTAAAATCACCGTAAGCCGTAAATTTTAATACATTTTTATGCATATATATATATATATATTATATATATATATATATATATATATATATATATATATATATATATATATATATATATATATATATATATATATATATATATATATATATATTTAATCAAGAATCCTTTCTTAAAGTTTGGCTTACTTTCAGTACCAGTCACTTTCAGATTACAGTTCAGCACCACGAACTGTTTGACTAGGTAAACATGAAGTACCAAAAAAGAGTTTTTTTTTTTTTTCACATAAAATATTTACTTTTTAGTGTACTGCGATCAAAAACTGAGTCATGGTTGCCAGGTTTTCTTGAACTCTACTAGCACAAATTGCAGAAATTGTTCAAAAAATTCGGACTAATTTAGCATTTCCGTGTGTGTGTGTGTGCACATTTTCACTCGTTTTCATCAAAAAATTCTATTAGCCAATTGTAATTTTATAGTTCTCTTATTGTTCGATTTACTAATTGATAGGGGCAGGCTACCCAAATCTTGATTCTGTCTTAAATTTTTATTATTTTGTTTTCTTGTCTAATTAATCATAATTTTACAGCTGCTGACCCCCGTACGTGGATGCGTGACGACGTCAACCTTTTTCTCCGTTGGTGTGAGCAGGAATTTGATATCCCCACAGTTGACCAAGAAAGGTTCCAAATGAATGGTAAAATAATCTTCAGTTGCTAGACAAATTGTTCCTTCCTTGGTTAAGCCCAAATTAGAGGGTCGAAAGTCTTTTTGTGGTTTTGGCATCTTAATGGAAATGTTTGAAAAAAATGCTGAATAGACTTTTATTTTAGAGGTTAAAGACCTTTTAATGCATTTTCTAATCTCTTTCCATGATTTTTTGACCTGGTTGTTTATTTCTGTGAGTTAACACAAGGGAGTAACTATAGAAAAGGAGTCAGGCAATATGAATCAGAAAAACTGAAACTAATACATGAGTTTTTCTTGGGTAGGGTGAATTTGTCAAAACATAAAAAGTAAGGAAATTCTTCTATATGAAAAGTATGTGAAAAGTCGGTGAAAGCGTGAGATCAGCATCCATCATACCCTATTTATATTTATTTATTTATTTTTCATTGATCCTTAATTACCGCTATTTCTTTAAATTTGAAAAAGGTGATTTAACCTTTTTTTTTAATTTGAGTATCTGTAAAAAAAAATCAGTTTTTATCAGATATGTTGCCAAGGAATTTGCGAGTGAAAGAGGGCGAGTGATATCAAGCATGATGCTAAATTAAGATATTCAATTCTAGGAAAAATATTCAATGTGTATGGAACTTAAATTTGTCTAAGAATTAATTGAAATACAAAAAAAGGTATAATCGTTTTGATAGTACAATAATTTACTGTAGCTCGTAATTCAAAATTAAAAAATTAATCAACAACACACCAAAACTAACTCGTAAGGGAATACTGTGAAAGCAATAATAACAAAAACAGAAAAAAAATATGACAAAGTAAATTGAACTGAATCAATGCTTATGTTTTTCCAAAGAACGCGTATACGGGCCCTAAAAGAGTATTTGGGATTAGCATATTACTTTCCAGTGGTATTAAAGAAATGACATATTACCAATCATCAATAAATCGTAAATTTGCCTAGTCATTACCCCTGCAATAAAATTGAATAACCAGAACATGAAGAAAATCTGGGCGTTCTGCACAGGGCTAAACGTAAACAGAACATACTCATATGGAGAGGAAGAGTTAAAAAGAAAACATTTAAGGGAAGTGGATACCTCATGGCAGGGACATCAATTTACCAAAATGTATTGGAGGGGGGGGGGTAAGAATTTGTTCTTAGTGGAAGATACAAGAAAGGTATTTTTCTCAAAATTTAAGGGGGGTGATTTTTTTTTTATGTTTTTCAATGAAACTACCAAAGATGTATTCTTTAAAATCAAGGAGGTTGGTGCCCCTGCTTCGCAAGAAAGAACGAAATATAGAGTTTCAAGTAGAGTGGAATGGAGGAGGAGTTTGCACAGATGGGTTTATATCAGAAGACTTTCTACTGTGATGCGTTGATTAACAGTAAAATTTTATTACTAGTATTAAGTAGTAATAGAATTTTCTTGCACTTTCCTCAATCTTTTCTTCTTTATTCCATACTATTGGTTATTTCATTGATTATTTAAAAAATAATTGCGTCGTAATCCAATTGACTAACAGTTATTAATGCAAAGTGGGCCTGTGCCCCGTGTTTCCGTTTTTTAATAGGAGAGGGGGTAATACTCCATGTGAAGTGACTTATTTATCTATTTTCTCCCATTAATAGGTAGCCAAAAAAACGACTGTTCATATAACCTTTTACAGTAACGGTTGAAGGGGCTCAAATCCTAACTCCCGCCTCAGTAATGCCTAGATCAGTGGTGGCAGAAGGCCTTAAGATCCTAAACGAAACATATCCTTCTCGAAGACGTTTCCATCGTTGATCTTTAAACAAAATGTTTTTATCATTTTAAATATTATATTGCTGCTATTTTATTTAGTATTTTATGTTATCTTATTTATTGCCTTATTATTTAATTCATTGCCATATCAAGTAGAAAAAGCAATGCCGATGAGTTTATTATAGGACAAAATCACTTCCAAAACTCTTAGCTGTCTTTTCTGGTGCTGAAAGCAATTGTAAATTGAAATCAATGTCTAATCGAAACATAAATATATTAAAAACGGGTAAATTTGTCATTAAGACAGTGAATATTAAATAAAAACTTAATGAAAAAAATAGTGTGTTTTCATTTGAGTTATGAATGGAAAGACAGTGTGGTCTAAGAAATTGCTTATTCGAAATTATTTTCCTCTACTATTCAAGTCGTTCTGATCCGTGGAATGGGGAAGGGGGCCAGAGAGGTAATAGTCCTTCATGGGGAGCAAAAATATATTCGAAATATGTATAGAAATAAAAAAATGAGAAGCATTCCCATTTAAATCTTGGTAAATGTAAGCTGTTCTTAGAACTTGCTCCCCTTCCCCATAAATTTCCATGATTAAGCTTTTGTTCTGACCTATATTTTGTGTTTCAATCACATTTTAGATAACTAGATTAGGCGTTATTTTATTTGTGCAATTTATTAAACACTTCCTTGTATTTTTCAATGTGTGTTTTCATTTCCAAATGAAACAAGTTTTATCTTCCGGATATTTTGGCAAAGACACAAATTTTAGAAATGCGGAAGCTGAAATTTATTCTGGAAAACTTGACGGAAACCATTTTTAAAAACAGAAGATTCTTGCTTAGTTGAGAAAACTTAAAAGTTAATGCAATTTATCTTATCCATAATAAAATAAATGTTCGCTATATATATATATTATATATATATATATATATATATATATATATATATATATATATATATATATATATATATATATATATATATATATATATATATATATGTGTGTGTGTGTGTGTGTGTGTGTGTGTGTGTGTGTGTGTGTGTGTATATAAGTGGAAATTTTTTATAAGGAAAATTGACATCTCGTCTTGAAACAGCATTTCATTAAAAAAATATTAAAGTATATACATTAAAGTATATACTACGATGCATTCCGGCATACAGTCATGAGGTCTAGTAAATTTATGAACCTAGGATATTTATTTTTAAATTTTGATGTTTTTGAGAATCGACCTTAAGCTTATCTCCCTGCTAACGTACCTGTTCATATAGAAAACAGCATACCAATAAGCGGGGCCACATTCATGGGTTTCTTTCTTTGGGAGGGGGGTTGATTGTATGGAGGCTTACAAGAAAAATCTTACAAAGCGTGACAAACATTTGTTTACGTGTATTTTTGCTACTTTTATATGAATCGGACAGTTTCCTTGGGGGAGGGGTTTAAAACGAGGTACCCTCCTGGATACGGACCTGCTACGAAGATTGCACTCATGTCAACCATAAATTATTATCCACAGAGCATGGAAAGCTTGTAAGAGTGCAGATTGGCAGTGCCGACTAGTGTCGAAAAGAAAATCCCCAGCCCCATCTGGCGCTTTCTGATTTTGTTTGGCATAAACTACTGAATGCTTATCCTTTCCTTTATTTGAAAATAAAAGGAAGTTAAATAGCCTGGAATTCAAGGGGAAGGCCCCCTGCCCTGGTAGCCTAGTAGGCCTACCAGCTTAAAGTCAGGCCCATTTTTACAGACTGGAATTTAACTTAAAACAATTCTAGAAAACAAAACTTATGAGCAACGCTTACAGGGATATTTCAGCTTGAGTCATATAATATTCAGATTAATTACACTAAATATAATTTTTTTTGGAAATTTTCTTCCTTTGGAACGAAGTCGCCAGACACTACACTGTTAGTGGCGCAGGTAGTTTTCAAACCCTCATCTTGGCATGTTAAACCGCCGAAGACTGCATTTCCCATTCTATTTGGTCGTATCATCATTTATCAGCGGTACAAGCTATGGTATCGTGACTATTTAAGATTAGTTATGGTTATTAGGAACAAATAAATTTTCAAATGGGAATAAATCCATTTATTTAGACAGTGAAAAAAACAGGTACAAAAGTCCAGATATTTCGATCAGATATACAGTGATCGTCATCAGTAGAATTACTAAAATAATATAATTGAAACTAGCGTATTTATGCACAAAAAAATAAATAGCTTTTCAGACTATTCACAAAATAATGAACTTCTGAATTATTCACTAGATTGTTTTCAGAGAGAGCTCACTGAAAAAGTTCATTCAAAGTCTTGATGTAAATTTCCTTCTTTAATCTTGCCCAAAAGTAAAACAAATTTCCAGTGAAGATGGCAAAGCCTTCTGTGTCTTCTATTTGCAAACGATATGTTGAGCTTGTAGCTGTTCACTTGGCTGGCCATTTCCCCGTAAATACGACGACTGCATATATGGGGTTGTGTAACACCCTAATTTAAGGTGTTTCGTCGAAAATTATGGTTATTGTAGTGTTTCATATTGAGGTATAATTGTAGAGGTTCTAAGACTCCGTATCGTACATTCTTTTGCCATGGCACGTACGCAGGAGGGTCTCCGGCCCCCCTCCGAAATCTCACGATGTTTTTTGTTTTCCCGTAATTTTCTGATACTTCTCACAGAATAAGGGATTTGAAGGATCCCCCCCCGCCAAAAAACAAATTCCTGCTTACGTGCCTGTTTCTGCCCCTTGATGTTGTCAAATTTCCCAACTTCTGATTTAAACCCACGTTTTTATTATCTTATTTAGAACTCTTTTTCTTATTTTTTATAGTTTTAATTTTCTAAGCTGCACAATCTAAAATAGAATCAATAAAAGGATATTTTGAATATTAACTATACAAGGTACCACGTTACATGTCAGTATATTGATACGATACTGTTTGAATAAATAACCTGTTTTATCATTAGTAGCTGAAATTTCTTGGGGGGGGGACTCTTTGTGGATAATAATGGATTCTTTGAATTCCATTTTTAATCCTATTGTTCTATATTGTCCGTTGTTTTATTGTATGTTTAATAGTGTTTTAGTCTATGTTTTGATTTTTACTAAATTGTTTTCTTTGCCCCAAAGAATGGACATTGGTAAGGTAGCCGAAATATTTTTTATGCACAGGCGGCCTTTTTATAGATACTACCTATCACTGTTTTTTTTTAGAAAAAATAATTTTGAAAAAATTGGAATTGCTCTGTTCGTGGGTTCGTTGGGTTTGTTGATGGGAAGATAGTGTAGTCTTGGCAATTAATTTTACATAATGTCTTGCTTCAATATGATCAGCCATGGGGGATAAAAACAAACAAACAAATAAACACGCATCTGTGATCAGTTTTCTCGAAAAAAATGCAGAATTTTGTATTTCGTAGACAGGAGCTTCAAACCTCGGCACTTGAGTTCTCTGATATACTGAATTTGATGACATTCTTATCATCAATATTACTTACTCTTTTACGAGGGTTTTACCCCTTTTTCGAAAATCAGACATATTTTCGCAAACTTATAACTTTTGGTGGGTAACTTTAAACTTCATAAACTTTCCATATTTATGATTACCATTTAAACCGGTTTCCATTTAAACCAGATTTTTGGCTATAATTATCACAGGTTACTCCTCACGTACAGGTCTATATATCAAACACTTTTATTCTTTCAGCCCATGTCATTCTGTCTCTTTCTCTCTTACTTAATTAAAATATAAAAATCAAAATAAACTGAAATTGCAAGAAAAGTGGGGAAAGTCTAAAAGTTAGTGGCAAATAAGTTATTTTGATTTTCTACCGATAATTTTTACAGTCTTGATCTTTATAGGTAAGGCACTATGCTTGCTCACAAAATCTGATTTGTCTGAAAGAACAGGAGGTGCTGGAGATGTCATTTTCAATGTGCTGCAAATGCTATTGCGAGAAGTGCCTTATTACGGTAGAGGTGTAACTGCAAGTCCTTTAACCCCTCAACAACATGCATTCATGCCTTTTCCACAGGGAGGTCAAGGGATGATGTCCCCACCAGCTTCCGCCAAAACCCCCAACTCTGCTCAATGGCCACCAAGGAGTCCGTTCTTTTTGTCCGAAACAAATAGCTTAAATCATCTGATTCAGCAAACAACATCAGTAGCGATTTCGGATCAGAAGCAAAATTCGCCGACAGATGCGAAACCACCTACGTTTGTTAATTCAAACGGGAGCCTTGCTGGTAAGTCTTAGTAATCAAAGGGGAGTGTTCGTTATAACCTTATGTTTGAACGAAAAGAAAAATTCCCTCCTCAATACCCAATGGAAAGCGAAGTAGACTTAAAAGACATAAGTATAACTAAATTTTTAGATCACACGGACTCTCCATTTATAGTTCAAGTAATTTTTTTTGCACACATAATTATAAAACTCCAATATTTCAGCTTCTCATTTTGAACCCTCTATCAATGGCAAAAAAGTGTTTCATTGGTAGTTCAAATGGTAGTTTCAATGGTAAAAAATGACCAGCTTAAACAAATTAACACGTATATAAAAAATAAAAAATAACCATTAAACAAAATAAAATAAACCATTAAACAAATAACATACAAAATAAAAGAGTGCTAATAAAAGACAAAAGCCGATCTGGCCCACCGTAACAAAACAAAGAAAAATTTCGTGAAAAAAACAAGGTGTCTCTGCCAGTAGAAAAAAGAAAGAAAGGAAAACAATAATAGTGAATATATCGCCTGTATAAAACTAGGCGTCTTCAGTGTTAGGAATAGAAATAATCTAAAATTGTAACAATTTACAATAAAAAAAGGAGAAAAGGGATAAAGTCTAAAATGAAAAATAATAAAAGATGGAAAAACCAAACCAGTATATACATACAAATTCTACTTTATGATAAGATATGTTGATTATTGAGTGGTATATATATATGTATTGGTTTGATCTTTTTATTTTAGTTCTTTTTAAAAAAGATATTTTAAATAAGATGTTTAGACATTTTTTAATGTCTAAACAAGAAATAACTTTTAAACTGTATATAACTTTTATAAATTTCGAGATTTTTCAGAACAAATAATGGAAAAATAGGCAAATTGTAAACAACTTTGAGTACCCTGCTGATCACTTATTTTCTTAACTTTATCACATGTTCTACGAAACTTTATGGTGAATTTTCATGCCCCTCACGTATATAAACCTCATGTGTCTGTTTTTCTTCTAAAAATATAAAAACCAAACAGGATTTTGTTCTTTTTTGTGAAAAAAAAAATAATCCGAGGGTAGTCCTATCTGAAAAATTAGTTTGTTGTTTCAAAGATGTCGCTACGAGTTAGCTTTATTTAAAAAGCAAACGGGCGCTTGATAAAAAAAACCTTAAAAACACAAAACATTACTATGAAATCTGAAGGTAAAGTACGGGTCAATGAAAAAAAGTACATTCCTAAATTTCTTGAGAGGTAACCAAAAATAAACTATTAAAGGCAAATAAGTGGCAACACAAATTGTAGCATCTCTGGCAGTGGTTTCTTAGCAGCCTGGAAAAGATTGGCCTCTCAACCACGCTGCTTAAGTTTTGGGGAATTACAGTTCTTTCAGCTTGAAGGCGGTTGCTGGAAATGTCAAATTTACCTTTTAAACTAAATTCTGCGAAGAAGTAATTTTTAGGTACTTCTGTTTTGAGGTCAGAAGATACGGAAGGATGCTAAGCATAGTCATCATCATTCTGAGTTGTGTTTGACTCCCCTCCTTTCCAATAAATTGTTCTTGTTTCTAAGTATATTTTAGTGCTTTTCGATTTATTTTTCATCCATGAGAAAGTCCGTCCGTGGCCGAGTGGTTAACGCGCCAAACTCACGAGCGAAGGGTCGCTGGTTCGAATCTCGGTGGTGCCGACCGTTTGGTTTAGGACGAGGGTTAGTGGCGTTTCCCCGTAAGACAAGCCAAAAGTCCACCCAGCTTCAAATGGGTACCTAGAGAAATCTAGGGAAAAGCACGGGAAAGCGTCGGATGGCTTGCCCCCAACCACGCATTGCACCCCGGCCGAGGGCTGAGAATCAGGAGATCGGCACCTGCGCTACGCGAACCCTAATCGGTTTGAATGCGAAAGTTTGCTTTTTGCTTTTTGCATGAGAAAGTACAAAAAAGCAGGGTAAAAGTAGAGAAAAAGTAAAGTAAAGAAAGAACGCAATTAACAGTTATAGACTTACTGTGGAAAATAGAAACAACAAAATAATCTAAAAACTAAGTGAAGGTTCATTTAAACTCAATATCAGGGTCGTTTTGTTTTCACTAAAGTGGCTGAGAGGTCGAGAAATGAAATCTCAGAAGCCAAACTCATGATTTTATTCTTACGGAATTGAAGCGGTACATGGATTGAATTTTGTTTTAAAAGATAAAAAAATCAACAACAAAAAAACAACTGGTTCATTCCATGGACTCTAGAGGCTCAATAAACAATAATTTACTGATACTCTCTATACTTATATAAATGCATACAGAGGAATATAGGGAATAAACAAAGCTAAAACTAATCAAACAACAATTCTGAGGAGAACAACTGTAACAACACCAATAATGAATAGCTCAATTTTAATGATGAAGCTAATGGATAAGAATAATAATAAGAATAAATAAAATATAAATAATTAGAATAATGACCAATAATAGCTCAATTTTACTAAAGATCTGGTGAGACTGCTATTATACTCATCAAACGAGACAATTCGGGTCGGCAAGGCTGCATCCAAGGGGATAGGTACTGAGCTTGACCCCCCCCCCCCCCCTTCTCCCCTGAATTTTTCCCAGACTAGTAAAGACGTAAAGAAATACATTTGAGCAAATTTTTGATTTACTTTAAAAGTTTTTGTACTTCCCCCACCCTCCAAACAAAAATCATAGATACGCCATTAAAAGGCAAAGTATTTTACTACCTTTTGATCCTCTCTGAAATCGATCAAATTGCTGATACATTTTCGTTGTTAAGTCAAACGTCCCATTTTTTTGGATCGCATATCTGTTTATGAACCATTACAGGATTCCAAGGAAATATTAAAAAAAAAAAAAAAAAAAAAAAGCTTTCCTCCGCTATAGTCGTTAGAATCTTCAAAAATGGAGCAATGAAAAACAGTGTTTCCTCTTCATCTTCGATTTGATAGGTCCTTTTGTAGCATTTTAATAATCCTTTTTTTTTTTAAAGTTGCTTAAATTTTGGTAAATTTTGGTCAATTCCACGGCTTAAAGTTAGCTGGAGAATTTTTTTTTTAAGTATGACATTTCTCTTTTGTAAGAAGGAATTCGAATTTTAAAAAGCTAATTTGTAAAAGACAAAATGGCTTTGCTGTTCTTTAATGTTTTGTCGTTTTTTGTTTTTTTTTTTCATAAGTATTTAATTTTGGTTTCATGAGTTTTACTTCAATTTTTATAGGGAGCTCAAGCAACAGCGGAAGTCAATCAGACTCAGAAGAGAGCAGTAGAGAAGCTGGGAGTCCAAGACGCTCTCCTCCCCCTACTCTTTCAATATCTATTCCGCAGTCACCGTCCAGCTATTCTTCATCGCAAACAAAAGGGGATCAACCAGTGAAATTAGAGCCTTCAGAAGGAGATGTCAACTCCCGTAAGAACGATTTACCTTCTAATGGTGTGTAGAATACTCATATTTATGGAATGAAGATGATTTCTCCCCCCGAATAAAAAATACCCCCAACTAATATCTTGGATAAGGCCATCCCCTCCAGCTATCTTTTATCACAATAAAGATCAGTTAGTAAAAATAGAATCATCTGAGGGGATTTCAACTCTCGTAAGAACGATTCACCTTCTATATTGAATGGTGTGTAGTGAACTCAAATTTCTATGCCCAAAATGAAAGGGTTTGTCCTATTATTTTCGTAATATTGTTAGAGTCCAAAAAAAGGCGTTTAAGTTTTTATGTGAACTGCTTTTATTCTGAGAATTTCAACCAGTTCGTGGTAATGAACTGTAAGTAAAGAGCAACCCGGCTCAATAGTAACCGATGCTCTAAAAAATGGATTTTGATATCAATAGATACATCAAAAGAATCGTATTTTTATGCTGATTTTAAATATATAAGTTTAGTCCAACTTTTAAAAAGTTACAAGCCTGAGAAAATTTGCCGTATATTCGAAAAAAGGTGGAAACACCTCTAAAAGTCATAGGATCTTAATGAAAATCATGCCATCAGATTCAGCGTATCAGAGAACCCTAACGTAGAGGTTTCAAGCTCCTATCCGTAAAAATGTAGAATTTTGTATTTTTTGCCAGAAGAAAGATCACGGATGCGTGTTTATTTGTTTTTTTGTTGTTATTCTGTTGTTTTTTTTTCCTGGGGTGATCGTATCAACTCAGTGGCCCAAGAATGTTGTGAGAGGGCCCTTTCGTGGAAATTCAAAATTCTAGTACCCTTTTTAAGTGACCAAAAAAAAAATGGAGGGCAACTAGGCCCCCTCCAACTTTATTTTTTTCGCAAATTCGCCGGATCAAAATTTTGAGATAGCCATTTTGTTCACCATAGTCGAAAAATCTAATAACTATGTCTTTGAGGACGACTTAATTCCCCTTAGTCCCCGGGGGAAGGGCTGCAAGTTATGAACTTTGCCCATTGTTGGGAATTATTGGTTATTGTGAAGTATGCAAACGTTTTCAGGGGGATCTTTCTGGTGGGGGATCGGGGGGAGAAGGTTACGTGGGAGAATCTTTCCAAGGAGGAATTTTCATGAAAGAAGAGAATTTTCCATGAAGGGGCACTGGATTTCCCAGCATTATTCAAAAAACGATCAGAAATTAAATAAAAAAAAACAACTTTAATTAAAAAAGATAAAATATCGTCGCCAACGATTTGAAGTTAGCTGTCAAGGCTTCAAACGATTTTCAGACCGATTGTGCATAACTTGTAGGGTTTATGGAGCTGGGAACAACAGTAACTGCAGATTCTTATCTTGAAACTACAACGTCTACGGAGAGTTATTTGAAAGTGAAACAGAGGCTTGTTGACTTCTGGATCCACGACAATTCTCATACTCACAGTGCCTGTATAACCCGATGACTCCTTGAGCATTTCCAACGGGACATCCTTCAATACCTCCCTGTAGTCCCAACTTAGAGCTGAGGGACTTCTATATCTTCCACGAATTGAAGAAGTGGGTTGGGAGCAGCACTTTGAAACTGTTGGGGCAGATTAAAGAAACCGTCACAACTTCGTTGGTGGTGATATTTTATGAAGAGGGTAATACAAAAGCTGTTCACAGTTATGACAAATGCCTCAATCACAAGTTGATCACAAGTGAAGAGGTAACCTTGACTGCACTTTGATTTTGGTAATAATTTTTATTATTTACCGGTCTTTTCTTTACTGACAACCAGTGGCTGAAAATATACAAACCCTCATATCTTGGAATATTAATGGGTATATAGGTGAATAGGGTTCTTACTGAGTATGAATAGAATATCATTGTGCTGAGCTTGACTTAACTGCTTGGTAAATAAATAATAGACTCAGAATTTACTGTATGTTCTGCTCTAACTAGATGCACTCTCCAATGTTGATGATAATAGTAAACAAAAGGTAATATTGCAAGTACCATTGGCTGTCCAATGTGATTCCAGTCCAACTTTGGCTTTATTTTGCCGTTAAAATAGTTTAACTTAGACGTATCGCTATTCCAGCATTTTGTTGTTACCCAGTCTGTTTTCTGAGCATTTTCTGCTCTTTATACCAAAGTTACTCCTTCCGTTATATAAATTTTTGTATTATTGACTGGGTTATTTTTGTTTTTATAATTATATTATTTATTAATTTTCTATTAATTATAATTAACTTATTTTAATTTATTCAAAAACAACAAATTAAAATTTTTAGATTGCATTTAAAGCTGTTACAGTTTCCAATCGTATAACTAATATTGAAATACCTATTTCAGATGGACGGCTTCTCTGGGATTTTTTGCAACTACTGTTGAATGACAATCAAGCTCGTTATACTCGTTTCATTGCTTGGAAGCATCACGAGTCTGGCATTTTCAAAATTGTTGACCCCCCAGGACTGGCAAAACTATGGGGAATACAGAAGAATCACCCCTCTATGAACTACGACAAAATGTCGAGGGCACTGCGCTACTATTACAGAGTCAATATATTGAGGAAAGTTCAAGGAGAAAGACATTGCTACCAGTAAGTGACCCGTTATTTTTTTGATATTTCAACATCAATAGCTTTAAAAAGTTACGCACAGGACAGTTTAAGTTAAATTCTCTAATGCGAGATAAATTATTTATTAGAACGAATAAATATATGCAAACTGAAATTAAAGTAGTAAAATAATAATAATGATGGATCTAAAATTTCCTGAAAGTAAAAGTATTAGTTTATAAAAAAATTTATTGAAGCTATTTCATAATTTATTTTATAATAATTAAGACCAATTTGAAATATTATATGGTATATCAATATCAGACAATGTTTTAAAACATCTGTATCATGTCTCGTTGAAAGTGAAAATTATTTTTCATTGAAAATACAAATTAAAATGTATGTTTTAATCGAAAGTCCAAGAATCTCTTGATCCAATCCAAAGTTTCCTGAAAGTAAAAGGATTATCTTATAAAATCTCTTTTTTTCTTTGGATTATTGATTCATTAGGGCTAGTTTGGTTTGGAATACATAGACTATTTATAAAAAAATGTATATTGGTGTACACATTATACCCTTTTGCCAAAAGCAGAAACTCATCTCTGATCCTATTTTTGCTTCAGCACATTTTTGCCTAGAGTCTGGAGCTAGAATTTGCGTTATATAAACTTTTTCATATTAAACAAATTTTTTCAAGATGGTATTAGTTGTTATTATACTATATTATAATATAAGCTCTTATATATGTCATTAATAATATTTGTGAATGGACATAATTTTAATATTTATGATTATTACATTTATTATTATTGTATAATATTATTTGTCAAATAGAGTTTTTAACCTGTTGTTCTATGGCATGTCGTGTAACCAATAAACGAGCAAACTTAGAAAAAAGATAGCGCTAGACACAAACTGAACTGCAGATACTTGAATATAAAATGAACAGGAAATTATTTTAATAAATTAACATTTTTTTCAGTTCATAAATATATAATTCATACGGCTACTCATAGAATGTAATGACCAGCAATGTAGCAATGTAAAAAACTCTTCTCTTCCCACTGCTTCACTCTTCTTTCCATTTTCTTTTTCCTTTTCCACCGTACTTGCACCGTTATTGCACCATACTTGACCATTTGAGACCTATGTATCAAAGATTCGAAGAACATGAAGCCTTCAAAACACATTTAGAGTCCGTCTCTTTGTTCAGGGCTGTTGAACAAAAAACAACAACTTGTGATTAACTTCTTAATTACCAGTTACAAAAGAGCAAGCAAAATGTAATGAAAAGAAGACATAAGAAGAAAAGAAATGAGGAAAAAAGCAGAAAATTAAGAAATTAATTCTAATAATAAGAATTAATAAAAGAAAATGAATTTATAAATGGTAAGAATTAATAAAGAAGAAGTAAGAAGAAAATTATTTTCTTCATAAAGAAGAAAAGAAGACTTGTATAACTAGAATGTTTTATATAAGTTATTGCCAAGGGTATAAAACTAGTAGGCGACAAGATGTTGCTTTTCGACACACTACAGAAAACCCTTACATGTTTAACGACGATTACACATTCAAGCTAATTGTTTTACTCAGTAATTATGACCTCACACTATTACCCGGAAAATAAACAATCCTAAGTGAGAAGAAGGCTTGACGAAAAAGAAGACAGAAAGACGAGTGAATAAGTGGGAAAAGGAGGTTTTGTTACAAGGAGTGGAAAAAGGAGGTTTTGTTTCATTGCTCCATAATAACAATGGGCCTTCTCCAAAGTTTATCATAGCCTTACGGCTTGTTACAAGCAATGAAGGATTAATTTAAAATGGACAAGAAAACAACAGCATTGTATACATTTCCTTCAGCTTTCGTATCATGTTCTCACCCGTTTTAATTTGATTTTCACTATTTGATTCGTCAATCAAAATTAGTAACTCATTCATTCACTTATCACCATAAAACAATTTAATATATATTTTTTATAAATTAATCATAAGACTTTAGTCCAAAGAGATAGACTTGAAACCTAAGCATGAGCGAGGAAAATACTTAAACTACACTTTAATAAATGATAAAGAAAAACTACCCCCCCCCCTCTCAATTGGCGTAAGAAAATTATTACAAATATGTATGTTCGAATTTGTTTGGTAATAAATGTGTTTTATTTCAGGTTTTTACGGAACCCGTCTGAATTGAAAAGTATTAAAAACATATCGATGCTTCGACAGCAGATGCAACAATCATCTGCAGGGATGCAGCCTCCTACAACAACTCCATTAGCAACATTTGACCCCAAAACTGACTATGAAATGAAGCCAGATATAAAAACAGAGTGTTATGATATCAATTATTCAAATAATGACATTGACATGCCAACTGATCTGAGCATTGGAAACTCTGAACGTAGACATGAGAAAGTAACCACACACGAATTTAACCTAGGAAAAGTCCCCGTTGAACTTGTTTGTCAGCCATCTTTTCCTAATCAAGATACAGAAACTCGACAGGCACGATCATCCCCCTCTTTTCAATTTTCTAGTGTTACACAAGTAGATTTGGACAATCAGTATCAGCAATTAAATTTGAGTATCGGCAACGTTGATAGAACACATGAGCATGTGAACTCACATGAATTCACGCTGAGAAAAACCCCCGTTGAACTTCTTTGTCAGCCATCTTTTCCTGCTCAGGATACGGATGTTCGACAAGCGCGGTCGTCTCCTTCTTTTCAATTCTCTGGTGTTACTCAAGGCGATTTGGACAATCAGTATCAGCAAAATATTCGATTGACTGCTTGATCCATTGATAGAATCATCTTAAGCTAACGATCTCTTTGGTGATCATGTGGTTGCTAAATTTTTCATGCACTTTTATTCTCTGGTGTTGCTCAAGGAGATTTGGAAAATCAGTATCAGCAGAATGTTCGATTGACAGTTTTATCTATTGATGTAATCATCGTATGTTGACGATCTCTTTGGTGGTCATCTGAATTGTTAGATTTATCATGCTTTTAAGTGATCATCTAAGATTGTACCATTCTGATTATTAGTGGTTTGCCATTATACACAGATGAATGCTGTTCTCCAGAAATGTGTTTATTTCTAAACCTTTTATTTTTGCTATAATTAGAAATACGTATTTTGTCAGTCCGTTTGTATAGGATATACCAACTTGTCAGTCTGTTTACTAACCTTACAATTGTAAAAAAAAAATATGTCTACCAGTATAAAATTTTTTTTTTTAATCAAAGAAAAATTGCGATAATTTTAAAAAACTTTTTGAGAGCAGGGTATCAGAATCTTTTTATGGGTACTTTTTTTATTATTCTCCAAAACTTTGTATTTAAGGGAAAAAATTCGGGTTTATTTAGCATTTATAGTGTACAGTTCAATTTTCAAACTCTCTTTACATATGAAAACTATCTCTGCCATATCTTTGAAGCTTAAAAAATACTTCGTAGTACAAAAAAATAAATGTTGATAAAAAAGAAAAAAAGAAACAATTTTTTTCTGCTTATGGAAAGCTTAGGCCTTTTAACAGCCAACAAGCTCAGCTTATTTAAAGGAAATTTCATTAAAACAGGTATTATTGAGCCAAGTCTTTATTCAACCGATTAAAATCAGTAAGAGCTGGCAAATTGGTGTCATTCTTACATTTTTCCATGTCATAATTTTGGTTAAGAATTCACCTTTCAAACTATATTTACCATGACAAGTCTTCCAAAGTGAACCATTTGTTTTCGAATACTGTATAAAACCGGTTTAAGTGAAAAATGGCGTTTTTGAAGTTTTTTCTTCTTGTGAATGAATTGTGATATAAACCCCTTGACGTTGAATTAAGCCCGTGGTGTCGGTGCATATTGTGCAATTGCGAAATAGTTGTAATTTACCTACTATAAAACAGTGCAAAAATGTTGCTTCCATTTTGCGGTTAGTGTCGTAGAAACGGCCAGTGATTTTATCGGGGTGTCTTTGTTTATTTATTTTTTGTTTTACTAAATACTCATTAAAAAATGTTTGTACACAAACAATGGAACTTTATTTTTCACTTAATTATATTCTAGAAAAGATACTCAGCAGACATGTAAGCCGGATTTTTTTCATTGATTTTCATTCGAATACGAAGTGCCCAAAAATGTGGAAAAATCGTAATTTAGGGGGGGGGATCCCCATTTCCCTTGCCTCCCCACTCTTGCAGACATGCCTGCCATTCAGTTGCTTCAGAACTAATTTTATGTGTAAATGGCATTCTTATACTATAGGTGTATACTGTATCTTCTTATTGCAATATAAATTCTCGCTGTGATTGAGGGTATCTATGGAACTCTTTCTGGGGGGGGGGGGTAAAGTTTGATAAATACTTGTCTTGCCACGATAACGTAATTCTTTTAAATGTACATTTTTGGTCTTCTTGAGAGAAGGGATGAACTCCGCTTATCCTTTCTAGTGGAGACCCTTGAATATGCTCCTTGCCTGAGCTAAAGTGATGAGAGCATTTCGTCATGATGTCGCTGCTTGTGCTGTTCATCATCGTTGGAAATCTTTTTTTAAGCAACTGTAAGTGTTAAAAGGCTTTGACTTTAATAGTATAGTTAGTTCTTATGCAGAAACCAGCCATGTGTGGCAAATAAGAAAATTACGAAGACTAACTAGGTGCCATCATAGTAGCTGGTAAAATACGTGTTGTTATAGAAATACATAAAAAAAACACAGAACGAATTATTAAGCTTTCCTTTAGGTGAAAGTCACAAAAAAAATAGAAGAAAAGAGTTTTGAACTTACTAATCCTTTTGAAAACCGCATATAAGGTGACGTTCTCCATTGCTGTTTCTGTTTGATTCCTTTAGTATAACGAATATACTACACAACGGACATGGAAAACTGTATGGGCTTACTCTCTTTTTATTTCCGGATTTTTTTTTTTTAAGAATTATTAAACAAAATAAACGAAACTCCAATTTTTATTTAACACTTAAGAGTCAATAAAAGGTCTGTTAATCGTGCATCTGCTAAATCTAAATAACATAATATGCATCTTTCCGTCGAATAAGTCACAGTTTAGGCATGTTACAAAAGTGGGTGCTATTGCTTTATAGATAACATTTGAAATTCTAAAAAAGGAAAGATATGACTGTTAAAATAACTGCAAATCCAGCAAATTGTATGAAAACTATAGAAATTCATGCGTAAAAAAAAAAAAAAAAAAAAAAAAAATTCAGCACCTTAGAAGCAACGATTAACTAGTATCCTTACCTTTACGAAAAAGAAAATGAATTGTTGTTTTTACTACCTTTTCTGTGATAGCTGGGGTCATCAGGTACAGTCAGATGAAATTTTATTTCGTACCATGAATCCAATTCTTTTTTTTTGTCAAAAAGGAAAAGAAGAAATAGTAACGATAATAAATTTAGATAGAGTCGTCTACAAACAAGACAAAAAGATTCACTTTTTTTTGAAAAAAGACAAAGAGGCATTCGATGTAGATGTCCAAAACATCGTAAGGTACGCTCAGCTGCTTGGATAGGAAACCGAGACTGCTTGGTTAGCTGCAGTAGCTTTTCATTACTCATGAAATCAAATCACCTTTGACCCTTGATCTTTCTCAAGATCTTCTGCTGGAATACATTGACGGCCTTTAGTGTTGCGGTTGAAGCATGCCATGTTTCAGCTCCATACAGAACCGAAAAGAGAGTCGAAAATCCACGGATTAGTTGAACGACTGATATTCTGTTTTCGACAAACGTAACGGTTCAGTCTACCCATGGCAGAAGACGCTATGGATATCCTTGCTTGCAGTTCGAGAGAAGCAAGCCTTCTGAGGAAATTGTAGAGCCCAGATATGCTTTTGACAACTTCAATGCTAGTTGTTCTGTATAGACTAACTGGAGAATTGACAGGAGGAGAAAACGGTTCTATACCCGTAATTTTCTTTTTATCCTAATTTATCTGCAATCTCACATTTGCGGCCTCTTCTCGTAAGATCTGAAGAATAATATGATTTGCTCGACTTCTCGTAAGAAGCCAGACAAGTTGGGGTCGTAAATTTCTTCAATGAGGGATGTGTAACCCAAATCATACTAAAACACTGAAAATAATGAACAAACCTATTAATCTATACTACAGATTTTTTTTTTAATGAGGATAAGGATTATAGGTTTCAAGCTTAGAACTGTAAAAGAAAATAATATGGTACTATTTTTACCAATAAATTTTCAAATGGGGATAAATCTGTTTATTTAGACAGTGAAAAAAAGGTACAAAAGTTAAGATATTTAAATCACATATACAACGATCGTCATCAGTAGAATTACTAAAATAATATGGTTGAAACTAGCATATTTATACACACAAAAAAAAACTTTTCGGGTCATTCACAAAATAATGAACTTCCGGATTATTCACTAAATTATTTTCAGAGATAGGTCACTGAAAAAGTTCATTCAAAGTATCGATGTAAATTTTCTTCTTTAATCTAGCCCCAAAAGTAAACAAAATTTCCAATGAAGGTGGGACCTTACGTGCCTTCTAATTGTAAACGAAATGTTCTTGTTATTTGTTCGTCATAGAACGACAGGGTTTTCTAAGAAAAGAATACCTTATATAAGGTGTTACGTCGAAAATAGGTTCTATTTTTTTGTAAAGCCATAAATTTCTGCAGTAATTCTGGGGGAATTGTATGTATGTACTCTACTTATCCATAAATTACTCGTAGCAATTTTATCTTAGTAAGCACATCTTATCTTAGGAAACTACTTACATTAGTAAACTTACTTATCTTATCATTCTACTTATCTTAATAAAGCACTCATAGCAACATAATATGACGTAAAGAGATGGCACATCCAGGGGGAAGATGGAGATAATCCCTCGTGGCGTAGGCTAAGTTTACTTTTGTGCAATTTTTGCTTTTCATTTACACAATCCTATCGAGCCAAAAAAAAACGATCCTACAAATTTAAAAAGTCCCCCTTCCAAACTTTTGATCTGCCTTAGCCTTAAGGATTTCAGACCATCAAAGATGAAAATGGATTGCAACACCATATCGGATATCATTGAAGGGAAGAAAAAAAGAGGGAGACATACGGGGAGAGAGGGCTACTGCAATGTTGAAAAGTGGTCCCGGCTCGAAGAAATGCTTGCTGATTCAAAACAGAATTATTTCAAATTTTGTGCATTTTAGACAATACAAACGGAACGTTTTCAGGCTGTTGGCCATTTCCTGAGATGGCGAATACTAGAGAACCTGCCATCTATGAACAACTATGTTTTGTTGTTCATGAACAACAAGCTGAGAACAAAAGATGCATTTCCGTAAGGTCCGAGTCATTTCTTTTTTCTAAATAGAAAACATGGTCAGCTTCAGAATCACAAGTTGATCTGTAACTCTCAACAAAGAACTTTACAGCAAAAAAAGTTCACCATTCCTCCTTTGTCATTTCTATAATGTTTGGGGGGAATCTCTTTTTGATCTCTGATTCCTCTTGACCAAAAAAGGGCAATAGCTACGTTCCAAAGAGACAATATTGTGCTAACAAAAACAAAAACAAGAAAGAACAAAAAAACAACTAAACAAGAACAAAATAGAATATAACAAACAGCAAAAAAATGACACTTTCTATCTGGGAAAAAAAAAACAAAAAAAAAGAAGCAGTCTGTATTTGGTTTGCCCGTAACGAATCCATATGCATGTCACCAAATACAACGTCTACTAATTTCCATAATCACACAACCATAATTATCGTCACTAAATAGCAAGTTTTATTTTTTTATTATTTTTTTCTTTTTAATTGATTTTTTTCAATAACAAATAAACACTCACTAATTTTAACAGCAGCAAACAAAATTTAAGAATCCGACAAACTCTTAGCATTGTACCAAGGCACTTTAATAACACAGTTGTCCTTTTTAACAGAGATGCTGGGTGGTAGGGTAGGAGGTACCCAGCATTCCACTCCTTTATTCACCAAACGCTTGCGTAACCCAAGTAATTCTTTACACAAAACTCGTACACGCGGTGTGACATCATCACTAATAAAACAGACTTATAAACACCGAACTCTTCCCCTTTTAAGTTTTTCGTGTTGCTTAGAATCAAGAAACGTGCCTGGACACTGTCCACCCTAATTTTGACAAAATTCTTGGAACAGTGAACCATAGTGAATGTTGGCAACTTGTCAGTTGGGAGTGACAAACTATCTACAATCTTCTCGGGAACCCGAGATGCAGCCTCATTCAAGGGGACATGAACCCAAAACAGCAAATTGTGCAACTTGTCCCGATTTTCATCAACAAGAGACTGGGACACAACCACATTCATTTCCTCATTGTATTTCTTAACTAGCTGTGACTGGGCTTTCACAAAACTTTGCAGAGCTAAAAGTTCCGATTTCACCATTGCAATTTCATTGTCCGTTGCACTACGTTTATTTTCTAGCACCATAACACGACTGTTAACTGTACCCAAATCATTCTGAATTTCAAGTACACTCTGCTTTAGGGTTTCCATGTTCATATTTATGGATTGGACCATTTCCAAAATTTTAATGATATTCTCTGTATTCGTTTTCTGGCAGTCCGCATTGACACTCGTATCCAAATTACTAGTAGAATTCCTAACCAGATCCGATAACTCAGCTTCTGTCCGTCTGCGTCTGGCTCTCTTTCCCATTCTGACTTTATCAAAATAATATAAGTCACCTATCTTTACAAAAGCTAATTTTATATCCACGCTAGTTTAGAGCGTGCGGTTTGCATAAGCCGTTAAAGGGCACGGCTAACACCCACATCTGGATTCCTCAGGAACTATCTCGAACGTAGAACTCACTCCTTTGTATCCAAGATTTAAATTGTAACAATTAATTCACGTGCACGGAGTTACTGCTGCCATCTATAATATAAGTACCTAGCGATTTTAGGAAAAATAGTAATATTTTCTGTTTAACATTATTTATTTATACTAGTACCTATTACCTCTATGTTTGCTATGATTGTTTATTTTAATTTTTGTTCGTTTAGGGTTTTATTTATTCCTCAATAGTTATATCTGGTCGTTTTGAGTTTAAATTATTATAGGAATTTATTTCTGCTGGTCTAAGTTTAATATGGATCTTTACTTTTCTTTGCAAAACTTCATTTTCGGGTATTTTTTTTTATTCATTCCCAAGAAAGCACGATTTACTGAGATCTCATGAGGAAATCTGAGAAGTTGTGATGAATAGCAACTGTGAAAGCTTAAGCCTGAATTCTGGATTACCAAAATTATTTTAGGCAGTTAAGCTATTCAAATATATATTTATGTTTAATTTTCTTTGCAAATTCAAAAAATTTCGAGAGAGAAAGATATAATAATTATAGATAAAATAGTCTGAAAGTAGTTATCTTGTTTCTAAAATACTTATGTTACCAAAAAGTTTTGAAATGCATTTCACACTGTAATTATTTAGTATTATGTATTTTTAAGCATATATTACTTCATAATCATGCATATTTAGACTACCAGCATGTTGATTGAAATGAAATAAAATTGAAATGAAGACGTGGAAGCAAAGAATTACAGCAAAGATAAATATTCTAATTATGAAAGTATCTTCCGACGAAAACAAAAAGTTTCTCAAAGAAAAGGGAAGAGCTACATTAACGTACAGATGAGCAGAAATAAAGCCAAATAACTTTTCAATCGTGGAATTACCATAAATCACCATCAATAAATAAATTAAAACCTAAGACGAATAAAGCTCTATTCCTCAGGCACTCCAGGTTTTCGAAAATTATAAGAGTTCAAATATGGTTTTACCAAGGTCACCACTGAAGGCGAAATATTTTCTTTTAGAAAAAATCACCAAAAGACAAATTTGTGGTGAAAAATTTTAACATATCGAGTACGACCATATCTATCAGGTAAACCAATTGGAATAGTGGTATTTACGTCTAGTAACTGGTAGCAAATTGTATTTTCTACCAGTACACAATTTTCCTCATTATCTAAGCCTCATGCTGTATGACTAACTGAAATTGAATGAGCATTTTACGCTTACGTTTTTTTAAAATTAAGACGTGTATCGATTGAGATTTAAGACGACCTGTATTCCATGCGACTTTCAAAATCTTAAAAATAGGAGAACCCCTTCCTGGGGCATAATTTGAGTTTTTTCCTTATACTTAAAGAAAAAATCACCAAAAGACAAATTTTCGGTGAAAAATTTTAACATATCGAATCGAGTACGTCCATATCTATCAGGTAAAACATTTAGAATAGTGGTATTCGCGTCTTTTAGCTGGTAGCGAATTGTGCTTTATCAGACACTTTCATTATCATCCTTATTATCTAAGCCTAACATTGTAAGGCTAACTGGAATTGAATGAGCATTTTACGTTTAAATTTGTTTTAAAGTTAAGACGTGCATCAATTAAGATTAAGATTTAAGACAACCTGTTTTCTATGCGATTTTCTAAGTCTTAGAAATAAGAGAAGAGTTGAAATTGGATCTAGAAAGTCTCTTCCTGGGGTATAATTTGAGTTTTTTCCTAAAATTTTCATTCTCCTAGAGCAACTAATTCCCAATATAACCTCCTCAGAAAACCTCCTCAGAAAAAAACCCATAATGCACAGAGAAGGAGATTCGGAAAAAAATACAGATGTCTCCTAAGTGCATATGATTAAAAGATGAATACAGAATAAACTGCTAGATGGGGCGTTACTGTGCGAGTAAAACTTTAAAGAATATTTCCAGACCCTAAATATGCACTGAAAAATGTCTTTTGAAGTATATGCCTCCCCCTTCCTTTCCAAGGAGCATCGACCTTTGATGAGCCTGCACTAACTTAGTTTATAACAGTGGAACTTTCAGAAATATATCGGCAGAATGCATAAGGCCCCATGAAAGTGTTCTGATCCTCGTAACTTTGCTATTACCTGCTTTAAAAAGTTTTATAGAATCCAGAAAAATGCACTTTAACTATAAAAATGAGAAGCTTAAAATCCAACTCAATTAATTAGTATTTTGTTTTAGAAACCTGGAGTTAAAGGATAGTAGACCAATCAAAATTAAATACAAATGTATCTTTTTCCAAAATTAAGACAGGTAGGTGAGCCTTAAGAAAAGAAAAAGAGATAATATTGGCGCTAGAAAACACCTTTCTGGCGTATAATTTAGGGTCTGAGTTCATTCCTGAAACTTTCATTCTTTCAATGGGACTTGAAAGATCCTTTCTTATCTTATTGAAAGACCTTTCAATAGAGCGCTTTTTTTTATTTTCGAAAATAAAGAAAAGCTTCACAACTAGAACTTTGCCTCATCTATAGTATCGCCTATCTCTGCTTATTAGACTAGTTGATGACTAGAAACGTGTATTCATAATACTACCTACTTAGACGTTAGGATTTCAATAAAAAATATAAGTAATAAAATAATAAATATAATATATATTTATAATAATAAATATAATAATAAATAATAATATATATAATAATAAATATAATAAATAAATATAATAAATAAATATAATAAATAAATATAATAAATATAATAAATATAAGTAAAAAAAAATATAACATATTTTTTGCACCAACAGCAAGCTTAAAATGAACCTTGTGTCATAAATTTCGTAACCACTCACTCTCGGTGTTCACTTAATTTTTTGGGGGGTTAGGTCCTGGGGATTGTACATTAATTTCAACCTTCAGCCTCCCCTCAACTCTCCCTTAGAACTAATTCTGTATTTATCTGAAGGTTCAATGAGAGTTGGGATATTCGAGATTAAAATGCATTCTATTAGGTATTTCACTCACTCCCTAACTAGCTGAAATATTTTAAGTTCTAAACAAATTTAATTGCCAAAGGTAAATTCCCTGTTTTATAATTTTCCGAACTCAGATTGTTCTGTAGTTAGGAAGGGAGGAAAAATGCTTCAAAGGGCTTATTTTAATGCCAAAATATCCCAACTCTCATTGATCCTTCGGATAAACACAGAATTAATTTTAATGGTGAAACAGAAGGAGAGTAAAGGTAATAACCGATTTATATTCCCCAGGGCCGTTCCTAGGACTTTTTTTTGGGAGGGGGGCATTTTTTCAGAGGGGGCTAAAAAAAGTAAAGAAAAATATCAAAAATGTAAAACTAACATTTAATCCCTCTTGATTTCTGGAATATTCCTGGTTTATGCTGTTATTATGAAAGTAAAGTGTAACATCAAACACTAAAATGCGCAGAGATTATTCCATAAAGGGGAAGGAATACCCCTTCCTCATTCTTACCTCCACCTCATGGTCGCAAAACTTTGGAGTGTGCTCATTACGTCATATTTTGAGAGTTCTAGCCCTTTAAAGTGATTGGAGACCAATCAGGTGTGGGGGTGTATTTTCATTACCTGAGAAATTTTTTGTTTTTCTGGACGGGGGGGGGGTTAACACTGACTCCCCATTCGAATATCAGAAAAGTGAAAAGTGACAGAATAGATCGGAGAAATATAATTCGGGCTATATATTTGCATATTAGGGGGTTGGGAGAGGGTAAACATATTTGGACAGTTTGAATTTAGAGAACAATTCTACGACACAATATGCAGAATAGTTGTATCTAACACATTTTGCATGCATTTCCGCTGTACTCTACTCCCCTCCACTAATGTGCAAATAAATAGCCCAAATTTATTTCTAAAGTATAATATTTTTATCATAGTTAGGTACCATTCATTAAGATTAACCTAATATCACTTCTTGAGTGGTCGGCGCTATAACAGACAAGTTTCTAAACATTGTACAAATTTGGAGAAAAAACAATTCATGCACAAACAAATAATCCTTCCTTCTTTTTTGAGAAATATAAACACACAATAAAACAATGTTTTTCAATCACAACATTTCTAACAATTAGACTCTTATTTTCTCTATGCTATTGTTTTGTCCTTATACTGTATTTGGTCTTAAATTATCCTTTAATAAGGAATGTTTTTGTACTGTTTCATGCAAAATAATTCTTTTGAAAAATATTCAAAAACAAACTAATTGAATTAAAGTACGTGTTTTGAGCCATCCCAGCCGAGTGGTTAGTGCTCCTGACTTGAAATCCCGAGGATAGGGGCTCGAGTCTTGGTGTTGCTGGTTATTTGGTTTGAAACAGGAGTCAATGGTGTGACCCTGTAAGCTCATTCGGAGCCGATCCAGCACTAAACGGATACCTGGGGAAAAACACGGGAAATATTGGATGATTTGCCTCCAACCACGCATTGGACTACCGGCCGAAGGCATTGAATAATGAGATTGGAACCTGCGCTACACAGAGCATTGGTCAGTATGCGAAAAAGTTTTTAAAATTTTTCTAATACGCATTAAATTGAAGCAAAAAGCTGAAAGAATTTGAGAGCTTTTGAGATGTGAAAGAAGTAGGTAGCTGGTAATATTGGTGTTTTATCCGCCCAATGCCATTCAAAAATTCACACTAAAAGTTTTAAATATCATATCTTGTGCAATAAAAATATCAGGGGAGCCCCCCTAACAATTCTTGGCCTTTATGCTATAGCTTTACGTTCACACATGTATACTTGCATGCTTTGAAAACAAAACCACCCCCTGAAAAAGACTTCAATACACAAGGGGATTGGCCCCTCCGCATTCCCCCCTATTTATGCTAAAGTTAGAGCCTCCTAAGCAAGAAAGCCAGGGTCACTTTTAGCTGCAAGAACCTTCTATCACCAAGCTCTGTCATCTCAATGTATAACATGCCTTGCAACAGACCGATCATTAAGCATACTTCAACAATCGGAAGCGCTGTTGGAAGCCCTTCAGAAGATCCAAAATAGGGCTAATAGGGTAGGTTCTTTTGTTACCCAGATCTCTCTGCAGCCACTAAGTGAAAGTTATGATGAAGTCTTGAAGGTCATTTTATTAAATTACATGTATTCTAATTCTTTCATACACTTTTCTCGTATTGGCCCTCCCCACTGTCCAGCCGACAAGCCATACACGAACGCACACTGCTTATTCGAAATACTTTAGATTTAGATGTCAAGAACTGAGGATTTGAGGAGCAGCTTCGTTAGTGCACTTCGGTTTGGAATCATCTTCCTGGGGATGTTTTCGCTAAGAGTTCCTCTATTAATTTCTTCCAAATAAGATTAAGGAGAAAATTATAGTCTTGTATAGCATCCTTTTCCCGGGGCTATGGGGGGCACAGCATTCCTGGAAGTATAGCTATTAGACCTTTTGACTAGTCTGAACAAAATGACAATTTCAAAATTTCAATCAGCCTTGATCAGAAATGGTAACTAAAAAGTGCATGGAGGGGGGCTGGTTATCCTCCGACCTATCTTCAACATCTCCTTTGAAAGTTTCAACTTAATATCCTCTGTCGTTCTTGAAAATGAACGAATTGAAGAATCGAAATTCTTTGAAAATGAAACTGAAGAAATGCTTAGAGTATGACTAAAAATTTTCTCCGTGCTGGCCTACAGTTTTAGCTTTAATATATTCCGTATGAAAAATAAAAATAATAGTAATTCACGCCGGAAAGTATGACACGGTAATGACACGTAATGACACGGAAAATAAAGATACTTAGGATCACTAGGCCCTGTAAGTTTAAGAACAAAAACAAGGAAACTCCCCCATATGAGCCATTTTTAGGTAATTTGCTCCTGAATCTTCAATGATACTAATTTACCGTAAGTTTGCAAACAAGAAAAAGGCACTGCTTCCCCTTCAGCCTTATAACTAAGATAGGATAAGATTTATTAATCATGAAATACACATACAATATTGCATCTTACTTTTCCCCCAAAGGCTCTTTGGCCTGTAAAGAAGGGGAAAGATAAATGAGTCACTTACTCAAAGAAGAAAAGAAACAAAGTAATAATCACTTACTCACAGAGAGAAGAGCAAAAAGGAGAAGAATAGAAAACATAAATAAAATTAAAAACTATAGAAAACAAAACTAAATAGACTAATAGATTGAAAAGACTAAATTAATTAAGTAGATCAGTAGATTCAATAGACTCAAATGAAATAAAAATAGATAAATAACTTCCAAGAAGCTAAAGAATTTTTAACAATTTTTTGAACAAACCAAATGAGTGGCACCTCGAGCTGATTCTGGCAACTTATTCCAAACAATATGCCTCACAATTAAAGGATTAAAATCTGACCTTACGCAAGGAATAAAAGGAAGATTTTCCCCATTTTTCTATAATTTTGATATAATTTATCACTGCCTAGCTGTTTTGACATGCTTGTCGTTCTCAAAAATTAGTTCTTGCGTGCATACTTGATTTTACTCCATAAAGTTGAAAAAAAAACTTGCTATAAAATATTAAACGATAGGGGCCATATTTATAATCAGGGATGCCCACTTTGAAAAACTATATATGGCAGGTAGTGTACACCACGTGTGGCATGGATTCTTTACGCATAGAATGAAGAGGTGAGGTGTGCTGGAAATGTGTCTTGTGAGGCGGAGAAGCAGTGCTACCAATACGTACAATCGGCGGCAGAGAGTTGCTGACCCTTCATTTGATACGAGAAATGTGCAATACGTATTCTCCAGATTTGAAGGCGCAATACAACAACCTCCTGTTTAATTCTCCCACGCGATGTATTTATTTTGTTCTTCTCTCTTTGGACTATGTTATCAAGCTGATTAATTTGGCAGATGAACCACTCAAACACTGGTTTATTGAGACTTGTTTGAACGTCCATAAATGATGATCTCACATATCTACCCAATGTTACATTACATGAGATGCAATTGATCTTTTTAAGTTCTAAAAACCCGTTTTCTCTTTCAATAAGTAATAACAAATACCTGCCTTAAAGCAATAAAAAAATGAAGCTAAATACTTTATGAGAAAGCGTATCTGTCAAAATTAACAATGGCTTGGAAACTAACTCGTTTTAAATTGTCCGTTTCATGACAGCTACCTTTTTATAAAAATTAAAGATACTAACAGTAAATATTCATCAGATTTATTCTTTATATAATTTAGCTAACAAAAAAATATATACAATAAAACCAAAAATCCCAAAAAGAAAACAGTATTGTACGATATGACCAAAGAAAAGACGCACAAGGGCGAAAAAATGGATGTCATATACATAGGCTATATTACATATACATAGGCTAGTTTCGTCAAGTTTAGTGCTACCCATCAAAAGTTACGAACCTAATCTTAATGAAAATCACACCATTAGATTCAGCGGATCAGAAAATCCCAGTATAGACGTTTCAACCTCCTTTCTGTACAAATGTGGAATATTGTATTTTTTGCCAGAAGAAAGATCACAGATGTGAGTTCATTTGTTTTTTTGTTTTTTTTCCCTCGGGTGATCGCATCGACCTAGCGGCCCTAGATTGTTGCGAACATTGAGGGCTCGTTCGAACAGAAATTAAAATGGAGGACAACTAGGCCTCCTCCGACTCTAATTTTTTCCCAAAGTCACTGGATCAAAATTTTTAGATAGCCGCTTTGTTCAGCATAGCCAATATATCTAATAGCTATGTCTTTGAGGATGACTTAATCCTACAGAGTCCCCGGGGGAAGGGCAGCATTTTTTATTAGTAAGTATACGGAAGTTTTCAGGTTTTTTTGTGGTGGTGGGGAGCACGAGGATTGGGTTACGTTGGAGGATCTTTCTGTGGAAGGAATTTTTAATGGGAGAAGATAATTTCCATGAAGGCTGGAATTCCCAAAATTATTTAAAAAACAATCAGAAATTAAATTTGAAAAAAAAAGTTTTTTCAACTGAAAGTAAGGAGGAACACTAAAAAATAAAACGAACAGAAAACATTCCGTATATGAAAGGGGTTGCCCCCTCCCCAAAGCCCCGCTCTTTACGCTAAAGTTTTTATTGTTTTAAAAAGTACAGTTACGAAAAAGAGTCGAACTTTAGCGTAAAGAGCGTGGCGTTAAGGAGGGGACAACCCCTTTCATGTACAGAATGATTTTTGTTCGCTTTAAGTTTTAATGTCACTCCTTACTTTCAGTTGAAAAAAACTGTTGTTTTTTAATTTGATTGCGATTAGGCGCAGCCTTTGTTTTTATTCGACTAAAATTGCTAAATGGTGGTTTTGGTTTCTGTAAATACGGCTCTTCTCTGACATATCTTGGAATTTATACATAATTTTTACTTTGAGTTAAGGACTTTACTTTAAGTAACGTCAAGTTTACTTTAAGTTGAGTTCAAGGGTGCAGTCAGATTTTTTTTTTCGTCTCCGTTACTGATTTAGAAATGAATCGGCAGCTAAGAGGAGGGAGAGTGTAGAATAAAAATTATCGCTTTTGGAATTGGCTTTTTAGAATTGCTTTTAGAATTAGAAACGTTAGAGCACTAAATGTAAATGCAAGGACGTGTTCATGAGATGGCAAGGGCGGATCTAGAGCAAAATTTTGGGGGAGGCCCAATGTGACAAGGGCGCCAATGAGTGAAATCTGGGGGGATGTGACAAAGGTGTCAATAATTGACCAAATTTATTATAAAAAAAGATTGGAAAAATATAAGACAGGGAAAGAGGGTGCCAGAATATATTTTGGGGAGCTCTGGGTCCTTCCCTGTATCCGCCAGTACGAGATGGGGAATTTCAATATTGTTTCAACAGCTGTCCCAGTCCTTCTTGAAATTGTACGTATGCCCATATCTAATGGATTCCTCATTCCATAAATTAAATCCTCAACGTATGTGACTATTTAATTCAGTGTTTTACTCAGACCATAGGGAGAATGTAGAGATTGCGTATGTTTAGTATTTAATTATAGGCTGTGTCTTTTTTGGCGCTCTATAAGTAGGTTAGTTTATTATTTATAAACTAATAAATCAAATTGTATCAAATGGTATGCCTGATTTTTAGAAAAAATCTGCACTTATAGGTGTGAACAATGGGGACAGGCTTGGGGTCATGGTCACCCGTAAGAACTATCCAGGGGTGATAGGCCTTTTTTCGTGGGGGTGGGGGCTGAGGACCTTAAATTATTCTTCTCTTCTAATTATTGAAAAATTCACTTTTGTTGGGGAGGGAAGGAGGTTATTTTCACTGAAAAATTCATATATATATATATATATATATATATATATATATATATATATATATATATATATATATATATATATATATATATAAGGAATTGGCCAAAAGAAATTGGCCCATCTACGATGGAAAGATCTTATCCACGAGCCTCCAAACATTTAAAAATAAAACCGTATATAGCTACAATATATCTGGTTGAGGTTTTTGTAAGCATTTCCAACAGGAGCTCATCATTACCTCTAGAAACTAAATTTGCCCTTAAAGTCAGAATTTCGTTACGCCCCCAAAAAAGTGTCCCAGCCCATCCCCAAATATTTCACATTGAGCAAATTGGTTGTCTATTTGGAAAAATATGTAACTCCAATTTTTGGTTTCATCCAGGATACTGAGCGTCTTGATCTATCCGCTTCTTGAATAAGGAATATATGACATGGTTATTATTTACGTCCTTTTTCCATTGCGCAAAGCTGTTATCTCTTTCCTCATTGTTAATTCTACCATTCATTGTGGTCGATCCTACTTCAGAAATCCTAGAGAGTAACATTCTGAATTCTTGATGAAGTGCCAATAAGAGCAATTCCACTTCTATTAGAACATTGCTTTGCCTCCCTTCCAAAACCGGCAACAAGCAGAAATGGCCGCTTTGTTGAAAATTTTTCGACAAGGTTAGAGCTCTTTAAATTGGGCTAAATCCAATTCCAGCATACTACTCAATTGAGGCCCGATACCCCCAAATTTTATAGAAAATTTAGTAAGAAATTCTAAGTAAAACATTCCCATCCACTGGATTTAAAGGATCCCCCCCCTACCTAGATTTTTTTTATAGATAGCATCACTGATACTAGTGCTAAATAATTGTCAAACCTCTTGAACTTTTAAGTTTTTTACATGGAGCCTCAGCACTCTAAGAGTGGTGTCAATTCACTAAGTCTTTTAAGGGGTAGCTGTAAAATATACTTTTCAATGTCAAGAAAGAGCAAATTTTTCAGTTTTCAATAAAAATGCCAGAAAAAATGAATTTTTCAGTGAAAATAACCTCCTTCCCTCCCCAACAAAAGCGTATTTTTCAATAATTAGAAGAGAAGAATAATTTAAGGTCCTCAGCCCCCACCCCCACGAAAAAAGGCCTATCATCCCTGGTCAGTTCTTACGGGTGGCCATGACCCCAAGCCTATTCCCATTGTTCACACCTATAAGTGCAGAATTTTCTCAAAGTAAAAATTATTTATAAATTCCAAGTTTTGTCAGAGAAGAGCCGTATTTACGGAAACCAAAACCACCATTCAGCAATTTTAGTCGAATAAAAACAAAGGCTGCGCCTAATCACAATCAAATTAAAAAAAAACAACAGTTTTTCAACTGAAAGTAAGGAGCGACATTAAAACTTAAAGCGAACAAAAGTTATTCTGTACATGAAAGGGGTTGTCCCCTCCTTAACGCCACGCTCTTTACGCTAAAGTTTGACTCTTTTTCGTAACTGTACTTTTTAAAACAATAAAAACTTTAGCGTAAAGAGCGGGGCTTTGGGGAGGGGGCAACCCCTTTCATATACGGAATATTTTCTGTTCGTTTTAATTTTTAGTGTTGCTCCTTACTTTCAGTTGAAAAAACTTTTTTTTTTCAAATTTAATTTCTGATCGCTTTTAAATAATTTTGGAAAATCTAGCCTTCATGGAAATTGTCTTCTCCCATTAAAAATTCCTTCCACAGAAAGATCCTCCAACGTAACCCAATCCCCCTGCCCCCACCACCACAAAAAATCCCCCTGAAAACGTCCGTATACTTACTATTAAAAATATTGCCCTTCCCCCGGAGACTGTGGAGGATTAAGTCATCCTCAAAGACATAGTTATTATATATTTTGACTATGCTGAACAAATCAGCTATCCAAAAATTTTGATCCAGTGACTTTGGGAAAATATTAGAGTCGGAGGAGGCCTAGTTGCCCCCCCCCCCATTTTAATTTCCGTTCGAACAAGCCCTCTAGCAACAATCTAGGGCCGCTAGGTCGACACGATCACCCGAGGGAAAAAAAAACAAACAAAAAAAACAAAACAAACGAACTCACATCTGTGATCTTTCGTCTGGCAAAAAATACAATATTCCACATTTGTACAGAAAGGAGGTTAAAACGTCTATACTGGGATTCTCTAATCAGCTGAATCTAATGGTGTGATTTTCTTTAAGATTAGGTTCGTAACTTTTGACGGGTAGCACTAAACTTGACGAAACTTACGTATTTAAAAAAACATAAACATATAGATTTTTTGATGCATCTATTGGTATCAAAATTCCGCGTTTTAAAGTTTCGGTTACTATTGAGCCGGGTCGCTCCTTATTTGCAGTTCGTTACCACAAACTGTTTGACTGAATTATATTTATCTTAGTATCAAAAATGTTATCTTAGAAACGAACTGACGACTTAATTATGCAAAACCGACACCAATATGTCTCCAAACTCATTCTGCGAAGCAATATTATTAGATTTATCTATTTGATCTAAGAATTTTTTAATTGGTCTTTTTAACCTGACAACTGAAATGAAGTACTGCATTACAAGAATATACACCTCCGCTAGAAACGGAAACCATATCCTCTTATTTCTTTTTTTGGCTGACTGCACTACCAGCAATAATATTGATATGCGATATACTTCGGCAATTATTATTTTTTATAGAATGAACCATTTCCGCTCAATATTTTCAACCTTGGGTATGTTTATTAATAGTGTATTAGGGCTGTATCCAGGATTTTTTTTTGGGAGGGGGCTTAAAGTTTTTTAAAAGTGTCAAAATGTTTATTATGCGTTTTTAATAATTTTGTACGAGTGGAACCAGCCCTTCGGGGGAGGGTGTCAAAACCCTAACTCCTTTCCCGAATACGGCCTTGTAGTCTATATATTGTTGCCATTGCACCAAAACATCGTATCTGACATTTTTCAGATGGCCTTCAGACGCTGGATCCCGTCGTGGATTAAGCCTTAAACCAGGGGTTCCCAACCAACTTTGGGCCATTTCTAACCAAGGCATTTCTGAAATCCTGATGCATCCCTCGTGATATCCAAATTTTTATGTGTATTCACCTGAAGTAGGCTTGAACAGCCCTTAACTTGGCATCTTTTTACGGGTCGCCCTCTAGGCAATACAGAACCTTTTATACAATGCATGACGTCAATGCAGTACTATCGTGTATCTTTTTTGCTCTTTAATGCGTTTGATAGTGACGTCATTTGCATAAAATTTTTATGCCACTTTATATTAACCAAGTGACATATAGCGATCGCAAATTCTGTCTGTCTGTCTGTCTGTCTGTTGGTCCTGGTTTTGCTAGTTTAGGCACTTCCAGATAAGCTAGGACGATGAAATTTGGCAGGCGTATCAGGGACCAGACCAGGTTAAATTAGAAATAGTCGTTTCCCCGATTCGACCATCTGGGGGGATGGGGGGACGGTTAATTCGGAAAAATTTGGTATTTTTAAAAATTAGTATATTTAAAAAAATGAGGTATTTGTAACTTACGAGCGGGTGATCGGATCTTAATGAAATTTGATATTTAGAAGGATATCGTGTCTCAGAGCTCTTATTTAAAATCCCAAACGGATCCGGTGACATTGGGGGAGTTAGAGGGGGAAACCTAAAATCTAGGAAAACGCTTAGAGTGTAGGGATGAAACTTTGTGGAAAAATTAAGCACAAGTCCTAAATACATGATTAACATAACCGGAACGGATTCGTTTTCTTTGGGGGAGTTAGGGGGAGGGTTAATTCTGAAAAATTAGAAAAAAGGAAGTATTTTTAACTTACGAAGGAGTGATCGGATCTTAATGAAATCTCATGTTTAGAAGGACCTCGTGACTCAGATCACTTTTTTTCAATCCCGACTAGATCCAGTGTCATTGGGGGGAGTTGGGGGGGAATCTTGGAAAAGGCTTAGAGTCGAGGGATTCGGATGAAACTTGGTGGTAAAAATAAGCACAAATCCTAAATACGTAACTGACATAACTGGAATGGATCCGCTCTCTTTGGGGGAGCTGGGGGGAGGGTTACGTCTGAAAAATTAGAAAAAATGAGGTATTTTTATCTTAAGAAGGAGTGATCGTATCTTAATGAAATTTCATATTTAGAAGGACCTCGTAACTCAGATCTATTGTTTTAAATTTCGATCGGATCTAGTGTCATTGGAGGGGGAGTTGGGGGTGGTACCAGAAATCTTGGAAAAATTTTAGAGTGGAGAGATCAGGATGAAACTTGGTGGAAATAATAAGCACAAGTCCAAGATACATGACTGAAACAACCGGACGAGATCCGCTTTCTTTTGGGGAGTTGGGAGGGGGGCGTGGTAAGTGAGAAAAATTAGAAAATATGGAGCATTTGTAACTTACGAACGGGGAGATCAGATCTTAACGAAATCTGATATTTACAAGGATCTTATGGTTCAAAGCTCACATTTTAAATCACGACCAGATCCGGTGTTGTTGGGGGGAGTTGGAGGGGTAAACTGGAAATCTTGAAAAACGTGAAAATTGAGGTTTCTTTATCTTACGAATAGGTGATCGGATCTTAATGAAACTTGATATATAGAAAGATCTTATGTCTCAGATGGTCCCAATTTGAATTGGATCTGGGGGCATAGGGGGCTGGAGGGGGAAAACAGAAATCTTGGAAACCGGAAATCTTGGGAAACACTTAGAGTGGAGAGATCGGGATGAAACTTTATAGTAAGAATAACCACAAGTTCTAGATACGTGATTAGCATAATTGGAACGGTTCCACTCTCTTTGGGGGAGTTGGGGCGGTGTTTTCGGAAAACTTGAGGGAAAAAAAGGAAAAATTGAGGCATTTTTAACTTAAGAATGGGTGAGCAGATCCTAATGAAATTTGATATTTAGAAGGAACCCATGTCATAGAGCTCTTATTTTAAATTCCGATCAGATCTGATAACATTGGGGGGAGTTGAAGGGGGAAACCAGAAATCTTGGAAAACGCTTAGAGTGGAGAGATCAGGATGAAACTTGGTGGATAGAATAAACAAATGTCGTAGACACGTGATTGAAGTAATTGGACTGGATCCGCTCTCTTTGGGGGAGTTAGGGGGGTCCAGTACTTTGGCAAGTTTGGTGCTTCTGGATGTGCTAGGACGATAAAAATTGGTAGGCCTGTCAGGAACCTGCACAAATTGACTTGATACAGTTGTTTTCCCCGACCATCCGGGGACTGAAAGGAGAGGAAAAACTAGAAAAAACGAGGTATTTTTAACTTACGAGTGGGTGATCGGATCTTAATGAATTTTGATATTTAGAAGGACCTTGTGTCTCAGAGCTCTTGTTTTAAATTCTGACCGGTATTAAGCCTCTGATTTTCCTTTTAAATCAATCTATTGATTCTTAGAATTTTGCTAGAGCTCATGCCACATGAGCTCTAGCAAAAGAGCTCTAGCTAATTAAATGATCCTGAAACACAAGGATAATTTAATTAGAATAACTTGTTCGTTTTGAGCTTTGATGCTACTCCTTACTTTCAGTCGGAAGAACTTGTCTTTTATTTATTTCATTTCTGATTGTTTTTTAAATAATGCCGGTAAATCTGGCTCCTCCGCTATGAAAAATTTCCTCCAATTATGGGAGCCTCCTCCGTAGAAATTTCTTCCTTCATAAAATACCTCCCCCACTGCAAAGTTCCCTCCGGACAATTCTGTCCTAGCTGGAAATACCCCTCCCCCTTGTAAAACTTCCTGCGTAAGATGCCGCCTGAAAAATTCCCCTTAGCATACTTTCAGTTGAAAAAGACTTTAATTTATAATCGGTATTCCAATCACTCCGAGAATCCCTCCCCCCCTTCTATGAAAATTTTTCTTGGAAATTCCCATCCAGTGGGAAGTTGCTTCCGCAGAAAATTCCCCGTGAAGAAATTATCCTGCACAAAATTCTCCCATGGATAATTCATCCCGCAGAAAATTCCTCCCCGCCAAAAATAAAATCCCCAGGCAATTCAAACCCGCTGAAAATTTCCCCAGACAATTCCCCGTAACAACTCCACCTGTAAAATTGAGTCGGCAAAAAGAAAGTAAGCTAAATAAAAAGTATTTCGTATGGGAGTTCTGTCAAATCTCCCCAGTCTAAAAATTCGCATGGAAAGATCACCCCTATGGAAACCAACCCCAGGTCAGGAATTCCCTACACTCCTGAAATTTGCCTGTATGCTTCCCTGTAGCAAATGCTTTACGTAAGCAACGGTAAAATTTCATAATTTACAGACCTTTCCCCAGGGGCTGTGGGGGGGTCATAATACCCCAATAGGCAGTTATTGGATGTTTCGACTATGCTGAAACAAATAGCTATCTCAAAATTATGTTCGGACGAGTTTGAGGGAAAAGGGCGTGGGAGGGGCGGTTAGGTACCCTCTAATCTTTTTGGTCACTTAAAAAGGACACTAGAACTTTTAATTTAGTTTTAAGACACCTCCTTCCGATTTTCTAGGACAGCTGGTTCGATACGACCACCGCTGGAAAAAAAATAATAACAAATACGCGCATCCGTGATACCTCTTCTGGCAATAACAATCCGTATTTTTGCTGATCGGAGCTTGAAACCATTATAGTAGAGTTTTCTGATACTCTGAATGTGATGGTGCAATTTTCAATCAGATTCTTTAACTTTTTGGGGGTGTTTCCCCCTTTCTCGAAAATCAAACAATTTTTCTCAGGCTCGTAGCTTTTGATGGGTAACACTAAGCGTAATGAATCTTATAGGAATCATTATAAAATGTCAATTTTTGTAAGCATCTATTGATACGAAAATTCTTTTTTAGGGTTTCGGTTACTATTGAGCCGAGTTGCTCCTTACTTACAGTTCGTTACCACAAACTGTTTGACGGGCTAAACTTAGAAAATGAAGACTTGCGGGAAAGGAAGCTAAGGAAATTTGCAGCGGCGATTCTGGACTAAAATTTGCTTTGTCGTATGTACTTCTTGCTGCACTATCTGAGCAAGCCAGATTCTCAAGAAGAAACTGTCTTCAAGATATTTGATTTAATGTTTTATTTTTCTTTAGTTAGGATTAGTTTCATCATAAAGTGCTGGTATGTTTTCAATTTCATTATCCAGTTCTTCTCGAGGGGAGGGTCAACAGGGCGATTTAGAACATCAAATCATGATTAAACATGTGTTGCCCTGTTGACCCCCCCCCCCCGTCTCTTAAGAACAAGTTGATAAACGTTATTGACAGCAATCTTAGAAGCGTAAAAATGTCATATATGACTTTTAAGTGTGACAATGACAGCATATAAGAAATTCTGTAAAAATAGAACAACAAGAGCTAAGGGCTCATATAGCACTTGTGACGAGGCCGGAAGAGCCAAGAGCTCATATGGTATGAGCTCTAGCAAGATTCTAAGAATCAACAGATTAATTTAAAAGGAAAATCAGAGCCTTAATGCCGGTCGGGATTTAAAATAAGAGTTCTGAGTCACGAGGTCCTTCTAAATATCAAAATTCATTAAGATCCGATCACCCACTCATAAGTTAAAAATTACTCATTTGTTCTAATTTTTCCTCTCCCTACAGCCCCCCCCCCCAGATGTTCAAATCGGAGAAAACAACTTTATCAAGTCAATTTGTGCAGCTCCCTGATACGCCTACCAATTTCCATCGTCCTAGCACGTCCAGAAGCACCAAACTCGCCAAAGCACTGGAACCCCATAACTCCCCCAAAGAGAGTGGATCCAGTCTGGTTACCTCCATCACGTATCTACGACATTTGCTTATTCTATCCACCAAGTTTCATCCCGATCTTTCCACTCTAAGCGTTTTCCAAGATTTCCGGTTTCCCCCTCCAACTCCCCCTAATGTCAACAGATCTGGTCGGGATTTGAAATAACATTTCTGAGACATGAGTTGCTTCTAAATATCAAATTTCATTAAGATCCATTCACCCGTTCTTAAGTTAAAAATACCTAATTTTTTCTAGTCTTTCCAAATTAACTCCCCCCACCTCCCCCACAGAGAACGGATCCGTTCCAATTATGTCAATCGCATATCTATAACTTTTTCTTATTCTTCCCGTAAGTTTCATCCCGATCTCTCCACACTAAGCGTTTTCCAAGATTTCAGGGTTCCAAGATTTCTGTTTCCCCCTCCAACCCCCTACGTCTCCGGATCCAATTTGTATTGAAAATGGAGCATCTGAGACATAAGATCCTTCTATATATCAAGTTTCATTAAGATCCGATCACCCATTCGTAACATAAAGACACCTCAATTTTCACGTTTCCAAGAATTCCGGTTTCCCCCTCCGAATCCCCCTAATGTCATCGGATCGGGATTTGAAATAAGAGCTTTAAAGCACAAGATCCTTCTAAATATCAAATTTCATTGAGATCTGATCACCCGTTCGTAAGTTACAAATACCTCATTTTTTCTAATTTTTTCCGAATTACTCCCCCCAACTCCCCCAAAGAGAGCGGATCTGGTTCGGTTATGTCAGTCACGTATCTTGGACTTCTGTTTATTCTTCCCACCAAGTTTCATCCTGACCTCTTCGCTTTAAGCGTTTTCCAAGATTTCCGGTCCCCCCAACTCCCCCTAATGACACTGAATCCGGTCGGGATTTAAAACAAGAGATCTGAGTTACGAGGTCCTTCTTAAATATGAAATTTCATTAAGATCTGATTACTCCTTCGTAAGTTAAAAATACCTCATTTTTTCAAATTTTTCAGAATTAACCCTCCCCCCACCAACTCCCACAAAAAGAGTGGATCCGTTCCGGTTATGTCAGTCACGTATCCAGGACTTGTGTTTATGTTTCCCACCACGTTTCGTCCCGATCCCTTCACTCTAAGTGTTTTCCAAGATTTTAGGTTCCCCTCACCCCAATTCCCCCCAATGTCACCAGATCCGGTGGGGATTTAAATAAGAGCTCTGAGACATGATATCCTTCCAAACATCTAATTTCATTAAGATCTGATCACCCGTTCGCAAGTTAAAAATACCAAATTTTTTCTAATTTTTGATTTAACCGTCCCCCCACTCCCTCCCAGACGGTCGAATCGGGGAAACGACAATTTCCAATTTAATCTGGTCTGGTTCTTGGTACGCCCGCCAAATTTCATCGTCCTAGCTTACCTGGAAGTGCGTAAACTAGGAAAACCTGGACTGACAGACCGAACGATAGAATTTGCAATTGCTATTACGAAGTGCCATAAAAACTAGTGACGACAAAACTTGGAACGAACACTAATTATCCAAAACTGATGAGGCTCCTATCCCCTTTTTAAGCAGAAGTTTAATTTCTGTTTTATTGAAAGTGTGATCAGTCTAACAGTTCGTGATAACGAACTGTTTGTAAGGAGCAACCCGGCTGAATAGTAACCAAAACTCTAAAAAATGGAATTTTGATACCAATAGCTACATCAAAAGATCTCTAAAATCTCTAAAAAAAAAATCTCTAAAAAGCTGATATATTTGTATGAACATGAGTTCCTAGCCGCCGTATCTGTGAAACAAAATGAATAGAATCAATCTTTTTTTCTATTCTCTAAAAAGAATAGAGTCTAAAAAGAGTAAATAGAAATCAAACAGTTCGGGGTAAAGAACTATAGTAAGGAGCGACCCGGATCAATAGTAACCGAAACTAAAAAAAAACGGAATTCAAAAACGGAATCGCTCCTTACTTTCAGGTAAAAAAACTAGTTTTTTTATTTAATATCTATAATAAGCTGTAACTTAAGCACAAAAACCGGGGGACTTAGCTGTCCCATTGGAATTGATTCCCTTATATGGAAGCACCTCTCCCCCTACCCTTTTCTAAAAATTGTACAAGCTTTCTGATGCCAATAACTTTTGATGGGAACTTTAAACTTAACGATTTTAACATATTTTGAATTAGTATTGCTCATCCCGTGTGCATTCTATGCATGAAAATGCCCTATTGCACCAGAGATTGATCGTGCGCACATTTGAAACTGTAATTTATGAGAATTGAGAAATGCGTCCCCAACTATATCCTGAGTCTTTTAATTTTTTTTCTATTATATACCGGTGACGTTGCTGTTGATCACGGTGGTAGTATTAATCCAGTTCTTTTGACTGACAAAATATTTTTTTTTTTATCAAAAAAAAAAGCTTTTTATCTTTTTACTTACCTTAATTTTGCTACCACGCATGCCCAGAATCTTCTCAAAGCACTAAGGATATTGAAAATTCAATCTAATTATTATAAATAGTTTTATAAAATAGAATATAAAACTATAATAGAATATTACAACTATAAATAGTTTATAATATTTTAAAAAAAACTCTATTTGCAGCTAGATAGTTTTTGGCAAAAAAAAAGCATTTCATCTTTTTACTTACCTTAATTTTGCTACCACGCATGCCCAGAATCTTCTCAAAGCACTAAGGATATTGAAAATTCAATCTAATTATTATAAATAGTTTTATAATAATAGAATATAAAACTATAATAGAATATTACAACTATAAATAGTTTATAATATTTAAAAAAAAACTCCATTTGCAGCTAGATAGTTTTTGGCAACAATGGGGCCTACATTACAAACAATGAAACATAGGTGAAATAAAAAGTTAAGCTAAAAACAAACGGCACCTAACGGCTAAAGGCACCTAACGGTTTAGCTTCCTCTTGAAAGTACTGTCATCTTTCAGAACCCACAGCATGTTAATATTTCAAGTTTGACGGACCAAAAGCAATATAACATTTACCAATTAGTTTTGCTTATTTATTTACAGGGTTTGAGATAGCACCACTGCAGAAAATATGGAATTGTCCTAAAATTTCCGTAATTTTGGAACAACCAAAAGAAAAATCTTACAGAATTGCCGCTTCCAGGTATGAATTGAAGTAAGATGGGTACAGGGAGCAAATATATTTTTATTTTGATGTCCTTCAATGATAAACAATGTTGCACTATAACAAGATGCACGAAGGGTGTACCTGAACTGATATGGTTATGAACAGCTATGAAAAGGCATTAATTTATAGTTTAGCACTTATTTCGTAGGTCCACAACTCCTCCGGAGACTTCTCTCCTATTATTTCAAAAACTCGGTAAAATTTTCAAGTGATAATATTGATTCTTGCCTTTAGAAGATTAGTCTACCTTTCTGGCCTTTAGAAGCTTTAGGGAACAGCAGCCCTGTTCCTGCTTACGGTGATTTCTATCCGTTTCAAGCTTAACTTGACTATTTATTTCAGTTTGTATTCGTTTTGGGACTGCTTTGTTCATCCATAGTAACTGCTATCCTTATAATGGATTAAATAATAAAAAAAACAATTTTTTTTTTAACGGAAAGTAAGGAGCAACATTAAAACTTATAAAGAACAGAAATTATTCAGTATATGAAAGGGGCTGTCCCCTTCTCGACGCCCCACTCTTTGCGCTAAAGTTTGACTCTTTTGCAGAATTCTACTTTTGAAAACAATACAAACTTTAGTATAAAGAGGGAGGCGGTGAGGAGGGGAGGGTCCCTTTCATATACGGAATAAATTTTCTTCGTTTCAAGTTTTAATGTTGCTCCTTACTTCCCGTTAAAAAACTTGTCTTTTTTTATTGAATTTCTGAACGTTTTTCAACTAATGCAGGTTCGAATTTGGCTCACCGTACATGAAAAAAAAAATTGAATATTAATTTTAGAAGATTTATTCCGTATATGAAGGATTGTCGCCTCTTTAATACCTTAACTAATACTTTTACATTAAAGCTGTTTTAATACTTTAATACTTTTACACTAAAGCTGTTAACACTTTTAAAAAAGCTTCCTATTCTAAATAAGAAGCCCCCGTATTTCAGTAGACGCTCTTAAAAAATTGGGACAAGCAGTCAAACTTTAGCGTAAAGAGCAAGGTATTGAAGAAAAGGCAACCCTTCATATATGGAATAATTTCTGTTCGTTTTTCAAATAATGCCGGTAAATGTAGCTTACTCTTTACGGAATATATTCCTTCCCCTCACAGAAAACTCCTCCATTGAAATTCCATGTAACATAAAGTTCACCCCCCTTCCTTGTCAAATTCCCAACAGACCGATCCATCATCCTCGCTGAGGATCCCCCTCCCTGTGATATTTCTTGTGGACTATTCAGCCTGAAAAACTCTCCTTAGTATTCTTTAATTTGAATAAGATTTTAATCCTTTCATCTCTAATCGGTCTCTAGATCACTCCAGATATGCTCCCTTTGCTGCAAATTATTTCTCGGAAATCAAAACACGCGGGGAAAAGCCCCTAGATAATTTCCTCGGAACGTCTCCACATGAAAAATTTGGCAAAGAGAATGCAAGACAATTAAAAAGAGTTTCGCATAGTAATTATTTCAAATCCCCCTAGCGTAACAAGTCCCCTAGAATAGTCACCCCCAGAAATGTCTCTCCCCAAAAAATATTTTTCCTGTAGAAATCAACCCCAAGCAACCCCTCCCCCCACCCAACACAAAATGTCTATATACTCCCCAATCAAACAGTCGTAAACTGTAATAAGGAACGACCCGGTTCAATAGTAACCAAAACTCTGAAAAACGGAATTTTGATACCAATAGTTACATCAAAAGAATCGCATTTTAATGCTGATTTTAAATATATATTCATCATTTATTTATACCCATCAATAGTTACGAGCATGAAAAAATTTACCTTATTTTAGAAAATAGGGGGAAACACCCCTTAAATGTCATAGGATCTTAACGAAAATCACACCATCATATTCAACATATCAGAGAACACTGTAGTAGAAGTTTCAAGCTCATATCTACAAAAATATAGAATTTTGTATTTTTTGCCACAAGACAGATCACTGATGCGTGTTTATTTATTTTTTTTCCAGGGGTGACCGTATCGACCCAGTGGTCCTAGAATGTCGCAAAATATAGTCATTTTAACGGAAATTAAGAGTTCTAGTGCCCTTTTTCAGTGACCAAAAAAATTGGAAGGCACCTAGGCTCCCTCCCACGCTAATGTTTTCCAAAAGTCACCGGATCAAAATTCTGAGATAGCCATTTTATTCAGCATAGTCGAAAAACCTAATAACTATGTCTTTAGGGACGACTTACTCCCCCACAGTCCCCGTTGGAGGAGCCGCAAGTTACAAACTGTGACCAGCGTTTACATATAGTAATGGTTATTGGGAACTGTACAGACGTTTTCAGGGGGATTTTTTGGTGGGGGGGGGTTTAGGAGAGAGGGTTATTTGGATAGAATTTTACAAGAAGGAATTTGTCATGGGGGAAGAGATTTTACATGAAGGGGGTGCAGGATTTTCTAGAATTTTTAAAGAAGAACAATAAAAAAATAAATATGAAAAAGTTTTTCAACTGGAAGTAAGGAGCAGCATTAGAACTTAAAACAAACAGAAATTATTACGCTTATGAGGGGTTCACCTCCTCCTAATGCCTCGCTCTTTACGCTAAAGTATTTTTTGATTTTTTAGTAATTTCAACTTTTTATTCTACTGCATTTGTGTTTCAGGGGTCATTCTTAAGGAATTGGGACAAAATTTAAGCTTTAGTGTAAAGAGCGAGGTATTGACGAGGTATGGAGAGCCAAATCAAAACACACATTAATTCAAAAACATTTTTAAATCAATAAGAAAACAAGTTTTGTTTAACTGAAAGTAAAGAGCTACATTTAAATTTAAAACGAATATTTTTGATCTTTCAACTATACTGAACAAAATGGCTATCTCAAAATTTTGATCAGATTATTTTGGGAAAAATTGGGCGTGGGAGGGGGCCAGGTTGCCCTTCAATCCTTATGGTTACTTAAAAGGGGCACTAAAACTTTCAATTTCGGTTCAAATGCACCCTCTCCTGATCTTCCAGGACCATTATTTCGATACAGTCACCCCTGGGAATAAATATAAAATAAACACGCATCTGTGATCTGTCCTCTGATGCAAATAGTAAATTTCCACATTTTTACATGTAGGAACTTGAAACTTCTACAGTAGGTTTACACCAAATCTGACGGCCTGATTTTCGTTAATGTTGCTTTAACTTTAGGGGGTGCTTTCCCCCTATTTCTAAAATAAGACAAATTTCCTCAGGCTTGTAACTTTCTATGGGTAATACTTAACTTGATGAAACTTATATATTTGGAATAGCATAATAAGCCGATTAGTTTGCCATGTCTATTGATATTAAAAGTCTATTTTCTAGGTTATTGGTTACTTTTGGACCGAGTCGCTCCTTACTTACAGTTCGTTACCACGAACTGTTTGACGATAGTAATCTGTTCATTGAAGGTAATTTCTGTTCAATTTAAGTTTGTACTATTGTGTGAATATATATCTGCTTTTCTGAGGTTTCAATATTGCCCTTTACTTCACTTTTTTTGAAAAATGTCTTTTAGGTTCCAATATAATTGTTAGAAAGGAAAACAGTTGGTAAAACAGATTATTTGAGTATGATGGTTATAACAAAGTTACTTTTACGGATAACAAATTTTTACATTTACTCAAGTTTAGATTATTTATTTATGGATTTTAGAAGTACGTAGTGTCTTATATCACTTTCCAACATTGCGATTTGTTCTTCGCTATTACTACTGCTCAAAACCCTGGAATTAATTCTAAAATTTTCCGCAAGCTCATATTTGAGCAATGACCCAAAATGGCTGTATTCTTATCTTTCCAGGTACTAAAAATGTAGTGAAGGGTGAAGAAGAAAAATAAAATTCTATTTTGCTTAGGATTCCCCACGTTATCATCTACCCCATATTCTCTAAATGCGTACTATGACAAAAGGTATCAAACAGTTCGTGGTAACGATCAAACTGTTCGTGGTAACGAACTGTAGTAATGAGCGACCCGGCTCAATAGTAACCGAAACTCTAAAATATGGAACTTTGATATCTATAGTTACATCAAAAGAATTGAATTTTAATGCTGATTTTAAATATATAAGTTTCATCAAGATTAGTTTTACCCATCAAAAGTTACGAGCTTGAGAAAATTTGCCTCATTTTCGAAAATAGGGGGAAACACCCCCTAAAGGTCATACAATCTTAACGAAAATCACACCGTCAGATTCAGATTCAGCGTATCAGAGAACCTTACTGTAGAAGTTCCAAGCTCCTACCTATAAAAATATAGAATTTCGCATTTTTTGCCAGAATACAAATCACGGATACGTGTTTATTTGTTGTTTTTTTTTGTTTTTTTTCCCAGGTGTGATTCTATCGACCCAGTGGTCCTAGCATCTTGCGAGAAGGCTCATTCTAACGGAAGTGAAAAGTTCTAGTGCCCTTTTTAAGTGACCAAAAAATTTGAGGGCACCCAGGCCCCCTCCCACGCTAATTATTTTCCCAAAGTCACCGGATCAAAATTCTGATATAGCCATTTTATTCAGCGTAGTCAAAAAACCTTATAACTATGTCTTTGGGGACGACTTACTCCCCAACAATCCCCATGGGAGGGGTCACAAGTTACAAACTTTGACCAGTCTTTGCATATAGTAATGGTTATTTGGAAGTGTACAGACGTTTTCTAGGGGATTTTTAGGTTGGGGGGTCTAGAAGAGGGGAATATATTTTGGGAGATTTTCTTGGAGGATTTTGTCATGGGGGAAGAAAAGTTTCATGAAGGGAGCGCAGGATTTTCTAGCAATATTTAAAAAAAAACGGAAAAAATAAATATGAAAAAGTTGTTTCACTGAAAGTAAGGAGAAGCATTAAAACTTAAAACGAACAGACATTATTACGCATATAATGGGCTCACCTCCTACTAATACCTCGCTCTTTACGCTAAAGCATTTTTAGTAATTTCAACTATTTATTCTACGGCTTTTGTGATTCAGGGGTCATTCTTAAGAAATTGGGACAAAATTTAAGCTTTAGTTTAAAGAGCAAGGTACTGACTGACGAGGGAGTGAACCCCTTCATATACGTAATAAAAACATGAGAATACTAAAGTTCATTAGGTAAGCTAATTTGTAAGTTTCGTATATCTTTTACCAATAAACACATTCGTAATAAATTAAAAGTTCTAGTTGCCTTTTTAAGTAGCCAAAAAATCGGAAGGTAACTAGGCCTCCTCTCCCGCTCCTTTTTTTTCTCAAAATCATTCCATAAAAACTATGAGAAAGCCAATTAGCCAAAAAAATAGATAGGCAAATTTCGTTTTAATTATTCATCTGCGGAGAGCCAAAATCAAAACATGCATTGATTCAAAAGCGTTCAGAAATTAAATAAAAAAAAAAAAAAAAACAAGCCTTTTTTAACGGAAAGTAAGGAGCGACATTAAAACATAAAACGAAGAGAAATTACTTCGTATGTGAAAGGGGCTGCTTCTTCATCAACGCCCCGGTCTTTACGCTAAAGTTTTTTACTGTTTTAAAAAGTAGAGTTAAGAGAAAGAGTCAAACTTTAGCATAAAGAGCGGGGCGTTGATGAAGAAGCAGCCCCTTTCACACACGAAGTAATTTCTGCTCGTTTTTAGTTTTAATGTCGCTCCTTACTTTCCGTTAAAAAAAACTTTTTTTATATTTAATTTTAATAAATAAGTTGACTCAGTACCGGAGAAAGCAATTTCAACAATACTTGCGTCTGATGGAATTCGGGTTCTTTTAAAAGCAAAATTTCTATTTAAAAACTAATAACTAAATTACAACATAATATGATATTCTTCAAGTTGCGAAATGTACTGTTGTTCTAGATATTTCTACCTCACGATTGGCCCTCAGGATTCAGTTTATTATAACTACTACTACTACTACTTCTACTAATAACTCACTGCAGCACCAAGCCGCCTGAGGCCAACACAGCTACGCACGCTCCTCCAACCTAATCTATTTAAAACCTCCCTCTTTACACCCTCCCAAGAAGTTCCCATTTCCTTTAAATCTTTATTTATGACATCCTCCCAACCCAGACAGGGACGACCTGCTTTCCGTGTAGCCCCAGACGGTTGGCCAAAAAGGACAATCTTCGGTAATCTGCCATCCTTCATCCGTAGAACGTGGCCTAGCCTTCTCAACCTTTCCTTCATTATAGCCCTAGAAAGCGGGATTGAACCACACTTTTCCTACAACCTACTGTTGGAAATACGGTCAGTCAGCCGGGTACCCAGAACAATCCGTAAGCAATTTCACTGGAAAATATCTAGTAAATTTTCATCTGCTTTTTGGAGTGCCCATGCTTCAGAGCCATATTTGACCACTGTCATCACTGTAGCTTCCAATATTCTAATCTTGGTTTGTAGACTTATCTTTCTATTCTTACAAACTTTTTTTAACTGTGAAAAAACACCCTGAGCCTTAGCTATTCTACTTTTAACATCTTCACTGCTCCCACCATCTTTACTAATAATACTACTAAGGTAACTGAAGCTCCCAACCTGATCAATCTTTTCGTTACCTAATGTCACCTGTTCATCTTCACTTATTCCTAGCCTTAGTGACTTAGTCTTCTTAACATTAATTTTCAAGCCTATTTTAGCACCCTGAACTCGTAAAACCTCTAGAAATTCCTTCATTTTGCTCACACTTTCATCTAATATGCTTAAATCATCAGCATAATCTAAGTCCAGGATCGTTCTTCCTCCTCAGTTGATTCCATGGCCTCCAATTGCCTTTCCTGTGCTCCTTAAGACGAAGTCCATCAAAATGATCCATATAAAGGGGGATAGAACACAACCCTGCTTAATTCCTGATTTAATGCAAAACCAGTTGCTAACATCATTTCCTACCTTAACCGCAGCAGTATTATTCTCGTACATAGCGCAAATCACTTTAATGTATTTTTCTGGTATACCATATAACGATAAGACCTTTGTTAACGATCTTCTATCAACAGAATCGAAAGCTTGCTCATAATCGATAAAACTGAGGACCAAAGGTGTTTGACAACAAAGGGACTTCTCAATTATTAACCTAAGAGTGAAAACATGGTCGACACATCCTCTACCTTTTCTAAAACCGCATTGTTCTTCCCTTAAAACTTTGTCTACAGCTTATTTATTATAACGATGGAAAATACCTGTGCAAACAAGGCTGTATCCAGATGGGGGGATAACTGGGTTTGAACCCCGCCCTGCAATTTTTGTCCGACTCACAAAAAAGAAACCATTTTTTAAACCTTTTTAACCTCCCCCAGCAAAAAAGTCCTTGGATACGACCTTGTGTGTGAAGTTCTGTGTTTTAGAGATGATGTCTAAAGTTCCATTTCCATACATCATTTCCTTTCAAATTCTTTAGATTTAACGGCTTGAAAGAAAACATGGGTGTCGAGATATTTTAAAAGCACAGAAGCTGTCTACTTCAAACTGTCATCTTTTTCAAGAGTGGTAATAAGAAAATGTGCTTGTACAGACTTCAGACATAAAAGCCCTCTCTAATTTTTAGAAAGCTCTTATATGGATTTAATTAAGATACTTACACAAGGGCCTCCTGCCTTATAATTTCAAAGTTTTTGTAGCTCGCCTTATAATTCTGAATATTGTTATACAATTAACCAATTATTGATGTTTTTGAAGGCTACCCCCCCCCCTCAAATTTTGATCATCCAAATTAATTACGGCGTTTATGTATTAATTGCAGGACATTATTTCATAAAGACGTCTAAGGTTTACGAATATACTACAACTTTAATTTACTAATCCTTTTTATAAACTATGAAAAACCATTGCTTCCCTCCAAATCACTTTAGCGGTATAATCCTTTCCTTTGGAAGTTTATTTGCGGAGATTAAATGGACTATCGAACTTTCTATGAAATTTTTGGAAACCTCGCATAATATGTAATTGAAGGGCCCAGCAAAACATTGAAAACTGGATTAAAGAACAACTTTTCAGGGTCGAAAGAAAAATGGAAGGCAGGCTAGAGCAAGAAAAACTAATAGTTTAATATTAAACACTTTCTAATATACAACAACGATTCCACCTTGCGCTAGACATACAAAAACACTACTTATAAAAACACTGCTGAGATGGAGACTGAGAAAAAACAGTTGGGATGGAAAAAGCTGGCCGTCCTCCCACAAACTTGAATATTTTCTTGACCGAGACGATGTCTATACTTTACATTATCGTCCCAGTCCGAAATTGGGTAATGACCTTGAGGTAGCATCTTCACACCGCCCGCGCATACATAGACCTTGTCCGATATGACGCACATGGCATTTTTCTCCACTCTAACTGTGCAGTTTTTGTATTTTAAAGAGTGAATTGCCACGACCTTGGCTCTTGGAATTGTACACACTCATATTGAAATTTTCCATCACACAGTATTTTGTAGTCATCCCCCTTGCACATGTTTTGAATTCCTCATTGTACACCATTGCAAGCACACCATTGGAAGTCAAATCCCTCCCTCTTCTCAAATTTTAAACTTGTCCCTCCCCCTGGCCATTGGAGCTATGACGCGTTGCAATAAGTTTCCAACACGAGATTTTTGGACATTTCTATAACGGCACTGCCAGTGGCAATATTTGTATTTAAAACTATACTTCTTTTTTCTAAAGCTACGAAAACCTTTACCGAGTCATGAAGTTCAAGTATTATTTGACCACCAACTTCGTAAACCATCTCTGCATCCTCCTCAACTTTCTCCTCAACAGTGGATATGTCGAGGAAACTTGGATCACAAGGATTGTCCAGCCATTTGTAATTCCCACACGGTAAAGAGTAGTGAGATATTGGTGACGGATAAAGGGAGTTCATATGTAGAAAAACTGCATCCAACTTTTCACCGATGTGTTGTCCAGTCTGGTCGGATCCTAGGATTTGATCCCCATGGCAATTATGCCCTCCCCACATTAATCTCTCTACAAATAAGTGCTAATCCAAATCAGTGATCAACCCTATTTTCTTTTTACTGATTTTAAGAATTAAATGCATCAGCAAATGAGGAGTTTAAAAATAATAACCCCAATCCAACACAAATCCCAGATTGATTTTATTCATGTTTTTCCAGACAATATACAAAAACGTCAGTACATAATTTGCCAGGTACGTTTTACAATAATCCTCCCATTTTCTACACCCACCCTTGGTCCAAACTTTTTTTTAGCATATTCATAGTCGGCAGTGGTGCATTGACGATCATGAATTGAATCATAAAACGCTTCAATGTGCGGCATTTTTGTCACATCGAAATGGAGTTGTAGTACTCATACGAGTATATGCCCTTATACGTCAATAAACCATACGTCATTTGGAAAGCGCTCTTCAAGGAGAGGGAAACCATTAAAATCGTCACTTTTCTGTACTTCAATTAATCTACTTCGGGTAACGGGGAGGAATCTGAAAAGTGGATCTAATTCAAGCACTTATTGCCATTATCAATTATTTTTCATTTGAAATCTAAGACTATCAGCTTCTTAGATGATTTTTTTTTCTGTTATAAGAAAAAGAACCACCTACCCATTCGCCATCTACTTCACCTATCTACAAACGTGCCAACGCTGATAATATAAATTCCAAATAGTCGTTGGAATTGTGGATGTAAACCGGCAGGAAGTACTGCTGTTTAACGTTTAAATTGCAAGATTTAAGTGCCAGGCCGCGAAAAATACTCACCTCCTACTATCAAATTATGTTACTTAAATGATCATGGTCGCTGACTGGAGTTTCCCCACTACCCTCAACAAATTTTCTCGCACACACCCAAGACATTTCTGTATCTTTAGCATCCAAATCGTCTTCTGGTAATAGACTTATTTGATAATTTATACTGCGCAGCCGTGAAATTGATTTATTGGCAGTTTTAATAAGTGAAACCATGTCCATGCCCGCACAGTCTTCCCACCCATTGTCTCAAATACCTTTTCCAATTGCATGATATTCCTAGCATCGCTTTGTGCGTGGTCACAAGAGATTGCAAGAGCTTCATGTTCTATAACATGAATCAAGTTCAATGGTTAGTACACATCTGGGAATTTATCTTCCATATCTAAAGCCACCTTGTCGCTCTGCAAGAGCAAATGTTGCAAATTCTTCAACCACAAGATGACATTGTCACCCGAAACCGTCTCAAAAGACAGGTAGTCCTGACACATACAGTGCCTCAATTGGTGCTTTAATTTTACTTCTGTTTGGAAAGCCGATAGACACATTGGGCAATAATGGCTTGAGGTTTGCTTCTTCCCTTGACTAAAAGCCGGCTAATATTTGTTATTGGTAAGTAATTTCCAATTGAATCGGGTCCTTAGCAGGCTCGTAAAGAGTCCATACCCAGTGTTTCACCAATTCAATGGATGGAAACGTCACTGAATATATTACCCCCTTTTTATCTTTATGTTCACCCTCTTTAAATTCTGTGTCGTAGTGTATCACTGAAACACCAGTCTTTAAATGTTCGTTACTACTACTACTACTACTAATAACTCACTGCAGCACCAAGCCGCCTGAGGCCAACACAGCTACGCACGCTCCTCCTCCAACCTAATCTATTTAAAGCCTCCCTCTTTACACCCTCCCAGGAAGTTCCCATTTCCTTTAAATCCTTATTTATGACATCCTCCCAACCCAGACAAGGACGACCTGCTTTCCGTGTAGCCCTGCAAACATTATTTTTCTAATAAGAAAAATCATGACTATCATGTATATAATCTTTATTTTGTATTTTGAAAATATCACAATTGAATTTCTTTTGTTATAAGTATATTTAACGTCATTTTAAGACATGTAAAAAAATCCCAAAGAAAAAGTGGAAAAAATTTCTAAGTTAAAAAAATTCAGTGTACAAAAAGAGAAGGGTGGGCGAAAATTAAGGGGAGGGGCATTAGGGGCCCTTGGATGTGGGACATGGATGACCATAAGTTCCCTCTAAAAAATTCGTGAACTAATGGTCATTCCCATGATTATTCTGATACAAGCGGTTACACTATGCATATGGTAATATATGTAGTCAAATAAAGCTCAATACAATATCATGAAGTTTATTAGTCCATTTGAATTCAAATAAAATGGTTTACTTAAACGATTATTCTTCTGGTTAAACTGATTCTACTAGACCGCTTGAATTCAAATAGACCGGTTTACTTAACTGGTTATTCCTCTTATTCAGAGAAATATATTTGAAAATATGTTAATCATGTACCGGCTGTAATATGCAAATGATGTATCCATTGTAGTATAGGCAATCTGGTTGCTAGGTAAACCGGTTATGCAAATTAAAAATCCCTTATATTCATAGAAAATCTTTATAGCCTCGGGCGTAGCTCCAGGCCTTGTTGACCCACCACTACTGGTAACTATTCTGGTAGGTGTGCTGATGACAAGATTCTCGTAAATACCACTCTCCCCCGTCCAGCCTATCATCCCAAGCACAACCAGACTTGTTTCCGTCCTGCTTTGGTCCTAAATTTTATAAGTTTAGGTTTCTATAAAGAAGACAGGAAAATGATTTTTACTACTTACAAACTCTGCACTTATGAAAAAAACAGAGGTCTTTACTAGTGTGTAGTATACGATTTTAACCAGTATCTTCAACTTTAACATAATATTAAAAAATATATATATAATGAAACAGAGGAACAAATTAGCCAAACAACTACCTAATTTTTTCAATAGTATCATCTCTGTATTCCATACATACCATAGCGACCCTACTACCCCCCTTCCCACCTCTATAGGTGACCATATGGTGGGAGGGGAAGAGGGGGCCTTAGCCCCCCGTGGTTGAATGATGCTGCCTTATATTATTAGATTTTTTTAGATTTCTATTATACAGCATTGGAACTGCCGGTTGGACCAGGCAGGCCCCCTCAAAAATTCAGCTTATGGCTGAACATGCCTGCCACCCCACGTATCTACTACCTTTCTTCCCTACAGCCTGTCATTTTTGTTTTGTAAGTGCATATAGAATCTTAGAAAAATGGTATTAGAATAATAATATTTAAAGAAAAGCTAATATTTTGAATTTGGCATCAGAAATAATTTTACGTTTACTAATAAGTTTTTAATTTTAGGGTTTAAATAGATGAATGTATTTTCTATGAAGGTGTGAAATTTCAAAATCTCTCAGAAATTTACTTTCAAAAAATAAATAGTTTGATTTTTTGCACTATTGGGCAGGCTAGAATCAAAGGGGTTTCTTACTTTAGAAAATTGTAACTGTAGAGGGGCTTCTCTTTTCCACCCCCTCTTTCCACCTATGGTTATTATTTTATACTTTTTAGTCCATTTTGAAAACGAGTTAATTTTTTTTATTTATTATTTTCGAGTCTTCTCTAAGACTAAAATCTTTAGTTTTCTCAAAGACAAAACTTTGTCTTACCTAAGATCCCAACTTATTTTACCACGGCCACAGGCTAGTATTCATATCACTGCGCTATCAAGTGTTGTATGATAATGTTTTTCTTATACTTTTTGCCGTGTCTAATCACCCTTATATGTTACTTGTATGTTGGCAGATAAGAGGGAGTATGTAATGGGGGGATTTGATGTTATAGTGTTGCACTGTCATCAGAAGTGCATATGGTGACAAAATTTGGGAGTAATTGAACCTGAGAGAGGGATAAAAAATGGCTCATAAATAAAAAAAAATGTATGACAAGCAAACAAAAAAAGTGATAAAACACAAAATAAAGAAGTCAATGGGATGAGAAAACATGATAGTAATAAAAAGGCGAGTTAAATAAAAAAGCAGCAGTTTTGCTCGACGATAAACTGGCGATCGAGATCCTATCGTGGCCCATGAAAAGTTTTCACAAAATTGTCATATATGACATTTCCCTGTAAATTTAATGCTCGGTACTTATGCTATGACCGGGACCACATTGAATCAGGGGGGGGGATTTACCATTCGATTACACTTATGTTTGTTAATTTTGTACGAGTCAGACCGAAATTTTGCGTGGGTGGGTCAAACTTCGATAAGGCTGTGACTATGACACTTGAGCCACACAGATATTTGGTCCGATCTGCTATTACAAACCACTAATAATCTATAAACATATAGTTTGTGGTAGTGAACTGCAATAAAGGAGCGATACGGCTTAATAGTCACAAAACTCTAAAATACAGTAACAATGGATATGTTGCCGAGAATGTCCGCAAACTGGTGAATATCAACACTCACAGGTGAATGTCCTAAATACCATTTTTTTCTCCTTGGATTTAGTCAGCGTTGCCACTCAATTTTTCAATTTAATGCAAGATTTGATGATGACAGGTTAGGTTAGAATAGATTAGGTTTGGTTAGATGGTGTTAGGCTGGGTTATGTTAGATTTCTGATATTTAAAACCAAATTTAATAAACCTAAGTTAATATAACCTGACCGAACCTACACTAATATAATCTAACCTAACTTTAACTTTCACCATCATAGCTTGCATCAGACTGACCAGACTGACTCGTAAGGCTAAGTGAATCCAAACAGAGAAAAAGGAACTTCGAGCAGAGAAAAGGGAACTTCGAACTTCGACATTCACACTGGTGAATGTCGACATTTACAATATTTCGGACATTCACGGTAACAGATACACCAAAGGAATTTAATTTTTAGGCTGATTGCAAATGTAAAAAGCTCATTAAGCTTAATGTTATCCATCAAAAGTTACGAGCCTGAGAATGTTTGCCCAATGTTAAAAAAAGGGGAAAAACTTCACCCAAAAGTCGTACCACAACATCGGATCCAGCTTACCATACAACCCTACAGTAAAGGTTTTGATTTCCCGTATACGAAAATGTAGAATTTGTATTTTTTGGGGGGAGACGAAAGATCACGGATTCGTGTTTAATTGTTTGCTTGTTGTTGTTTTTCCCAGGGGAAATCGCGTTGAACCAAAAATTCTAGAAGATCAGAAGAGGGGTCGTTTGGATGGAAATCAAAAGTAGTAGATTCCTTTTTGAGTGACCAAGAAGATTGGAGGGTAACTAGCCCCCTTCCCACGTCCCCTTTTCCCCAGGTCTTCCGATCATAATTTTGAGATTGCCTTTTTGTTGAGAATAGTTGTATGGACCAATAGCTATGTCTTTGGGGATAAGATAACCTCTCATAGCCCCTGTGGAAAGGGCTGTTAGTTACGATTTTGTCCATTGTTTGCATGTAGCATCTGTTAGTGGGAAGTACACAGCCTTTATTGGGGGAGACTTTCTCCTTGGAGGGATTTTACATGGTCTTACTTTGTCTTTACTGACCCGATTGACATGTGGGGATGATCTGAGGAAGTTTTTGGCGGGGTCAAGATTGTGCGGAGCACGTACGGGAGGGGAATTTTCCGCGGTAGAGATTCCTTATAGAAGAATTTCACAGAAGAAATTCTCAAGACTTTTTTCTGAAGGATGAAATTTCCACTCGAGGCGGGGATTTTGAGAAGTTTTAATATGAAGGGGGAGATTTCTGACATTATTTGAAAAATGATCAGAGATTAGAGTGTTTTTCAAATGAAACGGTGCTAAGGAGAATTTTTTAACTGGTTTGGTCCGCAAGAAATTTCCCCGTGGGAATATTTACTACTACTACTGCTACTAACAACTCACCACAGCACCAGGCCGCCTGAGGCCAACACAGCTAAGGATGTTTCACCTCCATCCCATTTTATTCAACGCCTCCCTATTTGCTCCCTTCCACCCTTAAGTATTTCTTTACGACATCCTTCCAGCCCAACTGCGGACAACCTGCTTTCCGCTTAGCCTAAAACGGCTGACCAAAACAACAATCTTCGACAATCTGTCGTCCTTCATTTGCGGAACATGGCCTGGTCATCTCAACCTTTCTCTCATTATAGCTCTAATAAGTGGGATTGAACCACACTTTTGGGAAGGTGTTTACCCCCCATCCCCAGTGGCATTTATCCTCCGGTAAATACCTTTGAGGACTAAAGGTGTTTGATAACTTAGACACTTCTCACTTATTAACTTAAGAGTAAAAATTTGGTCGACACATCCTCTACCCTTCCTAAAACCGCACTGTTCTTCTCTTAAAAGTTTGTCTACAGCATCTTTTAGTCTAAGAAGTATCATATTACAAAGTAATTTCATACGTAGAGAGACCAGCCTACTGCCTCTATAAGAACCACAATCACTTTTATCATCTTTCTTATGCGGTGGTTTAATTAGGGTTTTCCTAATATCGCTAGGCCCTTCCCCTTTTCAAATATCATATTCATAATCTTCAGTAACTCATTTCTAACCTCAGACCCACCGTATTTAAGAAACGCAATTACCACACTATTAGCCCCTGGTGCCTTATTATTTTTTAATCCTTCTAGTACTTTCGCTAATTCTTCCTCACAATACAAATCTTCCTTCACGTTCAAGGCATCACACATTTTTTCATGTTCCTCTATATCTTTTCCTGTAACGCTATCCCGGCTTAGCACATTCCCAAAATCTCCTGCCTATCTTTCTTTAACTCTTTCCTTATCACTATTCCTATTTTAACTAAGACAAGTCCGGATTTGCTACTCCCTCTAAATTTATTAACATGACAGTACAATATTTTACTATTATGCCGTCTAGCTGCACCTTCCAGATCCTTGGCACATTTATCCACGGCCTCCACTTCTCACCTTCTTAATGTCGCTCCTTACTTTCAGTTAGAAAAACTTTTTTTTATTTAATTTCTGAACGTATTTTAGTTAATCCATGTTTTGATTTCGGCTCTCCGCAGATGAATAATTAAAGCGAAATTTACATATTTTTTTATTTGGCTAACTGGCTTTCCCATAGTTTTGATCGAATGATTTTGAGAAAAAAGGAGGGGGGAGGAGGCCCAGTTGCCCTCCAATTTTTTGGGTACTTAAAAAGGCAACTAGAACTTTTAATTTTTTACGAACGTTTTCATTAGTAAAAGATATACGTAATTTACGAATTAGCTTACGTAACAAACTTCTATATTCGTATGTTTTTATTACGTATGTGAGAGGGTTCGCCCACTCGTCAATACCTCGCTCTTTACTCTAAAACTTCAAATTTTTCCCCTGAATCACTAAGGCCGTAGAATAAATAGTTGAAACTACTAAAAATAGTTTAGCGTAAAGAGTGAGGTACTAGGAGGAGGTGAACCCCTTATATGCGTAATATTTTCTGTTCGTTTTAGGTTTTAATGCTACTCCTTACTTTCAGTTGAAAAAAGTTTTTCATATTTATTTTTTCATTGTTTTTTAAAATAATGCTAGAAAATGCTGCGCCCCCTTCATGGAAATTTTCTTCCGAGATAACAAATTCCTCCATGGAAAGTTTTCCCCACATAATTCCCTCTTCCCAACTCCTCCTCCCAACCAAAAAATCCCCCTGAAAACGTCTGTACACTTCCCAATAACCATTACTATATGCAAACACTGGCCAGAGTTTGTAACTTGCAGCCCCTCCCACGGGTACTGCGGGGGAGTAAGTCGTCTCCTAAGACATAGTTATAAGGTTTTTGGACTATGCAGAATAAAATGGCTATCTCAGAATTTTGATCCGACGACTTTGGAAAAAAATGAGCGTGGGAGGGGGCCTAGGTACCCTCCAATTTTTTGGGTCACTTAAAAAGGCCACTAGAACTTTTCATTTCCGTTCGAATGAGCCCTCTCGCAAAATTCTAGGACCACTGGTTCGATACGATCACCCCTGGGAAAAAGAAAAACAAAACAAAAAACAAACAAACAAATAAACACGCATCCGTGATTTGTTTTCTGGCAAAAAATGCAAAATTTCACATTTTTGTAGATAAGAGCTTGAAACTTGTACAGTTGGGTTCTCTGATACGCTGAACCTGACGGTGTGATTTTCGTTAAGATTCTATGACTTTTAGGGGGTGTTTCCCCTATTTTCTAAAAAAGGGCAAATGTTGATGGGTAAGACTAAACTTGATGAAACTTATATGTTTAAAATCAGCATTAAAATACAATTCTTATGATGTAACTATTGGTTCAAAAATTCCGTATTTTAGAGTTTTGGTTACTATTGAGCCGGGTCGCTCCTTACTACAGTTCGTTACCACGAACTGTTTGATAGTTTAACTTTGTGTCGCAGTTTTTTAATAGCAGCTCCTGAAGCAAAAGTGTCGTTTGATAAGAATAAAAAGCTTCTAAATTAAAAAAAAAACTAGAGTACGAATTTCTATAAGAACAAGATGTTCCATTTGCACTAGTATAAGTTTGCATTTTAATAACCTGCGGTCAATTGTGAAAAAAAAGCTTATCAGCATCCATAAAACATTATTTAATGATTATGCTATTGAAAGAATACTTCTACAAGAAGTCTTTTAATTGACAAACTTCTAGAAGAGAGGCTTTCTTACAATCATGATTCTTGCTTGCTTTCTTGCTTGCTATGGAAAATGATTACGTTTGGTAAATGAAAGTTTCACGAATAAGTCCAGTGCCTAAGCTATACTCCAGGAAACTTTCAAGGCATCCAACTATACCTCCCCCAATCCAAATGGCACACACCATGGATAAACTTGGATAAAGTTTGAGGTGAAATAGAGAATCTTGAAGATATAGATCTGAAACACAAATGAGGCCAAAATCCTGCTTTGCTAAATCCTGCTTTTTAAAGTTTTGATTAATTTTCACAATGTGTCTTAAATTTGAAAAAAAAAAATTAATATGGCTTAATATCATACTCATATTAATACAATTGTGTTTTCAAAACCCAGAGCCAAAAAAAGTACATTCAAGTCATAATTACGGAGCCCCTTTAATTAACCCTTTTTTAAAGTTGAAACAGGTCAAAAATTTAAAATATATAGTTATAATATATACAATTTATAATATAAAAAATCCTAAATAACATAGTCATTCCGTTCGTTTAGTCCCTTAAATGTACTATGCTGAAGAATATACACACATACAACATATAATTGATGAGCCCAATCTTCCGAAAGGACTTTCTTGAACAAGTGTCTTAGCTGTCTTTAGTGCGAATTTCTAAACATTAAAAATACAGATGGGGTACAACTAGGAACTTTAACGGACTTCCCCGGGGTATAGTTTAGGCTTTCAATTCCTGGAAGGTCCGTTTTTCTAACTCAGCTACTTTCTGAGATAGCGTATAGTACCTCATCCAGAGTTTCCCCCAATAACTGAAGGATTCAACTAGGGAACAAATTAAACATTCAGTAGTTCAAATTCTTGGAACTTATTTTCAAACCATGTAAATAGTAGTAAATGCGTAAGAATCGTGAAATTGCACTTCATATAACTATAAGGAAAAAGAAAAAAGAAAATATTTTACTTTTTTTTACCAGAGCATAGTAAAATTTCAAACATTATGGAATACGAATACCCTTTTCATTATATTTTAATATGCTTTTTTTAATGACATCCAAACTTAGCACAGAATAAGTTATTTGGAAGAGTCACCATATTGCAATCTTTAAAAACAATGGACAAACGAAAAAGTAAACATTTGCCCTATTTTTTCTATAACAAATTGTGAGGTTTGTATCATGAACTGAACTTTCTCATTATTATCACATTTTGTTCGCATGACTCTCAAAACTAATATAATAAGGAAAAAATTGTAGAAGTGTCGTGATTTTGCAATACTTCAAAACTAAAATGAAACAGTAAATATTTGTGCTTCGTGTAGGAGCCAATTGTAAAGAATAACCGAGGTAAGTGGGACTTCACGAATACTTGATGACAGTTATGAAGTCAACAAGCACCACCAGTTGCCAATAGACCTATTAAAAAAAAAAAACACCATAAGAGAATGAGCACGGCGGGCCAAGGGAGGGACTGCTCACTTTCAAAAATGGACAAATCAGATGACGCATCACACACATTACACAAGGAGGCGTGGCACGGCAAAAAGATTCTATCCATGGTAGAATACCTGGTACTCCAAAATGTAGACAAGCCGACAGATAATGGAAAACCCCTTAGATTCAAGTCTGCCTAGGTTTGTAAGTTGAAAATAAAAATACACAACATATATTTTTCTACATTTCTACCATTTTTTATAGGCAATTTTCAATGATCGAACATTGTATTATAATGCGTAAATGCTCCACAATAGTCTGCTTGAAAATATCTGGTCTTTTTTGCAGTTAGAAAAGGAGTCTATTCTAGTCTTACGTTCTTGGAGGCTATTTTTCCAAATTCTGCCAAATTTCACCCACAAGATTACAATATTCCACAAGACCAAGGTATTCTATGTACATCACTTCGCATTAATTTGTGTTTCATATTTTATCCAGTATGTACTAAAGATCTTGCAATCAGTTACGACTCAAAAGCTATTTTATATCATGTTTTTGTATAAAAAAAAAAGATTTCAACCTTTGCCCGAAATAAAGAAGATATGTGTTCATGTTTTTTTTTTCATATTACCTTCTCTTCTATAATTCGTGATTCAGTCCCCTTTTGTTCTTCGTTCAATAGTTTCACAAACCATTTCCTCGGGATATACATTCCTAGTTAAAATATCTTTAATGAGAACGGCTTCATTCACCATTTATTTTGGCGATGTGAGTTCTAAAACTGTCTTGACACTTAAATTAATCATCCCTCTTTTAATGTAGATAATATCATTGATATAAGTAGTGATGCTTCACTGGTTTTAAAGCCACCCATAGCCGCTACTCTTTTCTTCCTTAATAGCTTAAGATCATGAGGAAGCTTAACGGCGATTCCCTCAAGACCCAGGTGTTATCAATTTTCTTACAGATGCAGGTGTTTGTTACGTAATGCTACAGGGGGTGTTATTGCTTACCAATACATTTTTTTTGGATGACTTAATCTCACGTGATTTGCTAGAGCTTACGGTCCGCTTACCTCATTATCAAAAAAGGGTAGAGAATATCAGCATCGAGTATATTACTCTTGGCATATTCTGTAGTAATACATGCTTTTACTTTATTAGATATTGAAAAAAATAATAAAAAGATTACAAGACAGATTGAATTAATTAGTAAAATATATTGAATATAATGATCTGAATCAGATTATATAAAAAGGATTGAGTTTGTTAAATTTGTTGTTGGATATTTTACTAGCTAGAAAGAATCTTTATTCTTCGTTAGTCTATAATCGGTTGTGAGAGTCTTAGTATTAAGATTGAATAAAGCGGATAGACAAAAACTTATACTGAATCTAGTGACTTTGGGAAAAGGTTAATTCTAGACGATGATTTTCAAAGACTGTCAGTGTAGAAGAGAATATTTACTCCATTTCTCTTACTGTATTACTCACAACTTGGAGATAATCGTCATAGGTAATACACCATTTCTAGAAACTTGAATATAGGTATTTGGCAAACGTGACCTAACCTCAAGTGTTAAATCATTAAAGCATTTAAGCTTAGAGGATATTTTACGTAGCCATAGCTTTTGGAGGTCTTTAGCAACATTTGTGAGTCGAGCTACACTAAACGTATGTTGAGAACAGATCTTTGTCAACTTATGGATACAGCTGTGCATGCTATGTATCGGCATAAAGTGGATCGCTTTTGTTATTATTCTTCTCAGCCATTTGCGAAATAATTTTCTATGTTGGATATTTTCTGCTAGATATTCACCGGTAGATACCAAAAACGCCCGAAATAATTTTGTTTTTTATATCGATATTTAGGTTTCAATATTCGATACCGATATTTAATTCGTAATATAGATATCGATATATGATATTGCCCAACACTAGAAAAATGTGACCCTGACGTTGCTTGCCAAGACGAGTACAAGTTGAATCCTGATGAGTTGCCACCACTTATTATTACCAATGGTTACCTATACAAAGAAAAAAGTAATCTAAAGAATGAAGGATCTTTATTGTACATATAGTTTAAATTAATAAACAAATTCACCAACATTTTCAAAGCATCTCAATCTTAGAGCACTGAAATTTATATTATAAAGGTAGAAACGTATATATTCAACTAGAAATTTGTTCAATCGAGGATTGTCTATATAAATGCTGAGACATTCACTGCAAGTATATTCACAACATCGAAGAATAAACCATAATAGAACATGAAAAACACAACGTTTGGTTGATAAATCTTGTACTCTCTTCCAATATTTTGGAAAGAAAAGATAGAGGGGGGAAAGTATGGAGGGGGAAACTAACTCCAAGCCGAAGAGGTGGTTTGTTAGCTCTTTTTAAATTGTCTATAAGAGTGACATAGCCGAGTATTAAATGGTAGGGACATTCATTGGGAGGCACAACAAAAATTTGGATCGAAATATAATCTTATTGTTTTGGTTTTATAAAAGGAAATATCCATTTCATTTCTGAGAGAAAAAGAAACACAAGATTCCTGTTTTAGTTAATAATTCAAAGATATAAGTGTTTGAAGAGGTTAGGGAGAAGTCCATGACAATGCTTAAAAGTGAAACAAGAGGAAAGAAAGATATACGTAGATTGACCATCCAATAAATTATTGCTGAGCTGTTCTGTCATCTCAGACACTACTTTAATTGTTCTGTTCTATATTTTGAAAACAGTTAAGATAAAAGAAGAGAATATCGATAGGCAGTAGTACACTTAAAGTTAAATTAGAGAGTGAAAGAGGATCTTCATTATCGAACCAGGAAAAAAATGACGAAACTTCCGAAGACCTGCTAGGTTTCTGGAGAGTTTAAATTTCAAAAGAGCACAGTGATGTCTGAAAGAAAGACGTTCGTTCAATAAAAAACCCAGGAATCAAAAATGTCTATCAGGAGGACCAGTTTTATCACCATGAGTGGTAGGTAGAACAAAATTTTGATCATAAATACTACAACAATATCGCTTTGTTTGTTGAGACACAGCAATGAAAAGATCATTGATGAATATAAGGAATCAAAAATGTCCTAGGATAGACCCCTGAGGGATACCAAAATCAACCAGAATTGATCTTGATGCTTAGGGTCAATACTGATAGACCATCCAGATAAAAAAGTTTAAAACCAATGATAAGTATTTCCTCGTATCCCACGCCGTCAAACGCTTTCCCGACATCAAGAAATATTGCAAGTGGTAAATGTAACTTGCTAAATCAAGTGCGCTGTGAATCAACTTCCACAAGGCCATGCAAGTATGTTCTGTTGAGTTTTTAAGGCAAAAATCAAACTGATTGTAATGGAAATGTTCTATACAGAAACGACAGAAGTCTAGAATAAGTGAATTTTTTAAATTTTAATTAAGGCTGATGAAGAGAAATTAGTCCATAATTAGAAGGATTATCTCTAGAAATACCCTTATGGAGGAAAACTAATCTTACATATTTTAGGGAACTAAGAAAAGTTCCATTCAAAAATAATAAGTACATAAGAATTGTGAGAGGAGATAAAATAGAGGATAATATAAACTTCACAGCCTCGACATGAATTTGGTAGCTCAGAGATGATTCTCTGGACTTTAAACTCTAAAACAAGATCCAAAACCATCAATTTTTGACAAGACGGACTAAGGTACTTCTTGGAGTCACTGGTAGAAAAAGTATTAATTCAAAATGTCTTCAGAAATATATTTCCTTTTGGATGCAAAGTAAAATTAATATTCATCCATAATGACCTCACTATTAAGTATTATTGCCCCCTTAGAATTTATGTATTTGGCAATTTATTTCTTTTGGAAATAGGATGAAGAACTGCGTTCTGAAGTTACCAGGTTAATCTCATATTCTTGCCAAATTGGGATAACATCTGGGAGTAATAAATACACTTGGCCTTAAAATTAATGACTTCAATAAATTTCTGTTCTTTTATATTTTTCAAGATGATGACTATTTGTACTCGTACGAAAAGCTTAAGTTAACCAAGGGGCACAAGAGACTGAACGCTTGAAGATTTTAGAAGTTGAGACATAATCAACAAAAGTCTCTGGCCAATTCATAAAATCTGTTGAAAAGAGTATAAAATAGGGAAAGACTATCCTTTTGAGGTTATCCTTTGGCTGTATCCTAGGGGATTTAATCATAAATTGTGGGGAATTAAGGAGACCTACAAGCTACAAGTTTGGTTTCTACTAAGTTTAAAAAATCCATTATTTACCATGTAAGAAATCCTAACAAAGCTCTCCTCAAGACTCTCAGAATTATCGAGAGGGTCTTGGTATTTTCCCCATTATTAAACGGTAAAGAAACTTATTGTCTTTAGGATGGACAATACCACCTATCCTCCCTTTCAGAGATAGCGAACATGGCTCTCTTGATATTTTACTATTTCAGCACTCCACCATGCGTAATAAGTTAAGTTTTTTGGTACTAAAGTACTGTTCAGTAGGTAACATATAGCTAGGCTTCAATTTTCTTTTCGAAAAAAATTACTAAATACGAAACTTCAAACTCACCATACCCTAGAAGACAGAATATCAAACTTCTTATTTTCATGTATTTGAAAGGGTAGAGTCAATCTCCAGAAGAATGCATTATTTTTAGAGCCAGCAAGATCTTAGCTATTTCCCCTTCATTAACACGAAAAGAATGTCTTATTTTAGCTATTTCCTTTAAGACCATGGGAGGTCCTCAAAGCCTTTCGAAAACTATTGAGAGGACATAGGTTTGTTCTCTTTATTAAGCAAAAAAGAATTCTATATTTCTTAGGATTGGTATTGCCATCAGGGGTAGCGAGCAAGGTTCCCCATACCACTAAAACATTAAGCTTTACGAAAAATATACATGATATGCATTTACACTAGGACCTGAACCTCCACCTTGCATGCTGGGGGCGGCTCGTGAGGGCCCCACATCAGTGTGTTGTAGAGCCAAAGGGGCAGCATTCTCCTTGCTTTTTGTGGGATCGCAGAAAAACCTGCGTCTTCGCACTGTAGCGTTACCTCCTCATTGCATGCCTTTGTCCTCTTTCTAAGATGTTCTTGCTCAGAATTCTCCTTAAATAGACATAAAATTGGAGTTTCTCATGAAACGAAACAACTTATATTGATCATTTAAGAAAAATGGAAATTAGTTTTCATAAAATGAACACATATGGTTAAATTATATCTTGTTTTTCCTAAGAATAGCTTTCAAGAACCATGGAATTTAGTTTTCAGAAACACCTCACCCCCATCGTCCCTCACCTGTCTTAACGGGTCCCGAAAAATGAGGTAATTATATAAGACCTTGGAGGGTAAACATTAGCAAATGATGTGTAACCCCTTTGCTCTAAGTGGAATATAAACTTTAATAGGGATTAAAGGGGGCTCTTCCCTAACCTTCATAAGGTGGGTACGGCAGAAATGGGATATATGACAGAAAAATTTTAAAATAAGAAATATCGCAGATCGTAAATATTTATTTTGCCTTTATATGCGTTTGTATTCTTCCTGTACTATGTTATAGCAAAGAAAAAACATATGATTCTTCGCACATATTTTGTAATTGAGCTGCAAAAGTTTTGTACAACACCATTCTTGAGCTACAAAATTTGTATACAACAGCCTTTAAAAAAAATCGAAGAACATTTTGAAAACAAGAATAAATTTCTGGTTTTCATAGTTTCTTTATAGCACCTCCTTTTAAATTTGAGTTTAACAGGCCATGCATTATTGAAAGATCTGGCTTCAAAATTACTGCATATCACCCTTCATATTTTTAGGAGGAGGGACCTTACACAATAATTCATTATTATACTCAGAATATTCCTTGTTTTAAATATTTTTGTTTACTGTAAGAAAAAAATATTATCCATTCATTCATTATAAGTATCAAAAAGTTACATTTTTCGGACATTTCTTTTGAAGATTTAACTAGAACCATCTAATTTTGCAGATGAAAGCAGCTATTAAAAGTGACCTTTATTGGTAATTAAGTAACTCCAGATGTTGCTAGTAGCTAACTCTTTTTACCTGAAGGTATTATCAAAGGCTACAAAAATATCTAATGGCTATAAATCTTATCCCTGTCAGAATACAAAAAGTGCTTTGAAAAAGCTGGGCGGGTGAAAAGCGCATATTTTGCAAGATAAATTAATCAGCGATGGAGCTATATAATTGAGGAAGGGGGCAAGTTTTTACTTAGTAATATAATATAGTGAGTTATATTAGCTCTTACTTTGCTATAATCTTGCATTTTTTGCTAGATGGGGGCGGGTATACTTAATATACATAGAGACTTGCCTGCATATAACCAGACATCCAATCCTCTTTTTTCCAAATCGACTTGACACGTTCCATCTCAAATATAATACTGATAAAAGTTCCATTCTACTACCTTGTCCTATACCCCCCCGGAGGATAAAGAAAATCATCCGGTCCCGCCTGAAGAAAAGCAAAACAGCTGAATAATGGGAATCCTTTGTCCCTGGGAAATCAATAGAGGATCCTGTACGCTTCGCATTTGTTCCTGAAAAAAGCGGAAAATACGTTGTTTGCCAAGAACAAAAGGACAAAAGCAGAGGCGCCATTTGGAGGGGCAGGCGTGGGCAAATGGTCACCCCAGATTTTCTGGGGGGCCCAAGCTTCACCACAAAGGGTCCTTTTCCGGCCATAATAATCCCTTATGTCCAACATAATCCATTCTGTCCATTTGATTTGAAATTACTGCATGCCTATTAACCAAGTAGCGTAATTATCTGACGACCCTTGGGGTTTTGCTATTACGCTATTTGCTATTAATCATTGTCTACCATAAGACTCTAAAGACGAGAGTACAGAGAGAAGTAGAAGACTTTACATCATTAAGCCTATTAACTTTTTAGTTAGGTAAATATAAAGGCATTAATAAAGCCCTTAGCATTAGAACTCAAAAGATCACCAAGCATCTGAAACAATTTGTGACAACTTCGAAGCTAGGAAAGAACTTCATGCAATCTGGAAATCGGACTACTACTTTGGCGGATGAAATGAAGCGAGAGTACTCCGAGACTTTCGACCGTCTACTAGTCGAATTTGGCAGACAGTTTACAGATAACTTGCCAGTGCTGAGCACACTCGAAGCCTTGGGTCCAAGCTCGACCATGTTTATGGACACAGAGTTGTTCAAGCGTTTCTCAGCATTTTACGGCGAGCTGGTATTACCAAGCGTTTCTTGCTCGGTGAGGAGAAAACCCGGAAAACTTCCTAGACATTGTCGACCATCTTCAAGCATTACCAGTGGCTTACTCAGAAGTAATTAAAGTACTTTGTATTGCTGCCTCACTTCCTGTGACAACAGCGAGCGATGAGCGTTTGTTTTCTAGCCTAGAAATAGTGAAAAACTACCTGCGGGCTACAACAGGAGACGATCGTCTCAGTCACCTCCTTTTGATGTTTGCAGAGAAGGATTTAGTAAGAAATTGGACAAAGACCAGCTTGTTGGCGATTTTGCAAAGATGAAACCTCGGCAGTTCCCCTTGTTACCTTGAGTGTAGTAATATTTTTTCTCTTTTTATGTTTTTCCTTTTTGTAAATATATTTGATGAAGGAAAACCGAGATTTTGGTTACAACCCTCAGCATGTTAATGAAGATTACTTTCACCGACGTATTGTTTATTTGAATAAGAAAGTTTCTCACTGAGGAAGGCCAGTCTGTAGTCTGGTTGAATTTTCCACTTTCAGTTTAATCCCTTAACCTCGTTGATTGTGATCTTCTATGTTATAATTAATCCTAGAGGTCAGTGTGGCAGAGTTCCACATTCGGTTACAGTACATTTCCAAGCAATACATGGGTGCTGAAAATGCGTTTTTACTTAGAATATTCGATCGACCTGCTGCCAAAACCCGCATTTTTTCTTACGCGACACGAAGAGAGTCGGGAGGGGGGGCAAGATGGAGTTCATGCCCACCCCAAGACTTGGCCCAAATGGCGCCTCTGGACAAAAGGCTCTGTATGTGAAGCAGGAAAATATTGGTTATGAATAATTTGGACCATGTCCTCTTTGGCGACTCCCTGAAGGTTTTGTTCTTCACCAATAGGTTTTTAAACAACCAAAAAAATGTGATGTAACATCTGTGTTTGCATCATGATTTGGCGGGGGCCGTTGAGGTTTTTCCTGCCCCTCGTGGGTCCTTTACATCTATTATATAACAAACACCTGCATCTTAAGAAAATACTACCCGTTGCATAAGAAACACCTGAATTTTAAAGAAAATTAATAACACCTGAGTCTGGAGGATCGCCGTTAAAGTTCAACGTGATCTTAAACTATCGATGAAGAAAAGAGTAGCGACTATGTGGCATCACTACTGATATAAAGGATAAATAGCGGTTATTATTTGTGGACTTACGATAATTGGAAAATCTTAATTAATTGCTTCTTCTCTGAATCCGCATATAAAAAAGAATGACAACTCATTTTCTTAATTTGATTTCATTTGTTTTAAAAAACACACATTTTCAGATTCTCTGCAATTGCAGATATGAAAACATCATTAAGCTATCTTTTTCAAAATTTAAAATATTAATCTTAAGACGAATGTTTTATTTATTTGTTTTCATGGTACGCCAAACCAATAGTCGTAGATTATCAAACGAAAGCCTGTTCGAACAAAAACTTGTCATTTAAAGCAACAAAAGATGTCGCAATACAGAAAAAGGATTTTTTCTTGCCTTTTGACCTGTATAACAACCCCTTTGCTCGGAACATGACCGAAGCGTCTTCCAGCACAAACTAAGAAAAAGCCAATCGGATTAAACTTACTCTACTTGCTTAGTATACCTCAAGCCGCGTCTAGGCTGGTCGTGACGCCCAGAAAACGGCGACAGGTATCTTTCCAGAGGTTTAGTTCAAGGGTGATAGGTTCCAGAATTTTCTGTTACTGACGGTCCCAGTGACGGGCATATTTTCTGAAGCCTCCGATTGGTTCTAGATCGGACCTCACTGTCCAGCGTCAAGTCTTCTTTTTGCCTCCTGTTCTTTCTTCCATGCTGCTGGTGTTAGACATTTTCTTTTTCTGGCTTAAATAGTCATCTGTTGTGCGCATTATTTGGCCAAACCAACTTAGTCTCCTGTGCTGGACAATATCAGAGATAAATGGGCGATACCCACATCTCGCAAATTCGTCTTGTTGTCATGAGAGGCGATTCTGATGATTGTGACGTATATTTAGTGGAACATAAGATTATCCTTTGAGAAAAAAACAGGTCTAAGCGGCAGTAGGCCCTATCTCCTATTCAGGACTGCACTGGAAACTATGTTAAAACGTGCAGAATTTAAACTAGAAACATCCTTTTTCAAATGTAAGGTAAGAGCAACTTTAAGACTTAAGACCATCAGAAATTATTCAGTATATGAGGGGTCTATTACGACAACCCAATTTTGTTCAAAATAAAGTTTAACTTATTGGATCAACACTTTGAGAACGCATGTTCTCACATTAGGGCAATACATGAATGTTTTTTCAGTAAATATTTCTTTTGATATTTTTTTTCTACTCTACAGCCAATTTTGTGATTAATTTTCGCTCTTTGTCCTTGTAAAATCCTGCCTATGTTTCCTAAATATTGAAAGATCTTCAAACAATGACACCACACCCTCTTCTCCTAACAGATTAATAGCTATATTTTTGGATGTAACCGGGCAGAAGAGTCAACACAGAAGGGTTTAACCTTCACAATAAAAATCTAAGATATATCTTTGCATTTCCGATCTAGACCATGGATGCAAAGGCAACCCAAGTATTTATTCCTGCATGTGCCTTTTACATTTGGCACCCACTTCGTAAAACAACATATTTTTTTTCAAGAAATAGTAGCCTCCCTATTGAGAGTGGCTCTATTTGGCTACGCAATCTAGCAGGAAATTGCATTTTTACGAGGCTTAAATTATACAATTTTTAAGAATATATAACACCTACAAGACAGGCCAATTGGCAAAATCAAATGACAAAGAAATTAAACGCTATCACATCCTGTTTTGAGTCGACAGTTTTAATTGTCACAATTAAGAACCACCATACGTCCCGGAAACTCCATACTGCTTAAAGCAATCAAATATTTTAGGAGTAGCTGCTCTGACATCCATCAGTCTCATTTTTTCAAGTCATTATATACAAAAACAAGTTTTTTTTTAACTAAAAGTAAGGAGCGACATTAAAACTTAAAACGAAGAGGAATTATTCCGTACATAAAAGGGGTTGTTCCCTCCTCAACGCCCATCTCTCTACGGTGAAGTCTTTTTATTGTTTTAAATAGTAGAACTGTGACAGTCAAACTTTATCGTAAAGAGCGGGGCGTTGAGGAGGGGACAGCCCTTTCGATATACGGAGTAATTTCTGATCGTTTTAAGTTTTTATTTTGCTTCTTACTTTCAGCTAAATAAAAACTTGTTTTTGTATTTAATTTCTGAAAGTTTTTGAATTAATGCAGGTTTTGATTTTGGCTCATCGTACATGAGTAATTAAAATGAAATTTGCAGATTAATTTTTGCTTTTTTGGCTAAATGGATTTCTCTCAGTTTTCATCGGACGATTTTGAGAAAAAACGGGGCGGGAGAGAGGGCCTAATTGCCCTCCAATTTTTTCAGTTACTTAAAAAGGCCACTAGAACTTTTAATTTTATTTACGAACGTTTTATTAGTAATAAATGTACATAACTTACGTAACAAACTTCTATATTTTTATATTTTAATTACGTATATGAGGGGGTTCGTCCCCTCGTCAATACCTCGCTCTTTACACTCAAGTTCAAATTTTGTTCCAATTCTTTAAGAATGACCCCTGAATCACAAATACCGCTTAGTTAGAATAAATAGCTCTTTTGAAATTACAAAAAATACTTGAGTGAGGTACTAAGAAGAGTGAGGTACTAAGAAGGAGACGAACCCCCTCATATACGTACCAATTTTTGCTTGTATTAAGTTTTAATGGTGCTCCTTACTTTCAGTTGAAAAAACTTTTTTATTTAGTTTCCCATTGTTTTTATTTAAATAATACTAGAAAATCCAACGGTCCCTTCATTGAAATTCTCTTCCTTCATAATAAATTCTTCCGTGGAATGACCCTCCCACGTAACCCCCCCCCACCACTAGAAAAAATCCCCGTCAAAACGTATGTATACTTCCCAATAACCAATAAAATATGTAAACAATGGGCAAAGCTTATAACTTGCAGCCCTTCCCCCGCTGACTGCGGGGGATTAAGTCGTCCTCAAAGACATAGTTATTAGATTTTTCGACCATGCTGAACAAAATTGCTATCTCAAAATTTTAATCTCGTGACTTTGGGAAAAAATGAGCGTGGGATGGGGCTTAGTTGCCCTCTTCTCTTTTTCACTTAAAATTTGCACTAGAATTTTAAATGTTTGATAGAATGAGCCGTCTCGCTACATTCTAGCACCACTGGGTTGATAAAATTAACCTGAAAAAAAAAACAAAAAAAAACACCAATAAACTAATAAGCACGCATCCGTTATCTTTCTTCTGGCAAAAAATACAAAATTTAACTTTTTTGCAGATAGGAGATTGAAACCTCTACAGTAAGATTCTCTGATACGCTTATCTGATGGTATGATTTTCATTAACATTCTATGACCTTTAGAGGGTGTTTGCCCCTTTTATTGAAAATTTTCTCAGGGTCATAACTTTTGATGGGTCAACTTGATGAAACATATATATTTAAAATCAGCATGAAAATATGATTCTTTTGATATATCTATTGGTATCAAAATTCCGTTTTCGAGTTTCGGTTACTATTGAGCCGGGTTGCTCCTTACTGCAGCTCGTTACCACGAACTGGTTGATATTCTCGAATATTTTTCCAGTGTTATAATTAATTTTGACTAACCTTTTTTCAATGTTTGATTTTTTTTTGTCGCAGTGCACTTACATTTGTCAGGTTCGTAACTGAGAAAATAATTCGGAAGGAAAAGCAGGCACCGGTGTAAGAATTGTTTTCAAGTGCGGCCAATATTAATGAAAATATTATTTGATAATTAGAATAATAAGTGCCTAGATTTTTCAAAAAATCTCTTGTGTACGGGTATAAGGGAGAACTTATAAAATCAAAATGTTGTTATAGTTCTTAGAAGAATAGGGGGGGGGGAATGAGGTCTAACCAAGTTATACCTCAGATTCTAATTAAGGGGGTTTCTTCCTCGATTAGGTTTCAGGATTCAGGCCGCGTAAACCAAGCGCAGAAATATTTCTTAAAATGTGAAAAATATGCGATTTGAAGAGACTGTGCGTGATCAGACATTTAACATTTTTAGATCCCAAAATTGGAAGAATTTTTAAACAGTAAATGGTAGAAATCTTTTAATCATTTTATGATATAGTCATTCTATGCAAGAAACTTCGTGAACGTAGATACGTCGAAAGATTTTGCTTAAAATGCGCACAAGAATTTTGGTCACCAGCCTCTTCTCCTGAGCTTGAATGAGATAGCGTTTAAGACTCTCCAAGTGGACTGGTTGATTCTTCCTAAGGGGAATGGAATTAATCAAGGGTTCCACTGCCACTGAGGCAAAGTGGTTGCGGCTTGGTCAGATTTTTAGTGACTAAGAGAACATTTGGCGGAGCTGATATGCATGCTCATAAACACCCTGTCCTGCCTGTGAGCCCTACTCTTAGTTTTGCACTTGAATAACTCTGAGAAGAGAGGAATAAGCCAGACAGAAGACCATAAGATAGTGAAGACATATGGTTTTCGGAACAAAAATTATACAGTTTTCTCAGAATAAGGAAGACAATGACTTTTAAGACACAGAAGGACTTAAATTTTCTACCCTTTTAAGCACCGAGTTTCTCTGTACCCAATGATTATTTCGGTAATGACTGGCATATCGTACTTGTTAAATCCCTAATTTACAACAAGACAAAAGCAAGACCCCGTTATCTGTTGTCAACTGCTAAAGAATTATCGATAGATCAAAATATCTGAATAGTCACATAATAATATATTTGATTGATTTCTATTCCCAGTAGAGGATGTTGTGTCAATGTTATCAAACAGTTTTCATACTTTTATGCTGGCACATGCTGTCAGATATTCACATGAGTTGAAGTCCTAAAAAAAACTATATATAAAAATATTGACGTACCCATCGTTACCTCTGCACTAAAAATAGATAAATAGAAACATCATAGGACTGACACATACAAAATAATATATTTCAGGGAGGGCCTAACACTATGGAGGGGTCAAATTCTAAGAAATATACGATTTATTTAGAAAATTCTTGAGATTTTGGAGGGTCAAAAATAGAAAAATCCTATTTTGATTAGTTTTGATAAGCTAGGAAAGTAAGTTGTCCTAGCCATGAAACTTCAACAGAAAATATTATGCTGATTTATTAACAATATTTTCAGTTCTTTTGGGATTATTTTTATTGCAATAGGATCGAAGGGCGTGACACCAATTAATTTCACTCCACTTATTTCCAGGTGATTGAAAGATTGAATCGTCTCCCCGAATAAACTAAAATGAGGAATAATATTTACTGTCAAGATTAATTTTGGGGGAGAGGCGCTGAGCCTACTCCCGCTCCTTACAAATCCTCGAAGTGTAGAACTATTTGAAAAAACGTGTACTTTTCTTTAATGTGGTAGCCAAAAAAACTTATGTAGTTGACTGTATTTTCAACAGTTGTAAAAATTAAACATTGAAGTGACAAAGAATATTAACCATTATTTTCGGGAATTTAATAACAAACGTGGTTCAAGAGTAACATTCAGTCATGCTTCAATGTGAAAATATTTATCAATTTCTTCTTTCTTCTTTGTCGCGAGGGTAACTTATTAAGGGACTATGATCCAAATTTTGAACCAATACTGCGCATAAAAGAAATCTTGAACTCTGTAATCTATTTTAGTCTTATGAATAAAATTATTTATCATCATCAAGGCAGAAAAGTTATACCCGTTAAGTTTTCGATTTTGCCGTTTATCCAAAAATAAAGTAAAAATATTTATAAGCATTGATTTGCACCAATTCATTTTGAATTTTAATGAAAATAGGATCTGAATATTTTCATAAGGACGAGCCACAATACATGCGCCACTACGGTCATAGGCATTATAGTATAAATAATTTTGAATTTAAATATCAATAGGCTGAGAACCGTATAATAATGTCCTCGTAGGTCATTTGCACGTAAAATCGGTCACAATGGTATATGAATAAAATTAATACTTTTTGACCTTGTTGTCATGACTGTTATCCACATATAAAGATAATTTGGACATAAGATTTAGAAAAAATCCCCCTACCATCTTTCTCATCCCCAAGAACGGAAGCAATTCCCAACAATTTGTCTTTCATTTTAATAAAAAATTTGATCTGACTATTTGCATTAGGACGAGCCAAATTGAACCACTATGGACATGGGTATCATGGTATAGAGATTTCAAATTTAAACATCAATAGGATGAGAAGGGTCACCGTATAATGATGTCTGAGTCATTTGCATATAAAATCGGTCACAATGGCTTATAAATAAAATTGACACTTTTTGACGCTATTCTCATCGCTGTTATCTACATATCTAAAGATAATTTGGAAAAATGATAAACTAATTATGTAAAGGTTTCAGAATAATAAAAATCAAATCTAATTTCTTTTAGAAAGTCATTGTCGCAGACCTGGTTGAATCTCAATAGATTAACCTGAATATTTTTTAATCCTGTTGCGTACCTTTTATTAACTTTGGGGTGGGGTTATTGAGGGAAGCAAGTGCCTGAGTTTAGATAAACCCTCCTTAGCTGTGCCTCTGCTCATCAAAAGGCCGTATTTGAGAAGGTGGTCGCGTGTCCAAGGTCGTATCCGTGATTTCTTTTTGCAAGGGGAGGGCGGTTAAAAAAAAACTTTAAAACACGCACAAACAATTTATTTGTAGGCGTTTTTATAATTCAAAAAATTTTTTTTGGGGGGATGATTCAAACCCAGATGGATACAACCTCGCGCATTGCCCTCAATTAGTTGACCTAATGACAATTTAAAAACTAAAAATGGAGCCAGATTAGCCCTTAAAGTAAGTAACGTTGTTAACTCCACACCAATGGGAGAGGATGAAGGAAATACAACCAATTTGTTAATAAGTAAACTAAATCTATATATTTTTTTTAGTTCCTCTGTGAAATGTAATATCGAGGATTCCAGGGGGAAAGACAAGGGATTTTATCGGTTCTGATAAGTTGAGTTTAGAGACAAACTTATGCTTTGAATTCAATTTTAGTTTACAGAACTATAGCTAAAAAACAGATTCTAAAAATGCCTAGGCCATTGGCTTCATACTTTTGGGATTGAAAACAAATGTTGATTTATTGCTTGCAACAAAAGTTGTTCAATATTAAGTTCTCTACCCTCTATTTCAGTTCAAGTTTCATCAAAATCTAGCACCCCGAGCGTCTTGCACAGTCGATTTAATATGGAGCGACTCATTCAAATCCTTGGTCTGGTCTTTATCCATTTTCGGACTTGCATCTGGGCTACCTCGTAAGCACCCCAGACGCTAGTTGGATAGCGAAATAGAGATCACCCAATGGATACCCACCACCTCTCAACCCCAAGTGAAATGATTTATAAGCATAGCTTAGTATTGATTCATTTTTCATTTAATACAACATAGGATTTGATTTTTTTTTAAGAACGAGCCACAATACATGCTCCACAATTCTTTCATAATAAGGAGATTTTCAAATTTAAATACTATTAGGCTGAGAAAGGTCGCCGCGTAATGTTCTCGCAGGTCACTTACAAATGAGTTTCTCCTTCGGCTTCTGGAGAGTTAATCCTTGAAGTTTTCTTGAGATTTATTTCCCATTTGAATTTTCAACCTTTTCTTTTTAGACAGAATTTCCATCAAGAGTTGGTGTTTCAGAAGGTTGGCTTTCTGTCATGTGACGTTACTTAATTACGATTAAACCAGATACAAGAAAAGGGAGGATGGGAACCAGGCCGATCCCTGTTTTCGGGCTAGAGATTTGTAAAATTTATTCTATATTTTCTTGGGTTTTATACAGGGCCATATCCAAGATGTTTGTTTGTTTTTGTTGTTGTTGTTTGTCTTTTTAGGGGAGGGGGGTGCAAAAGGATTTTTTGAGGAAGATGGCTTACAAAAAAATTAAAAAATTACACCGGGCAAAAACTCCATTGGAGGAGGGTTCAAACCCCCTTACCCATGGATAGAGCTTAGATTATATGTGTATATCACCTAGTATTTCGTACTTATGTAGATGTTAAATAAATAAAAATAGGAGGAAACTTATATTCCGTTAAATTTGAGTTTTATCTGGTCAAAAGTTTAGTTTCAGAGGGTATCTTGACAATGTAAAAATTCTATCGTAGCAAGAATGGTTCTTTTTTTTGAAAAATTATCGAAATGCTCGTGAACTCTAGGAAAGGTTGGATTTAAAGATTAAAATAAAGTTTTTTTTCAATCTTCTCGATCACAAAAAATCCTACCGGTATACATGATTCTGCTGCTTCAATTTTGCTTTGAGTTCTGCTTCATTTGCATATCAGCCCCTTTTTCGTTGCAAAGACGTACTTTCAGTTCTACCACATGGTGCCAAAACCTAATATTTTCCAAAAGTAGATGGAGCTTGTTATTTATTAAAGAAAATAAAATGTATAATAAAAGTAAGTTGGTACTTTATTAGGGTGAGGATTTACTTATAAAAAAACTTTTATAAGCGCAAGAGGGGCATATAAATTAAATTTTAGATCTAAAATGATGAAATTCTCTCACTGGAGTCAGCCATCAGATGAGTCTCAGAGAAAATCCTCCTTGTCCACGGGTAGATATGCATGCATAAATACAATTTGTTTCATTTAGCCTCCAAACAGTGTTTCATGAGTAGTATTAATTTCGATTCCCCCTAGAGATGGCTTTTCACTAGGGTATAAGGCACCGAGGTAATTGAAATAGAATTCATTTATCTCCCCCTGTACCTATCTTAGGCCCACTCAAGGAGGTAAGTAGGAAAGGGCTCAGTTTGTAGGCCCTTTATAAATAAAAATATTTTTTTTCAATTTTTGGACACTTCTTATTCGAACTATCCCATTAGATATCGGTTATATTTATGTCCCATTCCCAAACAAAATTTTGTTTGCCTAAGGACCTGGTCTATTTAACCTGAATAAACCCAGGGTCTATTTTTAGCAAATTCTCTTTTGATTATTTCATAATTATTAAGTCTTGGGGTAGCATTACATTTTCGTTAGTGCTGTCACTTTGAACCATAAAAATAACAGAATTCCATTTTTCCTATTTTCTTGCCATATTTCTTTTAAGTTCTCACTTAATCGATGCTAACGATCAGATTCTATTCTCTATATCATTGATATTTTAAACTTTTAAACTTAAAAAAAATTCAGTTTTCTTAACTATTTGTTACGTAGTTATGGATTCTATGTTTTGTCTTCCAAAGGAGATAATTTCTCTTCGTTTTAAATTTTAATGCTCCTTACTCTCCTTTACTTTCTTAGTCCTTACTTTCTACTCCTTAGCTCCTTACTTTTATGTGATTTCTTTTTAATTCAAACAGTTGGTACAAGCTAAGGTTAGTTTCAACTATTCTGTGTGTTTGTAAAAAAAAAATTCTTATAAACAAATGCAAGTGATTTTCAAACCGTGATCATCATGAAAGCCCATTTATTACGCTTATTTAATGAGTTACTACACTTAATTACAATTAGTTCTTATGAACTAGAGTAGATTAAGCCTTCATAATTATCACATGTTAATTAATTAACAAAAAAGTGAATAGAGAAAAAATACAGGCTCAATTACCTACCCTGTTGAGGATGAGTCATCATGTGGGCTTCATGCTTGTCTTTGAAACCTGTCTCTTGCTTAGATTATTCAGCCAGTCTTTGTGTTGAAGCTCTGAGATATGTATCTTACAATAAAAGGAGCATTTTGAAGTTATTGGGCGCTAAAAATTGAATTTTTTAGTGTGGTTTGGAATAATTTTTTGTTCAAAGGATATAATTGAAATCCAGAAAATAGTCTGACCTTGGCTATGAAAGAAGTAACTTGGATTTAACTTAGCCTACGCTTTGAAGGTATGATATAGGGTCTAGAGGTGTTTATGCTCTAGAATTCATGGGAATATGGGGGAGGGGTGTAACGAAGACCAGACTGCCTTTCCATCATAAAGAACAATAGGGAAATTTTTTTGTAAGACTGGAATAAAACTTCAAATGAATATTTCAACCCTATATCAAAGGGCCGTCCTCGGCAAGACAAATGAAAAGTGAATATGTAAGAACTCACATGAAAATACAATCTTTAAAACTAAAATCTTTTCAAAACAGTATTAGCATCATTACTTCAGGGAAGTTCAACCAGGATTCTTCTTTCATTTGTTTTGCTGGTAAAATTCTAGTTAATTGACTTCTTGCTATCTCGGAAAGGGTTTAGGTTAGGAAAATGAAACTTTCAGGAATGGGTCTACAGGCTAATGTATGTCCCGGGAAGGTATTTTAAAGTACCCACCTCCACTCCTTCTCCCTCTAGAGGGCCCTGAAATTTGCCTACATGACAGGTCTATACCTATTGAAATTTTGACAAAACAACATTTTACCTTAATCTTTAGTTACTAGTTGCTTTTTCTCTGCCTTGGTTCTGAAAATGCAATTCCTGTTATTTGAGTAGAATTTTGAGCCATATCAATGCTTTTTTTCAAAATTTAGGAAATGTATTTGCATATCTTTAAAACCTTATAAAATGGAATTGAGCAAAGTTATGAAGCTGAAAACAATTTTGTTGTACTTCAATTAAGCAGAAAATCTATTTTGCAAGGTTTCAATTTTATAACACACATATTTTTAAAGGTCATGAAAGGTCAGGGCCCTCAAGAGGGGGAAGGAGTGGAGGTAGTTGCTTCAAAATACCTTCCCGGAGCATACTTTAGTCTGTAGATCATCCCTGAAAGTTTCATTTTCCTAACCCAAACCCTTTCTGAGATAGCAAGAAGTCAATTAACAAGAATTTTACCCCATATTCAATAAATATGGATATTGTGATGATTTAAGTTTGACTTCTTTTTACCAAATTTGTCTCCTCTCTGGCGTCAATTTAGGGGAGGGGATTAACCGCATAATTTTTCGCCCCTCCCTTACATTTATAAAAACCAAATTTAAAATTTACAGTCAAATTGATATTTTCGTATCTGCATTCATTTAGCCTATCAATGCTCTTGATTTATTTGGCTACTCGGAGTTTTATGAGGTTGTAGCCCCCTTCAAAGCAAAATTGTTGGACATTGTGGAAAGGACGGCGGTACTTGTTATAGCCACCACACCAAAGGAGTGAAGTTAGGTTAATCCTAATTAAAAATACCAAATTATGAGGAAAATATAATACTTGAGTAACAGAAAAATACAATAGAGAATTACAGAAAGCAGGCTATCCAGAATACAGTATATTAAATAGCCTACATAACCTAGCCAACCCTCAAGTTAAATATTTAGTTAAAAATTTAAATAAAAAAATTTACAGTCAAATTGATATTTTCGTATCTGCATTCATTTAACCTATCAATGCTGTTGATTTATTTGGCTACTCGGAGTTTTATGAGGTTTTAGCCCCCTTCAAAGCAAAAAAATAAGTTTTTTAAACTGAAAGTAAGGAACAACATTGAAGCTTAAAACGAACAAAAATTATTACTCATATTAAGGGGATTGCCCCCCTCCTCAACATCTCGCTCTTTACACTAAAGCTTGGAGTATTTTTAAAACAGCTTCTTATTGTTCTAATTAAACGACCATTGTGTTTCAAGAATCGTATTTAGAGAATTGGGATAAAATTTAAATTTTAGTGTAAAGAGTGAGATGTTAAGGAGGGGGCAATCTCCTTCACATACGCAATAATTTCTGTTCGTTTTAAGTTTTAATGATGATCCTTACTTTCAGTATAAAAAAACTTGTTTTCATATTAAATTTCTGATTATTTTTTAAATAATGCCAGGAGATCTGGCCCCACCTCCAGGGAGAAACCCCCCTCCCTACGGAAAAATCCTTTAAACAAGTCGTAAAATTCTGGTTTAGCTACTTTCAGCTATCTTGGAAGGGGGTTAGGTTAGAAAAAATGAAACTTTTCAGGGATGGGTCTACAGGCTGAAGTATGTCCCGGGAAGGTATTTTGAAGGACCCATCTCTATTCTTTCTCCCTCTAGAAGGTCCTGACCTTTGATGACCTTTAACAATCTGTGTGTTATAAATGTGAAACCTTGCAAAACAGATCTCCTGCTTAAATAAAGTACAACAAAATTGTTCTCAGCTTCACAACTTTGCTCAATCCAATTTATAAGGTTTTAAAGATATGCAAATACGTTTCTAAATTTTGAAAAAAAAACATTGATATGGCTCGAAATCCTACTCAAATAACAAGGATCGCATTTTCAGAGCTAAAGCCAGAGAAAATGAAACTGGTAACTGAAAATTAAAATAAAATGTCTTTTTGTCAAAATTTCAATAGGCTTACCCCCCCCCCCTTCCCACGGAAATATCATTTAAATTGTTGGTAAAATTCTACTTTAGCTACTTTTGGCTAATCTTGGAAAGGGCTTAAGTCATAAAATGAAACTTTCAGGGATGGGTCTACAGGCTAAAGTATGTCCCAAGAAGGTATTTTGAAGTAGGCTACCTGTCATGTAGGCTAATTTCAGGATCCGGTAAAATTCTAGTTAATTGACTTGTTGCTATCTCAGCAAGGGTTTAGGTTAGGAAAATGAAACTTTCAGGGATAGGTCTACAGGCTAAAGTATGTCCCGATAAGGTATTTTAAAGTACCCACCTCCACTCCTCTTCCCTCTAGTGAAATTTGCCTCCATGACAGGTCTATACCTCTTGAAATTTTGACAAAACGACATTTTACATTAATTTTCAGTTACTAGTTGCCTTTTCTCTGCCTTTAGTTCTGAAAATGCAATTCCTGTTATTTGAGTAGAATTTTGAGCCATATCAATGTTTTTTTTTCAAAATTTAGGAAATGTAGTTCCATATCTTTAAAACCTTATAAAATGGAATTGAGCAAAGTTATGAAGCTGAAAACAATTTTGTTGTACTTCAATTAAGCAGAAAATCTATTTTGCAAGGTTTCACTTTTATAACACACACATTTTTAAAGGTTATCAAAGGTCAATGCCCTCAAGAGGGAGAAGGAGTGGAGGTAGGCACTTCAAAATACCTTCCCGGGACATAATTTAGCCTGTAGACCCATCCCTGAAAATTTCATTTTCCTAACCTAACCCCTCTCCATGATAGCAAAAACTAGCTAAAGTAGAATTTTACCAAACAATTCAATACCGGTTAAAATTTACCCCGGACAAATAGGCTACTTTTAACAACTCCAAGCCTAAAATTGACACAGAAAAAAGAAAGCAAGATATATAAGAAGAATTTTGCATAGAAATTACGGCAAATATCCTCATTGTATAGGTTCCCCTGACAAGTTCATCCCCTGGAAACTTCCCTCCCCATTGAAAATTCACCCTCGGAAAAAATCCAAATTGAAAATTCGTCCCCTCCCCACCCGAAAACGTATACTTACTTCCCAATAACAAATACTATGCGTAAACAATGGGTCAATTTTATAACTTAAACCTTTCCCCTGGTGCTGTGGGGGATCATGTCATATCCAAAGGCATAGTCATTTGGGGCTTTCAACTATGATAAATAAGGTAACGGTGGGCTACTTATGTAGTATACGACAAACATTCGAGAAGTGAAAATTAGTTAATGTTAATGAAATAAAACAAAATATGATGAAAACATAATGCTTTATTAGCAAAATTGTGAAAAATACAACTTAGAATTATGTGCTCAGAACGCAGAAATGTCCTTAAGAATCGCGTTGAAATAAATTCTGCCTTGTGCCTTTACTGCCACTCGCCACATGTACTCTGCTAAGTATGATTTTAAATGATGGCGGCATGTACCTCGGTACTTGTGGTCTCCGGTTAGGTTCCCAGGAACCCAGAAATAAACGAAGCGAACTACAGTAGCAAATAGTATTCTACTTTTTGAAAACCACGTATTGACACACAAATTGACGTTTTTCAAACATGGCCTAGATTTACACTTCCAAAAATGTTGCTTCTCGTAAGGGTACTCCATGGTGAGACATTATAGGCATATTCTATCACAATGCATTGCGGACTAACCGGTATTGTCCTATCAGACCTCTGCGATCTAAATTCTCGAATGTTTATCTCATCTTCGCGATCCAAATTCTCGATTGTTTCTCGTATAATGCAAAAGCACCAAAATGACTATCTCAAAATTTTCATCGGACGATTTTGGGAAAAAAGAATGTGGGAGGGGGCCTAGATACCCTTCAATATTTTTAGTCACTTAAAAAGGGCACTAGAAGTTTTAGTTTCCATTCAAATGAACCGTCTCACGATGTTCTAGGATCACTGGGTCGATACGATCAACCCTGGAAAAAACAACAACAAATAAACACGCATCCGTGATCTCTCTTCTGGCAAAAAATACAAAATTCTCCTTTTTTGCAGATATGAGTTAGAAACCTGTACAAAAGGCCCCTTTTTTTCGAAAACAAAGCAAATTTACTCAGGCTCGTAGCCTTTAACGGGCAAAACTAAAGTTTATGAAATTTCTATATTTGAAATCAGCACAATAAGCCGATTTTTTTGATACACTATTGGTATCCAAATTCTGTTTTTTGAGGTTCGGTTACTATTAAGCCGGGTCGCTCCTTACTTAAAGTTCGTTACCGCGGACTGTTTGATATACCTGCAAAGTAGTTGGTCTGGCTCAGACTAAGCTGATAATTTCCAAATGGACATAGAAAACTGGTTTCATTACAGATCAAGAACAAAGCGTGGTTCCTATCAAATATATAGTAATATATAATATATAGTAATATATATCTATATATAGTAATGGTTATTGGGAAGTGTACAGGCGTTTTCAGGAGGATTTTTTGGTTGGGGGGAGGGGTTGAGATGAGGGGGATATGCTGGGGAAATTTCCATCGAGGAATTTGTCATGGGGGAAGAAAACTTCCATGACGGGAGCGCAGGATTTACTAGCATTATTAAAAAAAAGCAATAAAAAAATTAAATTTGAAATTTTTTTTTTCAGCTGGAAGTAAGGAGCAGCATTAAAACTTAAAACGAACAGAAATTATTACCCATATGAGGGGATCACCTCTTCCTAATACCTCGCTCTTTACGCTAAAGTATTTTTAGTACTTTCAACTATTTATTAGTTGAAATTAGGACAAAAGTTGAAATTAGGACTTAAAATTGGGACAAAATTTAAGCTTTAGTGTAAAGAGCGAGGTACTGACGATGGGGCGAACCCCCTCGTACATGTAATAAAAACATGAGAATACAAAAGTTCTTTATGTAAGCTAATTTATAAGTTACGTATATCTTTTGCTAATAAATAGATTCGTAAAAAATAAAAGTTCTAGTTGCCTTTTTAATTAACCAAAAAATCGGAGGGCAACTAAGCTTCCTCCCTCGCTATTTTTTCTCAAAATCATTCGATCAAAATTATGAGAAAGCCATTTAGCCAAAAAATTAAAAAAATATGCAAATTTTGTTTTAATTATTCCTCTGTGGAGAGCCAAAATCAAAGTATGCATTGATTCAAAAACGTTCATAAATTAAATAAAAAAAACAAGTTTTTTTTAAACTGAAAGTAAGGAGCGACATTAAAACTTAAAAGGAACAGAAATTACTTCGTATGTGAAAGGGGCTGCTGCCTCATCAACGCCCCGCTCTTTACGCTAAAGTTATTTACTGTTTTAAAAAGAAGAGCTGAGAAAAAGAGTCAAACTTTAGCGTAAAGAGCGGGGCGTTGATGAGGTAGCAGCCATATTAGAGCAAATTTTATTTGTTAATTTGAACAGGGGGGGGGGCAAAAAACTGGAAAAAAATATTATTCTAGGGGGGGGGGGGCACTGTGTAAATCCCTGACTGATCGTAATTCATAGCTGGATTATCAGTTTGCTTATCTATTTTTATCGTTTACCAGTGGGATATGAATAATAAGTAATCTAAACATGATTATATACTGTACCCACTTAGTCAACGAAATAACCATTAATTAAAATTAAGGCAAAGCCGCAGAAGCGATAGAATGATGTTCATCCATTCCGTTTTCATCCATCATTTCCGTTTTGCGGACCCTGTTCCCCTAAAATTACGCCCCCCTAAAACAACTCTTGTACGCTCGCCTGCAAGTAGATTATTTCATAGCTTGACAGATCCTGCATTTCACTGAGTCTTCCTAGAACGAAATAGTCGCTATTTAAAACATTTCATATTAAAGCTCAGTTTTCTCCAAACGCAATACAAAAGGCTGCAGGCGAGGGGCTCTGAAGTCGATATTTTGCATATAAGTAGCCTGTTTGTGCGTTTTCTTAAGATCTGACCCTCCTAACATGTCAGCTCTAAACATAAATTGTGTGTACGTGCCTGAACACGCCTACCAATTTTCTCTTTTTATTGATTAATGCAATGTTTAGATTGACGGCAAATGACGAAATAGAAAATGAGAGAAAATGTTGAGTTTTCCTTAATAAATTTCAATGACGACTTATTCCTTACACCACCAAATCTAAAGCATGGTTGCGTAATAATTCGGAGTAATTAGGCCTATATTGGAGTTTTAGTAATCTTTACTAATTATTATGAAGATTGAAAGGAATCAACCCATTTTTAGATTAAATAAAAAAACAAGTTTTTTTTAACTGAAAGTAAGGAGCGACATTAAAACTTAAAACGAACAGAAATTACTTGGTATATGAAAGGGACTGCTTCCTCATCAACGCCCCGCTCCTTACGCCAAAGTTTGACTCTTTCTCTCAACTCTTCTTTTTAAAACAATAAAAACTTTAGCGTAAAGAGCGGGGCGTTGATGAGGAAGCAGCCCCTTTCATATACGAAGTAATTTCTGTTTTATATTCCATTTTTTAGAGTTTTGGTTACTATTGAGCCGGGTCGCTCCTTACTACAGTTCGTTACAACGAACTGTTTGAAAAAAAAAATTAACTCAAAACGGTAGTTGGCAAGGAGGGATGGGAAATGGATGGGCCTTCCAATAATACTAATTCTTTGCTTGATTTCAATTTTCAAAAAGGTGTAACATATTCTCTGTTTCTTCAGGTTATACTTAATTCTAATCTATAATCAACAAGCTCAGTTTTTCGGTTTTACGATATTTTCTGGAAATCAAACACTGTTTAGGAAGTATGTACCGAATTTCTCCGGGTTGCAGTCAGTAAGCTCAGAAATCTTTGTAAATAAACTTCGGCGGAAATCATATCTGAATTTTGTGCTACTGGAGTTTTGATTTAGAAAATGCATGCTGCAATGTTGAAAGATTTTCAAAGACTTAACATTTAATCAGTAAGACCATTTCCAAATAGTCTCGGAATGTTCATAAGCTGAAAGAGGTCGTATATCTGTATGCTAGTTAAACCGCTTAAATAAAAGAGCCAATACAAAAAATGTTTATATTGGTATTCATATGGGGTATTTACGCACATGGCAAGCCTACCTGCCTAGACTCAGGCCTGAGAGTACAAAGACCCGTGCCTCCACACCCTAAAAAAATAGGTTAAAGCTATCCATCACTTAGGGTTAAAGAGACCAATATAGTGGAAATGGTATTTTCGTCCATTGGTTGGCACTTTACTCTTTGCTGGTTGGCACGGTATCTCTTGCATCCTTATTATCATCCCAGACCTTATGAGCAGTAGTGGACGTTTAACAGGTGTGGGTCCATGAAGAGCTTACCCTATCTGAAAACATCCCATTACTCCTGCTTAACCATTCATTGTCCAACATTCCAGCAGCTCCGTCAGATATGAATAAAATGATTTAGTCTATAGCAGACTATTGCAATGGTCGGCCCGAGTTTGGCCGCTTCATCTCCTTTATATAATCACCCAAAGAGTTTGGGGGACTTATAAGAATGAAACCTAGTGCTAATGTCGAAAGAAACGACAACCACCTTTACCTCTTGTTAATATTGTAGACCAAAAACTACGGGATTCTTGTCTTTTCATGTACCTTAAAATGCAAAGGAGGGTAAAGGAAGTATAATACTATCCCTAATGGACCTGTTATCCCTGTCCTCCCGTGTTAAATAGCCAACGATTCCAATTTTTATAAATTTGTCAGCCTCTTTGTCATCGCCTTTGAATCCAAATTGACCTGGAACCTGTATCAAAGTTATTTTATTCTTTTTGGTGGCCAATCCTTTCAGTACAATCCAGAGAGAGAGAGAGAGAAAGAGTGTCAAAAATGAAAATGAAGAGCAAAGAAACACGCGGTTATAAGACAAGTGACAACGATAGTCTGAGCTAGTCAAACATCAGAGTGAAGAAGAAAGAAATATTAAGTTGCAAAAACAGCGGCGTCGTAATCTTCGACATCAACAACGTTTGGCACAAAACCAAGTATATACGTACAAAGATGCCATCATCTCAGTGCTACATTAGTGTCAGTATTACATGGTTCCGTTGCAGCTGAATCACCGTTTAACTGAGTCCCAATTAACTGAACCACCGTGCAACTGGACCCTCTTGCAACAGGACCCTATTTAGCTCAGCCCTCGGCAACCCAACCCTATTTAACTCAACCCCCGTACAACTGAACCCCCGTACAACTGGACCACCGTGCAACCGGTCCACTGTTCAACTAAACCCTTGTATAACTGAAGTCTCATGCAACTCAACCACCGTACTTACATTGGGTAAAACACAAGTTAGAATCTTCGCATGTTCAACCTTGTTGGAATTTATTTTGCATTTTAAAGTCATGATACAAATGACTGTTGTCACAAAAAAGCAAAGAAAATCAGACGTCATAAACTTAAAGCCAGATTTTTTCTCCTGTTTAAAGCCTTTTTATGGGGGTTCCCATCTCCCTGCCACTGTCTACGGGTCTAGGCGGTTATCCTCCCTCTCCCATGGAAAAACCATCCCCTAGAAAGGACCCCCTCGTGGAAAAAATGGTTTTCCAAACTTAAATATTTTATTTGAGTTCTCTTATGTATTAGTTTAGTTGAGAAGTGCTAACAAACTTGGAATAGAGAATTTACGTGTAAAAGAGAAAGTGAAAAAATCTGCTTCTCATTAAAAATACTCCAGACCCCCCCCCCCACCATCAGAAAACACCCAAACGAAAAATGTCCGTATGTTTCCCAATAACAAACACTATCTGTAAGTAATGGACGAATTACAAAACTTAACAAGACACTTAAACTTCTGCAATGGGGTTCTCTGATTGTTTTGTAGCTAGGGAGAGAGAGGGATACCTCAAAGGGTACATTTTAATGCCAAAACATCTCAGTTAAAAGTGATAGAAGGGTTTCCACCCTCACCCTCTTTTTTCCCCAAATAATTTTGCGATGACCATATTATTTAAAATAGTTGCTAATCGTTCTTTCAAAGAGTTCGTGGTAACGAACTGAGTAAAATAGGGTTATATATTCGTTCCTTAAACAGCTCATCTTCGCCTCTTTACCAAGGGACTTTAGTTGCACAATTGTGGTGCAGATGTAGCTCGCTCTGGTCACTAACTCATAATCAGTCTTCTTAACTTTAATCCTCTCTAACCTTCAGACTCTAGCCATTCCTTCCTACATCTTGATGCATAGGTGCCCTTTTTCAGTTTGGATGGAAAAATTCTTCTTTCTCCTCCAGAGATGTTGTCGGGATCAAGGACACATCAAGCTGGCTGAGGCCCAAAGAGATCCCTGATCCTCAGGCAGTCCAGAGGGCTTAGCTCAGACCCTAAATTTCTTTAAAAAATTGTCTAAAAGGTCAAGATAAACTAATTTTTTCGGAGATAATATGTATTATGTATTCACATCCGAGAATAAAGCAAGGTTAGGCTATAGATGGTTTAGAGAATGATGACGTTACTAATACGTTGCAAAAGCACTGTCATAAACTCATTTTAAGCTCTTTTTCTTCAGGAATGAGTCAAAGGGAGCATGTCAAAGGGAATGATGAGTCATGAAGTATGTCAAATGAGTCAAAGGGAATGAGTCAAAATGGGTATCCTATGCAGAAAAAGTTGTCTAAAAGGTCAAAATAAACTCAATTTTTCGGAGATAATATACATTAGGTATTCACATCCGAGAATAAAGTAAGGTTAGGCTATAGATGAGTTTTTTTCGAATACATCACAAACGCATCGTCATAAACTCATTCTAAGCTCTTTTTCTTCCGGAATGAGTCAAAAGGAGTATTATCTACAAAGGGGGAGGTTGTTTAAAACTCTTTATGAAGTGTTTCGAAAAATTGCCACGTGTTTAAAACGAAGTATCATAACCTTCAACCAATTCGTGGAATTGTCAGGCCCTGTTCAGAACCCTACCTTCCCATTCAAAGGCCCTAGAAGATTCTGCTAGAAAGATCGAGTAGCAATGCGCTATAGCGGAACAAAACGAAGTATGCTAAAATTATGAAAGATATATTGTATTTATTTCTCGGGTGTCCCTTGAGATATTCAACTTATCGAAGTGTTTTTCAAGTGTGAAAAGGTTGAGAAACACAGGTATAGGTCCTCAGGAGGTCCCCAGATATATGGATTTCTACGTTTTTTTTCTAAACTTCCTCTAGAAGATGGTGCTTTGGGTGGTTCTTAGAGAAGCCCCCTCCATAAATGTGGTCTACTTAATGGTATCATTATATATCATTAACATGGAGTTACCTGGTACGGGGGTTCGCGTTCTATCAACCACTGGATGTACATCTCGGAGTTGCACTTGCTCCAACAAGCCAGGCCTCTTCGTGTCACGCGTTGGACACGCGCTACGCAGGGAGCTTGTCGCTTGCTGAAAACGATTTTGAAAGTGGACAACCCCTCAATCTGACGTGTAACTCCTTAGTTAGGACGGACACCACGGATATATGTTACAGCTATATGTTCTTAAAAAATGGTATCCCTCTGGTTTATCCCCGAGCGTATTCTTCCATTTAACATAGATACGAAATGGCCTAATATGCAGCTCCTGAGTCAAGACAGGTACTGCTACTACTATCTTTTTAGGTGACTCAGATTTTCACTATATTTAAGTCGAGCAGCCGTGTTTTTGCTCTTTTCAATGACTTTCTTCAGTCATTTTGTCCTTGGCATTTTTGATATAAAATATGCGTGTTTATTTTCTCTTCCAATGGTGCTCGAAGGCTTCTTAGATAATCGATTCCATAGTAAACCCGGCATTTTGATTATATACCCTCGTGTCTAACTTGTTCCCATCCTGAGTTGTGTATATTATTGATGGTGGTTTGTGGTCATAATAAGATTTTTTTTTTAACTTAATAGTTAGTTTATAGGATGTTTCAGGTCAGGTGTGATCGTAATATGACAAATAATAAAGGCATAATGTATTCTTGGCATAGCATAAAAAGTAAAAAAAAACAACTAAACATAAGGTACAAGAATAAAATAAGTAAAAAAAGCAAACTGAGAAAGAACAGATTTGTAAAAAAAGGATTACGTTTGTCTTTATCAAACTATTGTTGAATATCGAATCACAGAAAATGAGATTATTTGTAAAAACAATATTGTGACTCAAACACTTCGTGCTCTTTTTGCTCTCAAATTTCATACAAAAAACTTTTAGTTTATTTTTAGTGGCTCAAAATTTGACATATCATCAACAGGTGAATACAACAACGAGTAAAAAGGCAGGTTTCTTCGACTTTCATTTCTGACATACATTTAAATAATAAAGAAATTGCTCCCCCCATCAAAAAATAGGACGATTTACCTCACAAGAAAAATCAGTCCAATTAAAGCCCACTTAGCATGAAAGTGTACGACAAAAATCTCTCTTATTCTTTGGTTGAGTCTTGGACCCCTTCTTGCATATTTGAATCATTAATAAACGAATTGCAGATTTCATATGTACGCTCTTTTCTTGGGAATTTTAGGGCTTGCATTTGTTGGTGTGCCCGATGCCTGGACCACCTCTACATTCTTTTGCCTCGTGTTTGTGTACATAAGAGGCTTTGAAAATATAACCAAACAAAATAGGCTTTGATCATATGATTTAGCTTATTCCACTCAAAAAAATGTTCGAAGCTTTAGATATTAGGCTGAGGTCTTATGTATTAGTTATTACTTATTTGATTTCTTATTGAATGAGGTCTTATGTATTAATATATTAATAAATTACTTATTACTGAATAAAACTTATATAACGGTACCCATTTGAGAAAAAATCAGTAAGATTAATGTTATTTCTTATTCCTTATTTATTATTATTATTTAGTCTTATTACTTATTTATTGATTGATTTGTTTATTCTGTGGAAGCCTCATTTGGTTTCGTGGCTGATCTATTTTTCTCATTTTTGTAACTATTAAATAAAAAAAACAAGTTTTCTCAACTGAAAGTAAGGAGTAACATTAAAACTTAAAACGAACAATCAATTATTACGTATATGAGGGGGATTGCCCCTTCCTCCCTACCTTGCTCTTTATGCTAAGGGTTGACTTTTTGTTCTAATTATTTAAGAATTACTCCTGATGCACAAGGACCGTTGAAATAGAATTACAAGTTTTTTTTATAAATTCAAAAAACATTTTAGCGTAAAGAGCGAGTACTGAGGAGGGGGCAACCCCTCATATACGTAATAATTTCTGTTCGTTTTAAATTTTAATGTTGCTCCTTACTTTCAGTTGTGAAAACTTGTTTTTTTATTTAGTTTCTGATAGTTTTTAACTAATGCTGGGAAATCGAGCTCCCCCTCCTATGGAAAATTCCCTTCCTCCATGAAAGATCGTGCGTGGAAAGATCCTCCCACGTAAGGATCCGTACCAGAAAATCCCCCCTTCAAAATCTTTATACTTCCAAATAGCCAATATTATGTGTAAGCAATGGGCAAAGTTCATAACTTGCAACCCTTCCCCGGAGGCTGTGGGGGGTCAAGTCATACTCAAAGACAAAGTTATTAGATCTCTCGACCATGCTGAAGAAATCTCAAAATTTTGATTGGACAATTTTGGGTAAAAAAGGGCAATCGAAAATTTGATATCCGATCAAATGAACCCTCTCCTGATCTTCTAGGATCACTGGTTCAATACGATCACCCCTGGGAAGAAACAACAACAAATAAACACGCATCCGAGATCTTGCTTCTGGCAAACAAATTCAAAATTCCGTATTTTCGTATATAGGAGCTTGAAGCCTTGACAGTAGGGTTCTCTGGTATTATGAATCTCATGGTGTGATTTTCATTAAGGTCACTTGATTTCTTAAGGGCGTTTCTCCCCTTTTTCAAAAATTAGGCAAAGTTTCTCAGGCTCGTAACTTTTGATGGGTAGCATTAAACTTTACGAGTTTTATATATTTTGTATAAGCATCAAAATTCAATTGCTTTGATATATCTATAATTATCAAGACTCTGTTCCTTGCAGTTTCGGTTACTATTGAGCCGTTTCCGTCCTTTACTTACAGTTCGTTACCACGAACTGTTTGATATTGTGGTAAACAGTAGGTTGCAGGGGACATGAAAAAGGGAACAATTTGTCTCTTGTTTCGTTAAGAAGTCCTTAAAAAAATCCTAAAAAATCTGCTATCCTTAATTGATTGAAAATAAAGGAGTGTCATTAGCTTGTCTTTAGATTTGAATTAAGCAGTTAACTAGGACCGTATTCTAGATTTGCATCTCATGTGAAATGTTCTGAAACAATTTTTTCAAAATCATACCAACTATGAAATAAGTTTAAAAAAACAAAATTTAAAAAAAAAGAAGTTTATTCAAACTTCAAACAAGTTTAAAAATTATAAACTAAGATTTAAAAATTCAAAAACCAAGTGGTGCAAACTGGCAAATCTTACGAGTGCACTACAATTGGGTGGGTGTAAAATTGAGTTGAATGAGGTGAATTGGGGGTTAAAGTGGAGCATAAAACATGATGAGAGCAGAATGATAATTATTGAGAAGCTCAGTGACAAAGAGGACCTAACTTTTCCCATACCCACAGTGCAGGAATTAGTGGGGAATGAATAGAAACTTTAGAGGAAAATAGTCGAATAGATATGAATTTTACTGGACATTGAGTCCTGCTTGCTTGTTCGAACATATCGGCAAACCGATTTAGGACTATGAAGCACCAGGCTAGGTTAGTACCAGCTGCGAAGCACCAATTTGGTGAAGCACTACGGTTATTACAAATCATTTGAAATTACCGGGAATAGGAATTGGTTCAAGAGTTATTATTCGGCACAAAAGAAATTAAGTACCAAAAAACAAAACAAACGAGGGTAACTTTCAGCCAGTGAATAGCAGAAACAAAGCAGTTATATCGGCAAAACCTCTGCTAAGCCATTATCAGTGAAGTACGTCACATTGATTTTTACCCTTCCCCTTCCCGGTTTTGAAAAATGCCCCTTTTTAGGATTTATATTAAAAAAATACTAGTGTTTTAATATTTTCATCGGAGAACTAAAAAAAAAAGATAAATGACCCCCCCCCCCCTAATCTTAGTTTAATTCATACCACACAAAAGTGTATAATACACTAAATATTATTATTCGGGATAAAGTCCCTCATGGATTGGGTAGAAGTTTCCCGCTCTATATGTTTTATCAGTGCTATGCTTATGAAGATATTATAATTATTGTTGTTGTTTACAAGTAATAACGAAAACAACCCTGGTTTTCCATCACATAAAAAGGCAAAAGCTTGTGCAGAATTGGGAATTATTCAGGGAGATGGTTATCTTTACTCTAAATCTGAAACTTTTAGGAAGACTATTGCATTGCCAAAGATTGATCCTACTTGAGATTAAATAAAAAAAACTAGTTTTTATAACTGAAAGTAAGGAGCGACATTAAAACTTAAAACGAACAAAAATTACTCCGTATACGAAATGGGTTGTCCCCTCCGCAATCCCTAGCTCTTTACGCTAAAACTTTTAATTGTTTTAAAAAGTAGAATTGTGGCAAAGAATTAAACTTGAAAAGAATTAAAAGTTGAAAAACCTGTTTTTGTTATGTAATTTCTGAACGTTTTTGAATCAATGCATGTTTTGATTTTGGCTTCCCGCAGATGAATACTTTAAAACAAAATTTTCATTTTTTTAAAGAAGGATGGGGGAGGAGGCCTAGTTGCCCTCCAATTTTTTGGCTACTTAAAAAAGGCAACTAGAACTTTTAGTTTTTTACGAATGATTTTATTTAAACCAAAATTGCGGACATTGCGAAGCAATAATTTTGGTTCATCTTAACTTCACTTTTTGTGCAGCTATAGCTGCAACCTAGGAAAGGAGCTACAGCGCATAGTAGCCTGACACTGTCAAGTGAGAATAATGTTTCATTTAAAAGTGTTGCAGGAATGTAAAAAAAGTGTATGTTCATCTTCATAGAAAAAGTTCATTGCGAAAACAAGTTTTTAAATATCTTGAAAAGGAGCTTGAAAACCCTCGAAAATGTCGGCTGATCATAATAAAACTCACACCGCTTAAATTACCATGGTCGAAACCTCTGTACTGTGGGTTTTGAGTCCCCCATCTTGAAAAATTAGGTAACTGGCTTTTCTTGCAAGGGTAACAGTGAAATGTTTCTCCCTTTTTTTATTTTTCAGCAATGTTGAGCTCTATTTTTTATGTGGCCCCTGCTCATATTAGTACATATTATGAACACATCCTTTGATTTTGGTATTAACTACCTTTTCCGCTATTTTTTCGTGGGAAAGGCAAAATCTTGAGGCATCAGTGCTCATTTTAATCTCTTTCAGGATTTCCGGGTTTCTGTTGTCATCTGCCAAATCAAAAACATGTGGAATCAACGCAATGTTTATCAGGGTGTACCATATGCTAGTGGTGTCCAGAAAACATTCAGTCAATATGCAAGTACGCCTCACTTGTTTGTTTATCAGCCTACAGATGTCGACACAGATGACATTGAGTCTGGTTATGGTGCAGGTTCCAGCTCAGGTCATTCGACAACAACCCCTGAACTAATATATTCTTCTTCGGTTGAGTGCAATCAGAATAGAAATGTGATCCGTCGTGTCAGTGCAAGTTCGATTAAAAACATCGCGAATTCCATGAGAAACCTGTCAGTTTATAAGGATGCCAAAGATGAAGGAATTGAAACAGGTTTTGTTACCGAAAGAGAACTAATGCGCGTAGAAACTTTCTTCAGAGGAAATAAAACAGATGTTTGTGTCTGTAAAACACTTGCTAATTTATATACGGCAAAGAGTGAGTCATCCCTTCGACACTCACAAGAGAACCTACTTGACTCCTCAAGTACTCCCGCATGGGAACTCCGATTCACTGGGATTCCTGTTCTTTTGTTAAATACCGGTGCTACAAAATCCAGAAACAAAAGACATATACAAATTATTTTGGCTGAGCGTGCTACCGGGTTTACATTGTGGTCTGATATAATCGATAATTTAAGTAGTTACACCGTCGTTGATAAGACATTTCATACAATGCGGTTATCAACAGACCATAGACAGATGATTGGCTTCAGTTTTGATGATGGAAAACATGCCTGCAATTTCCATAAAAAACTTTTAGAATTGACAGCCAATCCTGCAAATATTTCTCTTTCTATGCCAAAAGCTAACAAAAAACTGTTGAAAGGTACAACACCACCCAAGCCCGCGAAATTTAAACTACCAAAGAAGAGTGATATATCCCAGCCATGCTTCTTTCGACATTTGACAAATGTTGATATACACGATCAAAATAAATTATATTCATTACAGGTGCATTTGCCTTCAAAAGTTTAAACCTTGTGTGATTGTATTGTGTTTTAAAGATGACCTGTTTGAAATCGTATTTGAAAACATATTTGTTATTTATGTAAAATAAGAATGTCTTGGCACTTAGGTATAACTTGGCTATTCCTTCGCTAGGGATTTGATCAACCTTGATAAAAAGTTCTGTATTTTAGAGCTCCGATTTCGTTTTGCAAGGGTCACTTTTTACTTACCATTTACTACTGTAAGCGGTGTGAAAATACCCCGAATGATAATAAGGGAAACGAATATAAAATTTACAAAGGCTACACTGGAGACATCTTGTGTCTTACTAAGTCAATCTCTATCAGGCATTTCGCCTCAAAACTTTAAAGCTTTTATGGGATTGTTTTGTATCTTAATATGACCAATTTGAAATTGAATTTGAAAATATCACTGTTATTTTGTAAAGCAAGAATGTTTTTGGCACTTTTGTGGTCTAGGTCGGCTTTTATTTTGCTATGGATTTGAACAGCCTTGATAAAGATGCAAACTGTCTTTTTCGGTTGTATTTATCATGAAAATCTTAATACACCATTGTTATGATAATTAAACAACGTTACGCACCAGTAATTTAACTAAGAATTCAATTCTGTCTGCCAATTCTTAAAATTCGGCTTTTTTAAATTTTCAATTTCGTAATGTATTCTTATACACCTGACCATTTAAGGTTAGGTTTACAAAGAAAAATTTTCAATGTGGTCGCATCGTAAATTTCTCTCATTCTGAAAAAAACTCTTATACACCTGACCATTTACGGTTAGGTTTACCAAGAAAAATCTTCTATGTGGTGCATCATAAATTTCTCTCATTCTGGGAAAACTCTTTGCACAAATGATTTTTGAGGATGGGATCTTCGGAACATTTTCAGGAAAAAATTACCATCAGTTAGGCTATGTAAAGCCAAATATTATAAACGTTGCGCTACAATTTTAGCTGGGGAGGGGTTTATTTTTAAAACTGAGAACTTCGGAACATTCTCGATGAAAAATTTGTCTTTGTAGAATGTACACACAAGGAGTATCGTAAAATTTAGCTGCTCGAATTAGCCCTTTTCGGATATCTCTCGGCATTGGGCCGATAAGCTATCCCCTACATCATCATATCGGTGATCATTCTTCTTGCCTTTTTTTATTATTATTATTAGGCCTACAACTGCCTTTTCTAGTTTCGATTGCTATTACCGCGAGTTTTGTTTACATTACATGCCACCCCGGACTTGGGAACTATAATTAACTATAGAGCTCGGTCTTGCAGGGATTTAAGCAAAGGTGGGCTTGGGACCCGGCCCCCTCCTCCTGAAATCCTGAATTTCCTTGGATTTGTTGACAGTTGTTATTCAAATTACGCAATTTTTCGTTATTACTGGGCCCCCTGATTTTTTTATTATGCCCTCCCCTTTCCAAAGACCGTGCTTAACTACAGTCATGATCCAAGACAATAGTTTATCTCTCCAAAGACATCAGTTTCCAAGCGGGTCCTGTACCACCTCACTCATGTCAGGTTACAGTTGACAAAGCAAGTAGATTGCGGCTGCAGCGATTCAGAAGGTGTTACCCCTGGTTCCAACTGCTGTGATTTCGTGCAATATCCTGCGACAAATGACACAAATTGTGCGACAAACGACGCAAAACCATCCGCTTTGCTACAATATCGGATGCGTTGAATAATTTCAACTCATACGACAAATCGCATGCGTTGTTCTGATAAAAAAAAAAAAAAAATCATACCCAAAGTCATGGAGCTGATTGAAAAGCTAATTTTGGCTAATTTGAATTCTTCTAGAGTTTGTCGCAGCGACGCAAAAGTCTGCATTTCTTTGTGAACCTCCATCCGATTCTGTCGTACGTCTCTTCTGCCAGAAAAAAATCATGTCGGGATTGACGCAGCAGTGGGAACCAGGGGCTATGCGATATTTTTATATGATTTACAACCCGCTTCGTCATATCTAGTATTTCCAAATGATTTGTTCAAGATTTTTCTTTATAATCTGGTTTTCGAGATTCTCAGAAGTTTATAATTTTCTTAGTTGGTTGTATTCTTTTTTATTACTCATTTAAATAATTGGAAAAATAGTGATTTTGATATTAGAGTCATTTTTGTCGTATATGCTTCAAAAACCTTCCTTGTACGAAAAATGGCCCTTAAAAACGTCCTGTGGTGGCGCAGTGGGTTTGACCTTAGCTTGGTAATACGGGGCCCAGAGATCGAATCATGCTGCAGGAATGCACTGCAGGGTCGACGCAGGGACCTTAGTAGTCAAGAAGCGTCGTTAATCTGATACAATACATGGCCCTTAATTACTACAAAGTGCTGCCAATATATTATTATTTTTTTTTTTGGTTTCATATATAACTTGTCGTATATAACACGCCTTCTGAATTACCGTACAAGATAGTGAGGGGGGGCGCTTACTTTCAGAAATCATGTAAACCAGGTGGTGCATGGAAAGCGTGGTGGAAGGGTGCCAAGCGTGGCGGAAATTTTATCAAAAGTAATGCTCTAAGGTACTCGTGGCGTTCCGGGGTGTACATCAGGTGGCAGAAAGTGTATATATGTATATATATATATATATATATATATATATATATATATATATATATATATATATATATATATATATATATATATATATATATATATATATAGGGTATATATAAATAAATAATTATGAAACACCGAGTCGTCACATATCCTATTATTTAACTGTTTCCTACTTTGGTAAATACACAGGACAACCAGTACGGTACACTGAAACGGTATCAACCAAAAAAGAGGGGGGGTCAATAGAAAGTGCAATTTTAAGAAAGTTTACCATAATCCCAAGCCAGTATGTACAAAGACACATTACAAAATTATTTCAGTTTAAACAGTTTAGTTGTTAAAACATGAAATCTGGAGTGCAGCAGCGAACACCTTAAAAACCATGTACGCTAGGTGCCACATTACCCATGTGAAGGAAATGTACCTTACGTGGCACGATGAGACACCGTTGGACGAAAGTGTGTCACGCGCAGAGCAGCAAGTGACATTTACAAGTGCATAATTGCCGGTGGAGAGGTGACAAAACCTCATTTTCAGTGTTACTGTGGAATCAAGGCCTGCAGGCACGTACACAAGAATTTGTTTCGGCTGGGGGGGGGTCCAAATCCTTCAAATCCCTTACTCTATGAGAAGTATCGGAAATTATGGAAAGATAAAGAAAAATTGTGAGATTTCGGGGGGGGGACAATGACTCCCCCCCCCCTGCGTACATGCCAGAAGGGCTGTGTTCTAGTTTAAAATTTCAAATTCATCTGAGTAATTCTACCCAACTCTCATGAAGGTTTCTACAAGTACCACCCTCATTATGTTTGCTGGAACGGATGATAGTTGATTTGAGGGATATTAGCTGTGAGGGTAATCTAGAATAAATTGCGGTGCAGAAAATGCTTAAAACAATTCCATGGCTGGGTCAAAAAAACACTACATTATATTTTCTCAGAATGCATTATTCCGTCTTTGTTTCCCTCCATTGTCTATAAATACCCCTTTCGACAAAAGCTGGAACCTTAAAATATTATATATCAATAAGTCACTGACATACTTCAAAATAGGAGGGTTGTCAGAAAGCGTGATCGCGTAAATTTCGTCGTTCTAAGGGGTTTTAAGAGCGTGTCTATGTTTGGGGTCTTCTAGAGGGCTGGGCAGTAGATCTGGAAAAATCAACGGCTCTAACCACACTTCATCAAGTGTGCGTCGATCGCTTGAGTTTTCAGGATTTCCGGCCGTATAAAAAAAGACGCCAACTGTGAACAACTGGACACGCTGTAACTCATAACTTTCGAGTCAATTGTAGACGTGGAAAACGCTAGAGAATATTTGGAGCTAAGACCCGAATGTAATGAAGTTGTGTTTTCATTTGGTGGGAGGGTGCTTATGTGTTATACCCATCACACTTTGTTCTTGATGTGTAATGAAACCGGTTTTCTGTGTCTAATCGGAGAAAATCAGCTTAGCCTGAGCAAGATAAACGGCAACTATGCGGGATAAATATTTAATATAACATATACTATAATATTTAATATATAGAGGTGGTTAGGTCAGATATTTAATATAAAACGTTATGGATGACTTGCTTTCCATAATTCTCTGCTTTTTTTAAATTTTGATTCTAAAGTATTATGTTTTCATCATATTTTGGTATATTTTATTAGGATTAACATAACTCTCCTTTTTTTGTATGGTCGCTATAACACGTAATTACTGGTGGCGGTTTACGGAAAAATTTGAAAGTAAATCCACCAATGAAGCTGCGAGAAAACAATTTTTTCTTTGTAGTAGAGGGAGAAACGGGGTTTCTAGACATTGAGCTTCTACGCATAACTTTGTGCTATTTATTTATTATTACAGCTATTATTATCTGTTTATTAATTTCAGGTATTATTACTTACGCGAATGAACCTATTTATTCTTCACTTCTGATTATAGCTAAAATTGTGATTATTTGAAAAGGAAATTTTTTTTTATGTTGATGTATTTGATTTCCAAAGAAATTTTTATGACAGTGTGATTTCTATTAAGTGACTATTTAATTTTTATAATTACACTATTTAATTATCATAAGGATTCAATTTGTGTAGGATCCTGATGTCCCGTCTGGACTATTTTGTAAACACGCGTGTATTTTTTGAAAATAAAAAGTGCGGCATAATTTTTTCTGATCTACGAATCTAAATGTTTGAAAGAGGTTAAATTATTTGAATGAACGTCAGATAAAAAAAAGTACGAGAAAAAGCTGTTAACAGGGGGGAGGGGGATCTGCCCTCAATAATCACCTCGAGTAAAGTGGCATAATGCAGGGAACATCAGGGTTAGTCGAAACTAATAAGACAGGCTCGCTTCGTATTAGCACGTGCGCTCAGTACTTTCCTATGAGCACCAAATCAGCTCCGATTATCCAAATAGCGTTATTCGATATTTTTCTTATAAACTAGGATTTAAAAGCCACTTCCTCATATAAAGCAGGATATACGGGTTGTTTCAATCTGTCTTTTTCTATCGTATTTGGTTCTCAGGATACTTCTTCTTTGATTCAGGATTCGTTTCTTCTTCTCCAAAGTTCGTTCTATCCTTTTTTTAACTCTTAGTTTTAAAATGAAGCTTTGATATCATAGTCTTTTTGCCATATATTCTAGTGTTTAAAGAAATCTGTCTTGTGCAAAGAAGAATTCCCATAATTCCAGTAAAAAAATAAAAAAAAAACATTTCTATCTTTTTCTTCTGCTCTCCTGTGGTTTCTGCCAGAAACTTACCGCCTTCTGAATTACCATAGCTAATACAGGTTCATCTATAAATCGCTTTAAATAAATTGTGCATCCTCTGTCGTAAATTTTAGACAGCTTGTGCCTCTGACGTCCTGACCTTGATTTTGTTTCCACATCCATCTTTGTATGGTTCATAAGACCACGAAGTGCATAGACCCTCGCGATTAGTTCAATTTTATCGATTTTTGTTGTAGCTTATATTTTAATTAAATAAAAAAAATTTTCAACTGAAAGTAAGGAGCAACATTAAAACTTATAACGGACAGAAAATATTTCGTATATGACGGTGGTTATTCCCTCCTCATTACCTTTCTCTTAACATTAAAGTTTGACTTTTTGTTCCAGTCATTTAAGAGAGACTCCTGAAACAGAAGGGCTGTTTAATTAGAATAAAGAGCTGTTTTGAAATTTCTAAAAAAAACTTTACCGTAAAGAGCTAGATATTGAAGAGGTATTCCCCCCTCATATATATAATAATTTATGCTCGTTTTAAGTTTTAATACTGATTCTTACTTTCAGTTGAAAAAGCTTATGTTTTATTTACTTTCTGATCGTTTTTAAGTAATGCCGGGAAATACGGCTCCCCTCCATGGAAAATTTCTCCTTTGAAAAATCAAAATTCCGCATTTTTGTATATAGGAGCTTCAAACCTTTACAATAGGATTTTCTGATATGCTAGAAATGATGGTGTTATGTTCAAAAAGACCATTTAATATTTTTGGGGGTATTTCTCATTTTTTCAAAAATTGGGCAAATACTCTTAGGCTCGTAACTTTTGATGGGTAGCATTAAATTTGATGAGTTTTAAAATTTTTAATAAGCATCAAAATTCAATTCTTTTGATTTATCTATTGCTGTTGAGTCTGTTTCTCAGAGTTTTGCTTATTTTCAAACAGTTCGTTACCACGAACTATTTGAAAATGATTGGTAGTGCTTTCACACTATGCTGAACCTTTTGCACTAGCGTTAGGCGTGCGCTACTTTGTACAATCTTACAGAACACATTTTGTCCAACGCAGGCAGGGCCAAGGAGGCTCGAGCACTACATAGTTTTGCGCTACATAAGCTTATCCTACGGTATTGAAACATACCCTAATATAATAGCGACAAAAGGAATAATATTGAAACATACACGCAATTGGTGAATTTACAAAACTAATTAATAAGCTTTTCTGGTTTTAAATCACTTTAGAAAATATACTTATGAATAAAATAAATAAGTTCTGTCGAATTAGAAAATTCTCAATCAACTAATTTGTAATTAGTTGAATGCCAAATATCTCTTGTCTCGTTTCCCAAACTTCCTGGTGAAATGATCACCAGAAACCCATGGCTTGACTTAGTGCCCCCGCTGGTGGTCCAATGTTGAGTGACATGTGATTCTTCGCCTGTGATCAGAAGGGTCTTGTGAAAGAATAACTACTTCTTGTAGATTAGTACCAATCATTGAGAGATACTGGGTAGGGCTGTCCCTCCATCTGAACTGGGGCCTTATGCAGGGGCACTTCCAGCTATTTGCAGAGGGGTCAAAATTGAATAGTGTGCTGATCGGTGTTTCTGCCTGAATGTGGACCAAATGACCAAGCCGCTTTTGAGTTTGTGAAGTAAGCTGACGGTAGTTGGGGATCTGCTAGTGCCAGTAGTCTGGTGAACAAGATAAAGCTGTAGCACCTCATCCCTTCAAAATGTCTCAGGAATATTGTTTGGGCCACTAGCAGCCGGCCAGGTCTCAGCACCATAAAGCCCCATACTTGAGTTACATTTTATTAGTACTTAGTGCAGTTATTAGTACACAAGAAAGTTCGTATAATTATACAAAGCACCAGGAAAACAACTTAATAAGGGGCAATTTCGGCAAAAACATGCCGTCAACTTTTGCTTGCATTGCAAGAGTAGGCTACCCATGAGCTGATATATGAAGCCACTATAATCAGAAATATTTCCAAACAGTTCGTGGTAACGAACTGTAGCAAGGAGCGACCCGGCTCAATAGAAACCTAAACTCTAAAAAATGGAAATTTGATACAAATAGCTACATCAAAAGAATCGCATTTTAATGCTGATTTTAAATATATAAGTTTCATCAAGTTTAGTCTTACGCATCAAAAGTTACGAGCCTGAGAGAATTTGCGTTATTTTAGAAAATAGGGGAAAACACCCCCTAAGGTGAATTACACCATCAGATTCAGCGTATCAGAAAACCCTACTGTAGAAGTTTCAAGCTCCTATCTACAAAAATGTGGAATTTTGTATTTTTTGCCAGAAGGCAGATCACGGATGCGTGTTTATTTGTTTTTTGTTTTTTTTTCCAGGGGTGATCGTATCGACCCAGTTGTCCTAGAATGTTGCGAGAGGGCTCATTCTAACGGAAATGAAAAGTTCTAGTGCCCTTTTTAAGTGACCAAAAAAATTGGAGGGCACCTAGGCCCCCTCCCACGCTAATTATTTTCCCAAAATCAACGGATCAAAATTCTGAGATAGCCATTTTATTCAGCGTAGTCGAAAAACCCTATAACTATGTCTTTGGAGACGACTTACTCCTCCACAGTCCCCGTGGGAGGGGCTACAAGTTACAAACTTTGACCAGTGCTTACATATAGTAATGGTTATTGGGAAGTGTACAGGCGTTTTTAGGAGGATTTTTTGGTTAGGGGGAGGGGTTGAGAAGAGGGGGATATACTGGGGGAAATTTCCATCGAGGAATTTGTCATGGGGGAAGAAAATTTCCATGAAGGGAGCGCAGGATTTACTAGCATTATTTATAAAAAAAACAATGAAAAAATAAATATGAAAAAGTTTTTTTTCAGCTGGAAGTAAGGAGCAGCATTAAAACTTAAAACGAACAGAAATTATTACCCATATGAGGGGCTCACCTCCTCCTATTACCTCGCTCTTTACGCTAAAGTATTTTTAGTAATGTCAACTATTTATTCTACGGCTTTTGTGATTCAGGGGTCATTCATAATGAATTGGGCAAAATTTAAGATTTGGTGTAAAGAAAGAGGTACTGACGAGGGGGCGAACCCTCTCATATGTGTAATAAGAACATGAGAATAAAAAAATTTTTACGTAAGCTAATTTATAAGTTACGTATATCTTTCACTTATAAAAAGATTCGTAAAAAATTGAAAGTTCTAGTTGCCTTTTTAATTAACCAAAAAATTGGAGGGCAACTAGGCTTCCTCCCCGCTCTTTTTTCTCAAAATCATTCGATCAAAATTATGAGAAAGCCATTTAGCCAAAAAAAAAAACGCAAATTTCTCTGCGGTGAGCCAAAATCAAAACATGTATTGATTCAAAAACGTTCAGAAATTAAATAAAAACTTATTGTTCTAATTAAATGAAATAACATCATTTTTAATGCCGGAATTGCCTCTCACTCAATTGGTCTGTGTCTTGGCTTTTTCTGCAATGCTCACAACTATTCCATTTTAATTCAAATGTCTTTTAACAAATAAACTAACATCATTTTTGTACAATCAAACAGTTCGTGGTAACGAACTGTAGGAAGGAGCGACCCGGCTCAATAGTAACCAAAACGGAATTTTGATACCAATAGTTACATCAAAAGAATTGCATTTTAATGCTGATTTTAAATATATAAGTTTCATCAAGTTTAGACTTACGCATCAAAAGCTACGAGCCTGAGAAAATCTGCCCTATTTTAGAAAATAGGGTGAAACACCCCCTAAAAGTCATAGAATCTTAGTGAAAATCACAACATCAGATTCAGCGTATCAGGTAACCCTATTGTACAAGTTCCAAGATCCTATCTACAAAAATGTGGAATTTTGTATTTTTTGCCAGAAGACAAATCACGGATGCGTGTTTATTTGTTTTTTTTTTCTTTTCTTTTTCCCAGGGGTGATCGGATCGACCCAGCGGTCCTAGAATTTTGTGAGAGGGCTCATTCGAACGGAAATGAAAAGTTCTAGTGCCCTTTTTAAGTGACCAAAAAAATCGGAGGGCATCTAGGCCCCCTCCCACCCTCATTTTTTCCCCAAAGTAGTCGGATCAAAATTCTGAGATAGCCATTTTATTCAGCATAGTCGAAAAACCTTATAACTATGTCTTTGGGGACGACTTACTCCCCCACAGTCCTCGTGGGAGGTGCTGCAAGTTGCAAATTTTGACCAGTGTTTGCATATATTAATGGTTATTGGGAAATGTAGAGACGTTTTCAGGGGGATTTTTTGGTTGGGAGGGGGGGTTGAGAAGAGGGGGCTATGTGGGGGAACTTTTCCATGGAGGAATTTGTCATGAGGGAAGAAGATTTCCATAAAGGGGGCGCAGCATTTTTACTGTTTTCAAAAAGTAGAGTTGAGAGAAAGAGTCAAACTTTAGCGTAAAGAGCAGGGCATTGAAGAAGGAGCAGCCCCTTTCATATACGGGGTAATTTCTGTTCGTTTTAAATTTTAATGTCGCTCCTTACTTTCAGTTAAAAAAAACTTTTTTTTTTATTTAATCCTAAAAGGAGAGATTAATGCCAGAATTGTCTCTCTCTGAATTGGACTATCTGTTTCGGCTTTTTCTACAATTAGCCATAACTTGATGCCCACAACTATTCGGAAAAAATTTAAACTATAGTGTAAAGAGCGAGGTGTTGAGGAGGGAGCAACCTTCCTCATATACGCAACGATTTCTGTTCGTTTTAAGTTTTAATGTCGCTCCTTACTTTCAGTTTAAAAACTCATTTTTATTTAAACTTCTGATCGTTTTTATGGCACTTGGTATTAACCAAGTGACATATAGCAACCGCCAATTCTGTCGGTCTGTCTGTCGGTCCCGGTTTTGCAACTTTAGGCACTTCCAGGTAAGCTAGGACGGTGAAATTTGGCAGGCGTATCAGGGACGGGACCAGCTTAAATTAGAAATAGACCATCTGGGGGGGGGGAGTGGGGGGCCAGTTAATTCGGAAAAATAGAAAAAATGAAGTATTTTTAACTTATGAATGGGTGATGGGATCTTAATGAAATCTGATGTTTGGAATGATATTGTGTCTCAGAGCTCTTATTTTAAATCCCGACCGGATCTGATGACATTGGGGGGAATTGGAGGGGGGGACCTAAAATCTTGGAAAACACTTAGAGTGGAGGGATCGGGATGAAACTTGATGGGAAAAATAAGCGCAAGTCCCAGATACATGATTGACATAATCGGAACGGATCCGCTCTCTTTGGGGTAGTTGGGGAGAGGGGGGGTAATTCTGAAAAATTAGAAAAATGAGGTATTTTTAACTTACGAACGGGTGATCGGATCTCAATGAAATTTGATGTTTAGAAGGATATCGTGTCTTAGAGCTCTTATTTTAAATCCCGACCGGTTCTGGTGACATTGGGGGGGGGTTGGGAGGGGGAAACCTAAAACTTGGAAAATACTTAGAGTGGAGGGATCGGGATGAAACTTGGTGGGAAAAATAAACACAAGTGATAGATACATGATTGACATAAACGGAACGGATCCGCTCTCTTTGTGATAGTTGGGGGCGGGGGTTATTTCTGAAAAATTAGAAAAAATGAGGTATTTTTAACTTACGAACAGGTGATTGGATCTCAATGACATTGGATATTTAGAAGGATATCGTGGCTCAGAGCTCTTATTTTAAACCCGAACAGATCTGGTGACATTGGGGGGGGGGATGGGAGAAACCTAAAACTTGAAAAACACTTAGAGTGGAGGGATCGGGATGAAACTTGGTGGAAAAAATAATCACGAGTCCTAGATACATGATTGAAATAACCGGAACGGATCCGCTCTCTTTTGGGTAGTTGGGGGAGGGGTTAATTCTAAAAAATAGAAAAAATGAGGTATTTTTAACTTACGAACGGTTTATCGGATCTCAATGAAATTTGATATTTAGAAGGATATCGTGTCTCAAAGCTCTTATTTTAAACCCTGACTGGATCTGGTGACGTTGGGGGAAGTTTGGGGTGGGGGAACCTAAAATCATGGAAAACGCTTAGATTGGAGGGATCGGGATGAAACTTGGTGTGAAAAATAAGTCTTACATACGTGATTTACATAATTGGAACGAATCCGATCTATTGGGGAGGGGGGTTAATTCTGAAAAATAAGAGAAAATGACGTATTTTTAACTTACGAAGGAGTGATCGGATCTTCGTGAAACTTCATATTTAGAAGGACCTCGTAACTCAGATCTCTTATTTTAAATCTCAACCGGATCAAGCGTAATTGGGGGGGGGGGCCGGAAATCTTAGAAAATACTTAAAGCGGTGAGATCAGGATGAAACTGGATGGGAAGAATAAAAACTTGTCTAAGATACGTGACTGACATAACCGGACCGGATCTGCTCTCTTTGGTGGAATTGGAGGGGGGGGTAATTTTGAAATTTGAGGTATTTGTAACTTACGAAAGGGTGACCAGATCTTACTGAAATTTGATATTTAGAAGGATCTTGTGCTTTAAAGTTCTTATTTTAAATTCCGACCAGATCCTGTGACGTTGGGGGGAGTTGGAGGGGGAAACCGGAATTCTTGGAAAACGTGAAAATTGGGGTATTTTTATCTTACTAATAGATGATTGGATCTTAATGAAATTTGATTTTTAGAAAGAATTCATGTCTCAGAGCTCTTATTTCAAATCCCGACCAGATCGTTTGACATTGGGGGAGTTGGAGGGGGAAATCTTGGAAAAACACTTGGAGTGTAGGAATCGGGATGAAGCTTGGTGGATAGAATAAACAAATGTCCTTGATACGTGATTGACAGAATCGTACTTGATTCGCTCTCTTTAGGAGAGTTGGGGGGAGGGGTTCAGTGATTTGGCGAGTTTGGTGCTTCTGGACGTGCTAGGACGATGAAAATTGATAGGCGTGTCAGGGAGCTGCACAATTTGACTTGATAAAGCCGTTTTCCCAGATTCGACCATCTGGGGGGCTAAAGGGAGAGGAACAATTAGAAAAAAATAGGTATTTATAACTTACGAGTGGGTGATCGGATCTTAATGAATTTTGATATTTAGAAGGACATCGTGACTCAGAGCTCTTACTTTAAATCCTGACCTGCATTAAGCCTCTTATTTTCCTTTTTAAATCAATCTATTGATTCATAGAATTTTGTTAGAGCTCATACCATATGATCTCTTGGCTCTTAGCTCTTCTCGCCTCGTCACAAGTGCCATATGAGCTCTTAGCTCTTGTTTAAATAACGCCAGGATACCTGGTTCCACCTCCACGGAAAAATCACCCTTGAATAGAATCGGTAAAGAGAAAGCAAGACACATAAAGAAATTTCTTCTAGGAATTCTGGTAAATTCACCCAGTGTAAAATTTGCCCTGAAAAGTTCACCTCCTGGAAACTTCCTTCTCCATGAAAAATTCTTCCAACAGAGAATTCGTCCTTCCCTCCCACCCAAAAATATGTGCATACTTCCCAATAACAAATAAAACGATAGGCAAATTTTTTAACTTAAAAACCTTTCTCCAGGGCTTTAGGGGGTTATTTTATGTCCAAAGACATAGTTATTGGGCCTTTCAACTATATTGAAAAAAAATGTATCTCAAAATCTTGCTCGGACGATTTTGGGAAAAAAGTGGTGTGGGAGGGGGTCAAGTTGCCCTGCAGTTTCTAGGCCCACTGGGTTATTACAATCACTCATGGAAAAAAACACGCATCTGTGATCTTTCTTCTGGCAAAATTATAAAATTCCATATTTTTGCAGATATGGGCTTTTTGAGTAGGGTTCTTTGATACGCTGAATCTGATGATGTGTTTTTCATTAAAATTCTATTACTTCTAGGGGGTCCTTCCCCCTTTTTTCAAAAATTATACTAATGTTATCAGGCTCGTAGTTTTTGATGGGTAAGACTAAACTCAATGAAACTTATATATTTGGAATCAGCATAACAATTGAATTCTTTTGATATATCCATTGATATCAAAATCCCGTTTTTTAGAGCTTCGATTACTATTGAGCCAGGTAGCTCATTACTTACAATTCGTTACCACGAACTGTTTGATTATCCATCAAAGTCCAAATAGAGATCATAGAAATATTGACAGTCTTTTTGCAATACCAAAAGTATTGTATTCATAAAACTTTACAGCTTCATGGAATATATTTAAGCAAATAGAAAAAGTTTTTCAACTTAAGTAAGGAGTTTAAAACTTAAAATAAGTATAAATTACTCTGTATATAAGGGGGACCGTCCCCTTCTCAACACTTTGTTCATTACAAAAAAGTTTTTTCGTGCTTTGAGAAATCTTTTTTTTCCAATTCTGTATTTTCTCAAAAATTTGGAAAAAAAGCCGCAGTAAAGAGTGGGGAGCTAAGGAGCAGACAGCCCCCTTCATACGAAGAATATTCTGTTCAAATAGGTTCCAAATCTGTTCCTTGCTTTCAGTTGAAAAGCTCTTGTGTTATTTAATTTTGATTGTTTTTCAAATCATACCCAGGCCTATCCAAGATATAATTTGAGGTACAGGCCCTTTAATCCCTGGTTAATTGGTTTTAAAATGTGTAAATCAATAATTGTATATTGATTAGCACCATCCGACGTTTAAATTTTTAATTTCAACTTGGGATAAAATTTGAATATACCTAAAAATTCGCGATGAATAGTAAATTAGGTGAAAAGTCCTTGTTAATATTATTACTAAAGAACTTCGGTTGGATGAAAATGAGTATTATCGTTTGTTTGTCTGAAGGGTGACTACCTCCCGGAAAGTTATGATGTTGGTGGGTGAAAATTTGAGAGAAACCTTCCAGGAACAGTTGAATACTAAACTTGAGAGTTTAAAATTAGACAATGTGGAAGATGGATGGAATAATTTTAGAAAAACAAGTTACTGATGGTGTCTTAGGGATGACAGTTAAGACTACAACTAGGAATGTTAGTGAAAAAGCTTTATGTTTGATAGAGAGTAGAAAGGGTTTGCACAAGAATTATCTGAGTGATAGATCATATGAAAACAAAAGAAATTTAAAGAAAGTGGAGAAAGCATTAAAATATGAGCTAAGGAGATGTGAAGTGGAGGCCATGGATAAAATTGCCGAGGATCTGGAAGATGCAGCTAGACGGAATAATAGTAAAATATTATACTGACATGTCAATAAATTGAGAGGGAGTAGTCAATCCGGACTAGTCCAAGTTAAAGATAGGAACGGGGCCACAATTAGTGATAAGGAAAGAGTTAAAGAGAGATGGGCGGAACATTTTGAGAATGTGCTAAACCGAGATACTGTTGCAGGTAAAGATATAGATGAAAATGAAAAAAGTTTGTGATACTTTGGATGTGAAGGAAGAATTGGCGACAGTACTAAAAGTATTAAAAAATAATAAGGCCCCAGGTGCTGATAGTGTGATAAATGAGTTTCTTAAATATGGGGGCTCTGAGGTTAGAAACAACCTACTGAAGATAATGAATATGATTTTTGAAAAAGGGAAAGTACCTATTGATTTTAGGAAAGCCTTAATTAAACCATTGTATAAGAAAGGTGACAAGAGTGTCGTAATTGTCGAGGCATTAGTCTCGTCTCTGTAGGCAGCAAATTACTTAGTAATATGATACTTTTTAGACTGAGAGATGCTGTAGACAAAGTTTTAAGAGAAGAACAGTGCGGTTTTGGAAAAGGAAGAGGATGTGTCGACCAAGTTTCCGCTCTTAGGTTAATAATGAGAAGTCCCTTCGTTGTCAAACACCTTTCGTTCTCAGTCTTATCGATTATGAGCAAGCGGTCGATTCTGTTGAAAGAAGAGCTTTAGCAAAGGTCTTATTCTTATATGGTATACGAGACAAATACAGTAAAGTGAGTTGTGCTATGTACGAGAATAATACTGCTGCGGTTAAGGTAGGAAATGAGGTTAGCAGCTGGTTTTGTATTAAATCAGGAGTTAAGCAGGGTTGTGTTCTATCCTCCTTTATATGGATCATTTTGATGGACTTCGTCTTAAGGAGTACAGGAAAGGCAATTGGAGACCACGGAATCAATTGGGGAGGAAAAACTCTTCTGGACTTAGATTATGCTGGTGATTTAAGCATATTAGGTGAAATTTTGAGCAAAATGAATGAATTTTTAGAGGTTTTGCGAGTTCAAGGTGCTAGAATAGATCTGAAAATTAATGTTTTAAGAAGAAGACTAAGTCACTAAGGCTAGGTATAAGTGAAGATGAAAAGGTGACGTTGGGTAACGAAAAGATTGATCAGGTGGGCAGCTTCACTTACCTTGGTAGTATTATTAGTAAAGACGGTGGGAGCAATGAAGATGTTAAAAGTAGAATAGCTAAGGCTCAGGGTGTTTTTTCACAGTTAAAAAAGGTTTGGAAGAACAGGAAGATAAGTCTGTAAACCAAGATTAGAATATTGGAAGCAACAGTGATGACAGTGGTCAAACTTCAGGTTGTACGAAAAATGTGGTTCAATCTCACTTTCTAGAGCTATAATGAAAGAAAGGTTGAGATGGCACGGCCACGTTCTGCGGATGAATGATGACAGATTGCCGAAGATTTTCCTTTTTAGCCAAGCAACTGGGGCTACACGGAAAGCAGGTCGTCCTCGTCTGTGGTGGGAGGATGTCATAAATAAAGATTTAAAGGAAATGGAAACTTCCTGGGAAGTTGTAAAGAGGGAGGCCTTGAATAGATTAGGTTGGAAGAGGAGCGTGCGTAGCTCTGTTGGCCCCAGTGCTGCAGTGTTAGTAGTAGTAGTAGTAATTTGTATGGATGGAAATTTTGTGAGACTTTTGATTTTCAACATAACTGAAGCCATCACAACCCTAGGATTTCCTTATCGATAAATACATTACATACATTCGTTTAAATGCATTGAAGTACTTCATATAAATAGAAAAAGAAAATATTACCATTTAAAAGTGCTGGAAAAAAAGCTCCTAGCAGTATTTGCCACTCAAAGAAATTTCCAGGTGGGGCTGATGATGACCTGCCTTGCCTTTTCCACCTATGTGCTTTCAGATGCGGGAATGTAAAATTTTAGCTGTATAAAGAAACCATCAGATTAATTCCTACTCCCCCTTACCTCTTTCAACATTTATCTGAAGCCTAAGGAAGAGTAAGCAGTTTGTCCATTAAAATGTACTTTTGTAGGAATCTACCCTACCTCCACCTAAACAATGACCCACCCCCTTCATTATAGCTGATACACAATTACAGATCACCAAACGTAGCTTAATTTCATTACAAATAAAGCGAATCAACATGGGTTAAATCCAGTGCTACCACCGTTTGGCATTACTTCTTTTAAAACTGGGAACAAAATTGACACTTTAAATCAAGTAGCGTCTCAGAATTTTAAATTGATTAATTCTTCTTCTTCGGGGTAAAGTCGTTGTTTGGTGCCCTAAACCACCTAAACTGTCACCCAGCCACCGCTGCTATTTTAGCGTCCGGCCCCCCTGGAAAATTTTCTGCCGGCACCCTTGGGTATTCGGCTGACTGACCTTATTTCAAACAGTATTTCAAAAGTATTGGTTCAATCCACGTATTTCAAAAGCGTGGTTCAACCTCGCCTTCCAAGGCTGTAATAAGAGAAAAGTTGAGATGGCTAGGGCACGTTCTGCGGATGATAGATTACCAAAGATTGTCCTTTTCGACGAACCGTCTAGGGCTAAACAGAAAGCAAGTCGTCCGCGGTTGAAGTGGGAGGATGTCATAAAGAAATATTTGAAGGAAATAGAAGCTTCCTGGGAGGGGGTAAAGAGGGAGGCGTTGAATAGATTGTAATGAAGGAGGAGCATGCGTAGCTCTGTTGGCCTCAGGCAGCTGGGTGCTGAGGTGTGTTATAAGTAGTAATAGTAGTAATTAATTTGAAATTTTTGTAAAGCAAAGCTTCAATATTTTGTTTTCCAGCCTTTAGTAACTGTTGAATAACAATAGGACGCTGGTCTAACTCCTGTTTCTTTTTTTGCATATGATACTGAAGATACGCAAATAATACTAACATTCAGCTAAATTGCTCTTCTCATAATTGCAATATTCAGGAAGCAATTTTTTAATGTTGATTCTTCAAGGTCAATATCTTTTCTTTGTTTCAGTGCCAGAAATCACTTTCGAGTACCTTTGAAGCAACAACCTGTCTATAGATAGATGCTGGTACATACTATCTATTCGAATGTAACCAGTTTTTTTGTTTTACTCTGGCTAAATTAGCGTAATCTGCAATTCAGTCCCTTTACAGAGTGGAAACATGGCTTTAGCAGCCGAGATAAAAACATTAGAGTAAAAAGTCAGCTAAAGAAACTTCTGTTTCAAATTGCCAATGTATAGAGGGGCTGTTCACTTTCCATAGTGAAAACACAAGGTGAAATCTGGCGGAGATTTACCACTCATGGTACAAACTATGCCATTAATTTGGCAATGATGTGCTGTTTTGGCAGGAGTTTGCCAAGTGAGGTGGCACAAGTGAGGTTTCGATGTACGCCCGGTGGCCGAGAGTGGGCTAACCGCATTGTGTTTATATTTGGAAATTGATTTATGACAAGTCATTAGTCTCGGCATAAAACTAATTGAATAAATTAATAAATAAAAAAGGGACTTCAATAGGGTTGTATCCATGAGAAGGGAGGGTGGGTAGGTATTATTTATTGAACAACAAAAACAGATATCTATGTATCGCTCCTATCAAGGCATTTGATTTAAAACCTTGACAGTATACTTACTATGTTTAGATTCTGGACAGTCGAGCTCGTAAATGACTCTGAACGACTGCAAAATAGAAGCATTGGTTAGATTTAACTCGACAGTGTAACTTTCGTCATTCCAATGTTTTTATAGTTTATAGATTAAATTGGATTCCAATGTATGCTTTTTCAATAGAATTTGAAAAAGCTTATGAAAGTCCGTCGAAAGAATGGAATGTGATAAGCAGCTCTTTAGGACAATCGCCTGGAGGAATTCTCCAGGAAATATTCTGTAAGGATGGTGCCAGCCTTACAAATCCAGAGGAAATTTCTGAAGAATTTACCAACCATTTTTCGGCAGTTGGTAGGAGAGTGACAGAATTGGTTATAAGCAAACCAGGCCATCGGGCTTTTCAGAATTACCTTTCTAAGGACTTGGAAATCTCTTTAAATATACTCCCAGTTCAGGAACCTGAGGCTTGGAAAATTGTTTATGCTATGAAAGGTTCGGCTGCTGTCTCTGATATTGTTTCACTTAGAACAGTAAAAACATTTTGGGTAGTGATTGCTCCAACTGTTGTATAATTAATTAATCAGTATCTAAAAGAGAGAGTATTTCCAAGTTGTTTTAAATCAGCAAAATTTATACCAATACGTAAAGAAGGGAATACTGGTGATGTTGAAAATTATAGACCGATTTTGATTTTACCCATTATGTCTAGGATAGTAGACAAGTGCATTTCGGTCAGAATTAACAATATCTAGAAACCAGAGAATATTTACTCCTACGCAATTCGAATTCCGTCAAGATCGTACTGCTGAGCAAGCAAATATATATTTGACTAGCATTAAAATAATTAATTATTATGCCATTAAATAATGGATATAAAGTGGTAATTGTTTCTTTAGATATTGTAAAGACTTTTGATACAGTCAGTCATGATATTCTTCTAATGAAGCGTGAAACTTATGGGAATAGGGGCCCAGCTCTTTCATTTTTACGTTATTTTTTGTCTTGTAGAAAACCATTTGTTCAAATTGGTAATATGGGTTCGGATGAAAATTGTATTGAGTATGGAGTTCCACAGGGTTCGGTACTTGGACCCTTATTATTCTTGATTTTTGTGAACAATCTTCCACAGTCCGTAAGTAAACTGGAAATAAGAATGAGTCAGATCCTTAAGAAGGATGGGGCGGCTACAGTGTCTATGTTTACTGATGATAATTCTTTAGTGTTGATCGAAGAGTCAGAGAGACTGCTCTTAAAGAGTATAAGAGAATCACTAAATGGGGTTTCAAGATGGCTGAGAGTGAATCAACTAAAGGTAAACTCCACCAGGACAACTTTTCTCATATTTCCAAGGACTTCGAATTATTAGCCATGGACACAGCATATAACATGTGAAGATGGTATGATTGCTCGTCAAAAGGTTGTAAATTATCTTGGCATTTTTATAGATGTGAGTCTCAGTTTCCGATCCCATATTGAAATACCCCGGATTTTATCGCGTAATTTGGGGATAGTTCGTAAACTTGAATCTATGTTTCCAACTAGTATTCTTAGGTTTCTCTATTTTTCGTTAATCTATCTTTATTTTTTATGTTGTTCTCCTCTATGGGTACATTTTCTTCAATGGTTAATCCTGTGCGAATTATTCAAAGCAATTCTATGAGAGTATTATCGGAAAAATCAGAAAAAGAATTGGTTCAAGAAGTTTGTTCGAGAGATTGGTTCGAGAGCTGAGATTTAATAATAATAATAATAGAAACACACTTACAGAAAGCTATAAACAAACATCGTGTGAGAGCTGAAAATTTTTATATGTTATTCTGGACCCTTATTATTCTTGATTTTTGTGAACGATCTTCCACAGTCCGTAAGTAAACTAGAAATAAGAATCTCAATCTCTACAAACAAGAGTTTGGCTTTTGCCTCCTTCTCTCACTGTAAAATTCTAAAACCTACTGCGTCATTGGCACTTTACTGAAAATTAGCATAAAAAACAAAGTTTTTCCGAAGGGAGCAAAGAGTGAAGTTGAATAAGCCAACTAATTATGTTTCCTTGTGTTTCTAGGATTATATAAATCTGGTGCTTTATTGAAAGCACAAAAGTTAAATAAAAAAAAAACAGGAATATTGTTTTGGGAGTCAAAAGTGACAATTTTGCCTGACAACAATAGTTTAATCTATATTACTATTCATTGTCTTGTGCCAGTGGTGACATCATTAACTTTCAATATACAATTAAAATTATCTTAAAAACATAAGCGTAAAATTAAATATTTTCTTAATAACCACAAAGTCATTGAACAGCATTGAGAAATATCGGATTAGTTTATCAGGTAGTATTTTGGTGTCGCCAGTTAAAATACCAATAGTGAGTAATATACAATCTTAAATTGTAAGAATTATGCTTTAGTAGTACTTGAAATGAAGATTAAATAAGACATAATATGAACTCTGGAAATCAAGTTATTCCTCTCTATATAATAGTGAATTTTAAGCTATGATACAAATTCTAAAGTTAGCCTATAGTCCTAATACTATCAAGATGGCTTTACTTCAAACTTGGCTACAAACTAATCATGACATGTCCTTTTCAGAATCAAAACAAGAGCCAGTCATTGAACTGAGCCATTGTGAAGAAGTGATAGCATCAATCCAAAAATGGATTGTTGCTTTATCTTAAAAAGGATTGATCCTTAAAGAGACTAATAATATTGTTATTCTGTAAAAACTGTCCTTAATTGGTCTGCTTTTACTGTACCCAAACTCCTATATTATCTTGTGTTTTCAGTAAAGCACTAGTTTACTATAATAATAGAAATATAGGTAATCATAGTTATTTGGTTTATTTGTAATAGTTTTATATATATATATATATATATATATATATATATATATATATATATATATATACATATATATATATATATATATATATATATATATATATATATATATATATATATATATGATATATATATATATATATGATATATATATATATATATATATATATATATATATATATATATATATATATATATATATATATATATATATATATATATATATATATATATATATATATATATATATATATGATATGATAGGACGGGAAGTAAGAATTTTGGTCCATTTTAAGTTTCAACTTCACTCTTTACTTCCCTCGGAAAAACTTTCTTTTTTAAATTATTCTTTTCTCGTTTTGATCAACATTTAATATAGAAACAACGGTGCCATGATATTTTGTTATTTACGTTGCATAATTTCTATTTGTTTTAAGTTTTAATGTCGCTTCTTAGTTTCAGTTGAAAACTTATTTTCAATATAATATCTAGTCATCACCGATCTAGGGGAAGTGCGACACTTCTAGAAAATAATGGAAAACAGCCTTGATGGCTTCGAAAAACTTTCAGTCCATAACATAAAGTTCATTATCCATACTATACAAAACAATACATGTTTTTTAGGAACGTTTGTTTTTCATTGAACAAAAAGCTGTTTTTACTAGGCCAACTTCGCCTGAAAATGCCATAATGGAGACCTTACCTTAGACCTTAGATCCTCCTGTGCCTCCAGAGGCACCCAGGGCGTCCAAGAAGAGTCTCCAATCGTCTCTGAAACTTGCGGCTGCGTCGATGTCTTACCACTCTGGCTATATTGAGGCGTGAAGGTGCCACAGGTCGTTCTTGTAGGCACGATGAAGTGAGTTTTTAGGTCTTCCTTTTTGTCGGGTGCCTTCGGGTAACCAGAAAAAAGTAGACTTGGGAATTTTGGAATGGTCCATGCGCAGCACATGTTCGAGGTAGCTCCACCTGCGCCTGTGTATGGTCTCGATGAGGGACGGTTGACCTGTGATGTATCTAATGTGCTCGTTCGTTACCTTTTGGGTCCAATGGATGGCGAGAAGTCTACGTAGACACATGTTTTCAAACGACTGAATTCTCCTCTCTTGTTCTTGATTGAGATGCCGTACTTCAGATGCATAGAGGAGGACGGGCAAGCCGTTGCTGTTGAACAGACAGAGCTTTAGCCGGAGAGAGGGTACTCGACCTCCAAACTTTTTTGAGTCTGTTGAAGGTGCTGCTAGCCTGTCCAGTTCGGGCGATGACTTCTTTGGCTGTGGATCCCTTGTTCTCGATGGTGCTGCCGAGATATTTGAAATGACCACTTGTTCCACGTCGTTATCACCACATTTGATGTTCATAGGTGAACCGCTAGTTGCCATGCCTTTGGTTTTACTGGCGTTGATATTGAGTCCATAACCTTCCGCTTTTTGTTGGACGCTCGAGAGCAGCGCTTGAAGCCGTGATTTGCAAGTTTTGAAGATGGCAATATCGTCAGCAAAATCTAGGCCTTATAAATTGCCTACTGACTAGCAGAAACTAGAAGGCTACTGTAACAAAAGAGAGCTGTTCAAGCATTCATTTGAAAGGTTTTATTTATGCCTAATCGCTTTTTACATATTTGACTTGATAACACATTCCCATAAGAAATTTCATTTTTTTTAATGAAAAAAATGCCTTTTCCAATGAAATGACAAAGACAGGTTTTTTCAAAGCCTAGGCAGGAGCAAAAAACTAAGGGGGCAAGGACGTCCCTTCCTCTCAATTACGGCCGTTAGGACTAGCACACAGGCTACATCACAGATTGAAGTTTGAACGTTCAATTTAAAACTGTTGGTCATTCAAGCTTAATTTATGGTGGATTTTTAGTTGAAAAGTTTTTACTTTTATCTAATCTGTTTTTATGCGACTTGTCTGGTGGGCTCCTCTGTCACGTTTTTAAGTTTTACGGAGCGTGTTCTTCGGTAACGGATGCCTTCTGGTTTACAGTGAAGTATTTTAGGAAGTCTATGATCTGGCATACGGGGGGATATGCCCTCGGTACCGCCATCTTCTTTGCCTAACAACGGAGTGATGTCTGGTTAGCATGTGCGGGTACGGATCTCGTCGTTGCTGACATGGTCTCTGCCTGATACTTAGGATCCGATCAGCTGATACTTTGGTGATGACAGTTATTTTCAAAGGCGGTAAGACGTTTTGTCCTGTTCTTTGATTAGCTTTAGACGTTCCATAGAGTAACTGTGAACAGACAAAACATTTCTCTGGAACAGTCTAAGTTCCAAGACAGTGAAATTGGATTAAAATAGAGTTAAAACAATGTTTTAGAATACCAAGGTAAGTGGAAATAAAATCTGGTCGTTTGAATTGGTTAAGTGAGAGCTTACACGACCATGTGTACCTTTAGAAATAGGAAGGTGCTAGTGTAGAGTTACTCCTCCTCATTTTTCAGTTTCTTGATTTCGTCGACGTTGCCTCTTTGTCATTAAATACATTTGAAGAAAAGAATGAGTTGTCGAAAAAATGCATGGAGAATGTACAATTTGGGTTATCTCTTCGCACAATAGGGGTAAGGGGGGAGGGTAATGTGAAGTTAAGCACTCTTAAGAATGATGTAACCAAGTATTTTAGTAATTTTTTTATGTTGTTTTCGAATTGTATGGTGTTTCCTTCTGAGGAGAAGGAATTCTGCATTAGAATCAATAGGGAAAAATTAGGGATACACTTTCTTAGGAAAAAGAACACTATATGCAGTTTAATAGATTTTGCTAGGTGCACGCGCAAGAAAAAAAATGATTCTCGAGTGAAAAATCTATAAAAACATTTTACGTCACACAGCTGAAGAAGGTGTAAGCATCCTTTGAAGCTCTAGTTGTCTTAGTATACCTGAACATAGAGAACATACCTGAAGCCTGGGAGTAAAAGCGCAGAGAAGACAACCATACACCACGAACAGAACTCAGGGGACAACAACTCTTCAGAGGAAAAAAAAGTTATTCTATTTGATTCTTTATTAAATGGTCCTTGAGAATCCTTTTAAAAGTCCCAAATGAGTGACATCTCTGTACTGAAGAAGGTAGTGAATTCCAGACCTGTTGACAAGCAATGAGGGGATTGAAATCTGATCGAATAGTAGGGGTAGGCGGAATGTAGATATCATTTGAAAAACGAAAAGGCTATACAACTCTAAGAAATAATAAGTTTGAAATAACGAAAGGAAAACTCTCAGAAAATAGCAGATTTTAGGCATGAACAGATTTTATTTGTCGATGGTCTCAGTATTTTAAAACACATTATACCAAATAAGATTTGGCAAAATAAATTGAATTAATCAATTGAGCGCATTAAATCAAGAACGTAAAATTTGGTTCTCAACTTGATAAAATGCAGATAAATATTAGCAAACATGGCTGCCCACAAAAATTTTACCTAGGGGGCGGGCAAACTTTTTAACATTTTGTTGGTATTTTCAAATTACCATTTATATGGCTTAAGAAAACGTCTTCTTTTTTTAGATTGACTCCATGGTAAGAAAAATGTTTGAATCACATCTCCCTCTGGTAAAATGTTTTGGCTACCATGTTTGTCAATATTCGTCCGTACGGATGCAATTTGGCTGCAGTAATTCCAAATGTCATATGTGACATTTTACTTTTAGGAATAGCTTGTAGCAAATATCAAAATTAGTTTTTCCGTATATTTGTTAAATAAAAAGTTTTTTTCTAGGAGAGCAGATTTAGAATGTGTCTTTATTCCTACTCGTCATAGGTTTTAATTTCGCTCTTCATTTTTCTTCTAAAACTATGTTAAACATTTCTTGTTAAATTAATAAAAGAAAAGAACTGGCTATTCAATTGGTTGAAATTCTTAATTTTCTCCATTTGTGGATACTGGGGTGATCCTGTCGTCAAATAGCACTTCGTAAGGTGACAAGGAGCAAAAGCCATCTACACAAGATTTTAAAAATGATCATCAATAAATCTATTTTATTCGTCAATAATCAAGTATCAAATGAATCGAACGTTCCAATAACTTATCAATTAGGGTCTCTTCTATTCATGATTTGTCTTCACAGGGAGGGGGTTAATAATATCTTCCTGTGGGCTTATATTACATGTGTTTTAAACTACTAAATGTATTTTGTTTACTTGGGCTCAAACCAGGGTTTTCAACTGCTAACGTCTCAAAAGAGTGCAAATGAAGGCCTAAAAAGGGGTTTAAAAAAAAAAATAAAAAAATAGTGCAACTCAATGAATTTGCGTGCGTGGCGCGATCATTAAACATATTGCGCTTAAACTTTTCAAATGTATTTAAAATGGAGTCAGGAGAGGTCCCTACTTAAATGAACCTCTAAATAATGAGTCAGATAATAGTTCTCGTTCTTTGTAATGCTAAAAGGTGATACTCTGCTAGAATTTAAATGTGCTAATTTACGATCGCTTCGATCTTTAACTGAATTAAATAAAAAAACAAGTTTTTTTAACTGAAAGTAAGGAGCGACATTAAAACTTAAAACAAACAGAAATTACTTCGTATATGAAAGGGGCTGCTCCCTCATCAACGCCCCGCTCTTTACGCTAAAGTTTGACTTTTTCTCTCATCTCTTCGTTTTAAAACAGTAAAAACTTTAGCATAAAGAGCGGGGCGTTGATGAGGAAGCACCCCTTTCATATAAGAAGTAATTTCTGTTCGTTTTAAGTTTTAATGTCGCTCCTTACTTTCAGTTAAAAACTTGTTGTTTTTTTTTATTTCTGAACGTTTTTGAATCAATGCATGTTTTGATTTTGGCTCTCCGCAGTGGAATAGTTAAAACGAAATTTTCACTTTTTTTTTGGCTAAATGGCTTTCTCATAGTTTTGATCGACTGATTTTGAAAACAAAAGTTGCGGGGGAGGAAGCCTAGTTACCCTCCGATTTTTTGGTTACTTAAAAAGGCAACTAGAACTTTTAATTTTTTACGAATGTTTTTATTAGTAAAAGATATACGTAACTTACAAATTAGCCTACGTAACGAACTTTTGTATTCTCATGTTTTTCTTACATATATGAGGGGGTTCACCCCCTCGTTAGTACCTAGCTCTTTACAATAAAGCTTAAATTTTGTCCCAATTCATTAAGAATGACCCCTGAATCACAAAAGCCGTAGAATAAATAGTTGAAATTACTAAGAATACTTTAGTGTAAAGAGCAAGGTATTAGAAGGAGGTGAGCCCCTCATATGCCTAATAATTTCTGTTTGTTTTAAGTTTTAATGCTGCTCCTTACTTCCAGCTGAAAAAACTTTCATATTTATTTTTTCATTGTTTTTTTTTTAATAATGCTAGAATATTCTGCGCTCCCTTCATGGAAATTTTCTTCCCCCATGAAAAATTCCTCGATGGAAAGTTCCCTCAACATATACCCCTCTTTTCAACCCCTCCCCCAACCAAAAAATCCCCCTGAAAACGCCTGTACACTTCCCAGTAACCATTACTATAAGTAAGCAAGGGTCAAAGTTTGTAACTTGTAGCCCCTCCCAAGGGGACTGTGGGGGATTAAGTCGTCCCCAAAGACATAGTTATAAGGTTTTTCGACTACGTTGAATAAAACGGCCATCTCAGAATTTTGATCCGTTGACTTTGGGAAAATAATTAGCTTGGGGGAGCCTATGTGCCCTCCAATTTTTTTGGTCACTTAAAAAGGGCACTAGAACTTTTCATTTCCGTTAGAAAGAGCCCTCTCGCAACATTCTAGGACCACTGGGTCGATACGATCACCCCTGGGGAAAAAAACAAGACAAAAAATCAACCCAAACAAATAAACACGCATCCGTGATCTGCCTTCTGGCAAAAAATACAAAATTCCACATTTTTATAGATAGGAGCTTGACACTCCTACAATAAGGTTCTCTCATATGCTGAATCTGATGGTGTGGTTTTCGTTAAGATTCTATGACTTTTAGGGGGTGTTCCCCCCTATTTTCTAAAATAAGACATATTTTGTCAGGCTCATAACTTTTGATGGGTAAGACTAAACTTGATGAAACTTTAAAATCAGCATTAAAATGTGATTCTTTTGATGCAGCTATTGGTGTCAAAATTCTATTTTTCAGATTTTTGGTTACTATTGAGCCGGGTCGCTCCTTACTACAGTTCGTTACCACGAACTGTTTGATTAAATAAAAAAAAAGTTTTTTTAACGGCAAGTAATGAGCGACATTAAAACATAAAACGAACAGAAATTATTCCGTATATGAAAGGGTTTGTCCCACCCTCAACGCCCCGCTCTTTACGCTAAAGTTTGGCTCTTTTTCACAATTCTACTTTTTAAAACAATAATAAACTTTAGCGAGAGGAGGGGATAACCCCTTTCATGTACGAAATCATTTCTGTTCGTTTTAAGTTTTAATGTCGCTTCTTACTTGCAGTTGAAAAAACTTGTTTGTTTTGTTTTGTTTAATTTGTGAACGTTTTTGAAGCATTGCATGTTTTGATTTTGGCTCACCGCACATGAATAATTAAAACGAAATTTGCGTGTCAATATTTTTTTTTGCTAAATGGCTTTCTTATAGTTTTGATCGGATGATTTTGATAAGAAAAGGGGTGGGGAGAAGGCCTAGTTGCCCTCCGATTTTGGTTACCTAAAAAGGCAACTAGAACTTTTTATTTTTTTACGAACGTTTTTATTAGTAGTAAATATACGTAACTTACGAATTGACTTCCATAACGAACTTCTATATTTACATATTTTTATTAAGTATATGAGGGGGCTCGCCCCCTCGTCAATACCTAGCTCTTTACGATGAATCTTGAATCATGTCGCAATTCTCAGTACACAAACGACATAGAATAAATAGTTGAAATTACTAAAAATACTTTAGCTTAAAGAGCGAGGTATTGGGGAGGAGACGGATCCCCTTATGTACGTAATAATTTCTGTTTTATGTTTTAATGCTCCTCCTTACCTCCAGCTGAAATTTTTTTTTTAATTTATTTTCTTATTTTTTTTAATAATGCTAGAAATTCCTGCGCCCCTTCATGGAAATTCTCTCCAATCATGATAAATTCCTCCACGGAAAGATCATCCCTTTTAACCCCCTCCCTTCAACTCCCCTCAACGCGAAAATGTCCCCCTGAAAACGTCTGTACTCTTCCCAATAACCATTACTATATGTAAACAATGGTCAAAGTTTGTAACTTGCAGCCCCTCTCCTTGGGACTGTGGGGGATTAAGTCGTCCCAAAAGACATAATTATTAGGTTTTTTGACTATGCTAAACAAAATGGCTATCTCAAAATTTTGATCCGGAGACTTTGGAAAAAATGAGCGTGGGAGGGGGCCTAGGTGCCCTCTAATTTTATTTATCAACTTAAAAATGCCACTAGAACTTTCAATTTCCGTTAAAATGAGCCCTCTCACGAGGTTCTAGGACCACTGGGTCGATACAATGACCCCTGGAAAAAAAACAAATAAACACACATCCGTGATTACTCTTCTTGCAAAAAATTCAAAATTCCACATTTTTGTAGATAGGAGCTTGAAACTTCTACAGGAGGGATCTCTGATACGCTGAATCTGATGATATGATTTACTTTAAGATTCTATGAATTTTAGTGGGTGTTCCCCCTAGTTTCTAAAATAAGCCCAATTTTCTCAGGCTCGTAACAGGAGGGTTTTCTGATGCGCTGAATCCGATGATATGATTTACTTTAAGAATCTATGAATTTTGGTAGGTGTTCCCCCTAGTTTCTAAAATAAGCCCAATTTTCTCAGGCTCGTAACTTTTGAGGGAGAAGACTAAACTTGAAAAAAATTATATATTTAAAATCAGCATAAAAATGCGATTCTTTTAGGTAACTATTGATATGAATATTCCATTTATAGAGTTTGGTAGAATAATAATTTTTATTTCAGAAAAAAAGGGCTATCACAAGACCAGATGGGCCATACGCACTTTAAAATGGTGCATAGGTTTAAAGTATTTGCAGAATTTTATCAGATTATTAAATTCGGATTTCCACTCTCCAAGTTTCCACGTGTTAATTTGAACTACTTCTTCGTAAATGATCGGAAATGCTTGAAAGACGACCAGAAGACTGAGGGAAGGCACAAGCAGAGATAATGGAGATCATAATAGCTAGCAGTTGTATCTTTTGAACTAAGGGTGCAAGCTGGCAACCCTGGTTCGAAACCTTCAGACCTTGATTTTTAATTTTATTTTTTTTTCGCCGGATGAGTACTAATTTTAACATTTTAATAAATTGTATACTTCATATATTCTAGCTTCCTAGGGACTGGAGCGGGGGGGGGGGGGGCTGGAAAATTGGATTAGAATAGGCTCAGAACAACTAACAAATGCTGTTTTGTTGGGCTTTACAATTAGAACTTTTTGTCTTGTAGCCAACTGCATAAACAAAATCCCAATAATTCGTCGTCAACAAAAAGAAGAATCTTAGCTAATTCGAAGAGATCCATTTTGCAAGACAAAGCAGTATGAATTGAATTTCAAATTATGACTCCAAGGGTCTAAAATTGCAAAGCTCGTTCAACCAGACTTCTCACAATCAAAAATACCAACCTCAGCAGGATGCAACACCACTGTTAGTAGTTAAAGTAGTTAAAGGTAAAGTAGTTAAAGTAGTTAAAGTAGTAGCCTAATGGCATAGCAAGATTGCTTGTTGCGAATATTTCTAAAAAAAAAAAATTGTGAGTACTTGCGTTAGTACCAGCACGCAAGCAAAAGTTTTTCAAAAGAGGGGTAGATTTTTTCATTTTCACCAAATCTTCCAAAGGACCGAAAATATTAGATATGTAAGTACTGATTATATAAAATTAGCTGTTGGGGTGGCGCTTCGCGCCACCCCGACACCTAGTTGGTGGGGCGCTTCGCGCCCCCCAAGCCCCACCGCGCGCGTAAGTCGTTACGCGCCATATTAGTTACGCGCCATTGTAGTTGTGTCCCTGTGTCCCACCTGTGAATAGATGTATATATATATATATATATATATATATATATATATATATATATATATATATATATATATATATATATATATATATATATATATATATATATATATAGATATATATATATGTTTTTAACTACGTAAAACATGCGAATATACAACATTCTTCGCTGTCCCATTGTCTATGCATATAAATAGATTGCCAGGTTTACTGACTCTTGACCATGCAACGTATAATTGTCCATGGGAAAAACAATCCGTATTCAGATCTATACCTCATTATTCTAATGCTGTGTCCCTGTGTCCCGGTCGTCATTTATATTCCCTGTGTCCCGGTCGTCATTTGTGTCCCGGTGTCCCAGTTTGTAATTTCTCTTTGAGTGTCCCGGTCGTCATTTATATTCCCTGTATCCCGGTGTCCCGGTCGTCATTTGTGTCCCGGTGTCCCGGTCTGTAATTTCTATTCGAAAAATCCCTGTGTCCCGGTCGTCATTTATATATCCTTCCTGTGCCCCCGGTGTCCCCGTTGTAGTTGTGTCCCTGTGTCCCGGTCGTCATTTATATTCCCTGTGTCCCGGTCGTGATTTGTGTCCGGGTTTCCCAGTCTGTAATTTCTCTTTGAGGTTCCCGGTCGTCATTTGTGTCCCGATGTCCCGGTATGTAATTTCATCAGTTGACAAACATGACGTCAGTCGACAAACAACTTCATGACGCATACAGCTCAATCCTTAAAATGACGTCAGTCAACAAACATGACGTCAGTCGACACACAAACATGACGTCACTCGACAGACACACACACACACAGACAACTTATTTTTATATATATAGATATAATTGTTAAATATCCTGGAAACACTCAAAAAGTCAGTTGTATGTGATCTGGGATAACCGGTTTGTCTTTCACGAGCAGTAATGACGGGTCAATTTATTTAACAAGCCAGATAGGGGGTAAACTATATAAGCTACTTGTCTCTCAAGACGTTAATACGCAAACCTGATGTCTGATGCAATACTAAAGCGCAATTATATAGTACACCTGCGTAATAGGGTTTGCTTCTTACGTCATAGGGAATGTTTTCTAAGAGATGCAAGTGTCTCTGAAACGAAAAAATTGACAATTAAAATAGCACAGGAAGGTGTAAATAATAAGGGTAAAGAAATACAAATAAAAGGGAAACATACAAAAAGACAAACAATAATGATCAGCATATTTTTTGAAGATATAATATATTGAGCGGAAGCGAGCACTCACTAATAATCATGCGTCAGAATCAAAATCAGTACTGGCCGAGGGGAAAACTAGGGTAAGCGGTTCGTAGTATGCGTCATCAACCTTGATCTAGTTAGAACTATAAGTCTTTTTAGATTCTAGCCATAACCTAGTCCCCTTCTGAACCACCTTGGTATAAGACACTTTATCAGAGGCAACTTAACGATTTCTTAAGTTGTAAACTGTACTCAAAAGTTCTTTCCAACGTTTAGCCAACTCGAATGGAAGGTCAATATTAATAATATTCCCCTTATTTCTTAGATTACCAACACAAGCCATAATATTATCCTTATGTCGAAGATTTTAAACTGATACAAGAATAGGGTCCGATGCCAGGCGCGAGTTTTATCTGCTGGGGTGTTTAGCCTGGCTTCTAAGTCTAAAGATGGCCGTAAACCTAATATCCCTGTATTTCCCTACCGACATCTGTGATAAAAAATCGTTAACGGTTTCGTCAATATTTTTATCTTTCTTAAACACTGGTCTTTAACTAGCACAGGAATAGGTTCCAAGCCAGTGTTCTCTTGTTTAACGCTGCATTCTCCCTACGAAGATTTTCAATCAGTTGCTATAAGTCGTCCATTCGCTCATCAAAATACTTTTTTGTGACAAACATCGCTAATTATATTATATCGGTAATTAACATTTCGCTAATTATACAGTACGGTTGTTTCTTTCCTCAACTCATCAAACTGGCAAAAGAAACTTACAGGCATGGGCCCCTTTCTTTATAAAATCCAAATATGAGGGGCCCAGGAATTAATAGTGCGATAATTGATATGAAACTGGATTTCGCAGTTAAGAGAACTATCACAAAGTTAAAGAGAGGTCTTGCCTTGACTAGCGTTAGTTCAGTACTTGAGGTTATTGTAGTCGAAAGTGCTTTTATTGAATTAGTAGGTGAAAAATATGTGCATTAAGAAGAGATCCATATGACTAATTGTTCAATTCAGTTTTGTTCAGCTTGACACATAACTAAGGACAATTTGGCTTACTTGTGAGTCTTATGTTACAACCAAAAAGTACGAACTTTTTTGGGTTTTGAAGCTATTTTACTAACTATTACTGGCTAGTTAAGCAGATGGCTAAATTGAGGCTACGAATACTCTGGAAAAGGTGTAAAGGGTGCGTTTGAAGAACTTGGCTGAAACCAGACATTTACAAAAAAGTTTGCACAGAAAAGCTTAAAGGACAAGCTACAATTTTCTACAGCTAAATGGATGTCACCAATACATACGTTATCAAAATAAAGGGTACTTGTATGAAGTAACCCCTACAAAAAATTCTTCTAATATGTTCTTCTGACTCTCAATCCTAGTGAAATATATATAGTTCATACAATAATAAAAATGTAAATTTTAGAAACAAATTTGGGCTCTATATTTGCACATTATGGGGGGGGATGGGGGTAAAGTATAGTGGATCTGCATGCCTAATGTGTTAGGTACAATTACTCTGCATATTATGTAGTAAGAATTGTTTTCTAACTTCACACAGTCCAAATACTTTACCAATACCCCCTCCCCCTGATGTGGATTCTGATATATCCTCCCTGAATTTATTCTGTCACTTCTCTTTGTCTTGTCTCACGCTAAACCGGTTCTGCAATGCGTAAATGAATGAATGAACAACTTGAGTGCTAGGGGGTATTTTATCCAAGTACCATAAATGAAGTTCCCCCTTATTTCTCTGTCACTACTTTTCTAAAGTTAGCTTAAGTGATGAATTTGATAAAAAAAAAAACTCGATTTATTTTACAGTTTAGATTTCGAAAACTGAAACTGAACAATGAATGAATACGGGGGCTTAGATTTGTGGAAATAAAACATAAACTTTATTTTGGAGACTAACATTAGAATATCTAAGCCATAATCAATTTCTCAAAAAGAAAATGTAGATTATTTTTCGTGAAATAAAAAGCAATCTATTACATTATCCTTTTTGAAATTTGAACCAGGGACAAAAGGGAGCTAAATAAAACAATCTTAGAAACCTCGTTTGTAACAAGTTATCTTAAAGTCGTGTAAATAACATTTGCTTTTAAAGTTATAAATTGTAACAAATATTTAGTGCTGAAATTAATTTAGGTTGAAATGATTTAACCCAGAAATGCAGGCGTTATAGTTTTGTAAAGTGAGTGTTCCAATGCATCGGTTTTTTTCTTTTTTTTATAGAATATGGTTCTTATTATTTATTATCAAATGCATAAAAATTTAAAGCAATGTGATTTAAAGTGATGATTAAAGCGTTGCTGTTAAGCAAATATGAATATAAGCTGTGATAACTACTACTAAAGAACGACTCGGACTTCGATACTCCTTCACCAGAGGATACATATACGGTGGTTTTTAGTTGATACAGACCCTGGAAATCGAACCCTTCTGGTATCAAAAATCTAGCATTTGATCAAAATTCTGCCTTCTGGTAAAATTGACTTTAATCAAAGCAACGGGATCTTCTTCAATACGTATATTTCATAATTTACATAATGACTTCACTGATGTAAACACGTAGTATTTTTTCCAAACATCTTGCGTCATCTTTACTCATCGTAAACTGGCTTAATTTGTTCCTCACGTTTTGTAGTGATGGTTTTTCAACGCTTATTCGAATGCTCCCTTTTCATTTTGGCTCACAAACATGAATTACTAAGAGAATCTTACTTCCCACATTTGTAGCTGAAGTACCAAGTATTGCCAGCTTTGCAATACCAACTAAACTGTAATATATATTGACTGAAAAAGGATGTCAGAAAAGTTTTGCTTTAATGGCATAATATATTTGAATCGGTGCGGGGGAAAAGGGGTTTATTATCCCCTCTTTTTCTCATATTTTTCTGTATTTAAATGTTGATTCTTGCAATTCTTTCGAGTAAATCCGGCCTGGTTTATCTCTCATGTTTTATGGAATTGGAGTGTTTGTTTGTCAGCTTATCGTGGAATATGACTCATTTTAAGTTTCAGCATACATTGTTTTGTGGAAAACAGAATTAATTTTGTATGTTGCAGGAATTTTTTCACCATTACTTTTTTTTTGTAAAAAGGAAAACGCAAACCGCACACGCTAAAATTGTCTAGCGCCTGCGAGAAAACCTGCTAAGGAATCTAGTGGATAGTCAAACAGTTCGTGGTAACGAACTGTAGTAAGAAACGACCCGGCTCAATAGTAACCGAAACTCTAAAAAACGGAAGTTTTATAACAATAGTTATACCAAAAGAATTGCATTTTAATGCTGATTTCAAATATATAAGTTTCATTAAGTTTAGACCTACCTTATTTAAGAAAATAGGAGGAAGCACCCCTCAAAAGTCATAGAATCTTAAGGAAAATCACACCATAAGATTCAGTGTGTCAGAGAACCCTACTGTAGAAGTTTCAAGCCCCTATCTACAAAAATGTGGAATTTTGCATTTTTTGCCACTAGACAGATCGTGTATACTAGACGGATACTAGCGTATACTAGACGGATGCGTGTTTATTTGTTTTTTTTCCCAGGGGTGATCGTATCGACCCAGTTGTCCTAGAATGTTGCGAGAGGGCTCATTCTAACGGAAATGAAAAGTTCTAGTGCCCTTTTTAAGTGACCAAAAAAATTGGAGGGCACCTAGGCCCCCTCCCAAGCTAATTATTTTCCCAAAGTCAACGGATCAAAATTCTGAGATAGCCATTTTATTCAGCGTAATCGATAAATCTTATAACTATGTCTTTGGGGACGACTTACCCCTCCACAGTCACCGTGGGAGGGGCTACAAGTTACAAACTTTGACTAGTGCTTACATATAGTAATGGTTATTGGGAAGTGTACAGGTGTTTTAAGGAGGATTTTTTGGTTGGGGGAGGGGTTGAAAAGAGGGGGATATACTGGGGGAACTTTCCATCGAGGAATTTGTCACGGGGGAAGAAAATTTCCATGAAGGGAGCGCATGATTTACTAGCATTATTTAAAAAAAAATGAAAAAATAAATATGAAAAAGTTTTTTTTTCAGCTGGAAGTAAGGAGCAGCATTAAAACTTCAATCGAACAGAAATTAATACCCATATGAGGGTCTCACCTCCTCCTAATACCTCGCTCTTTACGCTAAAGTATTTTTAGTAATGTCAACTATTTATTCTACGGCTTTTGTGATTCAGGGCTCATTCTTAATGGATTGGGCCAAAATTTAAGATTTAGTGTAAAGAGAAAGGTACTGACGAGGGGGCGAACCCTCTCATATGTGTAATAAAAACATGAGAATAAAAATTTTTTTACGTAAGCTAGTTTATAAGTTACGTATATCTTTTACTAATAAAAAGATTCGTAAAAAATTAAAAGTTCTAGTTGCCTTTTTTATTAACCAAAAAATTGGAGGGAAACTAGGCTTCCTCCCCCGCTCTTTTTTTGTCAAAATCATTCGATCAAAATTATGAGAAAGCCATTTAGCCAAAAAAAAAAAATATATGCAAATTTCGTTTTAATTATTTCTCTGCGGAGAGCCCAAATCAAAACATGCATTGATTCAAAAACGTTCAGAAATTAAATAAAAAAAACAAGTTTTTTCAACTGAAAGTAAGGAGCGACATTACTACTCCCCAACTCCTTTTTTCTCAAAATAGTCGGATCAAAACTATGAGAAAGACATTTAGCCATAAAAATAAATTAATATGCAAATTTCGTTTAATTATTCATGTGTGGAGAGCCAAAATTAAAACATGCATTAATTCAAAAACGTCCAGAAATTAAATAAAAAGACAAGTTTTTTTTAACTGAAAGTAAGGAGCGATAATAAAACTTAAAACGAACAGAAATTACTCCGTATATGAAAGGGCTGTTCCCTCCTCAACGCCCCGCTCTTCACGCTAAAGTTTTTAACTTTTTTGAAAAGAAGAGTTGAGGAAAAGAGTCAAACAAAGAGCGGGGCGTTGAGGAGGGAACAGCCCCTTTCATATACTGAGTAATTTCTGTTCGTTTTAAGTATTAATATCGCTCCTTACTTTCAGTTAAAAAAACTGTTATTTATTTAATTAACGATTAAAAATGGATTTGCAGGTTTCGCGGCAATTGATGAGATTTTTTGGATTAGATCATAGTAATAATAAATGTTCCACAGCAATAAATAGATTAAAACTCATCTTGTGTAAGGTAAGGTAAGGATAGATGCGATTTTTCCCTACTATACTCGCGACTTTCGAATTATTTTTATGCGTTTATTTTTCGAAAAATCAATGTGGAGTTCTGATTGTATTTTCCAGAAAATTGTAGCATGTGGGAAATAAGTGTAAGACAATCATGCTTCTCACATTTGTGACTGCATTGTCAACGTTGCCAATATCAAGCAAACTGCAATATCAAGTAATTTGTAATACATATCGACTTAAGTACTAGTTCTTGAAATCCTCTGGTTTAAAACCAGCTGTGTTTATTCCTATTGTTTTGTTAGTATTATAACGCTTTTTCAAATGTTTGCCTTTCAGCTTACTGTGATTTATGACTTACAAAATATTGCTTCCCACGTTTGTAGTATTTTGCCACTTATATGTGGATGCATTCCAGTTATGTAATTATTTCCATTCCAAAGACAAAGTTCAAACAAAACAGTCATGTGTGGGCGCATTCAAGTTATTAGTGTCATTAGTTTCGTCCCAAATCATCAAACATAATTCTCAGTTTATTGTAAGCTCAGAACCAACTAAAATGTTTGCCCCATTTGCTTATCTTAAGCATACTAGGGGTTGAATTTTTAGATATCAACTATTTGGCTATGTAGCTTTGAGTTAAAACCATGCCATCACCAATAAAAATGAAACGAGGTCAATATCACATTAATAGTGCAGAAGCGGTAATTGAGGGGCTGGGACGGGTCAATTTTTCTTCTTTATTTTATACCCCTCCCAAGGTTTTGGAAATTACCATTTTTGATATTTTCATTAAAAGAAAAAATGTCCATCGCCCTCAGTTTTGAAAAGTAACTTATTCGTTTATTTTCATTGAAAAGAGTTGAAAAATCCCCGCCTGTCCCCGTCCATTCCTTTGAATTCGCTCCCTTACATCAGTTTTTAACAGACATTAAGTATCAGGGAACGGAAAAAAAACATAATAAATAGATTTGAGAAAAATCTATTCATCAGTCATCAAATATGCAAATATTTGACTTCTACGCTTCTCTAGAAAGCTGATTCTGCTCGTAGAGTCCTGAAGTTAGAAAGACTCTCCCTAACGCGAGTAAAATCACAAACAACATGTTTGGATGTCGAATGCTAAGTAATTTTTTGTAGAAGCCAATTACGCCAAATCTGTATTAAAATACACTCAGGAATATTCGCTATGTTCAAACACAAAGGTGAAATGTAGAAATTCGGAAAAGCTGGTGCTCATCACAGACGCGGGGGAAAAAATAGCCTCGGGGAGGAGGTCAGCATTTTGTGGGGTCAGCATTTTCGTTGTAAAAACAACAACGAAAGGCAAATCATACAAAAAGTATGCAAAATTATAGGGACGACATTGAGCTTTTGCTTCGGGAGGGGGGGAAGGATTTTTAAAATTGGAGCTTCTACAAATGTTTAGAAAATTATAACTGTTCTTTAGAAGCTTTAGGATAAGATTCTAATGTATTTATCAGAAGATTCTTATGTTATTTATTCATTGGATGATTAGAAATTGCCGTGGAACATCAGATTCATCTCGTCGGAGAGTAACTAATATAATTCAACTTGTTTTAAATAACTTACCCCTTTATACTACTTAGTGAAGTTTGAAAGTTGTAAAAAATATTTTCTATTTAAAATTTGTATCGGTAATTACTGTACCGTAAGCATCCGGTAGCCCATATAGAAAAAAATGTTGCATGACAGATTAGTTTGTCTTCTGGATTATTACAAATTAGAAACCACTAAAATCTAGTCAAAACCATTAAAAACAGATACAAAAATCACGCGATAAATTGGGTTATTTTTATTTGAATAGAAAAGAAATCATGCACCAATTGTTAGGAGCTCAACTTAATCATGGTAGCCTATTACGGAAGTAAGTACTAAGGAATAGTGGTGCTTCGAGCCCATTCCTCCCAAAATCTTGAGCTGGAATTTAGCCTTGAATTTATTATACTTTCACTTGTCTTTTTGTTTTTTTCTTTAATACCGCCCCCAGAACGTATTTATGCTAATTTGACTGTGGCTACATATTGTTTTACCGTGCTTTGTTGTAAGTCGAATCCCCACCAGAGGTCTCGTTTTGAAAAATGTATCATAATACTACAGTATCTTGATAAATTAAATTTTTTTCTGAATTTTTAGCTAAATAAATATTAAAGGAATTTATATCATACTGTTTCAAAATATGCATTTGAAAAACTAACTTTATTTTAACTTTATTTTTATAATGGATAATAATAAACTAAAAATGTAACTTTATTTTAACCTCCTCCGGTAGGATATGATCCTCTGGGTCCCTCTCTAGGCTTAGACTTTTTGTACGCCATGCACCATATATCCTATTAAAATATCTATAAGTTTATATACACAAGAATCATAAAATATCTTCACTCTTCTCTTACGCTAAAGTTGTATTCTGAAATTATCAATGATTTCATTGCCCAGGACCCGGAAGTTGCAGCTAGACGGCATGATAGTAAAATATTGTACTGGCATGTTAATAAATTGAGAGGGAGTAGTCAATCTGGACTTGCCCCAGTTAAAGATAGGAACGGGGCCACGATTAGTGATAAGGAAAGAGTTAAAGAGAGATGGGCAGAACAATTTGAGAATGAGCTAAACCGAGATAGAGTTGCAGAAAAAAATATAGAAGAAAATGAAAAAGTTTGAGAAAAACCTTAGATGTGAATAAAGATTTGTTTTGTGAAGAAGAATTAGCAACAGTAGTAAAATAGTGCGGTAAACGAGTCTCTTAAATATGGTGGCTTTGAGGTTAAAATTAGTTACTGAAGATTTTGAACATGATTTTTGAAAAAGGGGAAGTGTCTACCGATTTTAGGAAAAACTTAATTAAACCACTTTATAAGAAAGGTAATATGTGTGAGCGTGGTAATTATCGAGGCATTAGTTTGGTCTTTGAATGTAGCAAATTACTTGGTATTATGACACTTTTTGAACTGAGAGATGCTGTAGACAAAATTTTAGAGAAGAAGGGCCCTTTTTCTAAGACCTAGGAGGTTTTAGAAGAAGAAGAGGATGCTTCTACCAAATTTTCACTCTTATCTTAATAATAAAGAAGTGCCTAGGTTGTCAAACACCTTTGGTCCTCAGTTTTATAGATAATGAGCAAGCTTTCAATTCTGTTGATAGAAGAGCTTTAGCAAAGGTCTTATCCTTGTATGGTATACCAGACATTTGCATTCAAGTGATTAGTGTTATGTACGAGAATAACACTGCTGCGGTTAAGAATATTTTATGCTGTCGCATAAAATTCAATGTTGAAAACAATGCTGGTTTTGTATGTAATTAGGAGTTAAGCAAGGCTGTGTTCTATCCCCTTTTATATAGATCATTCTGAAGGACTTTGTCTTAAGGAGCAAAGGAAAGGCGATGGGAGACCTCGGAATGAGATGGGGAGGAAAAACTATCGTGGACTTACATTATGCTGATGATTTAAGCATCATTATATATATATATATATATATATATATATATATATATATATATATATTTATAAATATATATATATATATATATATATATATATATATATATATATATATATATATATATATATATATATTAGGTTTGAAAATTAATGTTAAGAAGACTAAGTCACTAATGTTAGGAATAAGTGAAGATGAAAATGTAACATAAGGTAATAAAAAGATCGATCAGGCAGGCAGCTTCCCTTTCCTTGGTAGTATCAAACAGTTCGTGGTAACGAACTGTAGTAAGGAGCGACCCGGCTCAATAGTAACCAAAACTCTTGATATCAATAGCTACATCAAAAGAATCGCATTTTAATGCTGATTTTAAATATATAAGTTTCATCAAGTTTAGTCTTACCCATCAAAAGTTATGAGCCTGAGAAAATTTGCCTTATTTAGGAAAATAGGAGGAAACACCCCCTAAGAGTCGTAGGATCTTATAGAAAATGACACCATCAGATTCAGCGTATCAGAGAACCTTCCTGTAGAAGTTTCAAGCTCCTATCTACAAAAATGTGGAATTTTGTATTTTTTGCCAGAAGACAAATCACGGGTGCGTGTTTATTTGTTTGTTTTTTTTGTTTGTTTTTTTTCCCAGGGGTCATCGTATCGACCAAGTGGTCCTAGAGTGTCGCAAGAGGGCTCATTTTAACGGAAATGAAAAGTTCTAGTGCCCTTTTTAAGTGACCAAAATAATTGGAGGGTATCTAGGCCCCCTCCCACGCTCATTTTTTTCCCAAAGTCAACGGATCAAAATTTTGAGATAGCCATTTTGTTCAACATAGTCGAAAACCATAATAACTATGTCTTTGGGGATGACTTACTCCCCCAGAATCCCTGGGGGAGGGGCTGCAAGTTACAAACTTTGACCAGTGTTTACATATAGTAATGGTTATTGGGAAGTGTACAGACGTTTTCAGGGGGATTTTATTTTGTTTGGGGGTGGGGCTGAGGAGAGGGGGCTATGTTTGAGGATCTTTCCTTGGAGGAATCTGTCATGGGGAAAGCAAAAATTCAATGAAAAGGGCGCAGGATTCTCTAGCATTACTATAAGAAAACAATGAAAAATAAACATGAAAACGTTTTTTCAAATGAAAGGAAGAAGTAGCATTGAAACTTAAAACGAACAGAGATTATTACGCATATGAGGGGTTCTAAAAATACTTTAGCATAAAGAGCGAGGTATTTAGGAGGAGATAAATACCTCGCTCTTTATGCTAAAGTATTTTTAGTAATTTCAACTATTTATTCTACGGCCTTTCTGATTCAGGGGTCATTCTTAATGAATTGGGACAAAACTTACGATTTAGTGTAAAGAACGAGGTATTAACGAGGGTACAAACCCACTCATATACATAATAATAATTAAAGAATATAAAAGTTTGTTGCGTAAGTTAATTCTAAAGTTACGTATATTTTTTGCTAATAAAAAAATCGTTAAAATTAAAATTAATAGTTGCCTTTTTATGTAACCGAAAAATTGCATGGCAACTAGGCCTCCTTCCCCATCCCATATTTCTCAAAATCGTATGATCAAAACTAAGAGAAAGCCATTTAGCCAAAAAAGGAATTAATATGCAAATTTCGTTTGAATAGTTTACGTGTGGAGAGTCAAAATCAAACATGCATTAATTCAAAAACGTTCAGAAATTACATAAAAAAAACTAGGTTTTTTTAACTGAAAGTAAGGAGCGACATTAAAACTTAAAACGAACAGAAATTACTCCGTATATGAAATGGATTGTTCCCTCCGCAATCCCACGCTCTTTACGCTAAAGTTTGACTCTTTGCCACAATTCTGCTTTTTAAAACAATTAAAAGCTTTAGCGTAAAGAGCGAATGATTGCGGAGGGAACAATCCATTTCATATACGGAGTAATTTCTGTTCGTTTTAAGTTTTAATGTCGCTCCTTACTTTCAGTTAAAAAAACCTAGTTTTTTTATGTAATTATTAGTAAAAACGACGTGAGCAGTTAAGATGTTAAAGGTAGAATAGCCAAGCCTCAGAGTGTTTTTTCACAGTTGAAAAAACTTTGTAAGAATAAGAAAATAAGTCTGCAAACCAAGATTAGAATAATAGAGGCTACGGTGATGACAGTGGTTGAAACATGGCTATGAAAGCATAGGCTCTCCGAAAATTTGATCAAGATTTGCTAGATGTTTACCAGAGAAATCGGCTACGGATTGTTCTGGGTACCCGACTGACTGACCGTATTTCAAACAGTAGGCTGCACGAAAAATGTTGTTCAATCCCGCTTTCTAGGGCTATAATGAAGGAAAGGATTAGATGGCTAGGGCACATTGTACGGATGAAGAATAAAAGATTGCCGAAGATTGTCCTTTTCGGTCAAGAGCCTACGGCTAAACGGAAAGCAGGTCGTTCTTGTCTTGGGTGGGAGGACGTCACAAAGAAAGATATAAAGGAAATGGAAAATTCCTAGGAGGGTGTGAAAAGGGAGGTTTTGAATAGGCCGGGTTGGAGGAGAAGCCTATGTAGCTGTGTTTGGACTCAGGTGGCTTGGTGCTGCGGTGAGTTGTTAGTAGTAGTAGTGGTAGTAGTAGTAGTATTTCAATCATCAGAGAAATAATGGTTGCATTTTTGTTTTTGCTCACTATTGGGTATTGGTTCAATATCATATTGGGCATTCCAAGGTTTTCTAATACACAGAGAAATGTTTCGTTGAACAGCCTGACTTATCATTTTGTATAGAACTATGTGCAAATCTTTCTCACTTTCACTGTAATATTATTAAATACAAAAACGCTGTTTAAAATTTTTATTTAGTGTCCTATTTATCTCATTTTGCTCTTAACTGACTTAATCAAACGTTGGCATGTAGCAGTATAGCTTGAATATTCATTCTACACTCATCCTCTTATCACCAATCCTCTCCTTTCATTTAATTTTACTTCATCCTTAATTGCGGTTTAAGCTTACAGCCTATTCTCTTGCTATTGTTCAATTTATGTTTTGGAAATACTCCATTAAATAATCTAATATCTTAACAAATTACAATTTCACAGAGCCCATGAAAAGATTCTTTTTTTTTCTTTTTCTGCATTTATAAGCAACAAAAAACAAAATATAAAAATCCATTTAAATTTTCTTTTTAATTATTTTAAGTCTTAATTTGCTCAAGTCTAAGGTTGGCAAAGAGCCGTGGTACTTAATGGTTCCTTCTTTGCTCATCATTCTATCAACAACTCATTCCTTTTAATTAAGATTTTGTTCACCCTTAATTGCTGTTTGCGTTTACGACCCTCGAACTAGTGGGAATTACGTTCTTCAGCTGTTTCTTCCCTCCTAAATTTATTTACTTAATAATTAAAGACTTTTTTTCTAAAAAATGAGCTTTTCTTAGAAAATTATGTAGATTAAACTTATTCTTAAGAAGAATTTTTAAAAGAAAAGTAAAGAGCAACATTAAACCAAGGACGTGAAGAAATAAAGTCTTGCAATAATGAAACTTAAAATGGATAGAAAACATATTCATATCATACGTTCATATTCTTTAAATCAATTTACATTCATATTTATATATTCATACGTAAATGACACCAAAAATGAACATAAATTACAATGAGTAATCAAGTCAGACTTAAAATAAATAAGAATTACCGCAAACAACTGTAGGACTAACTAGGCCTTTTAAAGGCCAGATCATCATTTGCCCTTTCTTGAAAGCAATTCTCATTTCGAGCTTGTTTTTTATTGTCATCACATCAACAAAAAAAAGAAATCAAGAAAATAACATAGACTACTGAAAAGAACAAATGAAGCTGACGGTTTAATATGAAATAGTAATGTGAGGTCTAATGATGTAAAGTGAGGCCTAAGCTTTTGTATTTACAAAACTGAGGTTTTGTATTTACGTATTAACGCTACAAACGAAAAAGGTTGAAATATATTCTGTTTTAAGTAAGGCGCCAGAAATTTTTCAGCCTTTAACCTAGGAGCTGTGGCGGCCATGCCATCCCTTTGCGCATAGCTGTTGGACTTTTTGACCATTTTGTACAAAACAGCTGTTTCAAAATTTTCATCGGTTGTCTTTGTTGGTTAAGAAGGGAGACTGGCAGCTGAAAAGGGTGAGGAAGGGGAGCTGATTTCCCTGGAATCACTTTTGACTTTTAAAAAGGACACTTTTTGGACTTTTAAAAAGGAAAAAACCCTATCTGAAGTTTATATTGCAGCTCCTATATGAAGTGGCCTAAAAAACAGAAGACTAAAAAAAAAATACGCAGAAGCCCCTTCGCTGTTTACTTAGGCCGCGCAATTGCGCTCCCTATGATGGTATTGATTTTTAAGTTATCCTCACTTTGGCTGTGCGTTGTATTTTTTAAGAAATATTTCTTGGTAACGAATTCTAGTTTAGACGTAACTAACCAGTCACGTTTAAGATTAACTGTTAAGGATAAGTTAAATATTTTATTTACATTTAATATTAGGTTTAATTCACGGATAAATTCTACCCAAATGGGGTAGAATTTCTTTTAGTACTGTTTCTTTTCCATGATTTATGCTCTATTTTCTTACAATGTTTCTTAACCCTCAGCCCACGTTCATCTGCACATGTATTGCTAGTCGTCGCAAAAATATACTGTCACAGGGTTTGACCTCGTGTACATAATTTGGTTTCAACTGAGTATCTGGAAGTAGGTTAAAATCAGTACGAAATTTTCTTTTTATCGAAGTTCTATTACTAAAATAAAAAGCTAAAAAACTTAAGTTTTATTTGAGTTTAAGTTAAATTTAAACTTCGTTTTTTACTTAGTTTTACTTATTTTTACAGATTTTGAATATGATTTTACATTATACAATTGATATATAATTTAGCACATAGTCTACTTATTTCTTTGCAGAAAATGATCTGCCATCGGGTTTGAGTTTAGTTGCAAAACTTTGATTCGATTGGATGACAGGAGATAATTTAAATTCAATTTATTGACAAAGAATTGAACATGCAATTAATAAGTAGGAGTGCTCTCCTCAAAGGCACTATGGCCTTCAAAAGAGGGAGAAGACATAGTTTTAACTTAAAAACTAACTTAGAAACAAATCATGATATCAATCAGCAGTAACTAAAATTTGTAGCAATTTTGGACAGAAAATAATTTTTTTTCAAACAGAAAAAAATCGAATAGAAGGATTTTTTAGTCTAAAAAAATGCGAGTACCTCAAAATTTGTTGAACACCTTGTTTAAAGAGGTTAAACGACGAAACTTTCGAAATTATTCAGACAGTTTGTTTCTTACGATATGATTCGCTGTTATCGGATTGTAGTAAACTGACCTTGAAATAAGTAGAACTAGTGGCATAAATTTCGGGGTGGGGGCTTTTGACTCCCTAGATTTTGAAAAATAATTTTTTAGATATTTTCATTGAAATTATCTTTTCAGTATATTCATTGAAAAAAATTGCTCCCCTAGATTTTGAGAAATAAATTTTGCCCCCATCCCCTCTAGATTTGACAGGAGCATAAGTCATTCACCCGATTTTTTTCCAATACGGTTATGCTAATGATGCCCTCGTGGGATGTATTAACGCTATACTACTGGCAGAAACTTGAATTAATTAAAAAATTGCCAGGGATGCCAATTGGAAGGGAAAAGTGACTCTTTTGTGAGAATTTGAAAATTATCTTCCCCTTTGTATCTTTTTTTCAAAAAGCAAATCTATAAGAATTACACAAACATTTTTCTTGTGTAAATCAGAGTATAGGGGGTATACATTTCCGGAGGGGAGCTACACTGAATCTCGGGTTTATCTCATAATTTCCTTCACAAGCAAAGCTTGGTCTCCTAGTGCTGCACGATAAACTGATACAATAGACTAAGATAACGGGTTATTGCCACTTATACGTCCATAAAATTTCTAAATTTCTAAATTGTGAGAAAAACATACATATTTTGTTTAAATTCACTTTATTCTATTCTCACCAGACATTTCGTAGAGCATGCTGATGCAGAAATAAATGTCCCACAAGTAGCGCTGGTGTTATGTGGAATGCGACTGATTTCAGTCATAATTCTTAGCGTTTTTATGTCATTTCTTTTTTTGAAGCTGGCTAAAAAAAGATAGTTAGAAAAGCGAAAATAGCAAAGTATCAACACAGAATTATACATAGATGTAGTTCCACATTTATGGGTTAGTATTTGAATCCGGAACATAAGGAATAGGACGTTATCAGCGCTTATTAGGCGCTTCAATTACAAATAAGAAGATTTGGAGCTAAATTGAAGTTTTGATTTAAATTTTGGAAATTCCGTGACCAAACTACAACCGATTTGACTTATATATTTGCAGTACGAATATCATTATAAAATGCATTAAGTCTTATCTTCTTTTTCAATGATTTCTTTTTCATTCAGGAAATTATATATACTGTATATATACCTTCTCATTCTTCAATGGTTTCATTTCTGATCTACTTGCAAATGTAGAGGGTGTAGCCCATTCATTTCCACTTTTGAAAGTTTAAAAACAAGATAATCTAATCTTGAGCTGATAGATACTAGGAAGTAAAAGCCCCTTAAATATCAGGGGGGAAATTGACCTGAGCAAATATGGTGAAACAGGAAGCATAGAACATTTTACAATTTTACCATTAACTAGGCTCACATATTTACTTTGATGATAAGGTTTTCACATGCAGTATATTTGGAAAAATATTAACGTAGAACATAATATGAAGTGTAACTCCTCCTTATTTTTCTCGGTTTCCTTATGTTCAAAACGAGCATGGATTAATTAAAAAATTATATTGTAAACCTTTTACCTGGTGATGTCTGAGTTTACATTGATAAACATTTAATATTGGTATGCGTGTACTGGTTAGCGTGTAGCCGAATCTTTCAGAGCTAAGGGTTTACGTGGGAGGAGATAGAAGAAGAGTCTCTTTACTATAAACTATTCATTTATTCTAAAAAGTCTATATACCTGGTTTGAAAACAAACACGGGAAAAGAACTTTACAGAAGTACTGCACGAGAAGAACTGCTTGTAATAGAAATCCGTATATATAATGATTCCCAAGGTTCATAGAAACAATTTCTACTAATTACATTAGTCCGAGTTCAGCTTTCTGGTATTATAAACTTAGTTTTTCTGAAAGTTTTTCCCATTTCCAAAGGACAGAGCATCATAAATTTTAAAAACTCGTGTCTCACTAAGGCTTCTAGAACCCAATATAAATTTCAAAGATAAAATTGACCCACAATGCATTAAAATTAGGTTTTATTTTTCCTGTTCTAAGACTTACATTTAAAATTTTACAGATCCCCCTCCAAAAAAAAAGTTTCTCCAAAGTATTTTTACCAAAAATAATTTTCCCAATCCAACAAAATTTACTATTTAAGGCACTTTATGCCAACATAAAATCAGTTACGAGTGGAAACTTAATGGGGGAAAAATATCCACAGGATTAATCCAAATTTTAGATTTCTTTTGATATTGTCTTATATTTATAGAAATTTTAATATACATAGAAATTTTAATATAATAGTCAAATTGAAATGTCACATTTTTAGTCACGCTTGCAATCTTGTTTGCAGAGAATCCGCAGTCCCCACACTTAAGTTAGAAATACACTGTTCTTCTTTAAAAAAAATAAAAAATCACAGACATCGAAGATAACAAAAAACTCAATACAGTAAAAATGTATCTGTGAACAAAATCATTCTTATAAAAAAGAAATGAGGATTTTTCAAATATTTCAATGATAAAAATCAAGGAATTTTCCTCACTAATTTCCGGTCTTTATTTTTCTAAATTTCATTTAACAAACTTTTAACCAATTTTAAAGTCAACCTTTTGCATTTTCCCTTAAAATAAAATAAAACAACAAAGATTTCCACTGACTGCAAACTGAAGAAAATGTAAAAGAAAATTTTAATTGATCAATACTCTTTGTATAAACCTCTCAACTTCATCTGCTTGTTTTCCTCCCTAGGCATACTAGGTCTAGAAGGCTCTACAGTATTTGGCTTCCTGATTTGGGACTACCTTTCTGTACTGTTCTAATCCAAATTTAATCATAAGTGTTTCGTCACCTGTCCTTAGATCTTATTCATTTTCCCTCTCACGTCTCTCTCTTTTTCTCTCTTCTGTATTAAAACTAGGTTTGATAAAACAACCAAAATATGTAAATTTTGCTTTCCTGTTGACCCACTAAACGCACTTCCCATCATACGGGCCGAATCCAACGAAAAGATGCAAAAAGGGGTTCTTTACATCTTACTTTGACCAAAGATTTTATCATTTGATATTAAAAAAAAAAAAAAAAAAAAAAAATCCTACGCATGCACACATTATAATTCTCAAAAAGCTTCTGATATTCTATATTTATTTTATCATGTAAAATAATTTACTGTCTTCACGTCTGAAATATATCCAATAATAGCCTAAGTAACTATTCATGCAATAACTTTATTGTAGTATCCGTTGCGACGGTTGGCATGGCACCCTTTTTCATCGCCAACGCCTCCTACCCAATAACAAAAGAAAAATATCATAAATTAAAAAAAGTAAAAGAAACTCGCTATCGCCCAAATTTGTATATATCTCTCTCTGCAAATTCGTCATACTCTCATAAGGCGCGCTACCTGCAGGGCTTCTAGGGCTCGGTGATCCACCGCCTACCCCATTCCTCACCAAGTTGAGGCCTTCCTGATGCAGGATCCCCTGAACTACACTTCCTCCAGGTTCCTCCTTGTAACCTGCGAGCTGGTTCCTTGGTCGACCGTCATCCGCCCCTTCACCAGTCCCAGCACCACGCTGAATTACCCTTTCCCTTGGTTTCTCATTATAATCTGCGAGCTGGTTCCTCGGTTGACCATCGTCCACCCCTTCACTAGTCCCGGCACCACGCTAAATTAATCTCCCCCTGGTTTCTGATAACCTGTGAGCTGGTTCCTCGGTTGACTAATGTCCGCTCCTTCACCAGTCCTAGCACCACACAAAATTACACTTCCCCCAGGTTTCTCATACTCTGAGAGCTGTTTCCTCGGTCGATTAATGTCCATCCCTTTACTAGTCCCAGCATCACGCAAAATTACACTTCCCGCAGGTTTCTCATACCCTGAGAGCATGCTCCTCGGTCGATTAATGTCCCCCCTTCACCAATCCCAGCACCACGTATTCCTCACGTGAATGCCCTTCAAAGATTATCACGCCAATTCTTTGGCTATAAAAAAATACTTAATAATGCGCTGGTAAGCGTGTAGGGGTAGCCGAATCTTTCAGAGCTAAGGGTTCACGTGGGAGGAAATGGAAGAAGAGTGTATTCACTATAAACTATTCATTTATTCTACAAAGTCTGTATACATGGTTTGAAAACAAACACAAGAGGAGAACTTTACAGAAGTACTGAACGAGAGGAACCACTTGTAATCCTTCAGAATCCGTATATAGAATGATTTCCCAGCTGGCACGTACGCAGGGGTGGGGCTCCGGGACCGGCCCCCCTAAATCACATATTTTTCCCAAAATTTTCTGATACTTCTTATTGAATTTGAACTCTCATAGAATCTCTCATAGAATAATAGAATCATAGAATCAATCAGACATCTCATAGAATTTCTCATAGAATCATAGATTTGAAAGATTTGTCCCTCCCCCCAAACAAATTCCTTTGTACGTGCCTGTTTCCAAAGTTCTTAGAAACACGCTCTGCCATGTTAAAATTGTCCGAGTTCTACTTTGTGCTATTATAAACCAAGATTTTCTGATTTCCATTTCCAAAGGACAGAGCATCATAAATTTTACAAACCCGTGTCCTACTTAGGCTTCTAGAATCCAGTATAAATTTCAAAGATAAAATTGACCCGCATTGCATTAAAATTAGGCTTCATGTTTCCTTTTCTAAGACTTGATTCTAAATTTACAGTATGGTCAAAGTAAAGAGAAAATTTGACACTTAAAACGAGCAACAGTTTCAAAACTATTTAAAGTTATAGTTTTTTTCCAAATTATTGGAGGGGCAACTGCCCCCCTTGCCCACCCTCTCAACGACGCCACTGTTTGTCGAATCTCCTTAAATAAGTTTTAGGTATCCGTCTAATAAAGTTCAATAGTTTTGTGACAGAGAGGGTATTCCTCGATAACATAAACCTGTCGTCTCTGTTTAGTAGCTGAGAAAATAGGAAAAAAGGATTTTCAATACCAAAAGCAGGCACATTGGTTTTAGCAAATCAAATTGACGTTATGTTACCCCCTTAAAAATAACCATAGAGCGTTTTGGACTTGGTAAATTTTTGGTCTCTCTTTTGTTTCAACTTAATATCCATAATAGACTAAAAAATACTTTTCAAGTAATGCTATAGGATCCACAGCGGAAAAGATCCAAGAAAACTAATTCATTGGGAATTGTCGACTTTTTCCCTCTGTTATATCAACCATGTGAAGCACAATTGTGGTTGTGAAGACTCAAAAAAAAAAATTGGGGAGCTTGTTATTTTTTTTTTTTTTTGCTGTTGCAAGGCCTTGTGTCTCCAGGATTAGCAAACCTTCATATACTGATGCTGAATCAGGAACGTTTCCGCCATTTGGGTGCAACTTCTGGGTCATTGCGAAACTCAGCTAATCAGCGCGTTTTTTGATTGATTTTTAAAAACACTGTGCTTTTGGCATATTTTTGATTTTTTAGCTGCGCCATCTTACACCTAATATCAAGCAACACTGCATTGAGATATAGCCCAGAAATTTACATGACATTGAGCTGTATTAACCTAAAATGACTTAGTGCTTTGATGATTTGAAAGCATAGAGAGAAGAGGATTAAGTCCAGACTCTCGATAGTTTTTTTGCTATTTATTCCATTCAAAAAAATTGCGTGATTCCACGTGAACAGTAAAATCTGACAGCGATTTTTTTTTGTGTAATCTGGCTTCAATTCTTTTATTCTATCTCCAAATCAATTTTCTCGCTTAAATCAGTGCGTATTCAACAATTAACTGCGCAGATCTTGTTTCATATTCCATTACCAGCAATAGTATTTTTTTGCACAGGGTAATAACCTCTGGCTACTATCCAATCAGTAGACATCCATATCAAGAACAAACAAATCTCGATAATGCCATTTAGCCCTGGTCATGGACCATTAAAGACGGCTTTAAAAAGTAAACATACCAAAAGCTTTATTCATGAGTTTGAATAATGATACTCAGTCAAAATCGAGGCAGGATGATCAATGCTAAAATGTTTAAATTTCAAGAGTACCAAACACTTGGTACACTTTATGATAGAAACAAAAAATAACCTTTTGAATTTTTTTTATTTAAATTAACGAACATGCAGATAAATATGAAAAAAGGAGAAGCGTAAGTAGGCCGATTAAAACAAAGGGAAATCATTATTTTTTACAGGAGGGGGGGTTATTCGACAGAAAAAGTCTAACTCGCGCATAACTTTTTGAAAAATGCATCACAAAAACATACTAAACTATAAACACAATCATCCACGTATAAACGAACTTATTTTATGAGGGACACACTTTAAGGCAGGTGAATTTAAATAAACACCTTTTTTAGGGCTTCCTTCAAATATACTCCTGTGCCTCAGGTTTAATTTTTTATATGGCTTATGCCCAAAGAGCATGAGTAACTTACGTAAGCTACCCATACTCATTGGTCTAGGCCTATATCTGTCTATTTTCGGAGATAAGGATACGACATGAGTCTAGTGAGACCACTTCACAAGAAAACAGTGTAAAATTCTGGAAATGGCTTTAAAGCATTTCAAAACACTTACTTACAATCATTCCTCAATTCTTACCATTAAATTTTAACCCCATTCTCAATGGAAAAATATTAAGCTTAAATTGTATATACCAAATGAGTCTTCAAAAGCGCAACTCTTATATCCTCTGCTTGTCGTTAAATTAATGTAACAGCTGTAGTAACGAGCTACTCGGAACGACAGTAACCAAAAATCTAAAAAGTATATATATATATATATATATATATATATATATATATATATATATATATATATATATATATATATATATATATATATATATATATATATATATATATATATATATATATATATGTATATATATATATATATATATATATATATATATATATATATATATATATATATATATATATATATATATATATATATATATATATATATGTATATATATATATATATATATATATATATATATATATATATATATATATATATATATATATATATATATATATATATATATATATATATATATATATATATATATATATATATATATATTCGACAAGATAGCCAACATCCCCAAGAAGTCAAGAAATCCTGAAGGAAAATCGTACCAACAGATTCAGCGTATTAGATGGCCCCACTGTAGAGGCATTGCCATTGATAGGGCTGGTGGTGCCCTGAGAAAAATAAAAATTAGTTACAGCACCCCAAAAAATAATCAGAGATGAAATAAAACAAACAAGTTATTTTTAACTGAAAATAAGGAGCAACATTAAACTTAAAACGAACAGAAGTTACTCCTTATATGTGGGGCCTGCCCCCTCCTCAATACCTCGCTTTTTACGCTAAAGTTTCAATTTGTCCCGGTTCATTAGAAACAGATGAAACACAAGGGCCGTTTAATTAGAGCAAAACCCTTTTTCAAAACACTAAAAAACTTTAGCGTGAAGAGTGAGCAATTGAGGAGGATGCAGCCTCCTATTATAGGGATTAATTTTTGTTTGTGTGGGGTTTTGAAAAGACTTGTTTTTTCTTATCTAATATGAAGAAAAGAGTAACGCTATTGAAAATTCATCGAATGTGTATAATTTGGGTTACATATTTGTTAATTCGGGAGGGGAGGAGTAGGAGATAATTCTTAGGGGCGCAAAATAAGGAGCAATGACATAAGTAAGAATTTTAAAACATTTTCAAGTAGTTTCAAGAGTTTTATGATGTTTCCTTATAGACAAATAAACAGCTGTTCTGATGCGTGGGATAGATTTGTAAGGCCAGCGATTAGTATATTCTAAAAGATCGTTAAAAGGCGTGTCGTCTGGTATGTTCATCCTTTTTTTAGTAGATTGAAAGAGAGACCGAAAATTTGCCAAGTCCAAAACGTTCTCTGGTAAAATTTAAGGTGGGTAACATAACGTCAATTTGTGTTGCTAAAACCGATGTGCCTGCTTTTGATATTGAAAATCTCTTCTTTTTTTTTAACTAATCCTTGCTCGTTTTTAACATAAGGAAAACGAGAAAAATAGGGGTCTGTTACGCTTCATAGTATGTTCCACATTAATATTTTTTCCAAATATACTGCCTTTGAAACCTTATCATTAAGTATAAATGTGAGCCTAGTTAATGGCAAAATTGGAAAATTTTCTATGCTTCCTGTTTCTCACATTTTCTCATGTCAATTTCCCCTCTGATATTTAAGGGGTTTTTACTTCCTAAAATCTATCAGCTCAAGATTAGATTCTCTTGTCTAAAATAAAAACTTTCAAAAGTGGGAATGACTACACCCTCTACATTTGCAAATAGAACAGAAATGCAATCATTGAAGAACAAGAAGGTAGTATACAGTGAATATAATTTTCTGAATGAAAAAGAAACCATTGAAACAGAAAATAAGACTTGGTGCTTCTTATAATGAAATTAAATAAAAAATAACAAGTATGAAATGGGCTGCTTCCTCATCAACGCCCCACTCTTTACGCTAAAGTTTGACTCTTTCTCTCAACTCTATCTTTTAAAACAGTAAAAAACTTTAGCGTAAAGGGCGGGACGTTGATGAGGAAGCAGTCCCTTTCATGTACGAAGTAATTTCTGTTCGTTTTAAGTTTTAATGTCGCTCCTTACTTTCAGTTAAAAAATACTTGTTTTTGTTATTTAATTTCTGAACGTTTTTGAATCAATACATAGGCTATTTTGATTTTAGCTCTCCGCAGAGGAATAATTAAAAAAATTGCATATTTATTCTTTTTTGGATAAATGGCTTTCTTATATTTTTGAACGAATGATTTTGAGAAAAAAAGAGTGGGGGAGGAAGCCTAGTTGCCCTCAGATTTTTTGGTCACTTAAAAAGGCAACTAGAACTTTTAATTTTTTACGAATGTATTTATTAGTAAAAGATATACGTAACTTATAAATTAGTTTACGTGACGAACTTTTGTATTCTCATGTTTTTATTACATATATGAGGGGGTTCACCCCCTCATCAGTACCTCACTCTTTACACTAAAGCTTAAATTTTGTCCCAATTCATTAAGAATGACCCCTGAATCACAAAAGCCGTAGAATAAATAGTTGAAATTACTAAAAATACTTTAGCGTAAAGAGCAAAGTATCAGGAGGAGGTGAGCCCCTCATATGCGTAATAAATTCTATTTGTTTTGAGTTTTAATGCTGCTCCTTACTTCCAGTTGAAAAAACTTTTTCATATTTATTTTTTCATTGTTTTTTTTTTATATAATGTTAGAAAATCCTGCGCTCCCTTCATGGAAATTTTCTTCCCCCCATGACAAATTCCTCGATGGAAATTTTCCTCAACATATCCCCCTCTTCTCAACCCAATCCCCCAACCAAAAATCCCCCTGAAAACGTCTGTACACTTCCCAATAACCATTACTATATGTAAGCACTTGTCAAAGTTTGTAACTTGTAGCCCCTTCCACGGGGACTGTGGGGGAGGAATTGGTTTCCAAAGACATAGTTATAAGGTTTTTCGACTACGCTGAATAAAATGGTTATTTCAGAATTTTGATCCGTTGACTTTGGGAAAATAATTAGCGTGGGAGGGGGCCTAGGTGCCCTCCAATATTTTTGGTCACTTAAAAAGGGCACTAGAACTTTTCTGCCCTCTTGCAAAATTCTAGGACCACTGGGTCGATACGATCACCCCTGTAAAAAAAAAAAACAAACAAACAAATAAACACGCATCCGTGACCTGCCTTCTGGCAAAAAATACAAAATTCCACATTTTTGTAGATATGAGCTTGAAACTTCTACAATATGGTTCTCTGATACGCTGAATCTGATAGTGTGATTTTTTTTAAGATTCTATGACTTTTAGGGAGTGTTTCCCCCTATTTTCTAAAATAAGGTAAATTTTCTCAGGCTCGTAACTTTTGATGAAACTTATATATTTAAAATCAGCATTAAAATGCGATTCTTTTGATGTAGCTACTGGTATCAAAATTCCAGTTTTTAGAGTGTTGGTTACTATTGAGCCGGGTCGCTCCTTACTACAGTTCGCTACCACGAACTGTTTGATATCCGTACTATATCGAGGTCAAATATAATGTAATATAACGAGGTCTAAAGGAAAAGTCAAATCGGTTGTAGTTCGGTCACGGTATTTGGAGGAGGGAGATCCGCTCCAGAATTCATTTAATTGTTTTAATCTTATACTTCCAATATTTAAATCAAAACTCCAATTTAGCTCCAAATCCTTTTTTTGTGATTGAAACGCCTAATAAGCGCTGATAATGTCCCATTCCTTAGGTTCAGGAATTCAGATACTAACCCATAAATTTAGAAATACCTCTATGTTAAATACCATGCTGACATTTTGCTATTTTCGCTTTTCTAAATATTTCTTTTAACCAGCTCTAAAAAAAGAATTGACCAAAATGTGCTAAGAATTATGACTGAAATTATCCGCACAACGCCAGCTCTATGTGAGGGATATATATTTCTCCATCAGCATGCTCTACGAAATGTCTGCTGAGAATAGAATAAAGTGAATTTAAACAAAATATGTATGTTTTTCTCACAATTTCGAAATTTTGTGGACGTATAAGCGGTAATAACCCGTTCTCTTTTTCTATTATTATCAGTTTTGTCATGCAGCACTAGGAGACCGAACTTTGCTTGTAAAGGGAATTATGGGATAAAAACGATATTCAGTGTAGCTCCCCTCCGGAAATGTATACCCCCTAAACTCCGATTTACATAGGAACAATTTTGTATAATTTTTATAAAATTCGATCTTTTAAACACAAATACAAAGGGGAAGGTATTTTTCAAACTCTAGGAGTCAATTTTTTCTTCCAATTGGCATCCCTGGCAATTTTTAATTAATTTAAAGATTCTACAGCAGTGATGCCAAGAATCGTTCAGTTCTCTGGATATTCTTTTTCAAGCAATGCCCAATGGATAAGTTAATAATTCTGACTTTATTTTTCGAATGCTTTCAAATTTCAAATACGGTTGCTATTTAAATGTGAAGAATGTGTCACAATACAATGTTACATAGAGTTGTCAACTGATAACGTTGTCAACGTGCGACAAAGAGGGCCAAAAAAGTGTTTTTTCTACCTTAGAAGTTTGACAAGCCAGGCTTTTGTCGCACAAAAGTGCGAAAAATAGTGCAAGCCTGATTTCTGTGTTCACTGATTCCTGTGATTTGAGTTCTTGAACCCAGTGATTAAATCGATCCATTAAATATTAAACATCATATATTACACCATATATGAAACAGATCATATATTAAGCAGATAAGAAAATTCACTAGTTTAAGCAAAACGGAGTATAATTTACCATTTTTTTTTCTTTTGTCATAAGATCTTTGATTCTTGGCTTCAAAAAAATATTTTTGTTTTGATCATAGGCAGCATTTTGGTGCTGCTTAAGTAAACAGTGATGTGAGCACGACATCGTTTTTTAGACCTGGGCACTTGGCATAGAAGAATTTGCGATAGAAACATCGATAGGGACTCATTTGATTGAAAATTGTAAGTTCCAGTGCTCTTTTTAATAGTCGAAAATGATTGGAGAGCATACAGCCCCCCCACGCTCATCATTTACCAAAATGCATACAATCAAAATTTTCAGATAGCCCTTTGGTTCAGCGTTGTTGAAAGGTCCAGTAATTATACCTTTAAAGATGACATTCCTCCCCCATAGCCCACAAGGTAAGGGCTATAAGTTATGCCCCTGGGGCATCTAAGGTTTTTATGGAAATCGTGGTCGTTAACTTCAGAAGGGGCTCATTGGATTGGAAATCAGAAGTTATAAAGCCCTTTTTAATAATAGAAAGTGATAGGAGGCCAACCAGCCCCCCCTTCAACGCCCATCATTCCCTCAAACACAACTAATCAAACTTCTGAGATAGCCACTTTGTTTGATATTTGAATTATCCATTAATTACGCCTTTGGAAATGACACCCCTCCTCAAAGCCCTCAGGGCAAGGGCTAAATGGTATAGTAGTTGCCCATTATTAACATTTAAGGTTTTTCGTATAAAATTTCGACTCGGTACATTCAATTGGAAATCTGGAGTCCTAGCGTCATTTTTAAGTTCAAAAGTGATAAGGTCGTGACCAAGAGCGAGGTGTTGAGTACGGGACAGCCCCTTTCATATACGGAATAATTTCTGTTCATTTTAAGTTTTAATGTCGCTTCTTAATTTCAGTTAAAAAACTTGTATTTTATTTAATTTCTGATGGTTTTTCAAATAACACAAAAATTCATATAACGGTTTGATAAACTGTTTTTTAAACTTTTTGATAAAAATTTTGGTTATTTTATGTTAAAATTCAATGTCATAGTCATAGCTCTTGGCTTCACTTCTGACTAAAATCGGGGAACAACCACTTTTCAACCAGTGATCTCTCCATCTGCACTAAATTTCAATGACAAATACTATATGTAAACAATATGGGTAAATTTCAAAACTTACAGCCCTTTCCTGTATATGAAGGGTGTCATCCTCTCCTCAACACCTCGCTCTTCACACTAAAGTTTTTTAGTACCATAAAAAAACATCTTCTTATCGTTCTAACTAAACGACTCTTGTGTTTCAGGAGTCGTTATTAAAGTGTCGAGACAAAACTCAAAGATTAGTATATAGTGCGTGGTGGTGAGGAGGGGATAGCCCCCTTCGCATAAGTAATTATTTCTGTTCGTTTCAAGGTTTAATGTTTTTCCTTCCTTTCAGTTGAAAAAAACCTGTTTTTTAAAATTTAATTTTGATGATTTTTTAAATAATCCTGGGAAATCTGGCCCTGTCTCCATGAAAAAATGCCCCCCCCCCACACACAGAAAGATTCTCTAGGCAATTCAATCCAGGTAAAAGGTACCCCGAACAATTACCTTTAACATCTCCACACGGAAAATTGAATCGGCAAAGAGAAAGTAAGGCAAATAAAAATAATTTCGTATAGGAACTCAGCCGTATTCCCTCAGCGTAATATTTGCTCCGAAGAGTTCAGTTCCCGGAAACTTCCTTTCCCATAGAAAATCCTTCCAACAGAGAGTTCACCCCTCCTCCCCTATCCAAAAATGTATGCAAACTTTCCAACAACAAATACTGTACGTAAACAATAGGCAAACTTTATAACTTAAGGACCTTCCCCCTGGGGGTTGAGGGGTGGGGGTCATGTTATCTTGAAAGGTATAGCTTTTAGACCTTTCAACTATGTTGAACAAAATGACTATCTCAAAATTTTGATTAGACGATTTTGGAGAACAACGGGCATGAGAGGGGGGCTAGCTTCTTTCGAGTCTTTTTGGTCACTTAAAAAGGACATCAGAACCTTTGATTTACGTTCAAATGATCCCTCTCCCGATGTTACAGGACCAATTTTTCGATACGATCATCCCGGGGAAAAAACTAGCAAAAAACAAATAAACACGCACCTGTGATCTTGCTTCAGGCAAAATTTGCTAAATTCCTTCTTTTTGCAGGTAGGACTTCGAAACCTCTACAGTAGGGTTCTCTGACATGATGAATCTGGCAGTGTGGTTTTTATTAAGGTTCTTTTGCTTTCCGTGTGAATTTCCCTCCATTTTCAAAAATTGGACAAATTTTCTCAGACATGTAGCATTTGATGGTTAACACTAAGATTAACGAATCTTATATATTTGGAATCAGGATAATAAGCCATTTCTTTTGATTTATTAAATAAAAAAACAAGTTTTTTTAACGGGAAGTAAGGAGCGACATTAAAACTTAAAACGAACAGAAATTACTTCGTATATGAAAGGGGTTGCTTCCTCATCAACGCCCAGCTCTTTACGCTAAAGTTTGACTCTTTCTCTTAATTCTACTTTTTAAAACAGTAAAAAACTTTAGCGTAAAGAGCGGGGCGTTATCTTGGAAACAAATTTACTGAAATGGCAATTTTTTCTCCCAAGACAGTTTTTTAGAAACATTTTTAGACTTTTGTTTAGCATGCGTTTTTTAACCCTCTTAGTCCCTTTAAGGGCTCAAACTTTGATTTCCTCAAAAAACCATTATTAGAGTAAAATAGAGTATAAAAAGCAGCATCAAGTAATTTATTCAATTTCATTCTAGTTAATATGTTGAAAACTACTTAGTTACCACAACTGTCACCCCTTTGTTGGTATGTTAGCCTAGTAAAAAGAACACCACTCTCCGCATTCTTGATATGCGTAATGATTAAAGTTTACGGTAACCTAACTACAAAGGCTGACCTGGCTAACACTTAAAACTAGCACTTGCAGCCTACTAGAATTTTGATGTTGAGACTTAACAAACCTTGCCAATCGTTCTCGTTTCTCTTCTTTTTGTTGGTTCTTACTTCGTTCCATGATTAAACACAAGATTAATATGGATTGAATTCATTACGCACTAATTAATCTCAATTTCAAACGTCCAGCATTTTATATTTGCGGCGGGGGTTCTTTATTCTTTATTAAATAAAAAAAAAAGTTTTTTTAACTGACAGTAAGGAGCGACATTAAAACTTAAAACGAACAGAAATTACCCCGTATATGAAAGGGGCTGCTCCTTCTTCAACGCCCTGCTCTTTACGCTAAAGTTTGACTCTTTCTCTCAACTCTACTTTTTGAAAACAGTAAAAACAGTAAAAACAGTAAAAACAGTAGAAAACAGTAAGTCTAAACTTGATGAAACTTATATATTTAGAATCAGCATTAAAACGCGGTTCTTTTGATGTAACTATTGGTATCAAAATTCCGTTTTATAGAGTTTTGGTTACTATTGAGCCGGGTCGCTCCACGAACTGTTTGATCAGTTGACGAAAGTGCTTGAACTGGCATACCGTTAAGAAATTAGATGTGACCCTATAGTCTAGTCAAACTACGAACACAGAAAGGATTTTTTTTTTTTTCACATGTTAAAGTCAGCTTTTTAATAGACAAAGAAACTGTAGCACTTTTGTGCGACACTTTCTGGTTTTTCATGGAAAAGTGCGGTTTTCTTTGTCGTACGCGACAAAAGAACAACAGCGTGAGAGTTGGCAGCGCTGATGTTACGCAATCTGTGGTAATATTTTGATATCTTGTATTTTTACTTTAGCAGCCCTTTTGCGCTACCTATGATTTTGTTTCGGCTTTACGTGGTCATAGAAAGCAGTGTGGTCTGTAGAAGGATACCTAATTTAAGCTATTACGTCAAAAATGCTTTATGTGGCCCGTTGATACCAATGCTATTTATTAAGATAAATGGGCAAACCCACAAACAAATCAATTTAATAAAAAATTACTAATAATACTTCAATAAATCACAAATATTAAAAGTTTAGTGCAACAAATTAAATCTTGAGAGTCAAAACCCATTCATAATTTCGAGCAAAGGAATAGCGCGATACCTGGGGCTATTAGAATAGAGCTTGGTTCAATTATGAGATTGAGCATCCTCCTCTGGGTGTGGGGCTTGGGGGAAGTAGAGAGAGGATATACACTGCAGCATTAATTGTGAATCTGACTGGAAAAAGCCGAGTGCGTACGACATTCACTTTCGCCCACCCGAAATCTTTTTACTCTATACTACTTTTGTCTGTAGCAGCTATTATCTGACAATTTGGCTAAAAGCCAAGCACCAGCACTTATATTTATTAAATAAAAAAAATAGTTTTTTAAACTTAAAGTAAGGAATGACATTAAAATTTAAAACGAACAGAAATTACTCCGTGTATGAAAGGGCTGTTCCCTTCTCAACGCCCTGCTCTTTACGATAGAGTTTGAAATTTCTCTCAATTCTACTTTATTAAACAGTAAGTAAAAACTATTAGAAAAAATTATTATTGATTGATATTGATTGACAGAAAAATATTATTGATTGATTTGGAAGCTTTTGGATTTCTCTTTGGTGGAACTTGCTGTGATCGAGAACCTTATCGAAACAGGGGACTCAAAGTTTCATTGGCTTTTCAAATATAATTCACGGTCAAACCACAGGGCTAGTCCCCTGGAAAGATACACTAATGGTCCCTTTGTCTTTGAAACGATCAGCCGACACTAAGGCTCGCAAAATGATTTTAATATATCGAATCCCCAGACTAATGAAATGAAATAAATGTTAGTACCAAATACAAAAATGAGCATAAATATGAAATATATAATAATATCCATTCAACTTCCCGCGGAACGAACAAAATAAGTCATTTCGCAATTCCACAAAACTCAAACTATGGGGCTGGAGCAAACTTACCAGCTCCCTAGAATTATTGATAGTAATGGCTATTGAATGTCGGCCGAGGAAATCAGGGCTACTTAGCAGCCTTTTACTTCTTACCTCAGCCTGAAGACTTACTCTTTTCTCAGGTTTTAGTGTCCTAAGAATTTAGTATAAAAAAATTGGGGATAATTATCTATATTGTGTAATTCCTGTCACTCAATTCACGGACAACCTACTTTTTGTTTGGCCCTAGATGGCCGACCGACAAGAACGATCTTTAGCAATCTGTCATCCGCAGAACGTGTGCCAGCCATCTCAACCTTTCTCTTATTTTTGCTCTATAAAGCGGGATAGAACTACATTTTTTGTACAGCTTATTGTTTGAAATACGGTCAGTCAGACAATTCCTGTGAAAAACATGTAATAAATCCTGCTCCAGATTTCGCAATGCCCACGCTTCAGAACTATACTTGACCCCTGTCATCATTGTAGCTTCCAATAATCTAATCTTGATTTGCAGAATTGTATTCCTATTCTTTCAAGCTTTTTTCAACTGAAACAGACTCTGGGCCTTGGCTATTCTTCCTTCAATATTTTCAATGCACCCACCATCTTTAGTTAGTTAGTTAGTTAGTTAGTTAGTTTATTTTAGCCCACCATCAGAACAACAACATGGCGGAGTATAGAGAAAAAAATAAAAAGGAAAAAGAAAAAGGCGAAAAACAATACTTAAAAATTAAACGATTAGATTATATTCACTATACACATTCATAGCTCATATATGACCTGCAACGGCAGGAAATTATAAAGGTGCTCAAGGGCACCTTTTCTAGCATTATTTTCCTGTTCTGCCACAGCTTCACGGGGATCTGGAATTTGATAATTATTCAAAAGAAATGAGTTTCTCACGAATAGCGGTATGCGTATCAAAAACTTCAAATATCTACAAACGCGGACCTAACTTTTAGTCTCTCTGTTTCTGTGAACCATTCCCAAAGGTGGAAAAGTAAAGGACATGTGGTAATGCCACTGCTCTGTACATCCTCGCCGAAATTTGTCCATTGTAAGAATACTTCAGCGGGGCTAGTTTAGCATAGCTCACTCGCAGGTTAGACACAAGGGTATCAAGGCAAAGAGTTCTTGTAGTTTTCTTATCTCGGCCACACCGAAGACCTAAATACTTGAGCGAAGAAGACGGTGCGATAATAGCACCATCTACGGATACAGTTGGTGCTGGTGCCTCTTGTTTCGCAGAGCTGAAAACCAGAAATTCAGTTTTCTGGCCATTAACTTGTAGACCAATAGCGCTATAACCAGATACAAGCTCATCTAAATTATCCTTCAGTACACTCAATGAAAAACTCAACATAAGTAAATCATCAGCATAGCTTATTAAACTCAAATCACAAGTATCAAATCTTAGCCCGTCAGAAATTTGCTTTGTAACCTTAGAAGTCAGCGTGTTAAATAATATCGGTTTTAAGACGGCTCACTGAGTTTTTGAAGCCCAAGTTTCACTCTTATATAGCTATTAGAGTACCAAAATGATAACATAGCTACTATATGGGCGTTCACACCGGCATCTAGCAAGGTGCGGAACACAGCAGACTAGATTACTGAATCAATTGCAGCAGAAATATCAACACTACATATATGTACGGATAACTCAAGTGAATCAGCTTTGGCAAGAATGCGCTTTAGAAGTCTATGGGCGAAAGCACAGCTGAGATGCTTTCGAAACCCAAACTGCCTGTAGTCTATCACATACTTCGATATAACTTCGCAAAGGACCAATTTTTCCAGCACCTTGCTCAATGTACTTGAGACAGTAATCGGCCTGTAGCCTCCACACTCATTTGCGGTTTTTCCTTTCTTCAGCATGTTTGTAACGACTCCGGTACAAAACGATTTGGGGACGGTGGCACTATCTATACACATCTGAAAAAGTAGTTGCATATGCTGGATCAAAAGCGGTGAACCATTGCGCAGATGATTACTACTGACACCATCAAGACCTGGAGCCTTATTAACCTTTAACTGGCGAACAGCCCTCAAAACATCATTCACGGATACAAAAAAATAGTTTCTCTTTTTCAGCAGTAAATCAAACACGATTTAAGCGATTCATCATATTCCTTTTCCAAGGGAGTATCTTTAGACCCGAAGACCTTCGAATAATGTCTTATCCACTATTCCTCAGGTATCATGGCACATGGCTTGGACTGCACTCTACTACTTTTGAATTTTTTCCACATATTTTGTGGGTCACGGATAGCCTCTTCCGAAGTAGTTTCTGCTTCCTCCACTTTCAGCTCATCCACACAAGCTTTGTATTCTCTTTTTGTTTTACGAAAGAGATTGAAGACAGTGCCGGTCCTCGGCTTGCCAGAGTCGCGCCACACAGAATACCACATCTTAGACCTCCGTTTGGCATGCTTCACGTAAGGATGGTCACTCCATCCTCTTTTCCTTGTACCTTTCCTAATAACTGCACTAGGTACGGCTGCAGACTCAGCAAGTTTTAGCGCGTGAGTAATTTCAGCGCAGTATGTATTGAGTGCAATCTTGTCATCGCACCCATGGACAAGAAGCTGGAACGGGACTTTTATTTTGTCAGAAATTTCGTCACACGTCGACTGGTACAGACTGAGGTTAATCTTTTTCCACTCGCGTCTTTCTGTATAATCTGGCCTTTTTGATTTCACATCGTGACTAAAAGGAACATTAAACTTAGGATTAAGATGATCACTTGCGGTGTGCTCTGAATCCACATGTACAGGCGAGGGAATAGAAAAGTTAGAAAAGACGTGATCAATATTACTTGTGCGTCCTGAATTGTGAATGAACGTAAAGTTTTGATCTTTAATATATGGAGAACAGTCACTCGGAATACATGCCATAAGAACGTCCTGTAACTTTCCTTTCGAGAAGGGGTCACACTGGAAGTCACCGCAGACTAAAAAACGCGAGCTTCCCAGCCTACGGAGTAGCCTTCCAATTCGACCGCGAGCCTCGGCATACCGTTTTTCACTACGATCCGTGTTCATGTTAGTTGGTAGGTATACATTGATTAACGTGAAAGCACTTGGGCCTGGGAACTCGACTGCTATATAGAAATCGAACGAATCAAGTTTTCGACAGTCTATGCTCTCGTCAACGAATATTGCAAGTCCACCACTAGGTCGGCCCCTGGCGCTAGAGCGCTTAGCCTCATGAATGTGCACGGATTTATTAGGAACCGACTGAAAGAGCCCAAAGTTATCGGTAGTTAACAAGTGTTCTTGGACGCAACAATATTATATGCGAGGCACAAGTTCTTGACGTAGTCCAATTTGGCAGCATTATGGCCGTAAACATTGCGGCAAAATATAGACAGTTCATTCATTTTCTTGTTTGAGGAGAAACTTTCTGCATTGCTCGTCGGACTGCTGGGCACTGTAGACTAAAGCTAGGGTGGCTATTATTAGTATCAGGGCACAAAGCGCATTTCACTGTTTGGGAATCGCAAGAGCTTTCTCTACTGTTCTCGTGGGGTCCAGCACATCTGGAGCATCGCATGCTATTGGTACAATCTTTAGCAAGATGATCAAATGACTGACACTTGAAGCATCGCTTGGGAATTTGTCTGAATGGGAGGACTTTGATGTGAGTATAATCAATGAATAACCCATATTTGACTGCTGCATTTCGGGAGTCAGCGTCACTAAAGGTAAGTTGCTAACTAAGCAAGCGAAGCTGTCCACTTGTTCAATCTTTTTATTTCCCAAATTCAGCTTTTCATCTTCACTTATTCCTAGCCTTAGCGACTTAGTTTTCATAACATTAAAATTCAAACCTATCCTAGTACCCCGAACTCACAAAAGTCTAATACTTCATTCGTTTTGCTCACACTTTCATCTAGGATGCTTAAATCATCAGCATAATCTAAGTCCAGGAAAGTTTTTCTCCCCCATTTGATTCCGGGTTTTGCCATTGCCTTTCCTGTGCTCCTTCAGACAAAGTCCATCAAAATTATCAAAATAAAACAGGATAGAAAACAACCCAACTTAATCCCTGATTTAATACGAAACCAGCTGCTAACTTCATTTCCTACCTTAACGATTAAGAAGCACGGAATTTGATCAACAAGAAAACGAAAGTTGGTCTCAGAGCAAAAAGTATAACAACCAATGTCAGCCGGAGTCTCCAGCAAAATCGAAAGATTTATTATAAAAACTTAAAAAATATATTTAATTTATTTATTGTTTCTAACATCATCTCCTTTTTTGTGCTTTGCATAAAGCTATCCACTTGATCGATTTTCTCGTTACTTAAAATCACCTGTTCATCTTCACTTATTCCCAGGCTAAGCGACTTAGTATTCTTAACATTAATTTTCAAACGTATTCTAACACCCTGAAATCGCAAAACTTATAAAATTTCATTCATTTTGCCAACATTTTCATCACGGAAACTCAGATTATCAGCGTCATCTAACTCCAGGAGGGTTCCCCTTTGAATCCATGCTCTCCCATGGCCTTTGCCGTTTTCCTTAGGGCAAAGCCCGTTAAAATTATCAAAATTAATAGGAATAGAACGCAATATCACTTCCCAGTCTTCGGATTAGAAGTCCAACGTGCTATTCATTGGGCTTAGCAGGCTTGTAAACACAAATAAAGGATACAGAAAGATAAGAAACGCATATGAATGTAACGTCATTCATATGAAAAACGTTCTTCCAAAATTTAAGCTCTAAATGAATTTTCCCGAAGTCGTGGCCTATCCAGATCCTTTTTTTTACACTGGAGAATTTCTAGTTCCAGTAAGCAGATGATTTACGAGAAATATATTCAGCAGGCTGCGAGAAAGAAACGGATTTTCCAAAAGCTGCGACCAATTTAGATCACTTTTTCATACCAGAAAATAAACATTGTCGAAACTGCAGTGGTCCTGAAAAATATGTCGTAAAATTAATCTAATATGTGAATTCTCTTGCATAAGAATTTTCTGTACACAAACTTGATTAACAAGGTCGGAACATTCAAGAGTAGTAACTACTGCGTACTAACCTTTCTAAGGCCTAGAACCAAGTGTCAACTTTCAGGCGGACAGATGTGTACAAAATGCTGCCGCACTAAGAAAAACCTTACAGTTTTGTAGACGCATGGCAGCAACAAATAATAAATTATGCAACAACAAATTAACAAATATAATATTATAACAAATAATTAAAATTCTTTGTCGACACTCAAGTAATCTGTAGCTATTTTGTTTATTATATGTTTTAATTCTTTGTCGACACTCAAGTAATCTGTAGCTATTTTGTTTATTTGTTTGCATTTTGAAAAAATCGTCAGGTCCAAATCAGACAACAGAAGTTGTCTCGATAGCCATGAGTCTATATGTGTAATGTTGTGTGTAACATGTGTAATGTTGCATGCATCTGAGCACCACGCAGGCAATTAAATATTTATTTACTTTTTTATTATTTATTTATTTATTATTATTTTAATTATTTATTATATTTCTATCATATCATACTTATTATAATTATATTACATATGATATCCTATATATTACATAGATATTTTATTATAACATATAACTTTATTTTTATCATTACTATTGTTTTTATAATTTCCATTTATTATTTTATAGCTAATATAACTGATTATTATAATTATTAATTGGCTAATTGGTCTACAATTCTGTGTATACTAATGGTTATACCCGTGAATAGTAACTAATGCGTACTAACCTTTCTAAGGCCTAGAACCAAGTGTCAACTTTCAGGCGGACAGATGTGTAATTCCAGTCAGAAAAATATATTAAGAAATGGAGAGCTGAGAGGGGAGGGAAACGAATTCACCCTGAGTCGTGACCTGTCTAGATCGTTCTTCACAACGGAAGATGCTAGTGTGTCAATTTTCAGAAAAAATATAGTACCATTTTCGAGAAAAAGAAATTTACAATATAGGCATATAGATGATTGTAATTTAAGAGGTAACAGGCTAATAAATATGATTTTGAGAAGTAATTTCGGTCAGCTTGCTGACATGAGGATCCAGAAAAGGGTTTTCCTGACTAAAGTAGCTTCTAGTCTACATTGGGGTTCCGAAGTTTGGGGTTTTGCAAAAAGAGCTAAACTAGAAGTACTTCAGCTAAGATATTTTAAGAGAATCCTAGGCATGAAGGATTCATTTATTTCAGTGGTACTGAATGGAGATTTAGGGCTTTTTACCTTAAGAAGTGCTAGATTGGTTAGAATGGTAAAATTCTGAGAGAAAATAATTAGGTTACCTAGAGTTCGGCTTCTTAACGCAGCTTATTTGAAGAGGTTGAAGGACGGTAGACGTGATTCGTGGCCGAATCAGGTCAAGAAAATACTGGACCTCTGTGGCCATTCGGAGATGTGGAATGAAGGAAAAGGCCCAATGGGCGAAAGCGTGTCAGTATGGACGGAAGTCCAGCGAACCTTAAATGACAAAGAAACCCAAGATTGGCAAGCCCATAAGGACCAATCCATGTCTTTGAGATTCTATTCCCGAGCTAAAGATTACTGGGGGAGTAGGTTTATTTCAAATTTGGGTAGGATAAAGAGGACTTTAAGAATTCTTTGTCGGTAAGAGGGGATAATTTGCATTAGGGTGAGAGAAGGAAATTTTTGGGAAAGTTTAGGCTGGCAACTGGACCTTATTTTTGCCCCATGTGTGGATGAAAACTTATTTCATTTTGTATCCGAGTGTGAAGAGCTGTCGGAATTGCGGAATGAATGTTTTGGACGAAAGTTTGGGAGTGAATGTTGGCTAACTGAGCGGATGGCTGAGAGAAACGCATGCGCTATTAAACAGTTGTGCACGTTTCTTCGTTTAGAGATTAATCATAGGGAATCATGATTGAGTGGATAGATTGTTAGGTGTATTGTTGATGTATAGTTGTATTCTGTTCTGTTCTTTCGTTGTTCTTTTTTATTTTTTTATTTATATTATCTAAAGTTGTATTTTGTTCCTGAGTTTTGTTTGTAGATTGTATTCTGTGTTGCTATGGCCCGCAGGCATTTTTGCAATAAATCTTATCTTATACCGATCGTAATTTCTGTCCGTCTGTCTTTCGGTACCGGTTTTGCTAGTTCGGGCACTTCCAGATAAGCTAGGACAATGAAAGTTGGCAGGCGTATCAGGCGTATCTATAGAAATATTCCTCGTTTAATAAGATAGATACTTAAGAACTGATGAAAAGAAAATTTTATTGAAATACGACATAAGATTTCAAAGTTTAATACGAATGCATATAATGGCAACAATTATACTAAAAACTAGTACACTGAGTTGTAATATTCAGATATCAACAGGCAGCATTGCATTCAATTCTACAAGATGGGTAGGAATCCTAAAAATTCTGTAAGAGTTAACAGAGTTCGATAAATATAAATATCACCCAGCCATCCCTTAAGGGGTTCGAACAACAAACCCGTTATGCTCCGACAGACCCTCGGGCACACCATAAAACACAACCAGATCATTGCCCCCATCTTCATCACCGAGTTGTTAGTAGCAGTAGTTGCAGCAAAAAGGTTTGTAGCAGAAAACTCTTTTAAAACAAAAGGCCACAACTTACAATACAATCATCTACTCCGTAGTTCTGTGCATAATTTGCGTCATATAATATATTTTTGTGGCGATTTAACCAGTGGACTACATTTGTCTATATCCTTCAACTTCTGAATTTAAAATGAAAACAAACAGAGCAATTCGTAAGAGTAATAAGTACACGTTTTTTAAGAACCTTTCGATAATGTTTACAAAACAGAGCATAGGTAACTTATAAGGGTGGAAACTCGCACTAGTGTCGGCAAAAAAAAACTATTAACTAGCGTTTGGCGGAAATTGGTATTTTTTACGGCTTGTAATCTTTTTTCTGCCAGGGACTGAGACCAAACACATTTTACTACACTAACTTCCTCAACCACACAAATTAAGTCAATTATTTATATTATTATCACTGAAAAATGGCAAGTACAACTAAATGCTAGATGGCACCGATGATAGATTTGTACCTGCCAGTTCCCGCTCTTGTAACTTGCCCATACTCTGGTTTACCGTACCAGTGCAGTTTCTTTCAGTCATAAACTCACTTTTGACTCAACATTTGGCTCAACACACACTCACTTTTGACTCAACACTGAAGCGTCAGGAAAGGAGTTTTTGACGTGTCCACTAAGCCACAATCAAATACACACTGAAATATTAACAGTGTTACCAAGTCTATGAAGATGTGATATAATTAAAACTATAGTAATTAAAGGTGTTGGGATGAAAACAACGGCTGATGCCGTAATGCAACCCCTATTTGTTGGTTTCTAACTCTTGTCAACTTCTTTGACTTTTTGTTCTTTTCCAGCGATTTTTCTTTTATTGTTCTATTCACTGTTTTTACTGTAATCTATTCTTGCTGAACGTTTTAAATGGCATATATATATAAATTGATTTTACATCTTAGAAGCATTTAAAGATAGATTCCTTAAAATGCATATTTTCGGAAAGTAGTGATTTTTTTTAATTGTCGGGGGCACGCACAGACATACAAAAAATACTTTGCTACACATTATATTTCTTTCACATTTGGGTTTTTGCTCTTTCCAAGTACTGTTTTTGTTTTGTTTTTAATGTCCTTTCTTTCTTGTTTTACTTTTCAACTATTGAGGTGTTTTTTTTTACTGTTTCTTGAAAATATGATTTAATTTGATACTAACATGAAGGTTCTTCTCTGTAGAATAAATTACCAAAGACAGCAAAGTGATTTAAGAGCATCACCCCCCCCCCCCAATTAGTGCTCCTGAATCATAAAAAAATCCTCCCCCCAAATTCTAAAGTTTATTGGATTTCCTACTGCTACTACTACTACTATCAACTCACTGCACCATAAAGCTGCCTGATGCCAACACTGCTGCGCACATACCTACCCTCCTACAGAAACAAATATTTTTACATCCTCCAAAAAAGATTTATGGGTACGTGCTTGAGTGACAAAAAAAAAAACAAACTCATGACACAAAAACCTGAATGACTAGACAACATGAGAATGTAATATATCAACATCACAGAATCTAAAAAAAAAAAAAAAAAAAAAAAAAAAAAAAAAAAAAAAAAAAAAAAAAAAAAAAGTAGATCAACCCAAATTTTTTGGTAAGCAGAATTTCAGTTAATCTGAGATAGCGAAGTAGGTCTCGGCAAAAACTAAATTTTCCTTATTTTAAATTATCACTAATGGACAACTAAAAAACCAACTGCAATATTTCAAAAAGGTGCATCTTGAATAATGCAAGTGGTAAAGTACAAGTACAGAAAAAGAGGCCCAAGGCACTAGAAACATACATAGAGATAGAGGGAGAGGATATAAACGATGTTCATACGTACGTGGGTATAAGATACGTGCGCACTCTAGAACCATTTTTTTCTTGGGGGGGGGGTACAAAAAAACTGGTGAACTCTATGTACAATTTAGGAGAGTGTAATACTTCTCTGCGGTTTCTCTAATCCCAGACTTTGGGTCTGTGCCCCTGCATAAGTTAGTACTTTTGCAATTTATCCCCCAAATCTTCAATATTTTCTACAAGAATGCACTAATTTTTATTTACTTCAAATTTTGTTTTTTCCTACAATATGCGAAATTTTTGTAATTTCCACACATGTACGTTCATAGGAAAGGAGAGGGCCGTCAGTCAAGTTCACCTAACCAACCCACTTCCACCAAATTTTTCAGGATTTCCCAAAATGTCCTTCGTACAATACTTGTTTTTGCAACTTTTTTGTTCCAAATTTGTTTACAAAAAAATCTTTGAAAATTTTTACACAAAAAAAAGCATCAACCGTAGTATCAAATAAAAGCATCAACCCTAGGGGGCAGATTCAGGATTAGTGTTCGGGTGGGGCGCCAATAAGACTTGGCTCTCCCACTGGTATATTGCATCTTCCGCTCATATAATCAATGCAACCTTCAACCTTTGGGGGGGAAAGTGTTCAAGGTAAAATAATAAAAGACTTCACTACTAAACACTACATAAAAGACATCTAAACACTTCACTCTTTTCAGAATCAATACTTCAGGGGGAAGGGGGGCAATTAATACCAATTCCATGTTCAATGTTCAAACTAGAATATAATCTTACCTATGGATAAAAATAAATTTATGCAGGATCCTAGCGCCAATAATATGTCCCGTAAGTACTTTGGTGGCTTGGACTATGTTCAACTTTCAAGAATAATTTTTATGATTGACCAATCAGAGCAAACTTATAAGGTACCATTTATTGAAATTCGAAAAGATGGAGGTCGGAGCCACACTCTTCCTATAAGGGTGATGAATCTGACAAAACAGATGCAAATATCAGAAGATAATAAGTGGAAACAAATGAGCGTTGATTCCAACTAAATTCTTTACATTTTAATTTTCCCTTTCTGTACCAAAAGTGTGACGTTAATGAAAGAACAAAATGTTAGACAAAATGTAGTTACAACGAATCCAAGACTAGCTAGTCATGAATTGTCAGTAATAAAAAAAATCAATGATCTTATTGTTTAAATGCAAAGCAAATCCGAAAATTTATCAGCAGATAACAGGGACAAGGGTCCTTTGATTCATTTAGTTAAGTGGATACTTCATATTAAATTCATATGCATTCGACGAAACTTTTACAATATTACAGTTATCCTCGTTTTTTTTTTGGTTTATTTTAGCAAACTTTGTTCTAAGGAATATTGCAGAGAAACCTGTTATTGAAGAGGAGCTGAAAACTTCTAGAACTGGGCTAACCCATCCGTGCAAGTATTCTGAGCAAAAAATTTAGCTGATAAAAAGAATGTTTGGAAATCTTTAGATTTTTCAACCACCAAAAAAGTTAAGGGCAAGAGACCTATATCTCTTTCTCTTTAAAAACATTGCTTTTTTAGGCCCAAAAAATATTACCCCTTAGATTTTGCTTGAATAGTAATTTGATTGAAATTGTATTTTGCTTGAACAAGGTAATTTGCTTGATGGTCATCAAAAAAGTTCGCATTTAAATAAATTAAAAAGGTTTTCTTTTTGTGTCAAGTAGTATAATGGCTTTGATACAACATTTCAAAAACAAGATTTTTTCAATTCCTCCTTAAAAAGGGGAACAAAAAAAGAAAAAGTCAAAAACTCTAAATATACAAAAAAGAGAAAAAAGACACAGATAAAAACCTCTAAATTTAGTAAGACAAAACTTTGAGTTTAAACATTTAAACATCCAGTCCGTAATACACTTCCATGTTTAAACAGTGCAATGAATTAACTAAAATAACAAGCTTAAATTAATCCTAGTCACTTAGAAACTACACTTATAAAGACCAAGATATAGCTTGAATCATCCAAATCTATACTCTTTCTCATTTACATCGACACTCTTTCTGAGAAAATTCAAATGCTCAAAGTGGTAAGAATTCACCTTATAAATAATCTCTGTCTTTTTGTTTACCTTGTCTGTACACTGCCTTGTAAATTCTCCCCGCCCGTTGTATCTCTATTATAGTATACCAGATAGTCTTCTCCAGATAGCTATCTTCATTCTCAATATTTTCCTCATTTACATTACATTGTAAAAAAAAAGTTTCTGAATAAACCGCAAGGCGGCAAGAATTTGTTCAATAGCTAATTTCTGTCGTCTTTTGCCTTGTATGTATACTGTCTAGTAATCGCCAGCCTCATTCGTTGTGTATTATAGTATACCAGAAAGTCATATAAAGACTTTTTTGTCCTTCATTACAATATTTTCTAATCATCCAAACAAGAAAGCTTTCTAAAAAGAAAGCTTTAAACACTGTCGCTGATTGCTAAGAGTGTTTATGTGGAACCTAGCCATCGAAGTTCATCTTTTTTTTCCTAGCCACATTAAAGCCAATACTTACAGTGCAAACTGACTCATCGCTTGTACGAGTTTGCTGATAAATATAATCAAAAGTTTAGATGAAATAATTATCTACGCTGAAATCAGAGGAACTGAAATAACTTACAAACAACAATATAGATATTAAGAAACACACACAAAAAAAAAATATTTTTTTTGCCCACTAGACCCATTTCGAGTCTAACATAGCTAAAACCTAAGACTTTCAAAAATTTTCATTTGGTCGTTTTAAAATTATGAAGTTTCTAGGGCAGTATTCCATTTTTGTCAGCGTTGTCACATTGTGCCGTCACGATAAATAAGCAAAAGTAATTGGTTAAATTTTTACAACATTTTTCGTTTGCAAGCATCAGTCAATTGATTACCAAAGACAATAGCATCTTCAAAGGAAAGCTACACCTTCTCAAGCTACCAGCTGCTTAAGAAGCACCCTATTTTGTCTTCCATTTTTACCTTGTTATTCATCCAAGTTTTTTTTTTCTTTAGAATTTGGCGTCTGTTACAACACAAAACAACATAACTACATGCCTTTTTCATTAAAACTTGAATTCCCGACCTTTCCTAATTTTGCGTTATATATGTATTATACATATATGATTGTGTCAGTTTTAATTTAGGTAATTCCAGTTATCAGATTTCATTTTCAGTATCTTCATTACCCATTCCATTGCATTTGTACTCTATACGAGCCTAAATAAGGTAATAAAACGCACCTTAATAGGTAATCTTTGGTATCTTTGCTTACCAAAGTGCTTCAACATTTCTTTTTCCGATTTAAAGTATATTGTTCAAAAATGATTAGCTCCAATAGCGTTGGTAAGTCGCACAATTTATCGCTTTTAATCCCCTTTTAACAATTACCTAGATAATTTTTTAGAAAAAACACGGTGGAAAATGGTTGAAATTGTTGCATTGAAACTTCAAAGCACCGAACGCCGACTACAATTTGCAGGGTAATTTTTGGGATTCAACGAAATATGTGTTTTAGACGATGGGCTAAAAAATGTAAATTAGAAGAATATTTATAAAATCCAGAATCTCTACACTTTTGAAGACTGGGCAAGTGTCAGCCAAGGAAAGCAATCCTTCAAAATTATTTTAAACTGCTGAACAACCCCCACCCCCCCTGGAGGTAGTAGCTGGAGTCAATCTTTAATGATGGTAGTAATAACCTCAGTCTTTACTAAGATGAGGAGAAAAATAAAACTAATTTCTCAAAAGTATCGCAGATGCTTATTAGCTAACGCGAGAGAGGGTAGTCCACGAACAAAAATATTAAGGGATAATCTACAGGATTTCAAAAACGGTGGAAGCCTCTTACTTATGCAAGATATCTTAAAGGATAAAAGCAGAAAAGAAGAAAAATACAGTTAAATTGGAAGGAGGTCATTATGCATAATAAATCCTTTTCTTTTAGTTCTAAAAACGGATTGGCGGAGGCGGAGTTGTATCAAGGATTTTTTTTCGGGAGAGATGGGGGTTGTTTACAAAAGGAATTTTAGAGGGGGGGGGGGGGGGTAAAAATTTTTTTTGGTGGGGGGGGGCAACAAAAACAGCTCAAAAACGCATCAAAAATTGGTTTATATTCATTTTGTTACGTTTTTAATAGTCGGACAAGCATTTCGGGGGGGGGGGGGGGTCCAAAATCATAACCCCCTGGATACGACCTTCGGCGGAGGACATTGCCGTAACATCAGCTTTGTTTTCTTCATTTTCAGGCCGCAATTTAGAGTAGGTTTAAGAATGAACATTGCCACGGAGAAGCTGGCAAACAACAGTACATTTACTGGTACGAGGCGTTATAAGCGGCAATGCATGGACAGAAAAACGCTATATCTTGGTATCTAGGATATTAACACAACTCTACAAGAACTTCTAATGGTTAAAAGCACTGCTAATTCGTAGGTTATTTGTCCTGAATTTATGTTGGCGCTCCTTGTGTGTTCAATTCAGATTCATTCTTCTTCCTGCTTTGACATTTTTCTTCATCATCTGTAAGACAGAATAACGGCATAAAATTGAGAAAAAATGGAGAAAATTTAAGGCAAAGGTAAAAAGAAGGAAAAAAAGCAAACATAAAACAAAGAAGAAAAAAAAAGGAAAAACAAGGAAGTTGAAGTAACACGCTTTTAGTAATTAAAATAAATTTAAATGTACAATAACGAGTACAACTTTCTAGGAAGATAGTGGTAATTACTGAAAAATTATATACATTAATGAAAGCTCATATATTTTAGCTTCCCATCAAAAGAAAAAATGAAAAAATGAGACTAAACAGTGAACACATTGAGTTATTTAATCTAGTGTATTTCTTTTTTTTCCCGTTGGTAAAAGCTTTCAGATGTGAAGCCAAAAAAATCTGCCTTTTATTAGTATAAATATTCTGTCACTGACTTAATTAAAAGTTCTGACAGTTATTAAATATATTATTTTATTTATTTAAATCGAAAGGTTAGTTAGCATAAGAAATTAGCAGATAATTGCCTTAAGTGACTAATGACGCTGGTTAGTAGCACTTAATTTCCTCTTTAGCTTGAGAACAGGAACATGCGACTGTAATATTTTTTTGGTTTAACAATAATAAACCTAAGAAATAACGGTTTAATGGTAATAAACGATAAAAAACCAAAAAAATAACTTTTTAGGTTTAACGATAATTCAAACACAAGTTTTATATTAACCGCAGTCTCTGCATTGAAATTTTGATACTGAATAATTTACGAATCTGGATTTTTTGAACAATTCAAGACTAACACCCCGACGGGATACACCGTAGACTGGAGCTGTTCCAATGTTGAAGAACGGCAGTGGGTTACTTTGCCGCCACAACCTTTTTTCTCCATCTCAATTTCCCGAAAAGAAATCCTGCAATTAGCGACGTCGGGCTAGACCTTTCATGAGTCTGCCATACCTGAATCATACCTACCAACAGGCAGGCAGTGTAATCTCGACCATTAGTAGTCACCGTCAAAGCTCTGTACTGGAATTTGAGCAACGGGTGATTTTCTACGTTTTGTCTGTTTTGACGGGCGTGTTCCTAACCAATGGGCTAAGATATAAGAGGTAAAACTTAAAACAGATAGAAATAAAAACCGAATAGAAAAAACCGGAAGTAAGTGTTGCGCTGCAGCCCCCCTCAAAACCTCTAAAGGCTATTAGCATTGTGTTAAATAGCTAAGTTTTGCCTCCACTTTTGAAAGTAGTTTTTTATTAATACAAAAAGTTTTAACAATTGCAATATTCGAAGTCATTAAATATCAATTTTTAAAAATCGACTATATCATATATGGACTATATATATTATATGTATATACTAATATACTATACTATACTATATATACTATATCAACTATAGAGATAAAAATATCAAAACATCGATTGCATTCTATGCATTAATGTTAGCACTCGCATTTTAAGTAACGCTCTGGAAATAAATTTTAGTTCAAAAATTGAAACTTTATATAGAATCATAGATTATAGATATAAGCTCTATAAACATAGAGCTTATAGATTCATTCCGCATAAACTATTGTTTCGAAAATCACCATACAGTTATCGCAGAAACTAATTAAATTGGGTAATATCTTCGGTTTATTAGCTTCTCTTCGACGTGACCCTGATACGCTTAAAAATATTATTACAAGAAATTTGTTTACATGTCTTTTTTTCTTTTTATTCTACTGTTTTTTTTTGCTTGAAATGGAAAATTTTTATTGAAAGTCCGGACATGAAACCAAACATTCGGATGTAATTTGATGTTAGCTGTTTTCATGCCAGAATAAAAAAGAATAGAAAAACCAGAACTAAATGTTAAGCTGCAGCACCCCCCTTCAAAACCTCTTAAAGGCTAGCGTTGTTTCAAAATAGCTACGTTTAGCCTCGACTTTTGAAAGTTATTTTTTTTAAATAATACAAAAAGTTTTAACAATTGCAAAATTCAAAGTAATTAAACCTAGGTCTTTAAAAATCGGAATATCAACTATAAAGATAAAAATATTGATTCCATTCTATACATGAGTTTTTTAATGTATGTTTTTTTTGCTTGAAATGGGAAAGTTTTATTGAAATTTCTGATATAAATCGAAACCTTTGGATGGAATTTGATGTTAGCTGATTTTATGTCAGCATATTCATTTGCATTCACGAATTTCATTATCCCGTTTATTTTATTTATCCAAATATTTATTAAGTTTCTCCATCTTTAAAAAAAAAATGTTCTCAGTTGATAAAGACACCCGCTAATTGAAGGACCGATACTTGTCTCCGTTTGTACCTTACTTTGTGCGCAAATCCAGTTCCTGAGAGGTTTTGTAAAATGTATTAACCTGCGTATTAACCTGTGTATTAACCTGGAATTGACAATCCGATGGTATCGTGTTTTTGTGTGCTGTTATGGTCAATAAAGGAATTATTAATTTATTTATATAGCCACATTTATCAAATCAAAAATGTAAAATCCTAAGCCCTTTTTACGCTTCTCTGTATATCTTTTTACAATTCTATTCAAATTATAATTCAGACTGATTAAAACATAATACTAATTAAACAAATTCAAAATTCTTTTAACTTTAAATGCATCTCAATGTATAATTGATATAGTTTAAATACATTTAAATTTAAAATAATTTTTTACAAATAATTAAAATAAAACAATTAAAAAAACTAATTCAAATGCAATTCTGACTGATAATATCCCGTTTCCTCTTATTTTATCAGTGAAAAAATGTGCTGTCATCTTTGATCTTGCATAGTACAACCTGTCTAGCCTTATTGGCTAGAGGCCTGAACGGATATTTTTAGGCCCAGCTTTTCCACATTTCAGTGATAAATCATTCAGGTTAACACTGAGGTGATGGGTAAGTCGCTTCCTCCCTCCCTGCCACCTCTTCCACCTTGTTTCTTTTTCTATGCGCTTTAAACATCCCTAAGTGACCCCTGTCAACAAGAGACAGCACTTTAATAGCTGGGTTATGTGAAACAAGGCAAATAAACTATAAGAAAACAATTCTAAATTACTAGCACACAGGGGGAAGACGAAATCAAAAAAGAGAGTGCCTAATGAGCAAGCTAATGAGCAAGTTGATTTCTCAAAAATTATATTTCAAATAGGCACTACTTGAGTAAAGTGCAAATTATGTTCTGGCCTTGAGAAGGCATAAGGGTAGTGAGCCCTAGTCATGTTAATTTCTGCTCATTTTGAGTTTGACTCGGTTATTTATTGTAATTTGTATAAAAACAATTCTAAATTACACACAAGGAGAAGACAAAATTAAAATAGAGAGGTGAGAATGGTTTGAAAATTTTAAGTCTCAAGTCTTAAAAATGTTTGTTTTAGAGAAGAGCTTTTTGATTTTTTACCTTCTCCTGTAACAATAGCATAAATTATATGCAAATTACTGTCTATACAGATACCAGTGAACACTACTACGGCTTCAAATATTTTTTTCGAACAAAAAACTTTATTTACCGTTACCTGTGACAGCTTCTTGAATTAGTTGTTTTACCATCGTGCTTGCAAACGATCTAACATCAATAGAGACATCATCAGAGGATGGCAGTTCACTGCAAGTTGCTTCCTTGACAAATTCTAAAGTGGTTGGCCTTGGACTCACAGAAGCTTTGGCAACAAGCTCAAGAGATTTTGTCAAATTTTCCATGCATAATTGAAGTTGCTCAACCTATATAAAAGAGTCCAATTTTAAAAGTAATCTTTAAGGGACTATAAAAATCTGGAGCTGTGACTTATTTTAGGGGTTCGAGCCGTGATGTCGCTGGTTATTTGGTTTCGAACAGAGGTCAATGGTGTGACTGAGTAAGCTGGGGCAGTCGACCAAATTCTAAATTGGTACCTGGAAAAATCTGGGGGAAAACACAGAAAGCGACCAACCATGCATTAAGCTCCCGATCGAAGGCAGCGAATCAGGAGATCGGTACCTGTACAATGCAGACCATTGGTGTGTCAATAAAGGTTGCTCTTGAAGATGTTGCTCTTGTTTTGCTTTTAACTTTCATTTTGTAATGTTAGCCTTGGATTTGCATATAGTAATCTTAGAAATCCTAAATATAAACTTTGGTAGAAATCAAACCCTACTTGGGCAATAAACATCCACAACGAATGTAAAGAGTAGCCACATATTGATTAAGAAGGGAAATACCCCATGGTCTTCCTCAATCAGCCTGATCTTCCTGAAACTCTGAGAGCCATCACCTGAGAAGAGGCTAGACTTGAAGGCAGCAAATCCCTCTGACTCGGCCATATACCATAAATATAAATATCCATAGATACAAATATTCCATGTACTTTAAACTACCATATACATAATAAATATATACTTATATCCATAAATATAAAGAACAAAAATAAGGAGTACAATGTAACCGGTCTTAAAACTAACATTAACTAACCAAAACTTTGTTTTAGATCTGCTCATGGCAATGTTTACATCTTGATAGGACCCGCTACCTGTTCGAATCTTTCAAGTATTCATATGATAAAAATGACCTAAAAAATTCCCGACTCACAGCGGTCGATAGATGGGGTCCTTAAGGACTACCAAAGTCAGCGCAAATTAAATAAAGCCTATTGCTTCAATTTTTTGCCCTCTACTATTGATATTTGAATGTTTAATTATTATTTAATTTTTGTAGGGATTTTTGTGTTTTTTTTTCTTATTAGCGTTCGGCTATTTGACCTATGTAAAACAGTTGTCATGAGAGATTAGTACGAAAAATAATACAAACCTACCGAATCAGAAGTTTTTCGTAAATAACTCAGGGCTATATACAGTAATAAGGGAGGACGGGGGAGGGGCTGGAATGCAATTTTCACGGTAAAATCTATTATTTCTGTAAGGAATGTTGAGTCGAATAGCAATACTGTTTTTTTATTCAGAAAATGACTCTTGCACTAAGATATCCTATTTTGCTCTAATGATTGTTTGTTTAAATAAATGCATGTCAAGGTCATTACTCAAAAAAAAAAAAAAATCAATACAAAAAAATTTGCAAAATTTGTTTCCAAAGATATGAGAGAAAGGGCTTTTTTGTTCTAAAAGTCGATTAAACCAAGCCTCGCTTCCAAAATTTGTGATTCACGCTTCCAGCCTACTTGTTCGGTCTAAAATTTACTTCAAACGGGGAAAAGTAATATTTGTCCCATTTTGGTATGTCACAAATCAATGCAAAAGATTAAAAAAAAAGCAAAGAAAAAAAGACACTCTCCTTAAGTTAAATTTACCCAGTGCAAATGCCAAGTAAATTGCAACACGATCGGAGACAAAACAAATGTAGAATTTTTTTCTGGTGTAACGAATCAGTTTATACAATAAATTCTGTTCAATAGTTTTTGTTTCAACTGAAGGTCACTGACCTCTCTCTTCATTCCCTGTAAGTTTAGGCCAAATACAATAAAATTTGCTGTCCCAGTTTCAGGTGTCACATTCAATGCAACCGAACTTCAAAGACCAAAAAATGTCTTAATTGTAGTCCCCTTTCTACACGACCTGTGAGATTCAATCCTATTAAAGACGAAACAAATTTTAGGGTCATTTTTGGACGTCAAGAATTGACACTACCAAAATTAGTTTCAAATTTGTGTCTTTATAAAGCATGTTAGCTTTCTTGAAATAAGATTCTGCCTCAACAATTTAATATATTACATTTTTGGAATAGTTATGAATATTAGTATTTTTGAATAGTAGACTTAGCACTTGGAGTGAGGAATAAGTTAAATTTTTGATCGTTCCAAATTATTGCAGCGCTAAATTATTGTATTTTTGCAGCGATGAAGAATCTTACGCCTATAATTCAAGCCCAGCTAATCCAAACCATATTTTAAGAAATAGTGACATTTAACTACGACCCACTATTTCGGATGGTCGACCATAAGAGAGACACAAAAGGTATTGCGCCTATTTTCTTATGTCTCGAAAATTTTCTTACATAGTCATACCGCTGACCATCGTCCTAAACCAAAAAAATCTATGATACCAGGACTAGGACACCTACCCCGAAGAACACGGGGTTGCAAATCCAGCATAAAAAGTTATCTTCATTAAAGACCTATTGGCCTTGCCTATAAATAGATCTTAAGCCAATCAGGTATAGAGTTTTCCAAATTTGTGTTCAAATCTACATGAATGAGTTTCTAATTCTCAGGCTCTCAAATACCTTCTCTCCTACCACTAAAAAAGGATGGTCCCTTACCGGTAAGTTTTAAGCTAAAGAAAAACATTTTTCCAACATTTTCTCAAAGCTTTTTTGTATGATAGGTTCCTCTTGTTCTAAAGGAAGGCGGCTATAAGTTTCAGATTAATCGGGGGAAAATGTTTATTTCTTTTTCCCCAAACCTGTTAGCCTCCCAAGAAATATGTAATCCTCTTAGCCGAACCAACGCTCTCTGAAAGTTTCGAGCGAATTGGACACCCAAAATCAAACATGTACCCTTTTCCCCACTGTGAAACTTATCTGTGAACAATTCAAAATTTGCACAATTTAGGGCCCTTGCTTCAGGAGCCGTGGGGTCAAGTTATCCCCAGAGGCATAGTTATTGGGTCATTCGATTATTTTGAGAACGGGGCGGGTAGCCAAAAAGGGCATAGAGAGGGGTTTTCTGCCTTCCATTCAATCTAGATCTTTAAAGAACTTTTAATGTTTTAATCAAATGGGCCCCTCTCAAGTTTCTGTGTCTTCCCCTTCCATAGGATGTGGTTAGGAAAAAAAAGAATGAAGTTTCATGACACTTTGCTAAGGCAATCTTAGAATGTTGGCTCAAAAAAGGATTCAACAAGAACTATTATTACCTGTTTTTGAAGCTGATAACAAGTTTCAGATAACTGTAGAACATTGCTAGATGGAGCTGAATCTGGTGCTGCCATCTTATTCGTCAGCTCTTGAATTTCTGCTTTTAGTTCATCATTCAGGCGGCTTTGCTCATTTCTAAGTCGTTTTTCTTCTTCCAATTCTTTCTTTGCCAAACGTAGCTGATCATAAATGTTCCTGGAATTTTTTTTTTGATTGTTTGAATAGACTCTGTATTCAACAATTAATTGTAATTAATTGTAATTGGGGATTTTAACATTATATTGCATCTTGATCTTCAAAATATAATTAAGATGGGGTCTAAATTCCGTCTTTCCTCCCACATAAAGCCAGCAAGTATTCTTAATGGCTTAAAAATGATTTATGTTTATTTATTGATAAATAGTACAAGAAGGAGAAAATTACAAAAAAAGTTATCAAAATTAAAAAGATTTTGACTAGTGCAAAAAAAAACATATATAGAATTAATTTAAATAAATCTAAGAACAATTCAATATTTAATAATACTAATATGGAACAAGCAAGATCTAATATACAGAATGAATTCGTAATTGTACCAGTTGATAAAACTAGTAATAATAGTACCATAATTTTTCAGAAATTCCAATGTGATATTTTATCAAAAATGTTACGCAAAGAAATAAATATGAAAAGGCTAATCTAGAGGATAATAGTTTAATGGAAAATACAGAAGAAATAATTTTGAAAAAATTTAATATTAAAATTAACGATAATGATAAAAAGTTTCCTTTCTTATATTGGACGGTAAAATTTCATAGAAATCCACCTAAACCACGTTTTATTGCTGGGGCAGCAAAGTGTCCTAGCAGAATTACGGTCACTGACCTATCTTTAATTTTAGGGGAAATTGGAAATAAATTTACAGCATTTTTCTCAAGAATTAAATTTTTTTTAACTTTAATCCATATTGGAGTGTTAGTAATTCGTTACAAGTGGTAGATTCTTTGGCTATGGTTTCAGCTAAAAGAGTCGATTCATTTGATTTTGCTACACTGTCCTATACAAATCTGTCACCTAATTTACTATTCAAAAAATTGAAAAGGGTCATTAAGAAAGCTTTTCTTTTGTCTAATATGGGATTTTTGAAAATTGATGCTTTTGATAAAAAAGAACCCGATGGACAAGTTTCTTAAAAAGTACTATTAGTTCAAGATAGTACAGCTTGGGCATGATATATGATTTACTGGAATTTGTTTTGTTCAACACTTTTATAAGATTCAATGGCAATTTATATAAAAAAATTTTTGGCCTTCCTGTGGGAATGCTAGTCCATTTATATCGGACTTGTTTTTAAGTCAACTAGAATATGAATATCAATAAAAATAGCCCAAGTAATATAAAATATAACCTTTCAAATAATAAAAGATACCTGGATGATCTCTGGGTAATATGTTGCGCGGAGTTTATGGAGGTTTCGGAAAATATTTATCCATTAGACTTAATTCTGGAGCCAAGCTATGGGACAGGGAACTCTGACCATTTTTTAGATTTAAATCTTAATATTTCAGATAATGATAAATTATTTTTAAAAATATATAACAAAACTGATGATTTTAATCTTGAAGTAATTAATTTTTCATTCCTCGAAAGTAATATACAAGAATTTGCAGCAATTACGCAGATTTTAAAAATAGATGTCAAACACTTAGCCAAAAACTGATCTTAAGAGGTTTTTCTGCCAATAAAATTAGTTGGCATTAAAAAAAAATTAGTTATCTGTATAATGAACTTTTAGGTAAATAAGCAAAAAATTATCAAGAAATGCTGAAGGATATTTTAATGTAATTTCTCTTTAATTCTTCGTTTGGGATTTTTGTGTTTATACAAGGGTTCTCGACCAGCTTGACGGGCTTTAAATCATTAATAGGTTCCAGAAACCAATTAAGCAATCAGTTTTATAACCCACCTCCGGCCCATAGAGTCTGTAACTGTTCTAGATTTGTATTTAAGTTTCACTAACCTATGGGATTCCAATATGGATAGATCTAATCTTATTTTGTAGGCATTTTTAGGATAATTTTACTAGTATGCATGTATTTCACAAGTTTTACCTAACATAGGGATACCATAAAATAGATTTATGGTAGATACTCCACCTTGCCGGGTAAGGAAAGTAAAGTGTCGAAACCCATTTAGCCAGGTGGTACTAGGTAAACTAACTAAACTATATAAACTATATTTGGACAGTTTGCCTGAAAAACCATAACACATCTTTCTGAACTCCTCCAAGCAGCCATTTTCAAAGCCGTACTCAAACCCTGTTATTACCATGGCTTACAGTATTCTAATCTTAGTTTTAAGACTTGCCTTCACATAAATTCAATTTTTTTTTACTGCGAAAAAGTACCCTGTATCTTGGCTATTCTATTTTTTACATATTTACCGCATCTGCAATCTTTACCAATAATACTATCTAGGTAAATGAATTTATCCATTTAATTAATTTTCTCGGTAGTTCTTCACCCTCATTTATTCATAGTCTAAGCTACCTAGCTTTCTTTGTATTATCTTTCAAACCTATTCTTCCACCCTAAACTCTCAAAACCTCAAAATTCAACCACTAAACACTAAAGACACACAAACCATCTCCAGGCTCTAAGTCTAGGAGAGTTCTATCGTGGATACTGAGAAATACCCCCCCCCCCCAAAGGGTATATTTTAGAATCCAGGGGGAGGGGACAAAAATCAAGGGTGTGGCAAATTCCCCCTTCCTCTCTAATTGACGTCACTGAGGGTAGACAGCAGGACAAAAAAAGCCCGGCAACAATCAAAATTCCCTACCTTTATTTTGTGGTTTTTGTTTAAGTCAAACATACAGCTAAAATAATAATCATAAACTTACAAAATATGCTTTTCAGCTCTGGATTGCCGGATTTCCTGCTTAAAGCCGCTAACTTTAGGGTCCAAATTTCTCGTCTGATAACCTCTCCAAACCTTCTGAATTTTTATTGCAGCATTATCTTCAACTGTGCCTACTTTAGGACTATGTTTAGACTGAGGCAAAGCACTTCTTGGAGGGACTTTAGGGAGTCTTAAACTTCTGTTGTCAGACTCCAAACACTCTTCTTTTTCTTTGGGAGGACTAGGGCTTTTCAGCTTAGAAGAAGCACGTCCTGGCTGGACAGAAATTGAACGTTTTGGGCGGGGTATAGTATTATTTGGGCTTTTCGGTACAGGATTTCGTGATTGAGGGTGAGGTATAAGAGTCTTTATGCCTTCCTTTTTCAATGTCAGAGAAGCACAAACAACTTCACTTGAATCACAAACGTCTGATAAATCAGAGAAATCCTCGTCGGTAGACTTCACAGATGATTTTTTGATAGGAGTATTAGGGGCAGTAGAATCAGATCCATTCTTTTTTGCTTGCTTTTCTGGTGCTTTCAGATGACTTTGTAGCGCTGTTGGATCAAAGCTACGGCTCATCATATCTTCACCGGACTTTGTGTGTTTTTCGACAGAACGCCGTGTAGGGATGGGTGTACCGTTGTCAGGAGACCGACAGCGAACCTTTTGTGTCACATTCGGTGTCGGATTACCTGTAAGTAGAATGAGAAAGCTTAAAAAAAAACATAAGAGCGTCACTAGACACTTGCACAGAAACATATTTCGGAGGTGGGGAGCAAATAAACTTAAGCGAAAAAAAAGTGCGGGATAAATCTCAAGGTTTCAGAGGAAGGGCGTGGTTCAGAACTAAAAAATACGAAAAGAAATAGGCGAACTATATACAAAATATTTGGATTTTTAGGGAAAAATAGGAAAAGCACGAGACAAGGAAAAGCCCCTTCTCTGCATATGTGATTTAATATTCGTAATAACTACTTAACAAATTCGACATCTGGCATTAAAAATCTTTTATGATACGAAAGTCTGCAAGATATGATAAATGACTAGGATAGGAATATAGGGAAATATTAAAAAACAATTAATATTTTTTTCTCACATCAGAACCTTCCCTCATTTAAGAGATAAAACAAAAAAATAGGGAGGGGGGATGATCTGATAAATGGCAATTTTCTACGGAATAATTCAAAATGTTTTTGATTTGCTGGATCATAATCAAATTGCAAATAAGTGCAATTCCTACAATTCCTATCAACTAAAATTCCAAGAAAGCTACTGGTCGTCGTGGCATATGCTTGTATCGGAGAAAGTTGAATAACTTGGGCATTATATCTTCTATATACATAAAAATGTAGTGTCTGTCCTTTACACTATCTTTATCGTTATACTGCCTGTCTGTCTGTCACTAAGTATGACGTTAATATGTAAAAAAAACTAACAAAATAAAATTAAAAGAATTAAAAGAAACTAAAAAAAAAAAAAATTAACAAAGAAAGAAAAAGAAAAAAAACGAAAAAAGAAAAAAACTAAAAAAAGAAAAAAACTAAAATATGACGTAAAAAAAAAAAAAAATAAAAAGAATTGAAAAAAATAAAAAAATGAAAAAAAACTGTAATAAAAAATAAAAATCAATAAATGACGTCATGTTCGCAACGCGAAACCAGGCTTACGGGTAATAGAGATAGCAAAAAAAAGAAGACGTGGCGCTCTATTACAAAAGCAACGCGCGCATAATTATCCTACAATGTCACCAAAAAGGGAACACCAGAGCAACGCAAAACCAGGCTTGCGGCTCAAATAGAAAGGGTCAGATTAGGAATGTCCAATTTACGTCATCAATTCGATCCAAAAATGACATACCGTTGCCGGGACCCAGAACACAAGGGACAATGAGAATCTATATATAGAAGTCTACCGTCTGCCATGCTGGGGCCCGGTGGCAAAGCCGTCGGGACTCAGCACTGTCTGCGGTTAGAACACAAGGGACAATGAGAATCAATATATAGAAGCCTGCCACGTGCCATAATTGGGCCAGGCGGCGAAGCCGCCGGAACCCAACACTGTCTGCGGTTAGAACACAAGGGACAATGAGAATCCATATATAGAAGCCTACCGCGTGCCATGCTGGGGCCCGGCGGCGAAGCCGCTGGGACCCAGCTAGTTACAAATAAAGCTTGATCAATTGAGTTCCTCTTCCAAGTGGGATATAAATAAGCCCCTCCACCCATTTTTAATTAAAAGAAACTTTTTTATAGGGCCTCACACGCTCTTCTCATAGGTACTAACTTCTTTGCGTTCCAAGACTAATCACTTCATTTATGCATCGTCTACACTGCCAAGCCAACAAATCTAAGAAACTTCAGCATATCATTTTTTTTTTTAATTAGGGGAGTTAAAACTAAGCAGGTTTAATTTTAAGGCAAACTACAATCTATTACCCAAATATAAACACCTGTCTAGCCGTTTGAAAGAGATAACGTTCACGCTTACAGAAATATGATACTCATCAAATAAGTGCTATACCAAAATAGATCTGAAAGGGTTGTCAACCACGCTGATTAGTCAAGAAAGCTTTCAAGAAAATGCTATAAAATATCGTCATCAAATTAAATAGCAGACGTTGTCCACTATTCGTTATTTTGCAATAGCTGACGATAAGAATAAACTAAGGGTCGGCTATACTAAACTTCTCTGGAAACAGGTCAACATTCCCCCTAGGCTTCGGCTAGACCTTACTCAATGTGCTGTGACCATTCAAGTCAATACAATTGTCTATTTTTTCAGCTCTGCCTCAAATCATTTAATAATGAAATAAATTTGACAGCATCTTCTAGCGAGAAAATTTGCTATTAAATTTGAATTTAAGCAGACTGAAGGGTGAAGATTGGAGAACCATCTATTGAACACCCAAGCAAACTTGTTACTATAGAAAACTATAGAGTTATCTGTCAGATATATTTAATGTTTGTTTGGACCTTATTATCAAAGAGAATGGGAAACTTATAAGGGTTGGGTCCTTGGTGATTTACTGCTACTACTAACAACTCACCACAGCACCAAGCCGCCTGAGACCAACACAGCTACGCATGCTTCCTCCATCCCAATCTATTCAAAGCCTCCCTTTTTGCACCTTCCCAGGAAGTTTCCATTTCCTTTAAATCTTTTTTTTATGACGTCCTCCCAACCCAGACGAAGACTACCTGCTTTCCATTTAGCACTAGACGTTTGGTCAAAAAGAAAAATCTCCGGCAATCTGTCATCCTTCATCCGCACAACGTGCCAAGTCATCTCAACCTTTCTCTTACTATAGGCCTAGAAAGCGGGATTGAACCACATTTTTCGTACAGCCTACTCTTAGAAATACGGTCAGTCACCCGGGTACCCAGAACAATCCGTAGTTAATTTATCGGGAAAACATCTAGCAAATCTTCATGCGCTTTCCGAGCGTCCAGGCTTCAGAGCCATACTTAACCATTGTCATCACTATATAGCTTCTAATATTCTAATTTTGTTTTCAGATTTATCTTCTTATTCTTACAAACTTTTTTAACTGTGAAATATGCCTTGGCTATTCTACTTTTAATATATTCACTGTTCCCACCGTCTTTACTAATAATACTACCAAGGTTAGTGAAGCTGCCCACCTGATCAATCTTTTCGTTACCCAATGTCACCTTTTCACCTTCACTTATTCCTAGCCTTAGTGACTTGGTCTTTTTAACATTTATATTCAAACATGTTCTAGCACCCTGAACTCACAAAACCTCTAAAAGTTCTTTCATCTTGCTCAAACTTTCATCTAGGATGCTTAAAACATCAGCATAATCTAAGAGAATTTTTCCTCCCCATTTTATTCCGTGGTCTCCCATTGCGTTTCCTCTGCTCCTTAAGACAAAGTCCATCAAAATGATCCATATAAAGAGGATAGAGCAAAACCTTGCTTAACTCCTGATTTAATACAAAACCAGCTGCTAACCTCATTTTCTACCTTAAACGCAGCATTATTATCAAACAGTTCGTGGTAACGAACTGTAGTATGGAGCGACCCGGCTCAATAGTGAACGAAACTCTAAAATCGGAATTTTGATGCTAAAAGATACATCAAAAGAATCGGATTTCATCAAATTTAGCCTTTGTCATCAAAAGTTACGAGCCCGAAGAAATTTACCTTATTTTGGAAAATAGGGAAAACATCCCCTAAAAGTCATAGAATCTTGACGAAAAATCGCACCATCGTATTCAGCATATCAGAGAACCCTATAGCAAAAATTTCAAGCTCCTATCTACAAAAAAGTGGAATTTCGTATTTTTTGCCAGAAGACAGATCACGGGTGCGTGTTTATTTGTTTGTTTGTTTTTTGTTTTTTCCCCCAGGGGTCATCGTATCGACCAAGTGGTCCTAGAATGTCATAATAGGGCTCATTCTAATGGAAATGAAAAGTTCTAGTGCCCTTTTTAAGTGACCAAAAAAATTGGAGGGCACCTAGGCCCCCTCCCACGCTCATTTTTTCCCAAAGTCAACGGATCAAAATTTTGAGATAGCCATTTCGTTCCGCATAGTCGAAAACCATAATAACTATGTCTTTGGGGATGACTTACTCCCCCACAGTCCCTGGGGGAGGGGCTGCAAGTTACAAACTTTGACCAGTGTTTACATATAGTAATGGTTATTGGGAAGTGTACAGACGTTTTCAGGGGGATTCTTTTGGTTTGAGGGGTTGGGTTGAGGGAAGGGAGCTATGTGGGAGGATCTTTCCCTGGAGGAATATGTCATGGGGGAAGAGAAACTCAATACTATAAAAAAAACAATGAAAAAATAAACATGAAAAAGTTTTTTCAATTGAAAGTAAGGAGTAACATTAAAACTGAAAACGAACAGAGATTGTTAAGCATATGAGGGGTTCTAAAAATACTTTAGCATAAAGAGCGAGGTATTTAGGAGGAGATAAATATATCGCTCTTTATGCTAAAGCATTTTTAGTAATTTCAAGTACTTATTCTACGGCCTTTCTGATTCAGGGGTCATTCTTAAAGAATTGGGACAAAACATAAGATTTAGTATAAAGAGCGAGGTATTAACGGAGGACAAACCCCCTCATATACATAATAAGAATATAAAAATTTGTTACGTAAGTTAAATTCTTAAGTTACGTATATTTTTTACTAATAAAAACGTTCGTTAAAAATTAAAAGTTCTAGTTGCCTTTTTTAGTAACCGAAAAATTGGAGGGCAACTACGCCTCCTTCCTACCCCTTATTTCTCAAAATCGTCTGATCAAAATTAAGAGAAAGCCATTTAGCCAAAAAAAGAATTAGTATGCAAATTTCATTTTAATATTTTATGTGCGGAGAGCCAAAATAAAACATGCATTAATTCAAAAACGTTCAGAAATTAAATAAAAAAAACTAGTTTTTTTAACTGAAAGTAAGGAGCGACATTAAAACTTAAAACGAACTTTTTGTTAAACTAAAACTCTTTGCCACAATTCTAATTTTTAAAACAATTAAAAACTTTAGCGTAAAGAGCGAGGGATTGCGGAGGGGAAAATCCATTTCATATACGGAGTAATTTCTGTTCGTTTTAAGTTTTAATGTCGCTCCTTACTTTCAGCTAAAAAAACTAGATTTTTTTATTTATTTCCGTACATAGCACTAATCACTTTAATGTATTTGTCTGGTTGATTTAATATAGATCACCTTGGTGATTTAACATAGAATAATAAGGATTAATATATACTATACGACAAAACAACAAAGAAGGAAGAAAAAAGCAAGAATGAAGAATGAAGAAAAACAAAAAAGGAAGAAAAGAAGAAGAAAAACAACAAAGAAGGAGGAAGGAAGAAGAAAAGGAAGAAAAAAAGATATTTCATTAAAGACCTCCGCCAAGCTGTCCTCAGTGCAAAAAAAAAAAAAAAAAAACAACTTTTGAAGTTACCATATTAAGTTTAATGTATTCATAAGCCACAGACAGTGTGGGGTCTGGCGACTTCATGGAAGTCGCCAGACTTACATGAGTGGAAAATATCGGTGAATACGTGAATATAACGAAGAAAAATGGGAAATGTAAAAAAAAATAATGGATAAATTAATCCACAATGTTACACACAGCTGTAAGTGATAATTAATCAGCATTTTTTTTGTTTCCAAGAGTAACTTAAAATTCTTCACAAGACAGACCTAAAAAAACCCTTGGTAAAGACTTGGCAGACTAATTAGGCTAGTTGCATTCGACCTACTAGGCGGTGACTGAATTCTGCTTTTTCTACGCTACCGTAAATATTAAAGTTCCGAAAAAGCTTCTATATTACAGCTTAGGCTTAAATAAAATCGCCATCTTGCCGACAGTGAGGTTTTTTGGCTTTTGCTAAAAGGTTAAATCAAACCGTTTAGAAGTTCAAGCATGTCTTGAAGGAATAATTTTGCATTTCAATAATTTTGAGTGAAAGTCACAAGAATTACAACAGGTTTACCTGAAACAAACACATTTGAAAAAAAATGCAAATAAACATTAACCAGAAAAAAGAAAAAAAAACAAAGCTTTGCATTTTTGTACTTGGGTGAATTTTTTAAAAATTTAAAGGTCCCTGCAAAAAACTCAGCTTTCAATTGTTACGATTTTAACCTTTTAGAAAAAAAAAACCTTTTAGCAAAGAGAATTGGGTAATTGGATTCACAATGTTACAGAATTGCAACTTTAAGCGATAATTAATCAGCAATTTCTTGTTTTCAAGAGCTGCTTAAAATTTATCAAAAGCTACCTAGAAAACCCTTATTAAAAACTTGGCCGATTAATTAGGCTAGTTGGCTCCAAGCTACCAGGCTTACCTGTGACAGAATTCTGCTTTATCTACACTCCTAAATCTTAAAGTTCTGAAAAAAACTTGTAAAAAGCAGCTTAGGCTCAAACAAAATCGCCATCTAGTCGGCAATGATGTTTTTTGCTTTTTGACGCAAGAAGGAGTTTTCAGATTTTTCCGTAAGAAACAATTGGTCATTACTTTTTGTTTCCAGTCTTCGTCACACGGTAATTTTAGTTTACCTAGAGAGAGTTTTGGAAGGCTAGGTAGGTTAGTTGACTTGGAGTTTGTAGGCCTACTAGTGAAAGAAATCGAATTTCTTTACATTCATTTACATTTTCAAGTTTCTGAAAAGACATGTATATAGCAGTTTAGGGTCTCAACTACAGCCCGGAAAATTTGCGCAAAACCTTTAATGGAGGCAATAATGGTGGTGTTACTGAACAAAACGAAATGTTGTGGGTTATTTTAAGCCTCGGTAGGATAAAAACTTTTGGACCCTTGTTATAGTTTCATGGCTTTATCCATTAAAGATTTATGTTCAAACAGCCTTCTTGTGGTTATTTATATATTAGGAAAATCCACCAACAGTTAGGGGAAAATTAGAGAAGTATATTAAGAGGGCTGTAATTAGAGGTATATGGGGTGTAATTAGAGATTATAGAGGGGTGCAATTAGAGGTATTTATTGTTTTTCAATTTTCTTTTTTTGGAGTTTTGGCTACTATTAGCAAGAGTTGCTTTTTACTTACAGTTCGTTACCACTAAATATTTGATACTGGGGATAACCATCTAAGCCTTACTTACAATGGACTAATTAATTTTGACTTTACGCATTTTCGCTTCATTATATTTCGCAACCTTAAGAAAATCCAGATATTTCAATTCCTTTTAAAAAATCTTATATTATGTAAATTCTCAGTTGAAAGCTTGATCTGCAATTAAAATCAGTTTTTTATTTAGGTACCTTTTTGCCGTTCAAGTGAGAAGGGGATTTTTCACTTTTATTTTTGTTTTTTGGTGTTTGTCTGTTCTTTTTGAACTGAAAACAGCTGATAGAAGTTTTGACCATCACATTTGCATTTGTCTTCTTTTTTTGCTGCAAATCCCCACGTTTTCATACGTTTTTTTTTGCCTAGTAGCCAAAAAAACCCATCAAACGCTAGATGGCAATAGTGACTGGCAAACGCACCAGTTGTCATTCCTTTAAGGTTCTTACGTTCTATGCTCATAAAGTTCGCTCAGACTTTTCTGTTTCTCTCTTGACGAATGAGCCAAAAGAAAACGTTAGTGAATTATTAGAATATATATTATTTATTTTTCAAGCGAAAATACCATATGGTAACTTTTTTCGTCAAGTACTGCAAAAATCAAGATCAATATGACACACGAAGATATTGTCTCGGAGTAAAGTTTCTTTCTGAGCTTTCTAAGTGTATCAATAGACAATCTTTCCCTAGTGTTTTGAAAAAAAAATTCCACCCTCCTCTATATGTTTCAATTGCGTTTTCTATATTTTTTTTTCTCCAGAAACTAATGTTGCAACCATTCTATGCAGGTACATAGCCTCTTTAGGTGTTTTAGGGATCTTAATTACCACTTGTCAGTGCTACTTTTCTTGCAAAAACACGTTTACTAACGCCAGGGGAGGCAGATACTCCTTGCATGGACTCCTGGCCCTTCCTCCCATTGCTGACAGATGTTGAATTGCTACGGGCACTCATTGAGGTTGAAGATTCTTCTTCATCTGAGCCTGAAAAAGAAACATATTTTTTCAGCCTAATCATAGCCTTATATAAGATTAATTGAGCTTTATATTACACAAGCCTAAAAGAAACTTGAATGGATAGTAAATACAAATGAAAATATATAATAAATATCTATTAACAATTAAATCGTCTTTAAATAAATATCTAAATCAAGAAGTCAGTTGACATTTTTGCATTTGTTCATATTAGGGTATCGACCCTTTCATATCATCCTCTAGGCTTACAAAAACCATAAATATTGAAATACTGGAGAATTCAAGCATCACCCATAACTAAGCATACCGAGTTGTGTCGTGGTACCGAGTTGTACAACCGAGTTGTGTCGTGGTATTGGTTGCAGTTGTTCAGTGGTAACTGGTGCAGTATCAGGGCTGGAACAGTAGGTTCAGAACGATTTTGAATGGGATATAGAACACTATTTTGAAAATGGTACTTTTATTTCAGATTCAACTGATCAGTAGTACGTAATTTAAGAGAAGAAAATTTTGAAAATTTCAAAGAAGAGCATAAAAGTTAAAAAAATGGCGTCGAGAAAGAAAATAACTGAAGAAACGGTAATTTTCAAGGACTGAAGGCCAGAGCTACCAACCGTAATGAGCGTAACAGGTGAAGAACATAATAAACAGCTCGCTTAGCAGGCTTTTTGAAAGTAACAGAGCCGGTTAAGTCAGCTCTCTTGCTACTATCAGTATGTCATTACATAAAATCAAGCATTAAAAAAAATGTTCCATAGCAAGAACTCGAACTTGCGTTGCCACGGCCACCACCTGGGGTCCTTACGACTAGACTTGGCAATGGGTCTAGGAATCGATCCCTACTGACGCAAGGTTTGGCGACAGACTTGGCACTTGTCCCTGTAAAAAAGTTCTAGCAACTGAAACGTTGATCTTGACAAGTAACTTTGACTAAGGAATCTTGGAATTATAAACATACCTGTAAGCTTTAAAAGTCGAACGAATTTATACTGAAAAAAATTCAATCAACCTGACTTAAAATTACGTCATACCATGGTCGAAGGCTTGAGCTCCGTCCAAACTTACCATATGCCAATTGCGATGGTCGAAGGCCATGAGATTTCGAGCGGAGCCGGCGGAGAGTCGGAATAGATCATACGAAGTGGACTTTTTGTTAGATTGCGAGCCAGTATAAAATAATCAGTTTATTTTTTCCCTTGTTACTATTGAAAGGTATTAATTAAGTAAATAACAAAACTATATTTGCTAGAAACACAATTAAGTTTCAGAAAATGTTTATGGTACCGTGAACATTTCTATGGACAATAAAATCTTGAAAACTATTGTCGAAGAAGAAAAACATCTGACCTCATTATAGGGTCAAGGCTCTAGCTGTGAAACGGTGCCAGCGGAGAGGAGCGGCAAAAAGCCAGCAAAGCGAGTATTTTTGAAAGCCTTCAAGATTCTAATGTATATATATACTTCAAGATTTGATTCAGATTCAATGAGAAAAAAAAACATTATTAAAGCTTTAAAAGAAACGAATTGTAACTTCGATTAAAAAAAGAAACACTGACAAGTAAAAGTTGAAGAAAATTAAAACAAGAAGTGTAATCAGGGGCAATTCTATAGCGTTGAATAAGCAAAGAGCCAAGTGTCTTGCATATATTCTCTGTTTTATATTTAAAGGAGAAAACAGGGGATTTCCAATAGAAGAGGTTCCATTGATTTCCTCTATCTACAGTCTAATAATTGAAAAATGCACCGGGGACACAAGGGTACCTGGGGTTTGGCAGGGTCGGTGAAGAAGCCAAGGTGTAAAACGGTTATTTTCGAAGAGCAGAGTATAGTTCGTGGGAAAATGCGCCATTTCAGGGGGGTATGGAGCTTGGCTTTCCGAATAAGGTGCAAATACGAAACTTTACGAGAATGCCAAAGAGGACAAGCAGATGATAGATTCGAATCATCTGATTTGCTGAACCAGGGCGAAAACCGCATGGAAATACCCAGGCGATAACCCTTAATTGGTTGGTGTGTGTTGATGTTTCATCTAATTTAATGGGATACATTCGCCAAAACTTTTTCAAGTGTAGCTCAATTAGATTCTGTCTCTTGCTGCTCAAAGCAATGTTCTTCTAATATTAGAAACTTCATTCGTGTCGACGTACTTCTTGCACCCAGGCAGACAGTTGTAGACGTTTTGAGTCGTACTGCCATTACAGGCCATGGATGTGATTCGTCGAATATGAGAAACATCATTCGCGTCAACGTTCTTCTTGCACCCAGGCAGATAGTTGTAGACGTTTTGAGTTGTACTGCCATAATAGATACGATTCGTCTAACATTAGAAACTTCATTCGTGTCGACGTACTTCTTGCACCCAGGCAGACAGTTATAGACGTTTCGAGTTTGTATAACAGCCCATAGTTAATTTGAAAATCAGAAGAATATAAAACACTCACAAGGGGGATGTAAATCTATGAGAAAATTTCTAGAAATACTTTATCACATAAATTAGCTGTTCTTTAAGCTGAGAAATGTACGAGGATTGGGTGCCAAACTGATGCTCGATTGCCAAGAAATAAATAATGACAAAAATCCAGTGGTTAATAGCCTAAAGTGGACAAATAATGAACCAGCTCTGTTAAGAATTACTCCAACCATTTATCTCCAGAAAAATATTGCACGAAATCTGCTCAAAGACGTACTGAAAGGCTCTTCATTTTTTCATTTTTCTTTGAAAAAATTATCTTTTGAATTCAAGAGAAGGCTACAGAAAGAATACATGCATCTATAGTGAGATTTATAGATTATATTTATGTGTGAAGATTTTGAAGTACATTTCTTGCAAAAAAGAAAACATGGTTGTTTAAAGAGTTTAAAGCTCACAAAGAATACGTCTACCTATGCTAATATTCATATAAATACACTATAACATAAACTAACGGCTGTTGACACAAAGAATTGTTCAAAATTCAGAAACAAGCCATCAACATTGATGTTTCATTGCCAAGAAATTAAATAATCGAAATTTTATAAATATAAAATATATATTAAGAGTATTATAAGATTATATGATTAAGATATGATTATATGATATGATATGATTAAGATTATTAAGATATTAAGATTATTAAGATTATTAAGACATGATTAAGATATGATTATATGACTAAGATTGAGTATTATATGATTATATGATTATGATTATAATATTATATGAAATATTATATGATTAAGAGTTTAAAGTGGAAGGAATCCTCTGACGATTTTGATCAAAAACTGTCTCAACCAAATATTACCAAAATGTAAATAAAAAAGAAATCTACTTTAATATTGACTGAAAAGTACTTCACAGAAACATAACTGTACATAAACATAAGTAACAGTGTATAAGTAAACATAAGTATACAGTGAAAATAACTTGAAATCTTGTTTTGCACGAAGACATATCAAATCGGACATTTCTATCCCCTTTTTTCTCCATCCCCTCTAATTTTTATATTTGTCGACACCATTCTAGAACAATAATTATTCCACATATAAAACCTATAATCACCTGGTATTCTTTGTAATCTCAAATTCGAAATTATCAAAACCAAACACGTAACGGTCAGAACAAAAGCAGTTGAAGAGGAGAAACATTTAACAAAAACTTAATAACAAAATCCAATGGTTTATAAACAACCTATATAAAGCCATATATACTAACAGAGAATCCCAGGTTATTTTCTAAACTCTCAAATTCAACATTATGAAAACCGAAGACGTAGCGGTCGAAACAAAATCAATTTAAAAGGGCAAAATCATTCTAATAGCAAGGTAATTAATAGCAAGATAATAAATAATCACATAATCAATAATATTCACAATAATCAAATAATAATCACATAATCCAAGACTCTAAATAAAACTATATGTACAATGTATAATCCTATTTTATCCTCTAAGAAGTCCAATTCGTAATTATAAAAATGAAATATGTAACGGTAAAAACAAAAAAAGGAAGGTCTTTTTAATAACAACGTGATTCAAAGACCCTATAAAACATTTATGCAACCTAAAATCTCATGTTATTTAGAAAAATTCCGAACTCGAAACAATCAACATCGACTGTATAAAGGCCAAAACAAAAGCAGCTAAAAAGGACAATATCCCTTTAACAACATCTTAATTACTGAATCCAAGACCCTTTCCACAGTGATTCAAAACTAATGGTGTCTTTAAAACGGCTCTTTTGGGGGGCTCTACTTTATTCCTACATCGAAACAAGGTCATTAAATTCTAGTCATTAAGGTGGATGTAATGAACACTTACTTACACTTCAAGGGAATTCTCCTACGAATTCATTGTCTTATATATGTCATTGGGGGCTATTAAACAGCAAAGGAGACAGGGCTAGATAAACTACAGATAGGTACAAATCAATTAATTAACCGAGGTAAGTCTTGCATGGTTTTAATCAGAGGAAAATAGTCGGAAAGGAGAAAACTGAACCAAATTGTGCCAGGATAAAATTATTAGAGAAAATATCGTGTCAGGAAATTTTTTAGTAGTCTATTTCCTTATTCCTGAGAGGTTTTGAGAGGCAACCAAGATCTAATATTTTCTAATAATTTTTACCATTAATAAAAGAAAACTTTTTTCTAAGTAGACCAATAAGCATAAACAGCAGACTTTTGTTTTTTGAAACACAATTTTACTCGATGGAAAAGCATTATTGATTAGAACATTCAACAACACTAAGACCCTTTTTTTCATCGTACACCTTGAAATCCGGCTCGCGACGGAAATTCGACCTTTTCAGCCTCTTCCAAGCTTAACACTTTAGCAATTAAGAAGGATGAAGTAATCACTTGCTTACACTTCGAGGATCTCCTCTTATGGGTTATTTGTCATTTGGTTGTTATTAAATCACAAAGAGGAGAGGGCTAAATAAAATATGGAGATATACCGTCTTGGGATTTTGTTTTAGTGATTTCCTTATTACTTGGACATTTAAAAAGGTTAAGAGGCAATCGAAATAAAGGATCTATATTCAATTTTAATAATAATTGTGATTAAAACCTATTTCCTTATTACTTGGACATTTAAAAAGGTTAAGAGGCAATCGAAATAAAGGATCTATATTCAATTTTAATAATAATTTTGATTAAAACCCAAAAACCCAATTAGATATTAACCCAAAGATGACCAACAAGCATTAGCTGTTGTGAAAAAAAAAAAACAAAAAAAAAAACACACGCAAAAAAAAAACTGCGAGACAGAGCAGCAAAAAGTTTCAACTTTAAATCGAAAAAAAATTTCGATTTAAAGCGAAATTCGGTGGGACCAGCTTTCCATTGCGGGAGGGAGGGGGTATTTACGGGGAAAATGTTCCACATAGGGGGAATTTTTGGCATGACTTGAAAAAAACCTATCAGAATCGAATCGAAACAGAATCAAACTGACTATTCGACAACACAAATACCTATTTTGTCCGAAACTTAAAATTCGTCTTATAAAGCAAAATTTCGGCTCCTTGCATAACTTAGCTTAATATTTTAGTCTTTAAAGAAAACACCATGAGCACTTGCATTCACTCTAAAAAAATGCTTCTTTAAATTAATTGTCTTTTAAATTCAATACGGGTGGGGGGGTCTGTAAAGTAGTAAAAAGGAGCTAGAAAACATATATTTTGGTGGAAATCAATTAATTAGCCAAGACAAAGTTTTGGATATTTATAATCACAGGGTAATAGTTGCAGAGGAGACACACAAACAAAACTAATTGGAAATGAAATTTCAACTATTTACAAAATGTCAACTATTTAAGAGTATGAAAAAACAAATTAGTTTTGAAAATAAAGATGAAAAAAGCTACATGGATAATGTATCCCATTTCTGATGTCAATACACTATAAGTCAAGCTTGAATTTCAGCCTTAAATTCAGGGTATGTGGCTCTAAATGAAAAATAACTAAATAGAATATTAAATTGATAATCTATTCAGTTAATGAGTAATCAACAACAGCTAACATTTTATTCGATAATTAGTGAAACCATAATTAAAAACTGGCATAACCATAGCACTAGCCTCATGGTACGACCAATCGCTTTTTGGATAAACAAATTCAAGTTTAATAGTTTTTGCAGAATATGACCCTCAATGAAAATTATTGAAATATTCAAAAATTAATTAAATAATATAAATAAATATAACTGGAAATTTAGACATGTCACAGTACTTCAATGTTGAAATTAACAAAACAACTCATGTAGCAAGTTGTGTTACACAATAAATTTATGTTTTTTGTAAACATAAAATTATGTTTTATGTTTACAAATTATGTTTACATAATTTTATTTTATTGTAAGTTTACATTACAATATGTTTACAAATTTCATTGTAAATTTATTTTTATTGTAAATTTATGTTATGTAACACAATATGCATTTTATCTGAAAAAAAAAATTATCAGGAAATCATTTTTAAGGTTTTCAGCATTGGACAAGAGCCCAAGAATACCCACTCGAACAATTATCAAACGTTATATTATATATCATCTTCCACAGAATTTGGAAAACGCATAAATAAAAGGTTTTTTTTACAGCTTTCATCATGTTTAGTCATAGCCATATTTAGATAATTTATTCATTTATTTTTCATAACTAATAGTAGGTAAAGCACTTGTAAAGTATATACCCATATAAAGATGTTTGTACGAGTGAGTATAATTTTATAGGTGGCGTAGCAATAACATAAAGACATATAAAAAAGGACCTACCTTCTACTTTTCATAAAATGGATGTTTGGCGTTTTGCCAGAAAAAAGAAAAGTCAATTATTCACAAAACAACAATTTTTTATTCATGAGAAATTCTAATCATCTCTTTCCAAAAAATGATAAAACAGCTTCAGGAGCCAAATCTGTCTTGATTACATCCCCCTCCCCTCTGCATCTTCGTGAATTGGCAACACTGGCTACAACTTTCTTCAACCCAACAAAATAATTATTTTCATTATTGTTTTTCAGTGTCTTTTTTACAGCCCTCCATCCCGAAGCATAGTCACTTACATCTTACAAGTTCAATTTTGCCTATTTAATTGTATATTTAATTATGATTTACATCATTGTTATTACTGCTAACAACTCACTACAGCACTAAGCCGCTTTAGGTCAATTTAGATGCGCAAGCTCTTAATCCATCCCAATCTATTGATAACTTCCCTCTTTACTCTCTCCCAAGAAGTTCCAATATCCTTCAAATCTTTCCTTAGGAATTATTCCTGCCCAGTTCAGGGACACCTGCTTTTCTTTTGGCACTAGACGAAAGGCCGAAAAAGGACGATATTTGGCAATCTGTCATCATTCACCCCCTAAAACCTGTCCTAACCATCTCTAAATTTCTTATACAGTTTGTTGTTGGATATACGGTCAGTCAAACAGGTACGCAAAAGTATTCGTCGGAATTCCCTCTAGAAAATTCTAGAGGGAATTCCCATCTACCTTCCAAAGCACCTACGTTTCAGGACCAACAAACAAAACAAAAATAATCTTGCGCCTGCTGTCCAGACAAACGAAATGAAAACATAGACCTAGTTGTCACTGGGAGAGGAATCAAATAGAATAGGCACTCCTTGTTTCGTAGCTCTGTCGACCCTCATTAAATCCTATTGAATATATCAAGATAACTGCTTATTAAACTATTTAAACACAAATACCGCACTGCAACATTTAATTAAGTCATAGAGGGGCAGAATTTTGAGCTCATTATATCTTGCTCGAACCAATTCAAACTTTTGTAAATAGTGATTCAGCATGAGGTTTATACCCAAGAAACTCATACCCTAGGACACAAAATATGCTAGTCATTCTAAGGTAAGAGGTGAAAGATATTGCAACACAAAGGTTTCTACACTAAAGTTATCAGAAAAAAATTAGAGAATAACCTACTAAAGCTCCACAAATCTGAAACCAGGAAACACCGTAAAGGCCCAAATTTTACCCCAAAAATAAAAGCTTTGGCTATGAATGGGTATTTAAGTGTCTTTTACTATAAATTTAAACCTCCTGAAAACGAATGTAAGCTTTAAAATTGATTTAGTCTTTAATTCCGCAAAAAAACACACAAAAGCTAAAATTCACGAAAAAAGACCCGAAAATTATTTCCGAGCCAATCAATTCGCTCAAGCACATACACAAATTTTAATCATACATCTTTTACAACGATTCACATACAAACAAAAACACACAGACACACCCATTTTGAGTCTCAAAATTAGGTTAGGCAGCGGAGGGGTTAAAGTCCTTCAAGTAAAATTTTCTATTTTAGTGATAACTTCCAAAACTTAAATAGCCTACATTATCTTTGACAATTTCAAGATAATTAAAAAAAAATTTCTAGTTTCCAGCTTCTAAAGTACAGCTGTTTATTCGAGGTATCCCCAGAAGTTCAAACAGACCCGCATTTTAATATAGATGCTAATGTTGTTAAATCCAAAAACAATCAGAACTTCCCAACGGCTCTATGGGGTAGCTTTATGACATCCTTAAATCGAAATTGGTCGTCAGATTCCAGTCATTAAGCAGGCCATAATAAAGATTTACTTACAGTCAAAAGAGATATCTTACGAAAACACTGTCTTATAAATCTCAACGGCTGAAAATAAAACTCTTGAGGAGACAAGACTAGATAACATAGAGAGACGTCAATATCAATGAATTAACCAGAGTAAGTCTTCCATGCACTATAAAATACAAATGACTAAACTTTCTTATTGCCAAGTCTTCACGTTCTTTTCTCCTACGTATAAGAACGTATTTTTGCGTAAAAGTTGATGTATGGTTACTACAATTACAAGAGTGTTCACAAAGAAAAATACAACAGAAAAGTAGACAATTCAAACTGTCAAATTGGTCAGCTTGAAAGCTATAGTAGCAAGTTGCTACAATGAAAAACGTTTACTTAAACGATTACTATCACTATATCATATAGTAAACTATCTATAGAACTATCTTGAATGGATTGTTTTCTTAATACGTTTCCTTTTCTACGGGTTGTTCTCTAGGATTATAAATAAAAACAAAACTAATTTTTTTAGCTGAAAGTAAGGGACGACATTAAAACTTAAAACAAACAGAAATTACTCAGTATATGAAATGGGTTGTCCCCTCCGCAATCCCTCGCTCTTTACGCTAAAGCTTTTAATTGTTTTAAAAAGTAGAATTGTGGCAAAGAGTCAAACTTTAGCGTAAAGAGCGAGGGATTGCGGAGGGGACAACCCATTTCATATACGGAGTAATTTCTGTTCGTTTTAAGTTTTAATGTCGCTCCTTACTTTCAGCTAAAAAAATTAGTTTTTTTTATTTAATTTCTGAACGTTTTTGAATTAATGCATGTTTAGTTTTGGCTCTCCGCACATAAATTATTAAAATGAAACTTGTATATTAATTCTTTTTTTGGCTAAATGGCTTTCTCTTAGTTTTGATCAGACGATTTTGAGAAATAAGGGGTGGAGAAGGAGGCCTAGTTGCCCTCCAATTTTTCGGTTACTTAAAAAGGCAACTAGAACTTTTAATTTTTAACAGACGTTTTTATTAGTAAAAAATATACGTAACTTAAGAATTAACTTACGTAACAAACTTTCATAATCTTATATTTTTATTATGTATACGAGGGGGTTTGTACCCTCGTTAATACCTCGCTCTTTACACTAAATCGTAAGTTTTGTCCCAATTCTTTAAGAATGACCCCTGAATCAGAAAGGCCGTAGAATAAATAGTTGAAATTACTAAAAATACTTTAGCATAAAGAGCGAGGTATTTATCTCCTCCTAAATACCTCGTTCTTTATACTAAAGTATTTTTAGAACCCCTCATATGCGTAATAATCTCTGTTCGTTTTAAGTTTCAATGCTACTCCTTCCTTTCATTTGAAAAAAACGTTTTCATGTTTATTTTTCATTGTTTTCTTATAGTAATGCTAGAAAATCCTGCGCCCTTTTCATTGAATTTTTCTTCCCCCATGACAGATTCCTCCAAGGAGAGATCCTCCAACATAGCCCCCTCCCCTCAGCCCCACCCCCAAACAAAATACAATACCCCTGAAAACGTCTGTACACTTCCCAATAACCATTACTATATGTAAACACTGGTCAAAGTTAGTAACTTGCAGCCCCTCCCCCAGGGATTGTGGGGGAGTAAGTCATCCCCAAAGACATAGTTATTATGGTTTTCGACTATGCTGAACAAAATGGATATCTCAAAATTTTGATTCGTTGACTTTGGGAAAAAAATGAGCGTGGGAGGGGACCTAGATGCCCTCCAATTTTTTGGTCACTTAAAAAGGGCACTAGAACTTTTCATTTCCGTTAGAATGAGCCCTCTTGCGACATTCTAGGACCACTTGGTCGATACGATGACCCCTGGAAAAAAAAAAAAAAAAAACACGCACCCTTGATTTGTCTTCTGGCAAAAAATACAAAATTCCACATTTTTGTAGATAGGAGCTTGAAACTTCTACAGTATGGTTCTCTGATACGCTGAATCTGATGGTGTCATTTTCGTTAAGATTCTACGACTTTTAGGGGGTGTTTCCCCCTATTTTCTTAAATAAGGCAAATTTTCTCAGGCTCTTAACTTTTGATGGGTAAGACTAAATTTGATGAAACACATATATTTAAAATCAGCATTAAAATGCGATTCTTTTGATGTAGCTATTGATATCAAAATTCAATTTTTTAGAGTTTTTGTTACTATTGAGCTGGGTCGCTACCACGTTATCATTACAGTTCGTTACCACGAACTGTTTGATACCGAGCAAAGTAGCTCTTTAAATAAATGGGGCACTGACCTATTTTAGTTACATCCTAGATTGCTGCTCTTTACAGTTGCTCTTTTAACTTGTGGGGGTTATTTGAAGTAAAATGAGGATATCTATTGTTTTGCGTTGGTTTTCCATAGATAGTAAAATCCAGTTAATAAAAGCTTATTGAAATGCTTGTTATTAGAACAGCATTGATTTACTTTCAAGTTTATTTCTGTAGATAGTTACTTCAAAGGATTTGTGTACGAAACAACTGATATCTTATTCTTTAATCTGCTCATCAAGAACGGTTTTAATGCCTAAGGCTTAGAATATCTCCTATTTTCTAGTCCTTATTTTTTTAAAGCCAAAATTTCATTTTACTTTCCAAAAAACGTAATCCTAAATACATAATACATAACCATTATTTATGTTACGCTGCAATACGCTAGTCGAACTTTTCTTGATTTTTCAGAAGAAAGCAGCTAGGAGCCAAAACAGCGATATATCTTTTTAATTGATTAAATTAAAAAAATAAGTTTTTTTTTACTGCAAGTAAGGAGCAATATTAAAACTAAACGAACAGAAATTATTCCGTATATGAAAACGGGTTGTCCCCTCCGCAACGCCTCGCTCCATGCGCTTAAGTTTGACTATTTGTCACAACTCTACTTTTTAAAACAATAAAAAAACTCTAGCGTAAAGAGCGAGGCTTTGCGGAGGGAGACAACCCCTTTCATACACAGAATAATTTCTGTTCGTTTTAAGTTTTAATGTCGCTCCTAACTGGCAGTTAAAAAAAACGTGTTTTTTTTTTAAATTTAATTTCTGAACGTTTTTGAATTCATGCATGTTCTACTTTTGGCTCACCGCACATGAATAATTAACACGAAATTTGCATATTAATTTTTTTTTCGCTAAATGACTTTCTCATAGTTTTGATTGGACGATTTTGACAAGGTAAATGGGTGGGGGAGGAGGCCTAGTTGCCCTCCAATTTTGGTTGCTTAAAAATGCAACTAGATTTTTTTTGTACGAACGTTTTTGTTAGTAATAAACATGCGTACCTTACGAATTAACTTACCTAACGAATTTCTATATTTAGGTATTTTTATTACGTATGTGGGAGGACTTGCCCCCTCGTCAATACCTCACTCTTTACACTAAAGCTTGAATTTAATCTCTAATCTTTAAGAATGACCCCTGAATCACAAAGGCCGTAGAATAAATAGTTGATATTACTAAAAATACTTTAGCGTAAATAGCAAGATATTTTGGAGGAGACGAACCCCCTTATATAAGTAATATTTTATTTTCGTTTTAGGTTTTAATACTACTCATTACTTCCAGATGGAAAATTTTGTTTTTTATTTATTTTCTCATTGTTTTTTTTTTAAATAATGCTAGAAAATCCTGCGCCCCCTTCATGGAAATTTTCTTCTCTCATGATAAATTCCTCCATGGAAAGATCCTTCCACGTAAACCCCTCCACCGACCCACCCCCATCCAACCCGAAAAAGTCCCCCTGAAAACGTCTATACACTTCATAATAACCATTACTATATGTAAACAATGGTCAAAGTTTGTAACTTGCAGCCCCTCCCCCGGGGACTGTAGAGGATTAAGTCGTCCCCGAAGAAATGGTTAGTAGGTTTTCAACTAAGCTGAACAGAATGGCAATCTCAAAATTCTGATCCCATGATTTCGGAGAAAAATATCCGTGGGAGGGGGCCTAAGTGCCTTCCAATTTCTCGGTTACTTAAAAGGGGCATTAGAACTTTTAATTTCCGTTAGAATGAGCCCACTGGCGACATTCTAGGACCACTGGGTCGATACGATCACCCCTGGGAAAAAAAACAAACAAACAAATAAACACGCATCCGTGATCTGTCTTCTGGCAAAAAAATACAAAATTCCGCATATTTTATATAGGAGCTTGAAACTTCTACAGTAGGATTCTCTGATACGCTGAATCTGATGGTGTAATTTTTGTTAAGATTCTATGACTTTTAAGGGGGGTTTCCTCCTATTTTGTAAAATACGGCAATTTTTTTGCAGGCTCATAACTTTTGATAGGAAAGATTAAACTTGATGAAACTTATATATTTAAAATCCGCATTAAAATACGATTCTTTTAATGTAAACATTGGTATTAAAATTCTGTTTTTTAGGGTTTCGGCTATTTTTTACGGACGTTTTTATTAGTAATAAATATACGTAACTTACGAATTAACTAACATAACGAATTTATATATCTGTATATTTTTATTACGTATATGAGGGGGTTTGCCCCGTCGTCAATACCTCGCTCTTTACACTAAAGCTTGAGTTTCATCGCAATTCTTCAAGAATGATCCTTGAATCACAAAGGCCGTAGAATAAATAGTTGAAATTACTAAAAATACTTTAGCATAACGGAGGAGACGAACCGCCTTATATGCATAATATTTTCTGTCCATTTTAAGTTTGAATGCTGCTCCTTACTTCCAGTTGAAAAAAGCTTTTTTAATTTATTTTCTCATTGTCTTTTTTTTAATAATGCTAGAAAATCCTGCGCCCCATTCATGGAAATTTTCTTCCCTCATAATAAATTACTCCATGGAAAGATCCTGCCACGTAACCCCCTCCCCCGAACCACCCCCACCCCAACGCAAAAAGTCCTCCTGAAAACGGCTGTACAATTCGCAATAACCATTACTATATGTAAGCAACGGTTAAAGAGTTTAACTTGCAGCCTCTCCCCCGGGGACTGTGGGGAGATTAAATCGTCTCCAAAGACACAGTTATTAGGTTTTTCGACTATGCTGAACAGAATGGCTATGTCAAAATTTTAATCCGGTGACTTTGAGGGAAAAATGAGCATGGGAGGGGGCCTAGGTGCCCTCCGATTTTTGGTGACTTAAAAAGGGCACTAGAACTTCTAATTTTCTTTTAGGGGATGTTTCCCCCTATTTCCTAAATTAAGGCTAATTTTCTCAGGTTCGTAAGTTTTGATGGGTAAGACTAAACTTGGTGAACCTTATATATTTTTCCCAACTTCGTTTTAACTATACTAGGCGTGTGTTGCATCGATAAGTTACAAGAGCAATGAGTTACAAGAGCAATAACGTTGTTCCAGCTTGGTGTAACTATACTAGGCGTGTGTTGCATTGTTGAGTTACAAGAGCAATAACGTTGTTCCTGGTTTAACTATACTAGGCGTGTGTTGCGTCGATGAGTTACAAGAGCAATAACGTTGTTCCTGGTGTAACTATACTAGGCGTGTGTTGCATTGTTGAGTTACAAGAGCAATAACGTTGTTCCTGGTTTAACTATACTAGGCGTGTGTTGCGTCGATGAGTTACAAGAGCAATAACGTTGTTCCAGCTTGGTGTAACTATACTAGGCGTGTGTTGCATTGTTGAGTTACAAGAGCAATAACGTTGTTCCTGGTTTAACTATACTAGGCGTGTGTTGCGTCGATGAGTTACAAGAGCAATAACGTTGTTCCAGCTTGGTGTAACTATACTAGGCGTGTGTTGCATTGTTGAGTTACAAGAGCAATAACGTTGTTCCTGGTTTAACTATACTAGGCGTGTGTTGCGTCGATGAGTTACAAGAGCAATAACGATGATTTACAACAGTAATAACGTTGTTCCAACTTGGCTTAACTATACTAAGAGTGTATTGCATCGATTCCACTAAGAAACTGCTATAGCATTAATTATGTCTATGGGACACTAGAACGTTGATTTTAATGCAAGTGTAAGACCTTTCTTTCACAAAAGTATAAATTGACCAATTCACACGCACGTTTCCTTTTATAGTAAAACATTGTTTGTTATGCATCATGAGATGATTTTGTAGGAAGAAATAAGTGTAATTGTAATACCTCAATAATTCTTTTGAAATCAATTATGTTCACTCAGAAACAAGGATGCAGAAAATAAGGAATGCTTATAAAGAGGCAAAGCGTATCATATTAGACCGTTATATCCCCGGTACTGTCTAAATAACGACAATAAGAACATAAAAAGAAACTGACCGCTTTTCACATGCAACAAAAAGGTATCAATATGCCACTGTTCAAATACTTACGGAACAGACGTAAGGAAAACCGTTTCCTCGTGATATTAATCAGTTTCACTGAAAATACAAATTTGTAAAAGCAAAAGAAAACAACAGCCCCTTCAAAAAATAACAAATTCGAACACTTCATCCTTGGTATTATCTCAGCACCAACCACAACAATACTAAAAGACATACATCTATTTTCACAAGCATCAAAAATCTGCCAATATTTTCAAGCCCTCACAAAGCAGGCATAATGTCAAGCATTTTCAAAAGGCATCAATCATTTTGACTGAAAAGTTAAGTTCGCGAAAACCAACAACCAAGAACCAAAATGGTAAAAAATTCGAGCACTACGTCCCTGATAGTAGCGACAACAAGAACCTACGAAGATTTTGCTCTTTAACCAAATAACCTTCAACAAATCAATTCTCCCATAGTGACAAAATAAACTTATGACAACCGTTTCCTGCGTACATAAATCATTTTCATAAAAGAAGATTTTACAAAACCAACAATGCAAAAAAAAAAAAAATCTAGAAAACTCGATCAAGTTAAAACAAATCAGTTAGCAAACTCGATCCCTACATCCCTGGTTTTATCTTAGCAGCGACAACAAGAAAACAAGAAGAAATTGATCAAAAAATGGTGTCGATACTTCTATTTGCAAGTGCTTTCAAATCCCAGATTTAAGAAAACTGATGACAAAAAAAAAAAAAAAAAAAAAAAAAAAAAAAAAAAAAAAAAAAAAAAAAAAAAAAAAAAAAAAAAAAAAAAAAGAGAGAGAGAAAGCCACGAGGAAAAGAAAAAATAATCACAAAATGAAGCTCTTTGGTTGGAAAAGGCACAGAGCTTTCTTGAAATTTATTAAAAATTATAGCTTTAAATAAGATAGGAAAGGAGGGAGTATTTATACAAAATTGTTTCATTTTGAATTTTATACCCGGGGCTAGACATGAAATTTTTTTTCTTTATTTTTTTTTGTAGAAATAGTGGAGCAATATTATTTCGATCTTAATTGACTGCCAACGGGAATTTTTCAGTTCTTAGTCTTGACAAAAAAGTCTTGTTTAACTGATATGTACTTCATAAAATTTGAGAAGCTCTAGTATACACTTTACATGCAGAAATATCTTCCAGTATTGCTAAACTCTTTTATTTTTATCAGTCATTAGCCAATTAAAATTTTTATGTACTTCAAGGTTTTGGTATTTGGATTTTGTGAGAAGGCAAATATTTTTGATAATGCATAAAGAAAAGGATTTTAAGGTTTCATGTTTAAGATATTAAGAAGCCAAATAGACCGCAAAAGTAAGATAAACGACATATAAAGATAAAATGGATATATTTGAAAGGAAAATTAAAAAGGAAGATACATTGCTGATTTTACCTTGAAATGCCGAATCGAGAATCTACATAAGGGTTAAGGAACGTTTTAGTTTGGACTTTTCTAACACTTTTATTTTAAATTCATCAGTCAGAAGATTAAAACTTCAAAGAAGTTTTGGATGAAATATCTTTTTATTTTTTAATGAAACAAAAAATGTTTTTAGAAAAAAGAAAAGAAAAGAAGATGTACTATAATGCCGGCTACAGAAGCCCCAAAACGACGGACCCTTAATGTATACTCACTTGAAGCAGTCACTTTTATGCTAAAATCTAAATGACATTAAAAATTACATTTCTATGTCATTTTATGTTAAATTAAAAAATGAAGAATGAGAAGATTTAATTTTCTGTCATAAAAAATTTTCTGTCATAAAAATCACTCTCTTGAAGCTGTCATTTTTATGTTAAAACCTAAATAACATTAAAAATGATATTTTTCTGTCATTTTAATTTAAAATAAAAAATGAAGCATGAGAAAATTTAATTTTCTGTCCTAAGAAATTTCCAAAAGACAAGAAGAGTTTTGGAAAAAAATAATCTTTTTATTTTATGAATAAAAATTTTAGGAAAATTGAAGTTTTTAATAAAAATATTTTTAGAAAAAGAAAAGAAAATAAAATGTACCATAATGGCTGCTCCAAAAACCACACAACGACACACCCTTAATGTATATTTTCTTAAAGCTTTCACTTTTACTAATTTTGAGACACCTCTAAGCACTTGTAAGCACTCATAAAGCTAATAACAGTAATCAAGATGCTAAATAATATTCCATTTTGGGAAGATCCAAAGGGCGTTCTTAGTCAATATCATTGAATATCATCCCCCCTCCGTATTTGTTGTATGTAGACGTCTTCTTAAAAAAAAACAAGTGAAATGAGTTTGAGCATAGTTACCGAAATTTAATGGGGGAACTGAATGATGCATTTTTGACATGCGTAGAACCTTTTCAAGTCGTTCTTCTTCATTTTCGTTAATACCAGTCACAGATCTGCCAATCTTCGGGCTAGGGAAGTTTCTATTTAAGTATTCAACAGCAGCTTCGTGTTCACCAGGCTTAAAATGACGCCCTTTTCCCTGAGAGTACAGCCACTCACCTTTGAGCCTGAAAAAAGGTCTTGGGTCTTCACTGAATCTGCTAAACGATTCAGAATACAAACTTTGTTCAAAACTTTCAGAATTATGAGAATGGCAGTATTCTACAAATTGAAGGTGGAAATTGAAAGGTCTACAGCCTTCTTTAAGAGTCAAAAGTGATTGTAGGAAAACCAGCCCCCCTTCTTTACCCTGGAGCAAATTCTACAATGAGGGTATACTTGATCCAGGATGTCTGATTGGATAAAAAATTTCAGGGATCCTTTTCTGGGCCAAGGAAATCATACATTTTGTTGAAAGTGGAGGGAGGAATGGACCAAGAACGTTTTGTTTCTGATTTTTATTCATTTCTACGTAGACTGAGCTAAATAGATTTAGAGTGCTCGATCTCGAGTGTTAAAATAACGAAAAGGTTTGTGTCAAGAATGGCTTTGAGGATTAGGTTGAAATTGTCAGGGAGTCTTGGTGGGGGTGGGTGGGTTGTGTGGCAAACGGACCTCAAAATTTGACTTAGGGGAGACTTTGGATTGTTCGGATTTTCAACACAATTGAATAAAATCCCCCCTCTATTCACCCATAATTCCATAGTAAATCTGTTTTTAAAAATTATTACACAAAATTACTTTTATTTCAAAGCGCCTCGCCAAAATCTTAACTTTTAAGCAGAAAGACTGAACAGACTATTATTAACCAGCCAACAAAACTATGAAAAGAAGTTAATTTAAATTAAAAAAAAAAAAAAAAAAAAAAAATCAGAGAACATTAAAGAGCTCTGTTAAAATGAAAAAACGGGAAGAAATAAATTCATGCAATAATTCAAACATTAAGGAATAAAAATTATCATCAATTAATAGATGAGATACAAACAAAACAAAGATGAACAACCAAAAAAAAAAAAAAAAAAAACACAAAAAAAAAAAAAAAGAAAGTTAAACTGGAAACGAACAGAAATTGCCACAATCAGGAGTAGAGATAACACTGCCTAGGCATTCTAAAGGCTAGAGCGTCATTTGCTCGTTACTGAGAAAAATTTGTATTTCGAGCAGCGTCTTTTATTTATCATAACGCCACAAAGAAAAAAAAATGACATAAAACGAATTATTAAGGTTTATAAATAGGAGTTTGCAACCTATCTCCTTTCTTTAACAGCTTGGGTGACATGTTCAACAGTGTAGTTTGCATGTTCAACACGGCTCAAATCCACGATATAGTTTTTATTTGTCAAAATATCAACAACAAAAACACCAAAAAATGACGATAATCACCAAGGTTACTGAAAAGAACCAATAAAAGTAGACTCAATGTTTATATATAATGGTATTCATTCCTGAAAGTTTCAGCAATTTCTGATTTATTAATGTTGTAAACGAGAAAATGTTTAAAATATATTTTGTTTTATCTAAATCTTAAAAGTTAAGCCTTTAGAAGGCTCAAAGGGCGCTAGCTCCAGTCCAGTTCGTGGTGACTTCTGTCCATTCTAAATTTGACATTTTAAATCTAAATTTTAATTTAAATCTAATCAAACTAAATTTTAATTTTGAATTTGGTCACTCATTTTAATTTCGTTCGTTTTGGGTCTCATTTATTCATTGATAGTGATTTCTATTGGTTTTAAGTTTGAAGTATTATTCGACTTGATTTCTGCCAGCCGTTCGTTTTAATAGGGCTCCTTACTTTTCTTTGAAAAACTTTTTTTTTTACAATTTTGTAGTTTATCAATCAAATATTGAGACATGTAGGATAAAATCAGGATTTTAGTCAACATTTTGTTTGTTATTTTTTTACACTCCAATCACTTAAAACTCTTCAAAAGGCTGTAAACAATAAATTTCCAGTCAAATCACATCTCTTTTCCAGTCAAAAACACAAATGACACATTGAAGCCATTTCGCTCATTACTTAGGTAGCGCGCCACGGCGTTTCTATTTTACCGTGTTTCCTCTACTATTCGTTTGTTTCCAATTTTAATAATTAATTTTTCAAGTTAATACAACATGATACGTCCCTAGTTCCAGCGTAAATAGAAATAGAAACATATCTAATGAAATTTTAAAATCAAAGTAAAATTTTCTTCGAATTTCAAAATCAAAAAGCTAGGGAAAAAATAAAAATAGTGACAAAAATCTCCCTTTCTATGCCATATACAAAAACAGGTCAAGATTAAAATTTCGTAAAAAAAAATTGAATGGTCTTGAATATGACAACATTGAAACTTTTAAAGTTTAGCTGGGATTTCGACATTATTTTGTACGTCTCGCATTCGCGATTAATATCAGCGGAGAAATTTTTTTCCTGACAGTGTTCGCAATTTCAATTTTCAAAATAACTTATCATAGAATCTATTTACTTCAGAAGTTCACCATTCAAGGGTTAAAAAAACAAAATTGATGCCCTCCCCTAAAAAAACCCAGTGAACTCGACTTTTCTAATCAGCATCTAGTATTATTAATTATAAAAAATATACCAGGAAAATGCCCTGATACTTGAAAAGATCATCTACTACTGATTGTGATATTACAGTATAGGATCAGCAAAACAATTTAGGTCAATAGGATAAAATTTTGACTTCATACATTGCCCTGCTGATCTTTCCTTTAAAAATAACTTAGAAAACGGCCTTTAGCAATTTCCTCAGTAGTGCGGAAATGTTCGATACGAACATTAAGCGAGGTAGCAACGATGTTCTTTTCCTGGGCCCAGCCGTGCAATCTGGATCGGAAGCATCAAAGTTCAATAAAACTTAAACTGGCCTGCTGATCTTAAATTTGAGAACAACTTAGCAAATAGTCTTTAGCAATTATCTTGCAAGTGCAAAATATCCGATACGACCTCTAAGCGCGGTAGCGACGATATTCTCTTCCTGGGGTTAGCAGAAATCAGGATGATCAAGGTTCGATGAAACTTACATTACCCTGCTGATCCTCCCTTTGAGAAAAATTGAGGAAAGGGCCTTTAGCAATCATCTCAGGAGTGTGAAAATGTCCGATACGAACTTTAAGCGTGGCAAGTGACAATATTCTTTTCCTAAGCCCAGCCGGGCATTTGGATCTGGAGGATTAAAGTTCGATGGAACTTAAATTGACCAATTGATTTGCCCTTTGAGAGCAACTTAGCAAAGGCCCTTTAGCATTTATCTCAGAAGTGCGAAAATGTTCGATACAAACTTTAACCGTAGTAGGGACGGTTTTCTTTTCTAAGGCTCAGTCGGACAATTTGGATCGGCAAAATTAAAGTTCGATGGAACTTAAATTGACCTACTGATCTGTCCTTCGAGAGTAATTTAGCAAAGGCCCTTTAGCAATTATCTCAGAAGTGCGAAAATGTTCGATAGGAACTCTAAGCGTGGTAGCGACGATATTCTTTTCCTAGGCTCAGCCGGGCAGACATACTGATCTGGGCTTGAAAGCAACTTAGCAAAGATCCTTTAGCAATTATCTCAGAAGTGCGAAAATATCCAATACGGCCATTAAGTGTGACAGCAACGATACGGTTTTCCTCATAATCATTAATTATTCACAACCAGCTTTTAAGAGCCTAACTCTGGCACTAAATAAACAAAGAACGAGAATAAGAACGCATATTCTCTTTTTGTTTGTCACAACAAAAATACTAGCTAGTAAAGTATATTAAAACTGTCTTGTTGAAATAGTTCCAGGAACAAAAAGACAAATTTACCAATATGCCGGTAAGAAGAGAAACAATGTAAAATATTCACAAAAGCTATTCATCTTCCATAGCTTTTGGAGTAAGCATAACGAGGAAAAACTGTGGAAAACAGATCGATTATAGTTTATGGATATGGGTATTCTCCAGGGAAATGAACCTTGGAATCCCGACTTTTACTAGTTATGGAAAAAAGTTGTAATTTTAATATGAGTTGTAATTTAAAAAAAAAAGTTGTAAATTTTATTATGAGAACAAAAACTTTACACTTAATAAAAAGAAGTAAAATAGCATACCAAATTAAAAATAATAATCTAAATAGTAAATCATATCAATAATAGGGATAACAATCAGAGAACGTAAAGTAATTAAAAGTATTTTGTGGCTTTAAAAAAGACATAAAACCAAAATGAAGAATCATGACTAAAATGACTCATTTTTTTTGTTCCATTTGCAATAATTAATTTATGTTTTATTATTGTTCCATAATAAAAGATCTAAAGCGAACTAACAAACCACGACAGAGAAAAATAACGTGAAAAAAAAGAAACAAAAGAAACATAGAGTAGTAAACAAGGGAGAAAAACCGAGAAGAAAAGCTATAATCCAGAAAATAAAAGCCTTAAAATTCGAAATCATATATACAATAATCACCTCTGACAAAACAAGTATTAACACAACATACTTCTTGCGTTACATCTGCCAGATACAAAAAATAGCTCATTTTGTTACTACCTGGACATTTCGGATAAAACTATTGTAAATCTGGCCTGTTTCATTTTTGATTTTAATTATTTTTTGTTTTCTGGTTACAGGTTCTCTTCTTGTTTTTCTTCCACTTTTTAATTCCCTGCTGTTTCTGTTTTCGTTTCTTGTTTTTTTTTTCTTCAGCACCAAAGACGCCTTGATTCAAGCGGAAAATCTTTTCAGGAACTCTGCTTAGGAGCTGTTTCTGTCAACGCCATAACAAAGATTTTTGTTCGGGGGGGGGGGGGGGGGTACAAAACCTTACAAAATTCATCGTAAATTTGGTTAAATGCATTGTTGTTACTTTTTTACGCGTTGCACAAAAATCCGTGGGAATTCAAACCCAGTAACCCAGGATACGGCCTTGCTCTCTGTATGACTGAGAATTTAAGACTTTTCAGATATTAGTTTTATTTAACTCCATTAGCTCAACAGAAAAAATCAAACAACTTTTGTTGTCACAAATTTCTTGTATGAAACAACTCATTGACAGAAATAAAAACGTGGAACATACCTTTCTTTTTCATTGACTATTTCGCCATCTAATATCTTCAAAGACAAAAGCCAATTAACTGTAAAGGGACGATAATCAAATTCTCTGAAAAAAATATACTGTTTTGTATAAAAAAATTCAGTGAAAAGCTTATATTAAAAAAAGCTTAGAAACAATAGAGAAATTTTCTCAAGACAGTGGAATTCAATTCAGTGAATATTTAGGCCCTATGTCCAAGGTCCGTCTTTAGCACAACACCAATATATATATATATATATATATATATATATATATATATATATATATATATATATATATATATAAAGAAATATTACTATTTATTTTGATACTAATTTAGATTGATTCGGGAACCACCTGTTTTATCCCCAAATCATTACTAATGAGAGAAGATTTTTCAAAAAGTATTGTTTGGCTGGGATTAATAAATATATCGGAAGCTAAAGCAGAATCAAAGGAGTTATGAGAACTATTAGAAATTAATACTTTGTCTATGTCTTCTTTATGCTAGTGTAGCCGTTTTCCTAGATTCTGATGAGGTCTACCAACATAGTAATTGCCAAAGTTGCATGAAATCGAGAATTGTTTCTAAGCTGTGTTTGGTTGTTATGGAAAGGCAGTGTGGTCTTTGTTGCTATTTAAAGCTTATATTATAAGATTAAATCTCAAATCATTCCGCAACTCGTTTATATAGTTTAGCCTCGATAATTCGTATTTTTCTATTTTCAAATTACATACCACGTCAGTTTTTCTTTCATATTATGTTTTTTTTACCATACTTAAAAGCCAAAGCCGTGAAACCGAGAAACAGTCCTAAAACAAGCATTATAAAAAGAACTATTTAATCAGCATCATACAAAGGTATTAGCTTGATTTTCATTGGAAGCAAATTATTAAACATGATGATACATATTGGACTAGGACGTACTGTAGATAAAGAGAAGACCAGTGCAATTTTAGAAACGGGAGTAGATGCGTCAACCAAATTGTCACTCTTAGACTATTAACTGACAACTGTCAGAATCATCAGACCCTTTAATCCTCAGTTTTACATATGAACAGGCATTCGATTCAGTAGAAAAAAGCTTTATTGAAGGTTCTATCTCTGAATGGTATACCAGATAACTATATTTCAATGATTAGTCATATATACGAGAATAACATTGCTGCTGTTACGCAGGTTGCAAGGTTAGTAGTTGATTCGGTGTGGAATCCCGAGTTAAGCAAGGTTTTGTCCTCCATTTATATGGATTATTTGGTGGACTTTTTCCGAAGGAACACTACAAAGATTATTGGAGAGCATGGTATCAAATGAGATGATACATGTCTCCTAGACTTGACTGTTCGAATGGTTTGAGTATCAAAAACACGTACAAAAACGAGTCTGAGAATTGAATGCTAAGAAGATCGGATTGCTTTGACTAGGAATAAATGAGGGTGAAGTTATTATGCTAGGTAGAGGGAAAATGGGTCAACTGGATAGCTTTACTTATCTAGATGTTAGTAAATATGGTGGATGTGGTGAAGACAAAAAAATTATTAATAGAACAGCCGAGACGCAGAGTTTTTCTTATTACTTGAAAAGTCAAGAAGAATAGAAAAATAAGCCCCCAAACTAAGGTTTGAATATTGGAAGTCATGGTAATGACAGTAGTTAGGTGTGGGTCAGAAATGTGGGCACCTCGGAAGGCCTGTTAAATGTTTTCCAGAAGAATGGTCGAAGTATAGCTTTAAGCACTCGTTTGACTGACCGTACATCCAACAATTAGCTGTACAAAAAAAGGTGGTTCGATCCACTTTCTGTATATATACGTAAAGAAAGTTTAAGATGGCAAGGACAAGTTTTTGCAAATGAAGGATGACACATTGCCTAAGATTGTATTTTTTCGCAATCTACCCGAAAGCAGGTCGTCCCCAAATGGGGTGGGATAAGGTCACAAGAATGTATTTAAAGGAAATAAAACCTTCACGGAAGTGGTAAAGAGCAAAGATTTTAACAGACTAGGATCAAGGAGAAGCGTGCATAGCAGTGTTGGCGTTATACGGCTAGATGCTTCAGTGACTTGTTAATAGTAGCATTAAATAGTGTATTTAATGTTGATTTAAATAGCACATCCTTAAATTACTGGTTTCTTCAATTTTGAAAATTCAATGCATATTATCAATAACTGTTTATAAATTATTCAATGATTGAGTACCATCTTTTATGAGACATTCCAAAGCCCAAGTAGTGTAAATCTTAGTAGCAGGCATTACTCGTCAATTAAAATTTATACGATCCTCTTGAAAAGTTATTTAGATCGCAACCGATTTTGCTTCCAATTTGAAAACTTTCGAGTTGGAATGTCATAAGCTTCTAAGTGGTGTTTAGGAAAAAAGCATGATTATTTACATAACACCACCAACTTATGTCAGCTCTTTGTTTTTAACGTTTTACACATTTTAAATTTATGGTTAACTCGTGTCTATGCTTTTCAGAATGATGTCCTGCAGAATTTTATTTCCCTGCGGCAAAGTAAAGGTAAGGTTTCCTTGAATGTATCAAGGAAAGATATTTATCAAGGAAAGACAGTACATTGGCTATTAGCCTCAGGTCAGAACATGCAAGGGCCAAGTCTTATCATGCATGTTTCTAGGGGGAAAGCGATACTTGCTAATGCTGAGGACGGATTGAAACAATTTGAATACATTATATTACATGGCCAGGTTGCTGAACGATGGGCACAGAACGAGATATTTGATATTGCCAAAGTTTTGCCGACTATAGACAGCCAAATAAGATGAAAGACCAACTCTCAACAACGAGTCAAAGGAAATTCGTCTTGTTTTCCCCGATTGATGACTAGCCAAGTGTTTTACCAGAGGCAACAATCGGAGGGAGAAGGGGAAGATTAGATAAGCCTAGCTTTTTTTTTATAGTTTTGGACTTTCAAAAACACCCTTTTTTGGTATTTCTGTTAAAAATAATGAAAAAAATATCCCACACCCAGATATTGCAATATACCCTTTTGTTTCTTCAATGAAAATAAAAATTTCAAAAAAAACCTATATATGTTTTTCTGGACGGGCGCCGCATCATCTCCTAATAATTATGCTTACGTAAAGATTCATTCTTATGGCCATGAGGAAAAACCAAAAAGGCATAATAATACAAGGCTATAGCAACTTTTTTTATGGTACAAGAGACAAACATAAATTAAAAGTTTTGTGGAGCCTAAGATCAATAAACATGGCAGCGACTTGTGTAATGTCGAATTTCCCGTAGGTGTCATTTTAATGAAAATCATCATAGGTTCAAGTCACTGTGTAGGTTCAATAACTTAAAACTACTGTTATTCTAAGTCGCGTGTACGAAAAAGAGGACTTACTCGGTCAGCATATTCAAACAGTATGTTTAATGTTGATTCCATTCAATTCAATTGCTGATTCCATTCAATTTTGAAAAGGATTAAATAAAAAAAACTAATTTTTTAGCTGAAAGTAAGGAGCGACATTAAAACTTAAAACGAACAGACATTACTCCGTATATGAAATGGGTTGTCCCCTCCGCAATCCCTCGCTCTTTACGCTAAAGCTTTTAATTGTTTTAAAAAGTAGAATTATGGCGAAAAGTCAAACTTTAGCGTAAAGAGCGAGGGATTGCGGAGGGAACAACCCATTTCATATACAGAGTAATTTCTGTTCGTTTTAAGTTTTAATGTCGCTCCTTACTTTCAGCTAAAAAAAATAGTTTTTTTTATTTAATTTCTGAACGTTTTTGAATTAATGCATGTTTGGTTTTGGCTTTCCGCACATAAATTATTAAAATGAAATTTGTATATTAATGTTTTTTTTTGGCTAAATGGCTTTCTATTAGTTTTGATCAGACGATTTTGAGAAATAAGGGGTGGAGAAGGAGGCCTAGTTGCCCTCCAAGTTTTCGGTTACTTAAAAAAGGCAACTAGAAATTTTTAATTTTTAACGAACGTTTTTATTAGTAAAAAATATACGTAACTTAAGAGTTAACTTACGTAACAAACTTTCATAATCTTATATTTTTATTATGTATACGAGGGGGTTTGTACCCTCGTTAATACCTTGCTCTTTACACTAAATCGTAAGTTTTGTCCCAATTCTTTAAGAATGACCCCTGAATCAGAAAGGCCGTAGAATAAATAGTTGAAATTACTAAAAATACTTTAGCATAAAGAGCGAGGTATTTATCTTCTCCTAAATACCTCGCTCTTTATGCTAAAGTATTTTTAGAACCCCTCATATGCGTAATAATCTGTTCGTTTTAAGTTTCAATGCTACTCCTTCCTTTCATTTGAAAAAACGTTTTCATTTTTTTTTTTCATTGTTTTCTTATAGTAATGCTAGAAAATCCTGCGCCCTTTTCATTGAATTTTTCTTCCCCCATGACAGATTCCTCCAAGGAAAGATCCTCCAACATAGCTCCCTCCCCTCAGCCCCACCCCCAAACAAAATAAAATCCCCGTGAAAACGTCTGTACACTTCCCAATAACCATTACTATATGTAAACACTGGTCAAAGTTTGTAACTTGCAGCCCCTCCCCCAGGGACTGTGGGGGATTAAATCATCCCCAAAGACATAGTTATTATGGTTTTTGACTATCTGGAACAAAATGGCTATCTCAAAATTTTGATCCGTTGACTTTGGGAAAAAATGAGCGTGGGAGGGGGCCTAGATGCCCTCCAATTTTTTGGTCACTTAAAAAGGGCACTAGAACTTTGCATTTCCGTTAGAATGAGCCCTCTTGTGACATTCTAGGGCCACTTGGTCGATACGATGACCCATGGGAAAAAGAAAAAACAAACGAAAACAAACAAACAAATAAACACGCACCCGTGATTTGTCTTCTGGCAAAAAATACAAAATTCCACATTTTTGTAGATAGGAGCTTGAAACTTCTACAGTAGGGTTCTTCTGATGGTGTCATTTTCTTTAAGATTCTACGACATTTAGGGGGTGTTTCCCCCTATTTTCTTAAATAAGGCAAATTTTCTCAGGCTCGTAACTTTTGATGGGTAAGACTAAACTTGATGAAACTTATATATTTAAAATCAGCATTAAAATTTGATTCTTTTGATGTAGCTATTGATATCAAAATTCAATTTTTTAGAGTTTTGGTTACTATTGAGCCGGGTCGCTCCTTACTACAGTTCGTTACCACGAACTGTTTGAAAAGTATGCAAGATAGATCTTTTGTACAATTGATTATAGTTTGTGTACTATTTTGTGATATTTTTTGTTACAAAATGCACAGCCGAAGCAAATGAAATCTTGGTAGTTGAATTTTTATGATCCTTTCAAAACATTATTCAGATTACAATGAAGTTTATTTTCAATCCCAAAGTTTCTGAGTTAAAAGCCATGAACCAAGGCAGAAAAATAAGCACATGACCAATTTTTGATTTCCCCATATTTTTACGTACTACTACTAACAACTCACTGCAATGCCAAACCACCTGAGACCAACAGACCTGCACTCGCTCCTCCTTCATCCCAATCTATCCAAAGCCCTTTTCTTTACACCCTCCCAAGAAGTCCCAATTTCCTTTGAATCCTTTCTTACGACCTTTTCCCATCCCATTCGGGAACGACCCGCTTTTCATTTGGACCGAGATGGATGATCGAGAAGGACAATTTTCGGCAATCTGTTATCCTTCATCCGTAAACAGTGTCCTAGACATCTCAACCTTTTTCTCATTATAGCCATAGAAAGCAGGATAGAGCCAAATATCTTATAGCTTGCTGTTTGAAATACTATCAGTCAAACGGGTACCGAAAACAATTCGTAGACAATTCCTATGGAAAGCATATAACAGATCCTCCTCCATCTTACAAAGCGTCCACATTTCAGAACCATACTTGATCACTATCATTACTGTACCTTCCAATATTCCAATCTTGGTTCGCAGAATTACCTTCCTAATCCTCTAAACCTTTTGCAAATATGAAAAACACCATATACCTCCTCCTTGATAACAGATCCTCCTCCATCTTTCATAGCGTCCACATTTCAGAACCATACTTGACCACTATCATTACTGTACCTTCCAATATTCCAATCTTGGTTCGCAGAATTACCTTCCTAATCTTCTAAACCTTTTTCAAATATGAAAAACACCATATACCTCCTCCTTGATAACAGATCCTCCTCCATCTTTCATAGCGTCCACATTTCAGAACCATACTTGACCACTATCATTACTGAAGCTTCCAATATTCTAATCTTGGTTCGCAGAATTACCTTCCTAATCTTCTAAACCTTTTTCAAATATGAAAAACACCATATGCCTCCTCCATGATAACAGATCCTCCTCCATCTTTCAAAGCGTCCACATTTCAGAACCATACTTGACCACTATCATTACAGTAGCTTCCAATATTCTAATCTTGGTTCGCAGAATTACCTTCCTAATCTTCTAAACCTTTTTCAAATATGAAAAACACCATATGCCTTGGCTATTTTATTTATTTTTACATGATTTAGGGATTTCCAATTTATTTTAACTCCTATGAATATTTTCCATAATGATTTCCAGTAGAATTACATTTTCTGCAGAATAAGATTAATAAAATATGCGTATATATGCATGCATATATATTACCAAAACATGACATTGTATAGTAAATAATTACGTTAAATCCCATAACCAGAACTGTCACATATCTCTTACTTCGCGTAAAATTTTCATAACTCCTTTATATATTACCAAATATATATTACCAAACATATATATTACCAAAACATGACATTGTATAGTAAATAATTACGTTAAATCCCATAACCAGAACTGTCACATATCTCTTACTTCGCGTAAAATTTTCATAACGAGACGATTCTTGCCCCCTCCTTTTTCAGGAGCTTTCTTTATTCTAAAATATATGAATATAAACTGTTATATTTTATCTTCTATCTTAAATTTATTTTACATTTATGCTTAAAATCAGTGGTTTAGCCAGAAAGGAAGGAAATAGTCTGAGTTTCGAGATATTACATCCCATATTCACAAGATTTTGCAAAAACATATGCTCTTGAGCACATGATGATCAAATTAGAGCATTTTCTTAAAAGTTGAATCCATGCAAGATGAGTTGACCATCAGCTGAAATAGGAACTTGCCCTCTCCTCCCGATTTAAATTTGCTATTATCAATAATTAATAAATAACATAAATACCAAATATTTTTTCTCATTAACATTTTATTTTTCTATGTGATTTTTATTTTTGCTTAAATTCGGTGGTTTATCATGGAGGGGATGGGCATCTTTATCTCCATATTTCACGTCCTGATCGTCAAATTGCTTCGCCCTGATAGTCAAAACAGCTTCATGATTGATAAAATAAGTCATGCCGCATTTCATGGGCATTTAATAAAAGACGAAACTATATATACATCCATGTCTAAGGGGTCAATCCATCTCTGGTAAGATCTGGGAATTGGAGCCACCATAAATGAGAAATTATACATAAAAAAGTTTTCTCAAATGAAAATCAAGATCGGCATCAAGAATTAAAACTTCAAAATATATTCATCAGATGAGGGGTTCCCCCTCCCCAGTCCCCAGATTTTTAAACTAAACTTTGACTTTTTGCCCCCAATGCTTTAATAACAAATTCTCAAACACAAAGACATTTGGAATGGGAGGGAAAGCACTAGAACGGAAAAGCCTATTGATAAATATTTGCTTTAAACATTAAACTCTTGGTTCAAATGTTTTAAAGGCAATCAGTAAATATTACGCTTACATTTACCTATTAACTATACCTGTTGCCCTCGTAAGTGCTTTCAGTAAAGCACTATAAATGTTTACCGTGAAGAATCGAAGGGTGATGAGAAAGACAGCTCCCTCATATACAGAACTTTCACCTGATAGCATTTTAGCCTTCTTCGGGTCAGAGTTGCTGTTTTGTGCCAAAAATGGCAGAAAACGGAACTTTATGACGGTGCGATAGGATAATTTCCGATTGATTGATCCTTCTCCCGATATTCTATGACCCTTTGTTCTACACGATCACCCCTGGGAGAAAAACAAAGGCTCTTAATTTGGATGAGTAATTAAACCAAGTAAATATTATGTATTTAGAATCAACATGAAATCAAATTTTCTTGATATATGTTTAGTTCGATACAACGAACTGTTTGATGGGCTAATTCTGACTCGAAATTCTGGCCAAATCCCACTTTATATTTATATAAATCCTAGAAAAAACAAACAACTACAAAATAAAATTTGTATAAACACAATTTTTACAAGAATGTTTCAAAGACTTGACTGATAAACAAGACCATGACTCAGAGCACATATGACTTCCTAATTTTAATTCAAACATGTTCCAGGATAGAAAGTCACGAAGTTTAATTAATAGGGTCACTTTCACCATAGCTTAGTTTCATGGACACGAACGGTCATAAATAACATTTCTTATTTGACAACTTTCTGCAATATTTCTATCCCTTTGTCATGCGAGATGGACGGCAACCATGAACGTAATTTGAGTGGTTTCGCCGTTTGTAACTTTAATTAGTCTTCCTATTCCTACCGTAGTAAATTTCATTAATTATATTGAGTAACTATATTGAATATTGAATAAAGAATGTCAGAATAAAAATTGAATAAAGAATAAAAATTAAATATTGAATAAATAAATTGTTGTTTTGAATAAAGCGATAAAAGTTGAATTGAGATTTAAAACAGATATTCTATGAGCGAAAAAAAACAACAAAAAAACAATTTTACAGCCTCCGTTAACCTCACTTGCGAAGAAAATTCTTGACTTATTTTAGAAAATTAGCGGGAGGAAGGGGAATTAATTTTGTCTTTTTAAGTGAACTGAAACAACTAAAATGCAGGTAACTTGTATGTATGTGTTTTTCCGATATACGTTAGAACGATCATCGGTCACTTGTGCGGCCAGCAGCATCATTGCGTCCAGAATAAAACCAAATCTTTGGTCGGCTTCGGGGTTGAAATGCATGTTTCAACTAATTTTGCCCACTTTTTCTTTAGACAGGATCCCAGTCGTACCAGCGGTAAGCGAAAGATCTTTTTGGTAGCTGCAGAGGGAAAAAACAAACAAAAAATATAATAAAAATTACTCCAGATAAACTATGCTCATGTGCATGGGGAGTAAAGAACTGCATAGTTGTGTTGCGAGAGCAACACTTTGGTTTTGTCCCGGTTGTTTTTTTTTTCCTACGCCGCCGATCTTGGCTTATTCCTGGAAACTGGTAAGGGTCTAACCTGTGCGGTTTTTACGGAAAGTGTGGGCCTCAGGCCGGATTGATGAATATAACACTACATTTCTTCTACTCCGACGAATTTTTTTTGGCTGTGCGTGTCGGCAGTATTGTATTTATAAACTCTTATCTCCCATATGAAGGATACTCGATCAGATCCTTAATTAAATTCACAAAGGCTTGTGGTCTGCTGAAGAATCTTGTGAATCAGGTACTGTCAAACTCTCTTCAGTATATAATAACGGGGGACCTAAAGTTGAAGTTAAAGACGTATTATTTCGCTATCTTTGCATACTTCTTAGTAAAATTTCTGTTTAACCCTCTATATATCCAAAAAATCATACTTGCAGCTAAAACACAATAGCTGACATACAAAGGGCACCTCCTACTGTTTTACTCCCCCTGGTCTCCACGACCCAGAATTGCCGTTGGCAGGTCACTAAAAATAAAAGGCAATCCTGGCCGGGATTTTAGGTCAAAACTTCAGTAAATATTGACGGGGTTAATAACTGTTGTTTCTGTGTGTCTGAAAACGTAAGAAAATCTAAGTCTAACTAAGTTACTATCATACTGCAATTTGTGTTTCATAGAATTTATTAAAGCGTTAATTAAAAAAGCCTAAAAATAATATCCGTATATATATATATATGTATATATATATATTTTATATATATATATATATATATATATATATATATATATATATATATATATATATATATATATATATATATATATATATATATATATTTTATATATATATATATATATATATATATATATATATATATATATATATATATATATATATATATATATATATTTTATATATATATATATATATATATATATATATATATATATATATATATATATATATATATATATATATATATATATATATATATATATATATATATATATATATATATATATATATATATACTAGCTGTTGGGGTGGCGCTTCGCGCCACCCCAACACCTAGTTGGTGGGGGCGCTTCGCGCCCCCCCCCCCCCAAGCCCCCCCGCGCGCGTAAGTCGTTACGCGCCATATTAGTTACGCGCCATTGTAGTTGTGTCCCTATGTCCCACCTGTGAATATAGATAGATATATTATATATATGTTTTTAACTATGTAAAACTTGCGAATATACAACATTCTTTGCTGCCCATTGTCTGTGCATATAAATAGATTGTCAGGTTTACCGACTCTTGAACATGCAACATATAATGGTCCATGGGAAAACAATCCGTATTCAGATCTATACCTCATGATTCTAATGATTACCCTTGAGCTTTGTTGATGGTGATTGCTAATCGAACATTCCCTGTCCCGGTGTCCCGGTCGTCATTTATATCCCCCTGTGCCCCCCGGCGTCCCCGTTGTAGTTGTGTCCCTGTGTCCCGGTCGTCATTTATATTTTTTACGTATGTCCTGGTCATTATGGCTTATGTATGGTCATTTATATTCCCTGTGTCCCGGTCGTCATTTGTATCCCGGTGTCCCGGTCTGTATATACATTCGTTTTTTAGTTTTGTTTTTCTCCTTTATTTTTTTCCTTTTTTATTTTTTTTCTTTTTTAGTTTATTTAGATTTTTAGATTTTTTAGTTTTTATGGCACTTGGTATTAACCAAGTGACATATAGCAGTCGCCAATTCTGTCGGTCTGTCTGTCGGTCTGTCGGTCTGTCGGTCCCGGTTTTGCTACTTTAGGCACTTCCAGGTAAGCTAGGACGATGAAATTTGGCAAGCGTATCAGGGACCGGACCAGATTAAATTAGAAATAGTCGTTTTCCCGATTTGACCATCTGGGGGGGAGTGGGGGCCCGGTTAATTCGCAAAAAATAGAAAAAATGAAGTATTTTTAACTTATCAGCGGGTATTTGGATCTTAATGAAATTTGATGTTTGGAATGATATTGTGTCTTAGAGCTCTTATTTTTAATCCCGACCGGATCTGATGACATTGGGGGGAGTTGGAGGGGGAAAACCTAAAGTCCCGGTTTTGCTACTTTAGGCACTTCCAGGTAAGCTAGGACGATGAAATTTGGCAAGCGTATCAGGGACCGGACCAGATTAAATTAGAAATAGTCGTTTTCCCGATTTGACCATCTGGGGGGGGGGGGGAGAAGGGGCCGGTTAATTCGGAAAAATAGAAAAAATGAAGTATTTTTAACTTATGAGCGGGTGATTGGATCTTAATGAAATTTGATGTTTGGAATGATATTGTGTCTCAGAGCTCTTATTTTAAATCCCGACTGGGTCTGATGACATTGGGGGGAGTTGGAGGGGGAAACCTAAAATCTTGGAAAACACTTAGAGTAGAGGGATCGGGATGAAACTTGATGGGAAAAATAAGCGCAAGTCCCAGATACATGATTGACATAATCGGAACTTATTTGCTCTCTTTGGGGTAGTTGGGAGGGGGGGAGTAAGTCTTAAAAATTAGAAAAATGAGGTATTTTCAACTTACGAACGGGTGATCGGATCTCAATGAAATTTGATGTTTAGAAGGATATCGTGTCTTAGAGCTCTTATTTTAAATCCCGACCGGATCTGGTGATGGGGGCGGGGAGTTGGGAGGGGGAAACCTAAAACTTGGAAAACACTTAGAGTGGAGGGATCGGGATGAAACATGGTGGGAAAAACAAACACAAGTCCTAGATAGATGATTGACATAAACGGAACGGATCCGCTCTCTTTTGGGTAGTTGGGGGGGGGGGTTAATTCTGAAAAATTAGAAAAAATGAGATATTTTTAACTTACGAATGGGTGATTGGATCTCCATGAAATTTGATTTTTAGAAGGATATCGTGGCTCAAAGCTCTTATTTTAAATCCTGACCGGATCTGGTGACATTGGGGGAAGTTTGGGGTGGGGAGACCTAAAATGATGGGAAACCCTTAGATTGGAAGGATTGGGATGAAACTTGGTTGGAAAAATAAGCAAAAGTCTTGCATACGTAATTTACATAATTGGAACGGATCCGCTCAATTGCGGGGGGGGGGGGGGGTAATTCTGAAAAATAAGAAAAATAACGTATTTTTAACTTACGAAGGAGTGATCGGATCTTCATGAAACTTCATATTTAGAAGGACCTCGTAACTCTGATATCTTATTTTAAATCTCAACCGGATCAAACGTAATTGGGGGGGGGCAGTTGGGGGGACCGGAAATCTTAGAAAATACTTAAAGCGGTGAGATCAGGATGAAACTGGATGGGAAGAATAGAAACCTGTCTAAGATACGTGACTGACATAACTGGACCGGATCTGCTCTCTTTGGTGGAATTGGGAGGGGGGAGGTAATTTTGAAAATTGAGGTATTTGTAACTTACGAAAGGGTGACCAGATCTTAATGAAATTTGATATTTAGAAGGATCTTGTGCTATAAAGTTTAACTTTAGGTTCTGACCTTCTCACAAGTGCCAAATGAGCTCTTGGCTCTTGGCTCTTCCGACCTCGTCCAAATGAGCTCTTGGCTCTTCCGACCTCGTACCATATGAGCTCTCGGCTCTTCCGACCTCGTCACAAGTGCCATATGAGCTCTTAGCTCTTGTTTTATTAGTTTTTAGTTTTTTTTCTTTTTAGTTTTTTTGTAGTTTTTACCTTCTTTTTAGTTTTTTTAGTTTTTTTTTTTACTTATGTCCTGGTCGTCATTTATACTCCCTGTGTCCCGGTGCTTTGTTGATTGCTAATCGAACATTCCTTTTGTCCCGGTCGCTTTCTCTTTGAGTGTCGTCATACCTGGTTGGTGGGGGCGCTTCGCGCCCCCCAAGCCCCCCCGCGCGCGTAAGTCGTTACGCGCCATATTAGTTACGCGCCATTGTAGTTGTGTCCCTATGTCCCACCTGTGAATATAGATAGATATATTATATATATGTTTTTAACTACGTAAAACTTGCGAATATACAACATTCTTTGCTGTCCCATTGTCTGTGCATATAAATAGATTGTCAGGTTTACCGACTCTTGAACATGCAACATATAATGGTCCATGTGAAAACAATCCGTATTCAGATCTATACCTCATGATTCTAAGAAAATCTAAGTCTAACTAAGTTACTATCATACTGCAATTTGTGTTTCATAGAATTTATTAAAGCGTTAATTAAAAAAGCCTAAAAATAATATCCGTATATATATATATATGTATATATATATATTTTATATATATATATTTTATATATATATATATATATATATATATATAATATATATATATATATATATATATATATATATATATATATATATATATATACTAGGGTGGAGCTTATTTTAAAAATTTTGGAAATATTATTTTCTTACCCCCCTAAGTTGTTCCATATCACCTGAAGACATTGTAGAAAAAGTTTGAGCCATTTATAATAATGTTTAGGGGTAGCTCAAGTACCTCAAAGATTAAGAAAAAAAGTAAAAAAGAAGGAAAAAGTAAAAAAGAAGGATTTCGAGCAACTTGTATTTTGCTTAAAAACACATAAACAAAATTGTTTAGTTCCTATTTATGGTTGACCGCATAGAGTCTGTTTCCTGCTATCGGGATAAGCTCTGCGGTGTTCATTGACAACTTGCAGCAGAACCAGACATAATTTAGCCGGCAATGCAAAATTTCCATCCTTCAGAGATGAACGTGTTCAGACTTGTTTGCTTTTGACCGGTTGCGCTTACTAGAGTCTCGGACACCAAGACTCAGTCTGGTGTAGTTTTTTGCTCGAGGCGATATTGTATCAGTTCTGTTTTGTTATCAGTGTTGTTTTTTTTACAATAATAAGCTAATTGTGTATTAACTTGTCTCAAGACAGTAGATTTCTATAACGTTAATGACTACTGAGCGTTGATTGACGAATTTGAATGTAACTGAGCCTATTCTTTTGTTGGAGAAGCAATGAGTTGAACAATTTTTGCTCTTTTTTCTAAAAAAAATTCACCCTACCTAAGTTCATGATTATAAATTCTGTTTTCTTTTTATTTAAGACCCAATTGAGACTGAAAATGTTAGCAAATGCAACTAGATCTCGAACGGAGTTATATCTCATTGGTAGCTCTGTGTCTGAATTAAGAGGTAGCAAGCTGCCTTCATTGCGAATGGCTCTTGGGTTCTTCCTTCATCTCCACCTTGAACTGAATGAGACCATTAGGCACTCGTCGGCTGCTGCTGTAACCGAACTAGCAAAGTTTTGGCGGAAAGCTCGAATTCCAATGAGAGATCATCAAAACTGTCAAACCAAGCTTGAGCAGGTATTTGAAGAATGGCGTCCTTCTCAAGAAGAACAAAGCACGAAAGTCATCAACTCAACAGGGCGAGAGAGGCGGCCTTCGTATCTAGGCTCGAGGATCTTTTTGACATCGCTCACGCCGATGCCCTGAACACGATGTCAATACAAGAAGACAAAGATTTCTTGTTAGCCCAGCGAGAAAAAGGGAGACGGGGGTCAATGGTTGGCGTAGATGAAACACTAGCTTGCAAGGAGAAAAGGGTGTCTGAGAGAGAGCAGCAAACACTTAAAAGACGACAGCAAACAGAGAACATACAACAGATAGAGGCTTCCACAGCCGAACTTACCACATCTGGTTCAGAGATCAGCGCAGCAGAAGACGTTGACAGTGAGGGGGCTGTTGGAGGAAGCAGAACTCAAAAAAGAAAGAGGGGCCGAAAAGCTGTAGTTACACCTGAACTAGCAGCAGCTCTTGATCGTACTAAAGTATCAGACCGCAAGGCTGTTTTTGTCATAGCAGAAACTGCCAAAAGCTTAGGAATGACTATTGACCAACTAGCTCTAAATAGAGATTCAGTTCGCCGACTCAGAGCAAAACATCGAATTCACAGTTCTGCAAGCATCAGAGCCAAGTTTCAGAGTGATGTTCCCCTCGTTGTCCACTGGGACGGCAAACTGATCCCCGACCTCATTGGAAAAGAGAAGGTTGATCGTCTGCCTGTTTTGGTTTCCGGAAAAGAAGTTTTACAGCTACTCACAGTAGCCAAGCTTCCATCCGGAACAGGCGAGGCTCAGGCTTCTGCTGTCTTCGGAGCTATTGAAGACTTGGGCATACCCGGCAACATCCGAGCCATGTGTTTCGATACTACAAGCTCAAACACTGGCAGGATCTCTGGTGCTTGTGTTCTGTTGGAGCAGAAGCTAGGTAAGGAACTCTTGTCACTGGCTTGTAGACATCATATTATGGAGCTCGTCATTGGTGCTGCGTTTCGAGTGTGCATGGGATCGACATCTTCTCCTGAGGTTCCACTCTTCAAACGCTTCCAGGACTATTGGAGATTCATAGATACAGATAAATATGAAACAGGAATTGCAGCTGATGATGTGGCGCGTCTAGTGGATGACATCAAACAAAGTACCATCGATTTTGCTAACAAGCACCTTGAACAGAGCCAGCCGAGGGATGATTACAAGGAATTCCTGGAACTTGTGCTCATCTTTCTTGGTGCTACTCCTGCGAGAGGAGTACGAGTCATGTCACCCGGAGCGATGCACCATGCCAGATGGATGAGCAAAGTGATATACAGTTTAAAGATCTGGATGTTCAAGGCTCAGTTTAGACTGACTCTCACAGAAGAAAGCATGACGTGTGTGTGTTTGCAGTACGTGTGTACCTGAAAGCCTGGATCTCTGCACCTTTAGCCTCAGGTGCTCCGTACAGTGACCTACTACTGCTGAAGTCGCTGCTCGAGTACTCGTCCATCCATTTGGCAATCTCAAAGGCCACATCAAACAAGTTTTCCGGTAACTTGTGGTATTTGTCACCCGAACTCGTTGGCTTGGCTTTCTTCGACAGTCGCGTCAGTTCGTCGACGAAGAGACTGATGGTGAGTGCCATGCAGAGTGAAGACGACCAGGAACAGGAATATACCAAGCGTATCACCATTGATCTTGATTCAGCCAAGAATAAAAACCTGGAACATTTTGTTACAGCAAAGTCAGCAAAACTTTTTCAAATGATGGATCTTCCGGATGGACTTCTCACAGTTGATCCAGACTTGTGGGAAGATAGACACGACTACAAGCTAGCGTCAGAAACTGTGAGGTCACTCAAAGTCGTCAATGACCACGCTGAGCGAGGAGTGGCACTCATTCAAGAGTACAGCGGTTTTATAACCCAAGATGAGTCGCAGCTGCAATTTCTGCTGCAAGTTGTCAATGAACACCGCAGAGTTTATCCCGACAGCAGGAAGCAGACTCTGTCAGGTCAACCATAAATAGGAACTAAACAATTTTGTTTATATTTTTTTAAAGCAAAATACAAGTTGATCGAAATCCTTCTTTTTTTTCTTTTTTCTTAATCTTTGAGGTACTTGAGCTACCCCTAAACATTATTATAAATGGCTCAAACTTTTTCTACAATGTTTTCATGTGATATGGAACAACTTAGGGGGGGTAAGAAAATAATATTTCCAAAATTTTTAATTTTTAAAATTTTTAATCGAAATCCTTCTTTTTTTTCTTTTTTCTTAATCTTTGAGGTACTTGAGCTACCCCTAAACATTATTATAAATGGCTCAAACTTTTTCTACAATGTTTTCATGTGATATGGAACAACTTAGGGGGGTAAGAAAATAATATTTCCAAAATTTTTAAAATAAGCTCCACCCTAATATATATTTATATATATATATATATATATATATATATATATATATATATATATATATATATATATATATATTGCAATCCATATAAAAAATGAAGAATATATTTAAGGATTTAAATTTTAAGGACTATATATATATATATATATATATATATATATATATTTTATATGGATTGCAATATATATATATATATATATATATATATATATATATATATTATATATATATATATATATATATATATATATATATATATATATATAAATATATAAATAAATAAATATATATATATATATATATATATATATATATATATATATATATATATATATATATATATATATATATATATATATATATATATATATTGCAATCCATATAAAAAATTAAAAATGAATTTTAAGGATTTAAATTTTAAGATTGTCGCTAATGGATTTATATAACGCTTTCTCTTTTTAATCTACACATGCCCGAGTTAGAAAGTACAAAACTTTAATTAATAGTATTTCTTTACCAAGAGCTTAAGTTTCACTGACACGGAAAGTCAATAAATTCTATCCCCTTAGTTGACAATTTTCTGCAACATTTCTATCTTGTTGCCCGTAATGTCATATTGCATGACCAAGTTTGCTTTGTAATTTATCTGTCTTAGCTAAAAGACTTTCATAAGGGCCAATATCTCATTTGGTTAGTCTCATAAAACAAAATGAAAAAGAGGACAAGTTGAAAACTGGCACGAAGGAAATGCACATAAATTAACCAAAAAGCGTATATTATAAAATAGAAAGTCCTCAACTTGTTTACACCAGTGAAAATTTCTTTATTTTAGAAACTTTTCTAAAGAATTTACATTCTGCCTATAGATAAATAAATTTAAGTAGCCCTCATGCTACACGAGCTTTAAAACACAATTAAAAAACAGTGTCTCTGGTGAAAATAAAGAGTGAAACTGAAACCTGATTAGAAACAGCCAGCTGTTTAACAGATCTGTTCACAGTCTTTGCAACCATGAAACTGTTGCAAATAAAGAGCGAACTGAAACCTGAATAGAAACAGCCAGCTGTTTAACAGATCTTTTCACAACCTTTGCAACCACGAAACTGTTGCAAATTAAGAGCGAAACTGAAACCTGATTAGAAACAGCCAGCTGTTTAACAGATCTTTTCACAACCTTTCCAACCATGAAAATGTTGCAAATAAAGAGCGAAACTGAAACCTGATTAGGAACGACCAGCTGTTTAACAGATCTTTTCACAGCCTTTGCAACCATGAAACTGTTGCAAATAAAGAGCGAAACTGAAGCCTGATTAGAAACAGCCAGCTGTTTAACAGATCTTTTCACTACCTTTCCAACCATGAAAATGTTGCAAATAAAGAGCGAAACTGAAACCTGATTAGGAACGGCCAGCTGTGTAACAGATCTTTTCACAACCTTTGCAACTATGAAAATGTTGCAAATAAAGAGCGAAACTGAAACCTGATTAGAAACAGCCAGCTGTTTAATAGATCTTTTCACAGCCTTTCCAACCATGAAAATGTTGCAAATAAAGAGCGAAACTGAAACCTGATTAGGAACGGCCAGCTGTTTAACAGATCTTTTCACAGCCTTTGCAACCATGAAACTGTTGCAAATAAAGAGCGAAACTGAAACCTGATTAGAAACAGCCAGCTGTTTAACAGATCTTTTCACAACCTTTCCAACCATGAAAATGTTGCAAATAAAGAGCGAAACTGAAACCTGATTAGGAACGGCCAGCTGTTTAACAGATCTTTTCACAGCCTTTGCAACCATGAAACTATTGTAAATAAATAGCGAAACTGAAACCTGATTAGAAAACAGCCAGCTGTTTAACAGATCTTTTCACAACCTTTCCAACCATGAGAATGTTGCAAATAAAGAGCGAAACTGAAACCTGATTAGGAACGACCAGCTGTTTAACAGATCTTTTCACAGCCTTTGCAACCATGAAACTGTTGCAAATAAAGAGCGAAACTAACACCTGATTAGAAACAGCCAGCTGTTTAATAGATCTTTTCACAGCCTTTCCAACCATGAAAATGTTGCAAATAAAGAGCGAAACTGAAACCTGATTAGGAACGGCCAGCTGTGTAACAAATCTTTTCACAACCTTTGCAACCATGAAAATGTTGCAAATAAAGAGCGAAACTGAAACCTGATTAGGAACGGCCAGCTGTGTAACAGATCTTTTCACAACCTTTGCAACCATGAAACTGTTGCAAATAAAGAGCGAAACTGAAACCTGATTAGGAAGGGCCAGCTGTTTAACAGATCTTTTCACAGCCTTTGCAACCATGAAACTGTTGCAAATAAAGAGCGAAACTGATACCTGATTAGGAACGGCCAGCTGTGTAACAGATCTTTTCACAGCCTTTGCAACCATGAAACTGTTGCAAATAAAGAGCGAAACTGAAACCTGATTAGAAACAGCCAGCTGTTTAACAGATCTTTTCACAACCTTTGCAACCATGAAACTGTTGCAAATAAAGAGCGAAACTGATACCTGATTAGGAACGGCCAGCTGTGTAACAGATCTTTTCACAACCTTTGCAACCATGAAAATGTTGCAAATAAAGAGAGAAACTGAAACCTGATCAGGAACGGCCAGCTGTGTAACAGATCTTTTCACAACCTTGAGTTCGGTAAGATCTTTGAATATCCAATTAAAATTCTACCGTTCATTGGTACGGTTAAATTTTATGTAAATTAATTTATGTATAAATTCTTTTCTAATTTGTTATCTGTATGTTTTCCGGACTTTTAAAATAATTAGTTGGTACACCTGTTACTACTACTATCGGATCTACGTTTCCCATTAGGTATATAGGCATTGAAGTCTGGAATATACTTTCAGAAGAAGTAAAAAGTAATAAGACCCTTGAGGAATTCCATGCTTCTTTGCCATGCATTTCCTTTAACCAATATTCTAGAGACAAATTGGTTGATTGATTTTGGAGTGAGTTTATGCTTGTGGGTTGTTAAGAGATTTTGTTTCCTACGTTTTGTGATTGGGTCAGTGTCGCTATGTATAAGGAATTGGGAGGAAATGTAAATTATGAGTGTGAGATGCAGACATTTCAATTTTAGATCTGTTGATTAGTTGCTTAGTAAGGATGGGGAAGTGGACGAGTAATATATTTTTTTCCCGAAGAAGTTTAATATTAGTTATTTTGTTTTTTGGATTGTCGCGAACACGCTAATTTGCATCGAGGCTTATTATGGATGTCATGTGGTAATTTTTGTTTTTATTTTGCTAGTATTATAGAGAGATTTAACTGTTGTGTTTTTCGCGACCCATTTGTTAACAATAATAAAAAATAATGAGGTTTAATGAGTTCACAAAGACCAATATCTCTTTTGGTTTATCTCATGGAACAAAACGAGAGGAGAAATTGAAAACTGACACAAAGGAAATATAAATAAATAGTCTGCATTATAAAGTAGAAAATCCTCGATTTTTTACTAAATTCAGATTTTCTTTGATTGAGAAGCTTTTTCAGGAAACAGTACGTACCACCAACTTATTTACACAATTGGGAAAGGTTTTTCGTTTAATGAAATTCATAAAGACCAACCAACCATGGGTGGCTGAGATAAACAGTGACTGAGAATACATATTTTATATTTCCACATCTAAACTAATAATTTTGGAAGTAAACAGAAGCCTAGAATACGACCATTGTTTCTGTGTAGGTAGGGAGGCGTGAGTCAAAATCAGAAATATGTGCACCTAGGGTCCATGATTTTTATATTCTTCCCAGAGAGGGGTGTCTTTGGGCTCCTCTTAAGTAGCTGTACTCGCCTCCCATCCCCTCCTACTGTATTGGCATGTAAACGACTATCACTGATAAGAATTGAAATAAATCTGTACTATTATTCGTGTTTTTCAGACATACATACATCCTGTTGAGCAGATACAAACGCAACGGTAGCTGTTTTCTTCAAAAGACTTCGGCATCTTTAGAAACGATTCTATCTCTCAAATATATCTAGCAAACAACAGAGCTTGTCAAACGACAAGCATAAAAAGGGAAGACAACGCTACTCGATCCCCCAACCGTAAGGACCGCGATCGCAATCCCTAGCTTAAGATCCCTAGCTTACCTAGACAAGAATTGAAGTAAATCTGTACTATTATTCGTGTTTTTCAGACATACATACATGCTGTTGAGGAGATACAAACGCAACGGTAGCTGTTTCCTTCAAAAGGCTTCGGCACCTTTGCAAATGATTCTATCTCTCAAATATATCTAGCTAGAAACACGGCTTGTCAGACGACAAGCATAAAAAGGAAAGATAACTCTACTCGATCCTCCAACCGTAAGGACCGCGATCCCAACCCCTAGCACCAAATGCTACCTTTTAATGAAATATGTTATACCTATAATGGAAAATACGAAATTGCCTTTAGACTTCAGGCAAAAAAATAAATAACGTATACCTCCTTGTGAGGATGGGATACTAACTGAATCTGACCGTAAAAGTACTCGGTAGAAATAAGCACTTTAGGTTTTTAGACTTTGATTAACTAGGAATTATGAAAACACACCAATTGCATAAACTAAGAGGGTAATGCATATTACTAGCTGCCACCTTT